>NC_133326.1:309794883-310394883 GCF_042186555.1 Aquarana catesbeiana | reverse complement strand
AGGATTACACCTAGTACCCTGGCGTGAGGGGAGGAACTGATAGTTGCATTGTTGATTTTGATGGACAAGTCATGGAGGGGGGCATGGGCGGGGGGGATATTAATAGTTTTAGAAAGATTTAGTTTAAGGAAGTGGTGCGACATCCATGCTGATATGTCAGTAAGTTAGTAATGCGAGAGGAGACTGAAGGGGTGAGGTGAGTAGACAGATTTGGGTACCATCGGCGTATAAGTGGTATTGGAAGCCATGGGCAGTTATCAAGTGACCAAGGGAGGAGGTGTAGATAGAGAGGAGAAGGGGTCCAAGAACAAAGCCTTGGGGGACCCCCACAGAAAGGGGAAATGGAGAGGAGGAGACAGAGTTGTAGGTGACACTGCAGGAGCACTGTGATAGATAGGCAGAGAACCAGGATAGAGCAGAATCCCGGAGGCCAAGGGAATGTAGTTTTATTAAGAAGGAGCGGGTGGTCAACAGTATCAAAGGCCGCAGAGAGGTCAAGTAGTTGTAGTATGGAGTACTGGCAGTTGGTTTTAGCAGTCAGTAAAACGTTAGTGAGTTTTAGTAAGGCAGTTTCCGTGGAGTGCTGCGAGCGAAAGCCAGACTGTAAGGGGTCAAGAAGGTTATTTTCACTGAGGTAGGAGCTAAGACGGTTGTAGACTAAGCGTTCTAGAAGTTTAGTGGTGAATTGGAGCAATGAGATGGGTCTTAAGTTGTTCAGTTTGGTGGGGACCAGTGAGGGCTTTTTAAGTATGGGAGTGATCTGCGCATGTTTTAGAGGGGAGGGGAAGATGCCACTATAGAGAGAGAGATTGAAGATGTGAGAGAGGGAGCATAGGATAGAAGAAGAGGGTGACCGTAGTAGTTGTGAGGGAACAGGATCCAAGGGACAATTGGTTAGGTGGGCATCTGAGAAAAGTTTTGTAACCTCTTCAGTAGTAGCCAATTCAAAAGAGAAGAGTGTTGAATGTGCTGTTAGGCAAAGTATGTTGGGTGGGGAAGATGTACGCACAGTGGAGGTGTCCTCACGAATTGCATCAATCTTGTCTTTGAAGTGATTGGCAATCTCTTGGGCAGTGAGTGAGTTAGTGGTTACAGGGGGTGGGGGACGAAGCAGAAAGTTAAAGGTTGAAAAGAGCCGACGGGGACTGGATGACAAGGTATTAATAAGAGAGACAAAGTAGGCTTGTTTGGCAGCATGGAGGCAGGAAATGTATTTTAGAAGGGCAGATTTGTATAGGGGGAAGTCTTGCAGGCATTTGGTTTCACGCCACAGTCGTTCAAGAGCACGACAATGTCTCTTGATATTTCTAGTGTTGTCAGTTTGCCAGGGTTGTAACGGAAGGGGCCTGATTCTGCGTGTGGTTAGAGGAGCAAGTGCATCCAGTGATGATGAGAGTGAACTGTTGTAGACAGAGGTGGCCAGGTCAGGACAGAACAGGGGAGAGATTATGTCATATAGGTGGTCAGTAGCAGAGAAGAGAAGTGGTTTCAAGCAATGTAGGAGTGTGAATGTTCCCATGATGTATATATATTTAAAGTGATACTAATCAGAGAATTTGCCCTAATTCATTTACATAAATCATATATATCACGCCACTGTAATATTATTTTTTTTAATCTTCTAAGACCGTATTCCTGCATTGCTGTGTGGTCACATGATCTTTCTCTGTTCTTTAGCTTCTGCGAGTGTGAGTCTGTGTTTGGCCAGCCCTGATTGGTGCTGTACCATGACGCATGACTAAAAAAAAAAAAAAAGTTTCAGATCAGCTTTTCAAATTAAATTATAAATAACACAAAACGATTTTAAAGCTTCTTATAAATCTTTATTAAACATCAGATGTGTATTTTTTCTGCACTAATATGGTGTAGGCAGAGTCATAGATGATTGACACTGACGCTTTGCAGGGAGAATAAAGGGAGAATAAACAGACAGAACACTGTTCCCTGTACACAGAGTTCTGTGTTTTTGTAAACACAGAACTCTGTGTGTGATTGGCCACAGCCAAAATCACTGACCGAGTACAGCTGCCAAATTCATGCTGTGTCCAATCACAGCACGAGTCAGCAGGGAGTGCACGCATGGTCGCCCTGAACCCGGAAGAAAGGCCATGACCTTAGATTGTAACCTCCTTGAGGGTAGGGACTGATGTGAATGTACAATGTATATGTAAAGTGCTGCGTAAATTGACAGCGCTATATAAGTACCTTTAATAATAATAATGACGTACAGGTACGTCGCCCATCCTGAAGCTGCCGCCCACTTGCAGTACAACCACTGCGCGCAGGCAAATAATTCCAGTGAAGATTTTACTAAGATTAAAATGGCTCCCACCCTCCCCTAACACTTATACAGTACTAACTACTATGTAGAATAGACCTGGGTAACTTGGGGCCCCAGGGCCATATCCAGCCCTTTGGCTGTCCCTATCTGGCCCTCGATGCCTCCACTATCAGCATGCCTCTCTGAGCCTGTCAGCTTCCTCATTGAAGAAGGTGACAGGCTCAGAAAGCCACGCAGACAGGTGTGGATACAGTAGCTGCAAGAACAGGAAGGCGAGAAAAGCTAATTGACACAATGGGGTAGCTCTGTTCTGGCAGGAGCTTTGCCTAGGAGACATCCTGCCACTCTCCCGCCACTCTGCTACTTAGCAAAGTTTTTCCTAGAGCCTGCGTGCTGCAAACCCCAGAAGCTGTGCAGCTGTTCTTCACTCCAGTGAAAGTGCTTTTCAGAGGGCATTTGACAGGCAGAGAGGTGTTGCCTTCTCAGCACTTGAATTAACCCTATAATGCTATACCACCGTGCCACACTGACATGCACTGAACCCGGTTGTGGCACAGCCCCATTAAAATCAATGGGCAAGTTTCACAAACGATGCCGCTTGTCAAACTCTGCACCCCAAGTGAAAAAGGCGGCAGCTGTGGCATATGAGCAGCCTCAATCAGCTGTTATTTTACTGTTTGACTAGGTGGCCAGAGGGCAGTAAATCCATGGCTCAGCCGCCTGTTTTTTCCACCTCCGACTGTACGTCTGAAAGAGAGCAATTTCATGAGCAGTTATGCTAGTATTCCTAGTGCCAGGTTTTTGTTTTCTATATGTTTATGTAGTTATGGACCTTCCCAGGTCCAAAATGAATAAGCAGATTAAGTTTGGTCCTCCACAGCAGTCCCAGTTTCTCATGTAGCCCCTTGGTAAAATGAATTGCCCACCCCGCTATAAAAGGAAGCTGCATATACTTATCTTCTGTCTACAGATTGGTTAGAATATGAGTTAGGAGGGGAGTGGCATCAGTTTTAAGCTTAGTTAGATGTAGCCCGGAATTACACTATAATTGGATTAAAGATTTGCTCACAAATATAAAAATTATACCCTAGGCTCTCTTCTGATGTTTCTGCCTTTTAGCTGCAGCTGCTGATCAGTGTATTATTGTATGTGTACAGTGTCTTGGCAGAGGCATTCCTCCATCCATCTCATTTGTGTAGATGGGGAAATCTGTTTTTAATAGAGTAGAGAAGGTTTGGAATCCCTGTTGGATTTAACTACTATCTTGAGCATGCTGCAGTAAATGGTGGGTGTGGCCAAATTGTACTAAGAGTGTCTTAAAGGGGTCTTAAAGGGGTATTAAGGAGGAGCAGAAGTTTGCTACATACAGAGTGCAGAGTTAAGGAGTGCGTTTTGTACAGAGCGCAGGGTTCAGGAGTGTGCTATGTACAGAATGCAGGGTTCAGGAATGTGCTATGTAAAGCGTGCAGGGTTCTGGTGTGTTATGTACAGAATACAAGGTTCAGGAGTACGCTATGTACAGAGTACAATGTTCAGGAATGTGCTTCGTACAGAGTGCAGAGTTTAGGACTGCATATGTCACTGGCCACTGTAAACCAAAAATGACTCCTCCCCCCCCCCCCCCCCAATCGTGCTTATCTCCCAGTACAGAGTTCGCCTCCCACCCCCAAATACCCATGCTTGACAGGATTGACATCGGCCTTCTAGTACAAGCTCCCCCCATCCCCCCTCCTGGTCTAAATCCTCTTCCCCTCCCAGCACAACCCCCAATCCCCTTTCCTGTACAAATGCCACCATAAATGCTTTTATTCCTCCCTCCCTGAATACAGCATGTTTCAATGTGGGATGGGAGATGACTTTCCTCCATAGCTCTTCCTTGAGGTCTGTCATAAAACATCTCAGAGCCGAGGAGGAGCCTAGGGGAAGCTTCCCCAGCTCTGTAATGCCCTGTACACAAGACCGGTTTTGCTGTCGGAATAAACTCTGAAGGTTTTTCCGACGGAATTCCGCTCAAGCTGTCTTGCATACACACGGTCACACCAAATTCTGACCGCCAAGAACACGGTGACGTACAACACGTAAGACTGGACAACTTGCTTCAGAGCATGCGTCATTTTTGGTACATCGGAACAGCATACAGACGAGCGGTTTTCCCGTTTGGAATTTGTTCCATCGGAAAAATATAGAACATGTTCTCTAAGTCCGTCTGAATTTTCAACGTAAAAAGTCCGATGGGGCATATACATGGTCGGAATATGCGATGAAAAGCTCCCATCAGACTTTTTCTGTGTGAAATTCTGACCATGTGTATGGGGCATTAGACCAGTGTGAGAGGAGGCAGGTGCCAGCAATTGCAGTGGGGCAATGCCTGGATGCCTGGTGCTAGCAATGCCATTAGCACCCCAATGTACATTACACGAGCTGCATAGGGGAGGGTTCAGCCACCCGAAGAGGAGTGTGTAACTTCTAGATACAGAAGCCAGGCTCTCAATAGAATTATGAACATTTAAATCACACCTAAAGACGCCTGCATGTCTAAAAAAGTCCCAAATCCATTTAATACATGATGAAAAGCCTCGTAAAGTAAACAAAGAACTTACTTTCTCTGTTGCCCATTGAGAGATACAGTTTGGATGATAATAAGCAACCTGGGGACGTTTAAAAGCAGCCCAAACTCAAGAGTGACAACGCTCAAACAACACAGGCAAACCAGTCCAACATGAAACAACCCAACAAAAGGAAATCAAGGATATTAAATAGCCACTTGCACGACTTATAATTTTTACTTGAAATGGAAGATTTTTTTTTCTGTTTGTAGCTACTGGTAAATTCATGCCAGATAATGAAAATATTGTAAGTCTCAAAAGTTAGCCAACAGGCACAGGCTTTTCCAGTTCATTTTGTATACAGGTGTTCTTTCTGCAATGGTCCTGCTGCTGACAGTGACAACCCATCTGTGCTCCAGTTAGCACAGGATACTGCTATTCAGGTCAGGCCAGTACATCTGAGGATTCCTTGCAGAGTTATCAGGACAGTTCACCTTTCACCAGCTCAGAAGACAGAATATCATGGGTAAATTGCAGGTTATTTACTGTACTGAGGATTTGCTCCTCTTTTTTTGAACATAGGACTATCTGGAAGTGTCCTTAAATAGGTTTAATGTTATGTGCTGACGAGCAGCCATTTTCTTAAAGTCCTACAATTAAAACAATATGGCGGCCATTTTTTAGTAGATGTTCATGAGACTACAACCGCTGCCATTTTCTTGTAGCCCATAATAAGCAAACGAAAAAGGCTTTTTTTGTGCAGAGCTTAAAACTAATATTGAACACACAATCTGCAATCCTAATCACTAGAATAGATTTGGTTTTGATGTTATGTATTACTAAGATAACCCGTATCACAGCAAATATAATGATGTCAAGAAAAAATTATTTCTTAGTGTGTGTCTATCTTTCGGTGTAGGCAGTGGATGAGACAAACGGTGCTGGAGCCCCGGAAATGATGTTGATGCCTCAACATATCTCATGCATACATAAAACAGTGCCTGGGTAAATAGATATGAGATGATTAAAACATATCTTATATACAGGAGAGGAGAGTAAAATAAAAATCGATAAAATAAATATATTAAAATCCATAATAAGTATATTTATATATGAAAACTACCAATTTAACCCTAAAAAATTCTTAAAATTATTTTCTTTTATTAAATATCACTGATAAAACAGTTAAGGTCGAATTCAATATTCAATCCCCGAGGTGCAAAAGTGTCCAATATAAAAATACATTTGGACTCTAACTGACTAAGGGTCCTTACTTTATGACCACTGCGCCAATGTTTTTTGTACGGTTCGATGCCCCAAAATCTCAGTTGGGTGGGGTCTTTGTTATGATGTGTAGCAAAATGTTTAGAGACACTATGTTTCCTTAATAATGTTCTGTACATGTTCTTTAATGCATACTTTAAGCGGTCTTTTTGTACGCCCTATATATTGTAGCCCACAGCTACATTCCAAAGCGTAGACAGCTCCTTCTGTGTTACAACATGTGAAGTCGTTGACCTCATCTGTATTGCCTGTACTGATAGAGGTAAACGTAAATTTCTTTTCAGCCGGGCGTTTAGTTTTAATGCATGCAAAACACTGTTTGCATGGAAAGAAGCCTTTTCCCGTAAAGAACGTAAAACCAACCGAGGGTGGATCTGGGATATTCTTAACAATCTTATCTCTTATCGTCTGAGCCCTTTTGTATATAAACTTAGGGTTCTGAGGTAGAAGTTCTTGAAGATGTATATCCATTTCTGCCACTTCTAATATTTTCTCTTTTATATGCTTACTATTATATCCTTTATCGATGAATCTGTGTCCTTTTTTATCCGCTTGGGCTAAAAAAATCATTCCTTTGGGTGCAGTTTCGTCACAGACGCATCAATTGGCCATTCGGAATATTGCACAGCCAATTATGATGGTGGCAGCTCTCCAATGGGAGATAGCTGTTTTTATCTACGTTTTTGAAATGAGTTTTTAAACTGAGTATGCATCCTTCTTGCATTATCTCTAAATCCAGGAATGATATGGTCTTCTTACTTATATCCCAAGTTAATTTAATATTTCTATCATTCTTATTAATTTTTTTCCAGGAAATATACAAACTGACTCTGTTCCCCCCTCCATAAAAAAAAAAATGTCATATCTTTTGAAAAGGACAAGTTCCGTTGGTGTATTTCGTGAACAGTTTCATCTTCCCATTGGGCCATAAATAGACTCGCCACACTGGGTGCAAATTTTGCTCCTATGGCAACTCCTGTTTTTTGATGTTAATAATTGCAATTATACCAGAAGTAGCTGTTCTTTAAGCAAAAGTCTAGACATTTGTCGAGAAATTTTCTCTGAATGCAGGGTAGTGTGGTATGTGTTCTTAGGCCCCATTTTGTAGCTTCACATGCCTGATGATGAAGTATTACCATATAAAGTGAGGACACGTCCGCTGTGGCGATACTCTATGGTCCTTCTTCCTTAGGTTTCCTTTCTAGCATTTGTAGCACTTGCTTCGTGTCTCTCAAATATTGTATATGTATTGTATATATAATCTTGTATTTTGAACAGCTGGCTGTAAATAGTTGTTCAATTCTGAGAGTAAGGGAATCTGTCCCATTAACTATCGGTCTAGGGGGAGGGTTCACCTTATCTTTATGCAGCTTCGGTAATGAATATATTAATGGTGTACGACAGGATTCAGGTATTAGGAATTTGGCCTCTTTTTTATTCAATATATTCCTTTTTGAACCGAGCTGTACAACCTGTTCAAATTTCTTTCTACATCTAAATACAGGATTGCTGGGTAGTCGACTGTACGTGTTTTCATCCTCTAACAGTTTGGTCATACTGTCATTATATTGTGCTTTAGAGAGGATCACAAATCCTCCTCCCTTGTCCGCTGGTGGGATAACGACGTCCTTCCTTTTCGTGAGTTTCCTAATGCCACTTTTCACATAATTGGGTTCTTCTTTTTTCTTTATCTTGAAGTCCTTCAAATCTTGTAGTACTATTTTTTTGAACACCTCAATATGTTTATTGTTGTTCACAGGGGGATTAAAAATTGATTTTTTCCTAAGTACGCTATGTAGAATCTCCTTACTTTCTACTGAGAGTCTGGTTTTAGTTGGGTTACGCGCTATATATTTTTTGATGTTCAGCTTTCTTATATATTTTTGGATCCCTATATAGGTTTGAAATTTGTCCAAGTTCTTCATAGGTGCATATTTTAGCCCCTTATCTAGGACTCCAATTTCTTCTTATGTCAGTGGTGTACCGCTTAGATTAAAAATACCCTCTCTTTTTGCTCTCTTTTTTGCTTGTTGTCTCTTCCCTGATCTGCATCAATAGAATCAATTTCTCCCTCTTAACTGTGTGAGAAAAACATGGTATTGTGGGTAAATCTTATACCCATAAACCCATGTTTTTTCCTTGTAGTTAAGAGGGCTTGGCTGGAAGGGAGCATATGTCTTTTAGACCCATGCCCCTTCTATGACACTGCAGTGAGAGGTGTGCCTCCACTGCAGCATTTTTATTGGACAGCTGGGGCTAATGGTACTTTACCATTGGTCCAAGACTCCAAGCTGTCTGGGGTCTCTGTGACCTCAGGTCACTGAGCTACGACCCTCAAAGCTCGATTTTTTTTTTTAATGTTCATGGCAGTTGAGGCTCTGCCTTACCTGCCTTCCCTGACTGTACGTCCCTGTCAGTGTGTCTGCATATTGCCAGCGGTAATAGAGAGCATCAACCAGCCACGGTGTTACCAGGGTTTAGTACATGCAAACCTGTCCCCTATATGACTCTCGCAGGATTGTACATGTCAGTGCACTGATAGGTGATATGTAGTGCCAATCAAAGTGCATATGGGTGTGTCAGACTTTTTAAGGCCCCACTGCTGCCACCATAAAATCGACTTTTCTTTGGCAAGCCTGCTTTATGGGAGTTAAATGCCTACCACCATTATCGCAGTAGATTCTGATGCAGATGCTTGTGTTGGCCTACTCTTCCTATAGTCAACATGCCTGTGTCTCACCCTAATAATTCCTTGATCATCCTATGTTCACCTCTCCACTGATTTCCTAAACTTTGGTTGACTGGTCATAATTCCTAAGTAGGGACCTGGTGGTTGCTGACATTTTTTTTCAACTTATTGATAGCATTGACCAGATGATTGTTGCATTGATCTTTATGTGTGACATGGTGCTGGACGCTAGCCGGGCCATGCCATGGCAAACCCTTTTGGCTGTTCAGATCTGTGTAATGCTATGTACACACGATAGGATTTTCCGACAGCAAAACCGTGGATTTATTTCTGACGGATGTTGGCTGAAACTTGTCTTGCATACACACGGTCGCACAAATGTTGTCGGAAATTCCGCACATCAAGAACGCTGTGATGTACAACACGTATGACGAGCCGAGAAAAATTAAGTTCAATAGCCAGTGTGGCTCTTCTGCTTGATTCCGAGCATGTGTAGAATTTTGTGCGTGGAATTGTGTACACACGATCGAAATTTCCAACAATGGATTTTGTTGTTGGAAAATTTGAGAACCAGCTCTCAAATTTTTGTTGTCGGAAATTCCGACAACAAATGTCTGATGGAGCCTACACACGGTCAGAATTTCCGACAACAGGCTCACATCAAACATTTGTTGTCGGAAATTCCGATCATCTGTACGCGGCATAAGGCTCTGGTTTAAATGCTGTTCAGGGGAGCAACAGTGTTGAAAGGCTTTGGTATGCCTACCTTTCTTTAAAGACCATTATTTCGCCTCCTTATTGGACAAAATCTTTAAAGATTCTACAGGGAGTAGGTGTACACACTTACCCCTGCTGCACAAAGCTAAGGATCAATGACACAGGTTGACACCATCCATTTTTACATCAGTATCAAAAGGTTACCAAATAGTTTCACCTTTGTCCTCTGACCTTATTCTTTGCTTTGTGTCTTCCTATGCCTTATGCCGTGTACACACGAGCGGACTTTACGGCAGACTTTGCCTGGCGGACTTTTCGACGTACTTTATCCGCTAGTTGCGCCGGACTTAAAAACGGACGGACTTGGACACACACGATCACTCCAAAAGTCCGCTGGTTTTGAATGCGGTGACGTACAGCACGTACGACGGGACTAGAAAAGGAAGTTCAAGCCCCACTACGGCACCCTTTGGGCTCCTTCTGCTAATCTCGTGTTTATCTCATGTTAGTAGAAGTTTGGTTAGAGACGATTCCTGCTTTTCACACTTCAGCTTATTTCGATCATTTTCTGCGGTTCAGTTTGTGCTTGTAAGGGTTTGTATCTGCTTTTCAGTGCGTGTTGGTCAGTTCGTAACCTGCTTAGCAGGCCGTTCTGGTCCGCTCGTTCCTGATTTTCAGGTCGCTCCTCATAGGCCTTGCTGTTCTTCAGTGCGTTTGTTATAAGTTTGTTTGTTTGACCAGCCGACCGTTTTGAAGCCATGTCGCGTGGACGTACTCGTTCTTGAGTTCGTGCTGCGTGGGGACTTGGTGTTGGGGTTAATACTTTGACCCGAATCCAGTCCATGAACAGGGCGAGGAGGAGTTCATGGGCGAAGAATTGGTTGCGCCAGCGTGACCAATTATCGCACATGCCTTTGCTCCGTGAGATCCGTGAGAATAATCCTGAGGATTTCAGGAATTATCTCAGGATGACGGACCCCGTTTTTGAACGTCTGCTGGCTATGCTGACCCCCTATATCAGCAGGCAGGATACCTGCATGAGGCAAGCCATCACTGCTGAGCAGAGGCTAGTTGCCTCTTTACGTTACTTGGCGACTGGGAGAAGTCTTCAGGACTTGAAGTTCTCGACAGGCATCTCCCCCCAAGCTCTGGGGATCATAATCCCAGAGACCTGTTCTGCCATCATTCAGGTCCTGCAGAAGGACTATATGAAGGTAAGTTTTATCCTTTAACATTACATGATATGTATTAACTGTTTGCTAATGTATTGTCTAAATGTCCTCGTTACCTAATTACCATGCTTGGAATATGCTGTGAATGTCCCCTTTATCTTCATGCATGCCTGTTTTTTTACATTAATCATTTTTTGACCTACATGCATATTTACCTTCAATAACCTCCCCACCATGCAATCCTGGGTCCATTTATATCTTTAGCCTCTAGTCCCTTGAACAATGTATATTGTCAGCTCCATTGTACTGTTTGACCTTCCCCCACCCCCTCAAATGTTTTCAACTGTCAGGTGTGTTTTTTACCCAAATTAGAACCCCTCCCCCACCCCCTCAAATGTTTGCAACTGTCAGGTGTGTTTTTTACCCAAATTGGAACCCCTCCCCCACCCCCTCAAATGTTTGCAACTGTCAGGTGTGTTTTTTACCAAATTAGAACCCCACCCCCACCCCCTCAAATGTTTGCAACTGTCAGGTGTGTTTTTTACCCAAATTAGAACCCCTCCCCCACCCCCTCAAATGTTTTCAACTGTCAGGTGTGTTTTTTAACCAAATTAGAACCCCTCCCCCACCCCCTCAAATGTTTGCAACTGTCAGGTGTGTTTTTTAACCAAATTAGAACCCCTCCCCCCACATTTAAATTGCTCAATGGGCCATCAGAGGGGATGAGTAATCTTATAAGTGGGCCTTATGTTTTTTAGAATTAAAAGCAAAAAAACACATATTAATAATGTTCGACTGAATGTTTTTGTGTAATCTGATATCCAAGTTATGTTTAAAAGTACTTATCTGATTTTTTTTATTGTTTCACTCCACAGTTTCCTTCCAGTACACTGGAATGGCAGACCAGTGTACTGGAATGGCTCCCAGTTCGCTGACCGTTGGGACTTTCCCAACTGTGTCGGGGCGATTAATGGGAAGCATGTCCGCATTGTGCCACCACCCCATTCGGGGTCTTATTTCTACAACTATAAGGGGTTCCATAGTGTAGTTTTGATGGCGGTGGTCTCGGCACAATTGGAATTTATGTTCGTGGACGTAGGGAAGAACGGCCGGATGTCTGACAGAGGAGTCTTTGCACAGACCGAGCTGTGCCAGCGTCTCCAGACTGGTGGCCTGGGATTGCCACCTGATGACCAGAATGTGGATGGACTCCCCTCAGTTTTTATCGCTGATGAAGCGTTTGCTCTCGGCACGCACTTGATGAGACCGTTCCCCCAAAGGACACTCACCCCTGAGAGGAGGGTATTTAATTACCGACTGGCCAGAGCAAGAAGAGTTGTGGAGAATGCCTTTGGGATTCTGGCCAGCCGGTTCCGTTTGTTCCTCTCGGCCATAAATCTGGCGGACTATAAAATAAATCATGTGATACTGGCTTGCTGCATTCTCCATAATTATTTGAGAAGACATTCAGCTACATATATGACCTCTGTTGGGCCTGAGGCCGGACTTGTAGTTGACCAGACACTCACAGGCCTGGAATTGGTCCCCCAAACCGCAAGTGTGTGACCGATATGTGAATTATTTTAATGGTCGGGGGGCCATTGCTATTCAACAAGAGCTATAATTTGTTACAAAAATAAAGAAAATTATTTTTTCCTAAAATAACTTTTTTTTAATTCTTGTTTGCATTTAGTTTTGTCTGTCTCCTAGTGCACTTGTAGTGGCAAGTGCATTTCCCTTTAGTTAATAAGGCCCTTTGTCACTGTAACCACACAAAAATTAGCAAAACATCTTATTGATAAATAATCAGCCACACACATTGTAGTAGTAAAAACATTTTACTGTGTGCACATTGAAAGGTGCATTTTTTGGAAAGGTTTTTTTTTTTTAAATACATTTTTTTTTGTTTTTTTTGTAATTTTAGGCATATTTCCACAAAAATAGACCTTGTTTACAAAATTATAATTAACAACAGTGTTTTTAAAAACATACAAAAAAAAAAAGAACTTACAAAGTTTAACATGTTAATAACGGTGCTGGTGATGTCACCCTTGTAAAGCCGACAATTTGCTGATGCTCAAAATTGGGTATTAAAACAGGTTCAAGTCAACATGTGCTATCTCCCATCATAGGGGAGCAATGTACGTGTTTTGTGTGTGCAATCCCTTTGTTCCTCTCACAAACAAACATTTTTATGATGAAGGGGTTACAAACACAAAACAAGTACATTGATATCCCCTGATGGAAGATAGCACATGATGACGCACTGTGTGCATCTGCAAATTGTTTTTTTGTTTGTTTGTTTTTTTTTAGAAAAAAATTCAAAAATTTAAGAAAACACAAACTTGACACTGAAATGAAGAACATGATTGATGTTTTTAGGCAAAACGTTATTATATTCTGCCCAAAACATCAATCATGTTCTTCATTTCCTGTTGCATGGTATCCAGCCGATTCCTCATGCTGTCAATTTGGTCACGCATTCGATCAATTTGGCCATTCCACAACATTATCTGGCCAATAAGTCTTTGTGCACTGTCTGTGCTAAATGGCTCTGCCGCTTGGCCTTCCACAACCAGAACCTCACCTAAAAGGTGTTGAAAAAAAAATGGGTTAAAATATGCACGCCTAAATAGATTTCCTTAAGCTGGGGTGTCAGTCACTCACTTGGTGGGGTTGAAATGTCACACACTTCCTCCACCTCGTCGGGTGGGCGTGGTCTTGGGCTTGGGGTAATGTCAGCTTCAGGCTGGTGACTTGGGGGGTCCTGGGATCCTTGGACTGTTGTCTGAGTCTTTTCTCCCCTATGATAATTAAACAAAAGGTATAGTTAAAACACAGTGATATTTTTTTTTTTTAAATTAATATGAAACGTTGGTTAAGAGTTGGGGACAATTGTCATTTTTTGGCCACAAAAATTTAGAAGACAGGATGAAAATTCCCTCTGAACAAAAATTAAAAACAATACACATTTTCATGCAAGTTTCACAGATGCAGACACCTCAATGATCTCCTATGTGTATTCAATTTTTTTTATGGTCACATAGTACACTAGTGCTCGTGAGTCCAGATGTGGAAACAGCTGCTGTGTCCTGTCCTTACATTACACTGAATCATTTTTGAAGAAGCATTATATTTTCAAACACATCTACACCACATCACCACATTTTTTGAATACGACAAATTATCAAGACCAAAATGTATGTCCAACCCTGTACCATCGTTTTTGGCGAAAAAAAATATGTCATTTTCATAGTATCATATGTATGTTACAAAGAATGGTCTTTATGAATGATGCTGTAGAAACGAAAAAAATATGGATCAGCATGCAAGTTAAGTATCTCAATAGGAACACACAAGTACTTACTTTTTTTAAGCAGCTTTTTATATGCCAATATTGTTCCGGTTCCCTACTTTTGATGTCAGACCACCGCTTCCTCAATTGTTCTTTCGACCGTTTAGTGCCAAATTTTGCTTCTAGAGCGGTGACAACTGAGGCCATTATTTTGTCTTTCCGGGCTTGTGTACGGTCCTTTTTTCCCATCGTAGTCCTCCCTTCTCAATATGGACACCATCTCCACCATCTCTTCAAAAGCCATGTTGGTGGCCTTATATCTCCTCCTGGATGTGGATGGTTGTGGCTCCGGGCTTTCCTCCGCGCTACTTCCAGTTAATCTCTCCGCCATCTTTTTCTCTATACTCCCATTGCGCAACGAAGAGTGAAGGAGCGGGGACAAATCGTACTAAAGAACGTCAGGGGCGGGCGAAGCATGACACATGCGCAGTGTATATAAAGCTATTACGATGGCCTACGTATGTCCGCGCAGAAGTAGCGAGCGTCAGAAACGAAGGTAAGATTAAATGTGTGTGTGTGTGTGTATATGTGTCCCCTAGATTCTGCCAAATATCATCCTGGGAGTTCTGACTGACATTACAGTTTTTATGTTGTGTCTTGTCTTTCAGCAAAAATGAATCATACACCCAATATATTTCAATAGAGATGTAAAGAAGGCAACACTGGGCACACTTTTGGAATTTGTGAAGACTCGAGTCCCCCAGGCAGACCTCAAGTTTGTGGACAAGAAAATTGGTATCTTGCACAACATGTACAAGCGGGAACACAATAAGATCCAGGAGTCGCTCAGATCAGGAGCAGCAGCCGACCAGGTTTATGTACCCAAGCTGTGGTACTACCAAAAACTACGATTTCTAGATGACCAGACAGAAGCAAGGCAATCACTTTCGACCCTTCCCCCCACCCTTCCCTCCAGCCTTCCCTCCACCTCCACCCCAGCTGAGGAGTCCCAGGAAGAACTGGGCCCTTTCATCCTTGATGCGCCCAGCTTCAGCCAGGTATCCTTTTTTGTTGACTTTGTGATTGTATAAATATTAATGATGTAAACATCTCAAATTTTTAAGTGCTTCCAAAAAAATGACTTCATCACAAATATTAATATGTAGACATATTAATATGTAGACACTATCACAGTAGTGGCCAAAAATATGCTTCAACATAGGTGTGCGCAGCCTCTTGCATTAGGGTGTGCACCCCAAAGCTCAAATACAAATGCATGTTTATATGTACTGATGGTGTTAGTAGGGCAGGGGACAGTGTCAGTAGTTTTATTTTTATTCTTTTTAAAGTATTTTATTTTGTAACATTTTTTTTTAGGGATGAAATATCAGTGGTTTAAACAGGGGGGAATATGCACCACACAAGGTGATTAGGGTGTGGCCAGGCACACCTGCCACACCCTGTGCACACGCCTATGTACTTCAGATATTGGTGAGCAGCTGGAATAATGGTGGGGTCAAATAGATAGCCTTGACTATTTGTTTCAAATTAGATTTCATGAGAGCCGTGAGCTGAAAATTGTGTGTGATTGCGTAACCCAAAATTACAACTATGTCCCTTTTTTTTGCCCAGGATGAGTTCAGCCAGGAGGAGGCCTTGCCCAGGGGGAGAGAGGAGGATGCCGTGGCTGGGCCCAGTAGAAGCCGCACGGAGTGTCGGGTGCCTTCCCTCCGCATTATCACCAAAACGCCCAGAAAAATGACCCAAACTGAGGAGGAATCACTAGCTCTCATTCGTGAAGCCAGCAAAATCATCAGCACACCACCCAATGCAGAAGAGGCGTATGGGACATATATGGCCAGCAGATTGCTGGAACTCGAAAAGGGGCAACGCCTCATTTGTGAGGGTCTGATTTTTGAGGCCTATCAGAAGGGCTTGAGAGGGGAGCTTACTGCTAAAACATATCTAGCAGATGAAGCCACTCCTCCTCCTCCTTCTCCTCCTCCTCCTCCTCCTGCCCCAAGTACACCACCAGAGGCACAGCCTCCGAGGAAGGCTGCAGAGAAGCGTGGAGGGAAGGCTGCAGAGAAGCATGCAGGGAAGGCTCCACGGAAGAGTCGAAAGTGATTGCCTGGCTTCTGTCTGGTCTGACTGTGCTCCCTAGTCGCAAGATACCAATTTTCTTGTCCTAAAACTTGGATGTGTGTCCTGGGGGACAAAAGGCTTCACAGATTCCAAAAGTGTCTCCAGTGTTGCCTTCCTCATTTTTTTTCCCAAAAATAAATGGATTTTTTCTTTACCTTACATTATTGACTATGTGTTTTGATTCCAAAACGACATTTGGTTTGGGAGTAGGCAGGTACAGGTCAAAAAGACTATGTGTGTTTTTTCCAAAAGGCTAAATCATTTTGAAAATCAAGTGCAAAGTACTAGTGAAAAGTGCACTTTAGAAATTGCACTGGAAGTGCAGTCGTTGTAAATCTCAGGGGAAGAGCTGAAATGAGGGGGAAGCTCTGCTGATTTTATCATACAATCATGTGCAAGAGAGGTTTTTTATTTTTTGTGGTTCCTTGCATGTGCCCCTCTGATCCACAGCAAATGCACTTCAAAATGCTCTTTCTGTGCAATTCCAAGTACAATTTGCACTTGTAGTGAAAAATGGATTTGCCTTTGGAAAATAAACCCCCCTATGTCTAATTAACAAGGGACACCAACCTCATTAAGGTTCATTAAAACAACACAAAATATTAAGGTTATTGTGGTAACTTGAAACTCCAAAACTTAAAAAAAAAAAAAAAAAAAATTTGTATAATTTAGCACACATTGTAAAATAGATAGTGTTTAAATCTAAAAAAAAAGAAAGATGAGTCCAAAATCGAATTTAATACTTTATTTATGGAGATCTGGCTTTTTAAATATATCATATTAGTCATGGCATGCGGATAAATCATGAAGAAAGTAGTTTGTGAGAACTCTGTGTGAATATAAAGCAGCAAAACAACTTCATTCCTCTCGCATTATAAAGAAAAAAAAAGCGCTGTATTAAAAGATCACAGAAGAGGAATGTGCTAGCTTCAATACGAAGGCTAGTTTTACCAGACCGAGCGCTTCCGTCTTGTACTTACTTCAGAGCATGCGTGAGTTTTGGTCCGTCGGACTAGCACACAGACGACCGGTTTGTCCGCTAGAAAGCAGAGCCCGTCGGATAGATTTAAAACATGTTTCAAATCTAAGTCCATCCAACTTTTGATAAAACAAAGTCCGCTGGAGCCCACACATGATCGAATTGTCCGACGAAATCCGGTACGCCGGACCAAGTCTGCCGTAAAGTCCGCTCGTGTGTGATGACTCTGCTCCTTCCTCTATAACTCTCCTCTCCTGATATACTCTGCTCTGCTGGAGGACTCTGCTCCTTCCTCTATAACTCTCCTCTCCTGAAATACTCTGCTGGAGGACACATCAGACAGACCTATTTTAAGCCATTCAGTGATTGTCCTAATGGGCTATTGTTTCTGAAAACCAAAGGAGGCATTCATCCAATTTAGGCCTCTTGGACAGAATTTATTCGGTCTGCAGTGATTTTTTCGGTTTTACTGAGGAAGACAACCACTGTTTGCAATCAGACCTTCCATTTGACCTTTTCTCAGTTTCAAGAGTGTTCACAAAAGCCCCCCCACACTTATTCTGAGTCTAATTTATCTCATAGGTATTCCAGTTATTGGATACTTGGATGCTTTGTTACTGCATGAGCAGACCTCCCTGGCCTTTAACTCCACTGCTCAGTGTGGACTTTGGAGGACTTTGGATGGATCCTGAAAATTGAGAAATCATGTCTGATTCTGTCACACTATTTGAATATTTGGCATTCTCCTGGATATCCTTCAGGGCATGTTTTTTCCTGCTGCAGAAACTGCTGCGCAGGTTTGGCAATTTTTCAATCTGACATCACTCTATCTTGGGGAACATCATGCGAGTGCTGAAGCTGGTGGTATCCACTTTTTTAATCATTTTCATTTGCTCAGTTCTACTGAGCAGCGAAACTGTTCCACAGCATGAGACATATCCAGTCTCTTTCTGGACAAAATGATTTGGTTACATCCTTGAACCATGATGTCTTCCATGGTGTTTTTATTTTTTTCTTTCATTGGAAGTTTGTCATGATGGACACCAACCTTCTGGCTTGAGGCAGAGTTTTGGATTATCTGCTTATGGTTGTTGGTTTCAGAAGGAATCAAAGCGGTTATTGGTCTGGGTTCAGTTGGACAGTGCCACAACTGTGGGCTTACCTCAGTCATTAGGGTGGCACCAAGAATGTTGCGGCAATGATGGAAGTAGAGTCCAACCTGTCCTAATATTCATCAGCAATTTCTGTGGCAAACACTCCTGGATTGGAAAACTGTCAGGTAGAAATTTTCAGCAGAAAACGCCAGGGGATAATTTTATACATTTGTACTGCTGAAAATTTTACTTCGCCTATTTTGAAGGATCAAGACCGAGAGCATTCCAGTAATTCTCATAGCTCTGGCTTGTTGTCTTCCATTGGTTAGGCAATGCTTTGTAGCCTCAACCAGATCAGCTAGATCTTATCTCACTTTGCCTCTTGGTTGCTGGCTTGGCAGTCTGACTGTTGAAGCCCAGGTTCTGAGACAGGAGCATTTTGGATATTTATAGGCTGCAACCTGGTTTTCTGCACATACTTTTCAAGGTCAATATGTTTGGCTATTTAAGGCTATTTGTGTTCCTTTTTTGAGTTATTTCTTCTTGTGGTTGTTTGCCCCTCAGTTTAGACTGCTTTTGGACATCCATAGGTTGCCTTATTGACTATTATCATCAACACTGTGTCTCTCAATGGACCGTAAAATCCTTTTCTCTGAGTCTATCAAGGGATAAGTGCTCCTTCCCCTCATATGCTGTTATTCTCTCTTTGAAGTGCTTGCTACAACTGAACAGGTGTGACGTGGGAGGGGCTACAGGATCTAGAGGTCTGACGTTCAGTTTTCTATGTACCTGGTGGCTTACTTGTTCTGAGACAAAAACACTGAATGCCTGTTGATAAAATTGGTACTTAGTGATACTATGTACGTTACAACTTTGTACTGGCACTTTTTCCTAAATAAAGAATTTATATAAAAAAAAAAAAAAAAAAGGCCGTACCCCTCACTTTAGTTTTATGGTGAGTACCAAAAACAATCCTATTTTACCTTTCTGTTCATCCTTTTTTGAGTCTCACGTGCTCACCCTTCCAGATACTGCAGCTTACTACAGTGGCAGTGCTGTCGATCTAGAAAGCAGTAAGCAGGACTAGGTGTGGCTAATTAATAAGCTACAGCTAAGGGCAGTAACAATATTCATAGCTACGCCCCCTGCACAGGGCCATCTTAAGAGCATTATAGGCCCCAGGGCAATACAGTGCATTGGGGCCCTGTCTACATAATCACACAAGAGAATAAAAAAGCAAATGATCAATAATGCTTCGTACACACGAGCGGACTTTCCAGCAGACTTGGTCCGACGGTCTTTCCGCCGGACTTTCCGGTGGACTACCTGAACGGATGGACTTGCCTACACACGACCGGACACGACCAGACTTTCCGGCAGGCTAGGTCCGTCCGTCTTTCCGACGGACTTTCGCCGGAGTTACGGCGGACTTTCAGAATGAACGGACTTGCCCACCCACGGACAAGTCCGTTCATTTTGAACGTGACTCAGGAACGACGGGACTAGAAAAGGAAGTCAATCTCGCCGATTTTATCGGTGAGATTGACACCTTGCGAGCCCTGTCGCGGGGCATACCAGGCCCTTCAGTCTGGTATGGATTTTAAAGGGAACCCCCTACGCCAAAACGGCGTGGGGTCACCCCTAGAATCCATACCAGACCCCGATCCGAGCACGCAGCCCGGTCGGTCAGGAAAGGGGGTGGGGAAGAGCGAGCGCCCCCCTTCCTGAACCGTGCCAGGCCGCATGCCCTCAACATGGGGGGGTGGGTGCTTTGGGGGAGGGGGCGCCCTGTGGGGCCCCCCCACCACAAAGCACCTTGTCCCCATGTTGATGAGGACAAGGGCCTCTTCCCGACAACCCTGGCCGTTGGTTGTCAGGGTCAGCGGGCGGGGGGCTTATCGGAATCCAGGAGCCCCCTATAATAAGAGGGCCCCCAGATCCTGGCCCCCCCCACCCTATGTGAATTTGTATGGGGTACATGGTACCCCTACCCATTTACCTAGGGAAAAAGTGTCAATAAAACACACTACACAGGTTTTTAAAGTAATTTTATTAGACAGCTCCATGGAGGGGTCTTCTTCCGGCTTCGGGGGTCTTCTTCCGACTTCGGGGGTCCCTCCGGTTCCTCTTCTCTCGGCGTCCGGTTGGTTCTTCTCCGCTCTCTCTGGCCTCTTCTCCCGGTGTTCCAGTTCTTCTTCCGGCTCCTCTGCTGTTTTCATGCCGCTCTTTTGCCAGCAGAGGCCCGGACTTCTGGGCTTCTTGGCTTCTTGGCTTCTTCTCTTCTTCCGATGTTGACACGACAGTCTCTCTGGCTGGAATGCTCTCTGAGTGCTCCGATGTGACTTATATAGGCGGAGACCCCGCCCCCTTATGCCGTCACAGTCCCTGGGCATGCTGGGACTGTGATGTTTTAGGGGGCGTGGTTGTTGACTGGAGGGACCCCCGAAGTCGGAAGAAGACCCCCGAAGCCGGAAGAAGACCCCCCCCGAGCTGTCTAATAAATTACTTTAAAAACCTGTGTAGTGTGTTTTATTATTGACACTTTTCCCTAGGTAAATGGGTAGGGGTACCATGTACCCCATACTCATTCACATGG
This sequence comes from Aquarana catesbeiana, assembly GCF_042186555.1. Classification (NCBI taxonomy): domain Eukaryota; kingdom Metazoa; phylum Chordata; class Amphibia; order Anura; family Ranidae; genus Aquarana; species Aquarana catesbeiana. The sequence continues at coordinate 310,374,085 of NC_133326.1, read as the reverse complement.
GGTGGGGGGCCGGGATCTGGGGGCCCTCTTATTATAGGGGGCTCCCAGATTCCGATAAGCCCCCTGCCCGCAGACCCCGACAACCAACGGCCAGGGTTGTTGGGAAGAGGCCCTTGTCCCCTTCAACATGGGGACAAGGTGCTTTGTGGTGGGGGGCCTCGCAGGGCGCCCCCTCCCCCAAAGCACCCACCCCCCCATGTTGAGGGCATGCAGCCTGGCATGGTTCAGGAGGGGGGGCGCTCGCTCGTCCCCACCCCCTTTCCTGACCGACCGGGCTGCGTGCTCGGATCGGGGTCTGGTATCGATTCTAGGGGCAACCCCATGCTGTTTTTTCGGTTTAGGGGTTCCCTTTAAAATCCATACCAGACCTCCTATTGCAGCGAGCGCGAGATGCAATACCCTGCCCTTGCGTTGTATCTGGTCTGTCGGACCAGCATACAGACGAACGGGCTTTCCGTCAGGAACTGAGTCCGACGGAAAGATTTAAAACATGTTTCAAATCTAGGTCCAGCGGACTTTTGGGAAAAAAAAGTCCGCCGAAGCCTACACACGATCGGATTATCCGCCGGACCAAGTATGCCAGAAAGTCCACTCGTGTGTACGCGGCATAAGGCTATATTTATTGGTACTTCCAACAAAATCAGTGTTTAAACATTAACACAACGTTTGGACAATATAACACAAGCTCGGAAAGCAAGAAATTGAAAAACAAGAAATTGATTGAAATGGGACAGTACAAAAGCAATATTATTTATTAAATTAGCGATACTTCTTTGTAGAGAATTCCTTTATAATTGGATTGAAGTCAATGTTTTTTAGAATGTTATTTGATGGGCACAGTGGCAGCGTTTGGGCACAGTGGCTGCGTTTAATGGCACAGTGGCTGCGTTTGATAGGCGCAGTGGCAGCGTTTGATGGGCGCAGTGGCAGCGTTTGATGGGCGCAGTGGCAGCTTTGATGGGCACAGTGGCTGTGTTTAATGGCACAGTGGCAGCGTTTGATGGGCACAGTGGCTGCGTTTGGGCACAGTGGCAGCTTTGATGGACACAGTGGCTGTGTTTGGACACAGTGGCAGCTTTGATGGGCAGTGGGCACAGTGGCAGCTTGTGTGTTTGATGTGTTTGATGGGCACAGTGGCAGCTTTTTTTGGCACAATGGCTGTGTTTGATGGGCACAGTGGCTGCTGTTAATGGGCACAACTTCACTTGAACTGACTTAGACAGTTAGACTTACTTGAGAGGTCTTCAGAAACCGAACGTTTCGCTCCGCTGAGTCCGCTCCACTCCCTCTGAGCCACGCTGTCTGAAGAACATGGCAGATGTGGGCGGAGCTTGTTCACTAGCCGCGGCGCGCTATGAATGCTGGGGCGGCCGCGGCCTCTGACTGACGTCACTGGTTGCTAGCTAGACGCTGGGCGGCCGGTGATTCTAGCAAGTGAGCAACCAGTGCAGTCAGTCAAAACTTTAAGTCTTCTGAAGCAGATTGCAACGCTGAGGATCGGCCCTGGGTGGGGCCCTCCAGGCAAGTTGGGCCCCCGGGCAACTGCCCAGTGTGCCCAATCGAATAAAAGGCCCTGCCCCTGCAATTTCTTCTCTTTCCCAATCTTTTCATCCTCTCAATCCAATGGCTGTATTAAGCAGGCAGATAGATGCCTGTGGGCTATTACTGTATGTAAGACGTGAAGGCCACATGGCATTTCTTAATACAAAAATACTAATTTAAACAGATGCTTCAAACAGTATAAAGAAATGTAAGCAGAACAAGGTCTCCTATATGAAAACTAAACCATGCTGATACTTTTGTCTGTACAAAGGCCATTTTTTTCAATGACTTTTATGAGTATTGCAGAGACCCAGCTCTCGGACTGTTGTAAACACGGGAAACATGCACCACTTTACAGGCATACTATAGTGGTACCTCCCAGGTGCGAAATTTAAAGGAATATTTCACTTTTATTGTTTCACTTTAAGCATTATTAAAATCACTGCTCCCAAAAAAACTGACGTTTTTAAAACTTTTTTTAGCATTGATACATGTCCCCTGGGGCAGGACCCGGGTCCCCAAACACTTTTTATGACAATAACTTGCATATTAACCTTTAAAATTAGCACTTTTGATTTTTCATGTTCGTGTCCCATAGACTTTAACGGTGTTCGCGTGTTCGAACAAATATTTTGCCTGTTCGCATGTTCTGGATGCGAACCGACCCTAGTGCCTGACCAATATATCCAGGAGCTTGTCAAACTATGCTTATATAGTTACTGTAAGGTAAGTGGTTCGTAACTACAACTGCACCATCTTTCAAGTCTAAAATAAAATCCTAACTTAAGTTTACATTTTTCTTGTTATTTAATAAGATTTAATTTTAATTAATACTCTTGGGGTAGAGATCAAACTGTTAATGTTCATTTATATGTAAATCTTTTAATCATGTGTATGAAATTAAGAAGACCCTGGCAAAGTGACAAACGGAGCCTTTAGCTCAGTATGCAAATGAGGAAATAGCACTCTCCAGTACTTTGAGCCCTACAAATGTAAAAAGCATTATTTGTAGTTTTTGTACATAGAATATTGGAACATTATTATACCCACTTGTAAAATTTATTTTGCTATTGACACAATAGCTACAGGATATAAAGCAGGTGATAATGCAGCTGGAAACAATTTACAATAAACTTAGCACACCTAAGACACATTTTTTTCTTTATTCATCTCTCATGTCAAACGTAGGACTGTGAACATAATAGGGTTGATTTACTAAAACTGGAGAGTGCAAAATCTGGTGCAGCTCTGCATAGAAACTAATCAACCTCCATTTGTTTTTGTCAAAGCTTAATTGAACAAACTGAAGTTAGAAGCTGACTGGCCACCATGCATAGCTGCACCAGGTTTTGCACTCTCCAGTTTTAGTAAATCAAACCCACTATGTAGTGGCCTAAATTTTTAAAAAGCTACAAAATGTACTCTGTCAACTAGATTTATAGTTTTTTAGTATAGTCTTTTTCAAAGTACATCACTATTTACATGTAGCATCAAGCCAAACAAATATCAGTCATTGATTTTGATATTTGTCAGAACATTCTCAAAATTCTTGCTGTGAAAAATGCCCATTAGTTTCCAGTAGGTGTCAGAGATGTATGATTGACTCGCACCTGGATTAGTGCAATAGCCACTGACACTTAATTTTAATCGTAAAGGTAAAGGGTCACCATTTTACAGTTGTCCTTTTAAAAAGTATGTGTAATACTATCGATTTCACTTAAGCGTTTACTCTGTTTTGTTATTGGTAACTTTGAGGGGAGCATGTTAAGTTAATATCACATGATAGTTCTGTTGGCATGTACTGTAGTTAGAGAAATGCCCTGCCTACATCATAACCTTACCTAAAGGACCAGTCCACCCAAAAGTTTTAAGACCCTGGTTTCTCATAGGGGTATGAATACTTTTTCAAAGCATTGTAGTTGCGGAAATTACTCACTGTCGCCTCCTAAGTAAGCGAGCTCCCATCTTCAGTGTGGGTATCTGAAGCCCACTCGTAGCTCCTTTCGGAATTCCCGATCTTGCGTACATAGCACGGTGGACTTGTATTGCGAAGGCTGCCCATTGACTCCTTGGATTGATGACACATATATCCCAGGAGCCAATGGGTGGCCGGATATGACTTACCTCGCCGAGGCGAGGTACAGCGGAAGTTTATCTGTGTAATGGCCAAAATAGGTAATAGGAGTTGAAAAAAAAAACAAAAAATTCTGATGATACATGGCAATGTGATCAGCTACATGGGGGGGGGTGGGCAACTTTAAAAATCCGGTGGAACTCCGCTTTAACTGACAAAGCTTATCCCTTTTGATCTGCATGTGAATTAAACAGTGTAGATACAAAAGTAACAATGTTACTTTGTATCCTTCTGTTTTGCATCCGAACAGTGTTGATAAACACTGAGTCAGACAATTCTTTTTTGACAGCAGCAGCTGCCAGAACTGCTGTATGTATACAGCAATTCCCGACTTCATTTTTAGAGCTGAGAATTTGCAGCAAGTGGAAGTGGGGGAACTCAGCAGAGGGGAACAAGGACTGCTACATGTGTCCTCTGTACTATGAAGATGTTTTTTGCACATGTTTAGTACACCCAGGGTCTCAAACTAGTTAAGTGTGTTGTTTATGATTAAGTCATGATACCTTCATGTGTCAAAATTCACAATCGGGGTGCCACACAGGGTTATAGATGTATACAAATTTAATACATAGACAGTGTAGTGGTTGAGGTTGTGACCTACAGACAAGGCTGGACTAAATAAAAACAATTCCTGTATGTAATACATAGCAGCCCACATGACCAAATTGGCATGCTTGTTGGCACCATAACAATAACATATTGGCATTCCTGTAAGCCATATGAGGCTCAAGGGTTCAGTATGTTTAGCCTACTAAGCAGGAGCTCATACAGATCTCACACAGATCTATACATTTCACTGGCAAATGCCACAAGTAAAAGATTGACAATCAATGCTCAACTGTAAATGGTACCTCCAAACATAAGCTCTTTCACCGAATTTGCTAGTATTTAACCAATTCCATACTATTGACTTTTTTCACAGATCATTTACACAACGATAAAGATATCTAATAGAAAATAATTGCCAGTTAAAGTATGTATCCTCCTTTCGGATATGTTATCTTAGTGAATTGAGCCTTTTGTCTGTTTTATTAGGGCTATGTTCACAACACTAGCCTACACGGTAAAATGCAGCCTTCACCATGCGGGCTAGCATCCTGTCGGCCCCAGCAGGGAGATGTGCGATGTGTGTTTCAGCGCATCACACAATTAGTTTTTTTTCTTAGCTTTTTTTTTTTTAACACTTTTGCATAGTGACACTTCATTCATGTCACTGCATAGCAGAGCAGTGCATGGCCATATGGTGCTATCCAGTATAGTGTGAAAAAAATGCAGTCATTTTTCTGCACTGCAACACACATCACACTAGCATTTTGGTGTGAACAATTGTTTTCTATGTTCCCTAGAGGCGACCTGCATTTATTTATTGTGGAAAAGCGCAAGTCAGTACACATAGTTTGAACAAGCCCTTAAAGTATGTAAACCCAGGAAAAAGGTAATATAATGCAGCTTTCTAGTCCTTATATGTGGTGGCTGCAGTAGTTTTGTTTTTTTTTAAGGCTAAGAACATTTTCTGCAAGTACAGAAAAATATTTCTTGATCCTGCCAGAAATCTGGTTTCCTTGTAACTCGTGTGTGTACTGCGCTGAAATCTCAAACAATGTTTTCAGACTTCCCCGTTCTCTTCTGCGAACTGTGGAACTATGTGATATGGAAGAACTGGAATGGAATGTTCTGTAGTCCTAGCACACTTCCTGTCCTGTGGTGACGATTCTGGTCCTCAATAGATATAGTGCATTGAGGGAGCATTGTCACGCTAAAATAGGAATTGTGTTACTGGCAGGATCATCAGGTATAAATAAAAGAAAAAGGACAGAAAAATAAAACGAATGCAGCTACCACTTATAAAGACTGGTATGCTGAAATATATTACATTTTTGTTTATGGGTTTAGATACACTTTAATAACGTTTTAATCAATTGGTTTGCATACCAATTTAGGAACAACTGTTGGCAAATGCATCACTGATTTCTTAAAAGTTTTTTTTACATGCCAGATCACAAATGATAAATTCCAGCTATACAGTGCTGGAAAATAATTTTTTTAAAGATTTTATTTTGGCTTTGAGCCTGTAGAACATAACTTCTGTGATTTTCTCCCAATGCCACATGCAGTTAAAAAATACACTATTTTGTCTGACACATCCAATAATGCAGGCCCCAGAAAGCAGATTTGCACACAGGTTTAACCACTATTATTAGGACATTTATTAGAAAATGGCCTTCTTGTTTTCCCCATCTCTCCTGGGATCTCTGTATGAATCTTCACAACCCGCTTTTAAACCAATTACTTTGGTCAGATTGAAATTTTTCTAGTTGCTATTACATTTGTTACGAGAGCTCTAGCTATTGATCTACTTTTTATGAGAAATCAAAAAGAGCCAGAGAAAGTTTCACTTGACAAGAGCATTCTCCCCAAGGTGTTTGTCATAATGTAAATGAGAAAGCTCTAAAAGTGGGATATGTCGATTATTCACAAAGGCTGATACTAAAAAAAAAAGGCAACATATCTTAAATTGATAAACCTTTATCACATCATAGATGTAGTATACCTTAAAGTACACACGCAAATGGCAATTACCATGCAGGAAAGTTTGTTTTAGTCCTTCTCTGTCAAAAATCATTTGTGTATGGGCTCTGCTTTACTTTCACAGCTAGGTATGTGCTTAAATTTCAAATGGCTTGGATAGAAGGTGTGTCTGTGCAAGCAACTAAGGTGTTTATGCAGTGCCTGTTAAAGTACCCATACCTTTGGAAGTTTTAATGTTTTATTGTCATAGAACATTGAATAACATTCGATTTTTACACCTAATTAGCAGGAATATACTTTATAATATATATAATTCTACATAAGTCATTTCATAACTTATTGTAATAAACAGTTACCTTTCCATTTCATTCTGCGACTGCTGCAATTTTCAGAAATTTTCAAATATTGTCAAAAACTTTCAGTATGGCAGTCAGGAGGCTTTCCATACAACATTGGTATACAGAATGCCACCAGAAATGTAATTTGCTGCATGTGATAATTGACTCATTCCTTTTCCTAGTCTACATTGAGATATGTTAAATTTTTAGGCTGCAATAAGAGGTGACATTTTGGTAGGATAATCTCTGAAGCCTGGTATACACGGGCCCAATGTCGGCCGGTTCACAAGAAACCGACTGACATTCAGCCCATGTGCACAGCCTGTCTGACAGCAGGGAGATCGCTTTACTAACAGCGCATAGTTAGTACAGTGAGCTCCTCCCGAGCTCATAATTTTTTTCTTTAGTTTAGCCCACAGGGATGAACAGAAAAAAAACTTAGTGTGTACCGGGCCTAAGGCTTGTCTACTAATAAAAGGGTTATGAACACTACAGCTTTGCTTAAAAGGTTACAGGTCTTTGTGGTTGAGAGTGGAAGAAACTATGCATATAACAACTGTTACTCAGGTGCTTCACCATTCACGTCTTTATGGGAGAGTGGCAAAAATGAAGTAAGTGTTAACTAAAACTCACATGACAACTCATCTACACTGTGCCTGAATGCATTTGAGAGATGCTGAAATCAACTGGAAGGCATTTTTTTGGCCAGATGAGAAGAAAATTTAGCTTTTTGGCCCTAAGATTAAATACCGTGTGTGGTATAAGGCAAGCACTACACCCCAGGACTTATTGGGATCCTGTTGTTTATCCTCACATTTTCCCAGACTTTTGGGCTCACTTAATTGGGCAATTCCAAAGTTATCCTGAGAGACCTCTAGTTCTGGCCAATTGGGCACCTCTGGGGTCTCTAGGCACACCTCCAGCCCAACAACTAAAAACGCCTAAAATAAAATATATACTTTCATCAGTACAGAGCTAGCATCAGAGCCATGTTCAAATGGATGAGGTGTTCTCTCAGCAGACACTATGGTATTTTTCGGGTTCAGGGCCTTTTCTTTCCCACTGCACAGAACAATTGAAAATCTCTACACAGGATCACACTGAGTAGCAGTAATGGGGACACAGCTACTTCATGGCAGACAATCTTGAGACTGGTTTCAAAGGTTACCAGCACTGTGGAGTACTTCTTACAGTCACTGTATATACACATTAATTCTACCTGGCCCTGGATCAATTGGCTAGTCTATGAACCGAGTATGAGGGAATCTTCTGAAGTGGGACCTGTCAACAGCAGGCAACCCACCGATCACTATTGTCAGCCTCTTAATGCCTCTTCTTTGTGGTTTGCAAGTAGTGAAGATATTTTTGGGCAAGTTGCTAGGAGAGATAAATCTTTGATTGTTAGGGTTAAAACAAAAAATAAAATATATCAAAAAATGTGTCCTTAACTATAAGGCAGGGCTGCTCAACCCGTGGCCCTCGGAGCCCTCTGATGTGGCCCTGAACTGAATGCAGGAGTTTTGGTGCACTTACTGAAAGCGCACCACACCTTCAGAATATTATAGACGTCTATGGCAAAGCGCGGCTAACCTGAAGGAAAGTGGGTAAACCACAGCGTTAGTGTGAAAGTAGCCTTATAGGGGGCTCAGGACAATAAGAACTCCTTTACATTTGTGGTTTGGAGGGCAGCAAAACCCCATAGTTGAGACATGTTTTTACCGCATACCCCAATCACTGGTGTAGCGTCAGAGGTCATATTACGACCCTGCCCCATGCTCCAAAGGGCCCGTGCGACCTTCCTGTCACATTCTGTTTTACAGTTGGACAGGAGGGGTTTCCGGGGCAATAGCTACAAGAATGGATCTTCTAGATTTTTCTCCTGCAACTGGTGAAAGCTGGCTTCTCCTCCTCTCCCTCCTGCTGACAATTAGTGGCTGCAGGAGGAAAATGTATATTATCCTATATAAAATAAAAAATTCTAAATTCTGAACGATTTCACTTCATTGTGACCTGCGACTGGTTAACAAATCACTTATGTGTCCCTTGCACTTCAAAAGGTTGATTGCCCCTGATATAAGGCATCATGCTTCAGTGAAGTAAAGCAATTTAAGTTCACTAGACTTTGTCAAAGTTTGCTTACATAGACTGGTTTTCAGGTAATTTATTGGTGAGTTGTGTGTAAGCTAAGTCATATTTCAATGAAAAAAATAAATACAAATGGTGCAAAATGACATCAGGATTTCTAAGCTACTGGCTTTTTTTTGTTTAAACACTTTTTCCTTATATTTTTTCAATAGAAATAAATGATAACATGTTTTGCCCCCTAAACTATACTGTATTATAAGGGATTCTCTGTACCACTTTACAATTGAACATGAGCTCACAGGGAAGTATTTATAAATGAAATACCAGAGACAGGAATTTATATTAAAAAGCCTACCACTTGCCAAGTTCTGCATTCTTTTTTTTTTTTTTAATTAGGTGTAATATTGATCATTGAGATAGATGTATGTTTTAGAGGTGGGATTTAATTTATTAAAAGGCTTTGATTTTAAAGTTGACTTGTAAACCTAAATTATCCTCTTCCATCTAAACTTAATCTGCAAAAATCAGCTTTTTTATTCTTTCTTGTAAAGTGCTCCCCCTGGGTCTGGTCCTGGCATTCTATTGTAGCATAATGTGGAATTTATGCACAGGCAATTCTAGTGATTTACTGCTCAAGTGGATGCAATAATACTGCCTGCCCCACTACTGACTGTCGGATGAAACTTGGGGACTGAAACTGGAGGAAGCCAAGAGCCTTTGTTAGATAAGTGTAATGCCTAGTACACACAATGAGAAAAATACCGCTTTTGGAGCGATTTTTTTCGATAATCTTATCATTAGTACACAGCTTTCAAGAGCCGATCATGATAGTTCATGTGAAATTATCCGAAGGGACAAGCGCGAAAATGTTTCTCATACAATAACAGAACAAATGATTTTCGTGTAATTAGTATAGCATTTGTACTAAAAAACAAAAAAAAATCGTGTGACCAAGACCATTCATGCTCATAAATGAAAGAATACTTTACAATACAATACAACACAACACATTGCAAAAAATGTGTACCAAAAAAATGGCGCCTTGTGGGGATGAGAACATATAAACAAACAGCTGCCCCCTTTAAAGTGAACGAATCACTAGAACTGTGCAAAATTATAAAATAAAGAATAAGGTGCTATACATGGTCATATAAAAAAAACTGGCACAAAGAAAACACTGCATCAGACTAAAATATGCACATTAATGAGAAAATAAGCAAGCATAAAGTCCATAAGTGAATAAATCCCAACACCAAAATGGAATACTCTGAGATAAAACTTCTAGATCTTCCACCACGAGTGCTCAATATGAAGATGGCCACTCACCAGAGCTGTTTGACCCCTTTTTACAGGATGGTCAAAAAACACTTTGGGAACACCAGATTGGTTCCACTAATGACATGAATCCACTCCAATGGCCACTCAGGAAGGAGCTAGAATGTAAAAAATGACTCCACAGGAGACATGGATAAACGTCTCATAGTGTAGTAATTTTTAATAAAGTAAAAACAGCAGCAATGATAGCAGTTACACTCACATGTGATAGTGCCTGGCCTGGCTCTAGGTGTAAACAGCGTGTGGGAGTCAGCTGATCCCTGGGGGTAACATGCGTTTCACGTCTCACTCCGAAGGTGCAAAGCCTGCTGTGGTGTATCAAATATGGACCCGGAAATGAAACACATTACATCACTTCTAAAGTTGTATTCTGTCATATAAGAATTATTGTAACTTTAGTATTCTATTGGTTTTTGATATGAGATTAACATGCAAAAAAAGGCGATCATTCGTCCGATACTCTTATCGTGTGTACTAGGCATAGGAGGCGTGGTTTTTTTTTTGTTTTTGTTTTTTTTTTTGCAGAATAGGTTAGAGAGAGAAGAAAGGGTAATAATCTCGATCTTAGTTTTAGTTTGGTTTTGCTTTAATAAAATGCCTTCTGTTCAGGATGTTTGCCCACATAGGGGTTATTTGCAAAACATCCAGCTACTGAGAGATAATATATCAGAGACACATGTATGCTATTGAATGAAAAGTACATATGGAAGCAATGCAAAATTATAATTATATAATATGTGTTAAATGAATATCTTTTAGCTGCTAATGACTACACAAACAAACAAGAGAAACACGGGGCACAGCAGCTGGATTTTAACTTTGCCATAAGGTTTATTTCCAATCCTGAAAGATCTGTCCATTTGGCATTGAAACCAAGGCCTCTGGATTGCACAAGAGACAATAGAAGCAGATATACCATGTCCTCATAAACTGCCAGATGCAGCTTTTGTACAGCTGGATTTTCCATCTCACTTGGTCCATGTCCAGTCAGATATCAGTTTTCCACTGGAGCCAATTTTTCTCATAAACCCATTTACTTTGGCCATTGTATGAGAAGCTTTATGTCTGACTAGACTTTATCTGCCTTGGCTTAGCCTAAAAAACATGCCGGCTTATGAAAAGCCTGTATACTCCTATTTCGTAATGACATTTTATATGTAAAATCACTATATTGTTTCACCATGTTTCTTTTGAAGGTGATAAAACCAAGTGATTCCACAGGCTAGCTGTGAAAATCAGTCCATCTGAGACTTTAGACTGTATTTGCTTGTTGCTCCTCTCATAAGGGAAACCTAATGCATGGACACACAAGGAAAAGGCTGTTTTAGAAAACAGTAAATCGAAATGTATGCCCAGGATAACACTGATAAACATGATTTTAAAACAATGCCAACATGATTCTGTAACAGAACAGCAGCTAGACTGAGACAGAGCAATCTGCTTCCAGGCTAAAGCTTCCAGATTCTGGAAATGCCTCCAGAGCTTGTATTAAACATTAAGGATAAGTATTGGGTTATTTTAAGAATCTTACATTGCAATAGCTGTTTTTTTGTAGCCCATTTCAATAGTACCTGCTCTCTAGTTTTAACTTGTTAGTTAAGTGGAAAAGTGTCTGTTTTTTAAGTTGTTGTGACTGAATTAATTGCTTGGAATTAACATTTGTTTTGGTTCCATACATGTGATTTTCTGTGTTTGTGCAGCTATAGACTTCTAGATCCTGAATTATTCACTTTGCATCATGCTGGCACTGTCGTCATGGCAACTGAAACAAAAGCTGCGGATGAGCAAGTGTCTAGCCCAGGTCACCTTCATCCCTCACTTAAACTAGATCTTCCACCAGATGCCAAGCTAACGGGTAAACACTTTATAAAATTCAACTACAATATCCAATATTATTCTGTGTTTTTGCATTTAATTACGATTGTAATTGCATTCTCAAAATGCCTCCATTGAATTGCAAATTGGCTGTGTAATAGCTTCACTTTTAAGTGACTGTGCATCGAGCATTTTGAAAAAGACATGCTTTTCACCATGTGCTGCTGCTGAAATCACTTAAACAGTGTTGTGTCTTCCGACAACCCACAATTTGTAGGCAGTTGACAGATGACTTTTATTTATACATTGCTGATGATGATGATGTAATAAATGAAAGCCATTTGTCAGTTGATTACTTTAGGTAATGTGCTAATGTTTCCCTTTTTGTGTAAATGTAGTTTACTTCTCATAAAGGCTGATATCAGATGAGCACATTCTCACATCTCAAAAAAAGTATAAATGTTTCAGCAACATTTTACTAGTATGAGTTGTGTAACCTTGTTACACATTATCAATGAAATACTATAAATTATCAATTAAATACAGTATGTAACAGTATTAGATGTCAGACACAGTGTTCAAAGCGTTTTTACATTAGTTGTATGTTTTTGGAGAAGATTCCTGCAGGCTAATTTGGAGCATTCAGAGGAAAAACAGTAAACTAAAAAATGTGAAGCTAAGTTTGCAGTGTGTTTGGTTTTTGTGACCTTGGTTCCTGCGGGTTCTAGTTAAGGACATGTTTTTGTTGGGTTTCCTTTCTGTGTAACACCTATCAACTGGGCAGGAAATAAAAGCACATCTTTCTAATGAGCACACAAATGGAAGTAAAGTCTGACAGAAGTTCTAAATCTTCCTCCCTTTATTTAAAAAAAAATGTTTCCACCATGCCACCAGGGAGAGATGTTCAGCTTACCAGGAAAAATAGTATCACAGTGCCACTTGGTGACCATAACACGATCCTCGGGTAGAAGCTTCACTGATGATTGCTGATACAGGCTGGAATCTTGAAAGTACAGTGTTGTAAGTACAGTGTGGGTAGAAGCTAGCTAAAAGTTTACTGAACATTACCTTTCTACAAGTGACTTGCCTCACACATAAAGTCTCAAGACCAATTTTTATTTTTTCGTATAAAAGTCTGGAGAAGCAGCAGCAAATTTTTGAAAGCATGCAAGGAACCAAGTCATCCTCCAGGGCAATATTAGGTAATTGCAGAATGGGGCAACAGAATCAGAAGATGGTCAGGTAAGTCAAAGGTTAGAAAGCAGGTATCAGAGAGAACAAAAGCCAAAAACAAGTCAATTCAGGTAGAAAGGTAAGTTCAATTCAAAATTCTAATCCAAGTTACTATTCACAAAGTACTTAGAATTAGGCATTGAACTTGAGGTGAATCCCAAATGGGAAGGAAACACCCACTTCCTGCAGCTTAGTGTGCATAGTCTTCAGCAAATGAGAACAGAAAACATGCACAATATGACACATAATTAGGTTTTAGTTTGAGGTTGGGTTGTGACAATTTTTATTGCTAGCTGTATCCCCTTTGTTCTTATCCCCTGTCACATAGACAAGAAATGGAGAGAAGTCTCCCAGAAAGGGACACAATCAGCAAAAAAATTTGAAAGAGGTTCCAATCTCTTCTGCAAGCTATCCAAAACTAAAAAAAAAAAAAAAAAAACACATTAATGTAGGAAGACTGAGGCTGTTTGGCAGCACTGAAATAAATGTTACATAGATACCCTGGGATGAGACATTTTCTGGTTTTGAGCTGGTTTTAGATCTATTCTTCGTGTTATCTTTTTTTTTTTTTTACAATAGTCCACAATTAGATTTATTCAAAACAAGGTTTCAGGGTCAAAACAATTGAACTCGGCTAGAAATCTTGCCATGTCTTATCATCAAGGTTGCCATTTCATACTTTTAATGACTCACATAGCTATATTATACACAGATATGTTTTCAGTTGAATGAAATAAGGAAGGCCATACATTTCGCAATTTGTTTTCCTTTCACCTGACAGAAAATTACTCAAATCCCTCCTGAAGCGCTATTGTGTTCTGCTGGCTGGGAGCCTTCCCTACTGGCATAACACAATCATTAGTGTTTCTGGCTATAGCCGTCGACACCAATTGTTCAGAAAAAACACACACAAAAGGGTGGTTGCACACACTGACTATGTTGATGGGGGAATCAAGCGATTTTCCGCAGCCTGTGTTTGCAGGAAAGAAAATCGCTCTGTCTATGGTCGGCTTAAAGTGGTTCTAAAGCCTTAAGGTTTTGCAGCTTAATGCATTCTATGCATTAAACTGCAAAACCTTCTGTGCTGCAAAATCTCCACCAGTCCCCCCTTATACTTGCCTAGTCCGATCCGATCCAGCGATGTACATGAGAGCAGTGGCTCTTGTAGCTGTCTCCCTCCTCCCTGGGCAGAATGATATCAGCCTCTGTCAATCAAATGCTGTGTCAAGCAGGGGGGGGGGGTCAAGCCACTCGCTCTGTGTCAATAGACACAGGCAGGGCTACTTGTGAGCGAGCATGCATGGGTACCCCAATGGAAAGCGGCTTTCCATGGGGGCACTTGCTGAAGAGGAGGAGCCTGGAGCGTTGGTGGGGGACCCCAGAAAGAGAGGATCAGGGCTGCTCTTTGCAAAAACCATTGCACAGAGCAGGTAAGTATAACATGTTTTTTATTTTAATAAAAAACAACAACAAAAAAAACAAAACAAAGCTTTACTGTCACTTTAAGGCTATAACTGCAATGAAAGCAAACTTTAATGGCACAGCATATAATCACCTGAATCTTGTCAATTCTGTGCTTACTAGGTTGTGACAACGGTTTGGGTAAAACTATTTTATAATTTTAATGCCCTATACACAAAGTGAGGTCCATACTGTATTAGTGTGCTGAAGTGAGTGGTAGAATACAGCAAGCCAGTTCTGATAGACCAACATCTCCGCATAGCCCCAGAAATACTCTTGTGGCTGAATGAAAGCAAATCTCTTCAGCAAAGTTTCAGTATATAGCACAAAGCTTTACAGTATGTTGTGTTTGTAATGCCCCTAATTTTGGCCATAAAACGTGTTCCAACTTCCTGTCTCAGAAGCTGGGAATTTTGCATAAGTATTTCTTCTAGATTGAACAGATTCCTATAAGAAACCTGGTCACTAAACAATTCATGACTGTTTTTTCTGCTTTTACTATTAAAAAAAATGTTAATAGCAGCAGCAAATAGCTGACATCATAAGCTGTCAACACGTACTAATTCATTATTGCCTGACGCTTTCTGACATTATGCCAATGGTGACTTTCTTAGAATTGCTATTTGCATAAGAATAGGCACACTCCTCACCCTCCTTGTGACTTTGCCTAGACCTAATAGCACAGGCACACTGTATTGTGGGATGGAGATAGGTAGTACTACTTACCATTACACAACAAAGAAGTGTAAAAACTGTTGGGGGTTTTGCTGGCAGTGAAGTGAGACTCTATGCAGCAATATTCATGTGCTAACAACTTAAAGAATATCTTACCTCAAAATTTCATATTCCTGATATGTGTATGTTGCACCATGCACTTGTGGCAAAAATTATTCTGTTCTCTTTGTATTGCTTCCTTTGTGTGAAATTCCTGGTGTTCCTGCCAGTCCCCCTGCTATCCCATTTGAAATTGACCATGCTAGGCATGTTCATCCCAAAGTGCTTAGTTTTCTGGCTGTTCTGGGAGCATAGCCTGCCTGTCCTGTCCTGTGCTGACATGCCCCCCTGCACAACTCTTCACTGGGAAGGTCAGTGTATTGCTGTATCTCCACCTCTAGCTCTCTTAACACCTTATTATATATATATATATAGATATATATATATATATATATATCTATATATATATATACGGTATCTCGTGAAAGTGAGTACACCCCTCACTTTTTTGTAAATATTTTATTATATCTTTTCATGTGACAACACTGAAGTAGTGAGTGTACAGCTTGTATAACAGTGTAAATTAATTTGCTGTCCCCTCAAAATAACACAACACACAGCCATTATTGTCTAAACTGCTGTTTCAGGAGTGAATGGAGAGCAGGTGTGTTAAATTTGGTGTTATCCCTCTCACTCTCTCATACTGGTCACTGGAAGTTTAACATGGCACCTTAATGGCAAAGAACTCTCTGAGGATCTGAAAAAAAGAATTGTTGCTCTACATAAAGATGGCCTAGGCTATAAGAAGATTGCCAAGACCCTAAAAACTGAGCTGCAGCACGGTGGCCAAGACCATATAACGCAGTGGTCTCAAACTGGCGGCCCTCCAGCTGTTGCAAAACTACAAGTCCCATCATGCCTCTGCCTGTAGGAGTCATGCTTGTAACTGTCAGCCTTGCAATGCCTCATGGGACTTGTAGTTTTGCAACAGCTGGAGGGCCACCAGTTTGAGACCCCTGATATAACGGTTTAACAGCGGTTCATCCCAAAGGTGTTCTATTGGGTTGAGGTCAGAACTCTGTGCAGGCCAGTCAAGTTCCTCCACCCCAAACTCACTCATCCATGTCTTTATGGACCTTGCTTTGTGCACTGGTCAAAATCATTTAGTGGAGGGGGGATTATGGTGTGGGGTTGTTTTTCAGGGCTTGGGCTTGGCCCCTTAGTTCCAGTGAAGGGAACTCTTAAGGCGTCAGCATACCAAGACAATTTCATGCTCCCAACTAGGGATGGGCGAAGTTTCGGCCCAAGCAAAATACATTCTGCTACTCTTCCTGAGTATGGCGATACCATATGTGTGAGACTTTTACACAGCCTGGCCACATACAGAGGCCCAACATTGAAGTAGTACCCTCAGGCGTTATAAGAGCATAAATTACACATCTCATTTCATTCCTACCTTTCACACTTTTGAAGGTCCTTGAGCACCAGGACAATGGAATTACCCACAAAATGACCCCATTTTGGAAAGCAAACACCCCAACGTATATTCTATGAGGCATGGGCTGCAATTCGGTACTGTGATGGGCTGCAGATAGGTACTCGGGTACTCTGATAGGCTGGAGACAGGTACTTGGGTAACTTGATGAGCTGCAGACAGGTACTCGGGTACTCTGATGGGCTGGTGACAGGTACTCGGGTACTCTGATGGGCTACAGATAGGTACTTGGGTACTCTGATGGGCTGGTGACTGTTATTTGGGTACTCTGAAAGGCGGTGACAGGTACTCAGTACTCATATGAACTGTGACAGGTACTGATATGGACTGTGACAGCTACTTTGGTACTCGGGTACTCATATGGACTGTGACAGGTACTCATATGGACTGTGACAGGTACTCGGGTACTCAGATGAACTGTGGCAGGTACTCGGGTACTCAGATGAACTGTGGCAGGTACTCGGGTACTCAGATGGACTGTGACAGGTACTCGGGTACTCAGATAGACTGTGACAGGTACTCAGGTACTCATATGGACTGTGACAGGTACTCAGGTACTCATATGGACTGTGACAGGTACTCGGGTACTCATATGGACTGTGACAGGTACTCGGGTACTCAGATGAACTGTGACAGGTACTCGGGTACTCAGATGAACTGTGACAGGTACTCGGGTACTCAGATGAACTGTGACAGGTACTTGGGTACTCAGATAAACTGTGACAGGTACTCGGGTACTCAGATGGACTGACAGGTACTCAGGTACTCAGATGAACTGTGACAGGTACTCAGATGGACTGTGACAGATACTCAGGTACTCAGATGGACTGTGACAGGTACTCGGATACTCTGATGGACTGTGACAGGTACTCAGGTACTCTGGTACTCATATGGACTGTGACGGGTACTCAGGTACTCATATGGACTGTGACAGGTACTCGGGTACTCAAATGGACTGTGACAGGTACTCAGATAGACTGTGACAGGTACTCGGGTACTCTGATGGACTGTGACAGGTACTTGGGTACTCAGATGGACTGTGACAGATACTCGGATACTCAGATGGACTGTGACAGGTACTCGGGCGCTTTGATGGACTGTGACAGGTATTCAGGTACTCTGGTACTCATATGGACTGTGACAGGTACTCAGGTATTCATATGGACTGTGACAGGTACTCGGTACGCAGATGAACTGTGACAGGTACTCGGGTACTCAGATAGACTGTGACAGGTACTCGGGTACTCAGATGGACTGTGACAGGTACTCAGGTACTCGGGTACTCACATGAACTGTGATAGGTACTCAGATGGACTGTGACAGATACTCGGGTACTCTGATGGACTGTGACAGGTACTCTGGTACTCATATGGACTGTGACAGGTACTCGGGTACTCAGGTACTCAGATGAACTGTGACAGGTACTCGGGTACTCAAATGGACTGTGACAGGTACTCGGGTACTCAAATGGACTGTGACAGGTACTTGGGTACTTTGATGGACTGTGACAGGTACTCGGGTACTCAGATGGACTGTAACAGGTACCCGGGTACTCAGATGAACTCTGACAGACACTCATATGGACTGTGACAGGTACTCAGATGAACTGTGACAGGTACTTTGATGGGTGGGGACAGGTCCTCTTTATTGGGGGGGGCAATCAGTGTGATTGGTGAACACTGTAAGCGGTAACCAGATGTTACCGCAACCTCCTTCTCACACACGATCGATGTGTGAGGAGGGAAGAGCCGGTAACAGCTCGTTACCGCTCTGTTTACATTTAGTGATCGGCTGTGAAAGCATCACAGCCGATCACGTGGTAAACAGCCGCCGGCCAATAGCGGTTTACCATCGTTGGTGATGAGCAGTGTTCCCGGGAACACGCTGCCACCGGCGTGCACGCGCAGCGCGATCGCGTGCATGCGCCGTGCAAAGTGGGGCGGTACCATCTGTGATTGGCCGTGACTTCATCAAGGCTGATCACGTGGTAAACAGCCATGCCCAATGGTTGTTCACCCCCCTCGGTGGCGAGCAGTGTCTCCGTGACACGCCGTCACCGAAGGAACAGGGATGCGCACACACAATCGCACACATTTCCTATTTAAATGGACGGACATCATATGACGCCCGCCCAGAACAAGAGCCATGCCGCCTGGGCATCATATGACGGCCGGCGGGTGGCAAGCGGTTAACAGTGTTCATGTGTTCTGACAAATTTTTTGCCTGTTCGCATGTTCTGCTGCGAACCAAACAGGAGGGTGTTCGGCTCATCCCTACTCCCAACTTTGAGGGGATGGCCCCTACCTGTTCCAACATGACTATGCACCAGTGCACAAAGCAAGGTCCATAAAGACATGGATGAGCTAGTTTGGGGTGGAGGAACTTGACTGGCCTGCACAGAGTCCTGACCTCAACCCAATAGAACACCTTTGGGATGAATTAGAGCAGAGACTGTGAGCCAGGCCTTCTCGTTTAATATCAGTGCCTGACCTCAAAAATATGCTTCTGGAAGAATGGTCAAACATTCCCATAGACACACTCCTAAATCTTGTGGACAACCTTCCCAGAAGAGTTGAAGTTGTTTTAGCTGCAAAGGGTGGGCCAACTCAATATTGAACCCTATGGACTAAGACTGGGATGCCATTAAAGTTCATGTGCGTATAAAGGCAGGAGTCCCAATACTTTTTGTAATATAGTGTGTATGTGTGTGTATATATATATATCTGTTTGAATTTGAATGGGTTGTTTTGGAAGGTAAGGGTTTGCATATACTTTAAGCTGTCATCTACCTGCCGCTGCTGCAGCTAGGTTTGTAAGTTTAGTTAAAAGAGAAGTGTGGGTTTAGGTAAAAAAAAAAATACACACATGGGTGGAAGAATAAACTGCACTCCTGTCGCCCAAGTACAGCCAAAAAAGCTTTGGCTATTCTCTTTTAACCACAAGTTTTGTTAGTTGTTTTTTGTTAAAATATGCTGTACTGTATGTAATGACTGTATAAAAGTTGTGAAAAGTAGTAGGTGAGAGTAAACAGTGATGTAAGAATTTGCATGCTTAGTTATATAGAATATCTTTCATTTTACTGTGTATGACTAAGTGTTTCTCATCTGTTTATCACAATCCTATTCTTCTTCAGTATTGTGCATTTTCTGTAAATTTGTTAACCTCAAGCATATGCTGTATTCAATGTTCACTTGAATTATAATTGTAATAATTGTATGCATTTGTTCTAACACTTACTCATCTATCTTTCCCCTCATTATTTAGATTCAGCTGACTATTCAGAGCCGAGTACAAAACGAAGTGATATGGATACTCCTCGCACTCAGATGACCAATGACACTGAAACATCAGTCCCAGCTATGAAAGAGCAAGCAAAATTAAACATGTCTTCAATTATACTTTTGGAGCATCTTGGGAAGGTTTTTGATCATCTGAAAAAAGCACTGGTAGGGCATGTAAAATATCTGCTTCAAAATAAAATATTCTTTGTTACATGCTTTCTGCATATTTTAATTAAATTGTTTAATCGAAAAGATGAATATAATGATCACATGCATTAGAATGGTCAATAATTATTCTGATTTTATGCTTCTTCTGAATTTTTATTTTTGTATTCATGGAATAGTTACATGAAGAACTCTAAAGAGCTGATTAGATATGTGATATAGTATTAGTTTTATCTCAACCCAACTGTACCAGCTTGATATCTATTCAGTTTAGGAATATTTTCTGTAATTATTTCATAAATCAGAGTATCCACAGTGTTAATATAAATTGCTACTGAAATTTCAGTGACAATTACAAAATTCATGATAACGTCACTAAATGCCCTGAATCGTTTGCCTCCTGAACGTACCCTCTTTATGAAATAATAAAAGGAATTCAATAACTACGTCTCTGTTTTGCAGTTCATGCAGCATAAACTCAATCAGAAATTAGATTCGTTATCTGTCAAAGGCAATCTGATGATGCCAACATTGAGGTTTCCCTGCTCTCAGTTGTGCTTCACTGAGCTGTTGTCAGTCATTCTTATATATGAATATTGCATGAGGGTTAGTGACTCATAATCTGTCAGGGTGTCTGGACTTACAGAGTTGTTGATTTGCATGTTACCAGTTCTGCCAGAGGTGGGAAACCAAAAAGATTGATTTACAATTGTATTTAGAGAGTTGAGCAGCTTCATTTTTGCACTCTGTCTAAATGATATAATATATCTAATCGTGTTTTCTTACAGTTAGGTCCATTGTGTTATGTTCAAACTATCAGTAAATCCAAAATACAGTTTTAATGTGTAGTATTATATATATGATTTATTGATGTAGTGATTTTTTTTGTTGCTTCTTATGCCCTGTACACACGATAGGATTTTCCGACGGAAAATGTTCTATGGGAGCTTGTTGTCGGAAATTCCAACCGTATGTAGGCTCCATTGGATATTTTCCATCGGAATTTACCGTCACACAAGATTTGAGATCTGGTTCTCAAATTTTCTGACAACAAAATCAGTTGTCGTAAATTCTGATTGTGTGTACACAATTCCGACGCACAAAGTTCCACGCATGCTCGGAATCAAGCAAAAGAGCCGCACTGGCTATTGAACTTAATTTTTCTCGGCTCGTCGTACGTGTTGTACATCACCGCGTTCTTGACGTTCGGAATTTCCGACAAGATTTGTGTGACCGTGTGTATGCAAGACAAGTTTGAGCCAACATCCGTCAGAAAAAAAACATGGATTTTGTTGTTGGAAAATCCTATCGTTTGTACTGGGCATAATGGTTTGTTTTACAGAGTAGTACAATTAACTTAGCATTGCATACCTATAAATTATAGCTGTATTTTTCTAATAGTCATATGAAAGCTTTATAGGTCTACCATGTCTTTTAGGTAAGAGAAGCTGCTTTTGTTGACTTCATGGTAATGCTAGTTGCCTGGTCGTTATGTTGACCTATTGATTCAATATTCTACAAGTCACTGACTTGAAAGAAGCATGTGCATCAGAAAAGTTAGAAGTCCTTAACTGTATGCTTGTTTGTGATAAGTGACTTAAAGTATTGAAGCATGTCGGTCAGTATAATAGTCAGTAAATTAGCATGTTCAGAAGCAGAGATCTGCAGTGGAAGCCTTGATTATCTCATGAAAGGAGAAATTGGGTTTGGTCTAGGTTACCAACAATAAGAGATACATTTCCTATCTTAACAGACAGCCCACTTATTTTATGACCTAATCTGTTTCTAATCAGAAGCTTTAGGGAGTAAGCTTTTTGGTGTTTTTTTGTCTTTAGACAGAATTTGAAAATGATTAATCTTATCAGTGTGTGCCAATTTTGCCAAAGTTTGAAATATCTTTTTGCATATTATTTGTAATTACATATGTACATGGTGGCAGCTACATATGCTCATACTGTATGTTGCGTTCTACTTTGCAGTGCTATACAACTGTTGTGCTTTATACCCCTTCTCACAATTCATGTCTACGGCTTGTGTGGCTAATGTCTTCTGTAGAGTAATTGCACTTCATCACTGAAAGCTAGCTTTAGTGGCCAATCAATACATTAAGGCCTGTTTCACACGGTCTTTATCTTGTTTAAGAGCAGCGTGAACAGCAAGCTTTTATAAAGCATTTTCAGAGCTTTCAGCAAAATTTGGTGAAGCTTTTAAAGTGCCATTCAACTCTAGCTTTTAAATGTTGAACACAGATCCTAATGGGAGTGTAGATTGCCACTTTAAACAAGCTGCTAGCAGGCTTTAGCACTACCTGAAGCTTGTTGAAAGTCTGCTAAAGCCTGCTAGCAGCTTGCTTAAAGTGGCAATCAAGACTCCCATTAGGTTCTGTGTTCAGCATTTACAAACTGGAGTTGAATGGTACTTTAAAGGTTTCAACAAAGCTTAGTGAAAGCTCAGCAAATGCTTTCACACTGCTCTTATACAAGCTTAACACAATAACAAACATGTAAAGTATGTAAGCAAAAATAAATTTACCTTAAGGTACTTCATATTGTTTTATTCTACTTATAACTCAGATTTTTTTCTCGTTGAATATACAATATCCTCTACCTTAACTAAACATTTTAGATTTACAAGGTTGTATTTTATTCCATGGGCTGCTTAATGAAGCTTTGGTTTTCAAATATTCAGGTTCTTGCACATCGAGGAGGACACTGGACATTGCTTCAGAATGTGTGTCGTGTACTTTGGAACCTTGTACTTGAATTGCAGGTGACTGCCAAAGGATTTGATGCCACCAAAGGATTTTTTCCCATCACAAGGGACCTCCTGAACAGTGTAATATGGATACCATTCTACTTTTCAGCAGACTCAGTCCTTGACATGATACTTGTCCTGCAAAACACTGGTTCTTTGAAGGTATGTAGTCCATTTATGATTTTTTATTGTGTCCTATTTAACTCTCCAGCATCTAGCAAAAAATAGAATAGGTAAATATCACGTCATAGGAGCTTCAGATGTCTTAACAAAAAAAATTTAACTTTATGTACTACAAAAAATTACAGTTTACAGATATTTTGGAAGGCCTGACCCTTTTAATGTGCACTGCATTTAATTTTTTTTCTCTTTTGGTTACAAGATTCATGGAGAATGCACAGGAACAATGACCTGCCATCACTGACTATCACTAAAATTCAGCCCTGACAATCAAAGCAAGCATGATGGCCACTCAGTGACCACAATTAAGTAATTTTAACTCTAAAGCTTGTGTTAGGCAAATCATGCCTTCCTGTTATGCAGTGGCTTTGCTCATCAGGCTGTAAAAATCAGTTTCACGGGGATGATTTTGTCTTTCGAATTTGACTGCAAAATTATACACTTACCACTGTAAAAATGTGAATGTGTCCCAAAGAAGATATGTTTGTATAGTAAATATTTGGCATTCCCAAGAGAAATGAAGTTCTGTCCCAGACAGCTGAAGATAAAACGTTACATTTACTACAGTCAATTAAAAATGTCCATATAGCAGAGAGAATCAGAGAGGAATAAAGCTGCTGGCAAACACTACTTTCATGCTACACATGATTCATTAGTGTCTTGAACAAATTCTGGTACAAGGCCAACACACATTACTCTTTCCCAGTAACATTTTACACTTGCTTACTGATTCTTTATTTTTAGACACAATAAAAAGTGCTCATAGCTACTCTTTTTCCCAGCTTTCCTTCAATGCCTGTTTTATAAAGGGTGGACTGTAAGCAGCCTTTATTATGTTTGCTCAAGAACAGAAATCACTTTACGTATGTCTTCAAGACACTGTGATCTGTACATTTTCCTGGCTGAAGGTCATTTTTTTGTGTATTAGAAAGAAAAAAAAATATTCTTTTAGGCATAAGAACTAGAGAAATTAAGATGAAGAAATGAAACGATAAAGAAATAACTGTCATAAATACTGCAGCTTGGGAAAAGTCTGAATGGCAGTAGATGCAGAAAAAATTCAGCTTTCGGTTACAGTACAATAAAGTGCATGTGAATATTTAAAGCTAATCAGCACCCTGCAATGTATTTTGGGATATTTATCATGGCATTCATGCAAAAATACACATGATAATGCATATTTAGATACAGTGGGGAAAATAATTATTTGATCCCCTGCAGATTTTGTAACTTTGCCCACTTACAAAGAAACGAAGGATTTATATTTTTTATTGTAGGTGTATTTTAAATGATAGAGACAGAATATCAACCAAAAATTCAGAAAAAACACACGTGTCACGTCTAACCCAACACAGGTGTTCAGACACTATAGCTGGCTACTGTGTTCTTCACTTATAGCAGCCCCCTTTCCCATAAGGCAAGCAGGCCTACCGGTACTCGGTTGCCCCAGGACTTATGCACAATGCTGTAGTCCCTGGCCACCACGCCAGGACAGAGGCGAACTGAGCAAAGCAAATACTTGTGGTTAGCAGACGTGGTTCTATGACAGTCTAAGGGAAAAGGCAGGCTGAGTTCAAGGAATAGTCCAAAATCTGGTCCAAAGTCCTACACGGGGAAATCCAAGGAGAGCAGGGCCAACAGACAGGGAGCTTGATCAGGAACAACACACGTATCACTCTCTGTCACAAGCATCCAAATGAGGGTTAAGCTGGCTTATAACAGGCTTGGTTTCCACCCAGAGACTGATCATATTGATCAGCCCGCAGATGGACAGACAGACAAGGAGAGTGCCATAGCCAAAACCTCGGATGCTTGAATGAGGAACAGGAGCACTAAATGCTCCTGACATTACCCCTCCCCCCTCTGAGGAGGGTCCCCTGGACCCTTAAGACAAGCTGGACATCCAGCACAGGAACATCAGACTGGGCAAAGGTCAGTGGATCCGCAAGGTCAGGTTGGTTAGCAGGTGATGTGTCACAGAAGTCAAGCCGGATAGCTGAAACACAAGCAGAATGCAGAAAGCCCTGGAAAAAATAGTTGAAAAATAGTTGAATGCCCCACCTGGCTGAATGAGGCAGTCTATCCAAAGGATGGATTGAACTTCTTAGACAGGT
Organism: Aquarana catesbeiana; assembly: GCF_042186555.1. NCBI lineage: Eukaryota > Metazoa > Chordata > Amphibia > Anura > Ranidae > Aquarana > Aquarana catesbeiana. The sequence goes on along the minus strand of NC_133326.1, from coordinate 310,348,910 downwards.
TTGAATGGATGTAGTAGAAGTAGGGTGAGGCCAGGTTACAAAAAGTCCTGAATAAGAAAAAGCAGGAGGCTTAATGGGAATGGGCTGGACTGGCGTAACTGGTGCAGAGGCCGACTGAATTGCATCGCCAGGTGTAGCGACTGACTGAATTGCATCGCCAGGTGTAGTGACTACATGAATCGCATCACCAGTTGTAGCGACTATCTGACTTGCATCACCAGGTGTAGCGACTGTGGAACTTGTGGACAAGTTAGCCTGGCTGTGTGTCCAAGGGAGTTTAGGAACAGGCAAAGGTAGGGGTAATCCAGGGGGCTTGGTTTCTGAGGACTTAAAGGAAGTTTTCAAACAGGGCTTAAGGCTGCGAGACAGCAGGTAAGTTCAGGTTCTAGGAGGAATAGATTCAGGCTGTTTTGGCAGGAGAGGTGGCCTGTAGAGAATTCAATAAACTTGTCAGCGTTTTTTGCTTTAACAGTTTGGTTATGCAAACTGGAGTCACATTTGGAAAAATTGTCATGATCATCATCCGAATAGGACTGTAATAAAGGTACATGACTGGTACTGGCCACTTAAGGGTTATAAATGGACAACTGATCAGCAGTTTTAATGCAGTTCTGGATACAGGTCTGGGACCAGAACCTAATCTCCTCTGTAGTCCAATCTATGTGCAGGTTGTGAAGTTTAAGCCAGGGATACCCTAAGATAAGGGGATAAGCAGGAGATGAGATCAAGTAAAAGCTGTTTGTCTCCCTATCAAATTCCCCAATGGTCAGGTTAATAGGTACAGAGCACAAGGTCATCAGGCCCATGGATAAGGGATAGTTATCAACAGCTAAGGCTGAAAAGGGTCTGTGCACCTTAGTTATAGGAATCTGTAGAGGGTATGCTAGGTCCCTATCGATGAAGTTGCTAGCAGCACCAGAATCTATGAAAGCTGAGAGGTTATGAGAAAACTTGGCACAGCTAAGTTGTGCAGGAACAAATAGTTTTTTAAACCCTGAGGGAAACTGACACAGCATAGTCTATAGAAGCAGACCCCACCCACACTGGACTCTTGGCGTTTCTCTGCTTATTAGGGCAGCTGGCGACAAAGTGGCCGTGGTTGCCACAGTATAAGCAGAGTCCTTGAGATCTTCTAGGCTTTTCCCCAGAGGATAAATGGGTAGGGCCAATTTGCATGGGCTCATCCTCCAGGTGAGGTTGAGAGGGCTCAGGAAGGGTTAATGAAGAAGAAGTAGGCGGTGTACTGGGGGGCAAAGAAACAAACCTTTGTACGCCTTTCCCGTAAACGCCTGTCTGTACGGATGGCTACTTGCATGGCTTTACTCAGTGACTTTGGTTCAGGGTAGTGTACTAAGGAGTCTTTGATGGAGTCTGATAAGCCCAACCTGAACTAGGTTCTTAGAGCTGGGTCATTCCACCCTGAGTCAGGTGCCCAGCGGCGGAAATCAGAACAGTATTGTTCAGCGGTACGTTTACCCTGAAGTAATGACCTAAGGTTAGCTTCAGCTGAATGGGCACGGTCAGGATCATCATAGAGTAAACCTAAGGCCGTGAAAAACGCTTCAACTGACCCTCTGGCTGGGTCATCTGTGAGGAGACTAAACTCCCAAGACTGGGGATCCCCCTGCAACCATGTAATAATCAGGTTAACCCGCTGTGCTTCCGAACCAGAAGGGTGTGGCTTATGCTTAACATATAGCATACAACTATTTTTAAAGTTGGAAAACACTTGGGGGGACCCAAGAAAAATGATCAGGTGGGTTAACGTTGGGCTCTGGCTCCTGCGTTACTGCTGCAGGTGTGTTTACACGCAAAGACAGTTCTTGGACTTGGCGTGTCAGTTTGCAATTTTCCTCAACAAATAAATGGGCCTGTGTAGAGTCCATCTTCACAGAAATTTTTTGTGACACTATAGCTCTCTACAGTGTTCTTCACCTATAGCAGCCCCCTGTCCCATAAGACAAGCGGACCTACCGGTAACCGGTACTCGGTTACCCCCAGGACTTATACACAATGCTATAGGGCCTGGCCACCTTGCTAGGGCAGATGCGAACTGGGCAAAGCAAATAGATACTTGTGGTTAGCAGACAGATAGTGTGGTTCTATGACAGTCTAGGTAAAAGGTAGGCTGAGTTCAAGAAATAGTCCAAAATCCGGTCCAAGGCGCCTCTAAGTGTAGCAATACAGTTACATTTAATGAAGGTACAACATTTTGAAGCTCACATAGTTGATGATTAACCACTTCCCGCCCGGCCTATAGCAGAATGACAGCCGGGCGGTGGTTCAGTTATCCTGACTGGGCGTCCTATGACATCCAGCAGGATAACTGCTGGCACGCGCCCATGGAGGCGCGCATCGCAGCGATCGGCGGTGTGGGGTGTCAGTCTGACACACAGCTACACCCATCTCGGTAAAGAGCCTCTGACGGAGGCTCTTTACCACGTGATCAGCCATGTCCAATCATGGCTGATCACAATATAAACAGGAAGAGCTGTTGATCGGCTTTTCCTCACTCACGTCTGACAGACATGAACAGAGGAGAGCCATTCGGTGGCTCTCCTGACAGGGGGGGGTCTGTGCTGATTGTTTATCAGCGCAGCCCACCCGCTGATGCCTGCCCAGGACCACCAGGGATGCCGCCAGTCCACCAGGGATGCCCACAAATGTACCCCAAAAGCTATGCCACCCTGGACCACCAGGGAGATGGCAATCAGTGCCCATCAGCAATGTCTGCCAGTGCCATCTATCAGTGCCCAGCAGTGTCACCTATCAGTGCCCATCATTGCCCAGCAGTGCCGCCTATCAGTGCCACCCATAAGTACCCATCAGTGCAGCCTTTCAGTGCCCATCAGTGTCACCTATCAGTGCCCATCAGTGCCCACCACTGCCATCCATGAGTGCCCATTAGTGCCACCTATCAATGCCCATCAGTCCGGCAAATCAGTGCCACCCATCAGTGCCATTTATCAGTGGCCATCGCCAGTGCCACCTCATCGGTGCCGCCTTATCAGTGCCCGTCAGTGCCGCCTTATCAGTGCCCATCAGTAAAGGAGAAAACTTACTTATTTACAAAATTTTATAACAGAAACAAATTAAAAACTTTTTTTTTTCCAAAATTTTCGGTCTTTTTTTATCTGTTTATCAAAAAATACAAACCTCAGAGGTGATCAAATAACACCAAAAGAAAGCTCTATTTGTGGGAACGAAATGCTAAAAAATTTTTTTGGGTACAGTGTAGCATGACCGCGCAATTGTCATTTGAACAGCGACAGCACTGAAAGCTGAAAATTGGCTTGGGCAGGAAGGGGGGTAAGTGCCTGGTATTGAAGTGGTAAAAACAGGCACGTCCAAGTATGCAGGCATCCGGGGTAACGCTGTCCACATAGACCATCCTCTTCACCGCCATCGATGTCCCTTCCAAAATGCGCTCCAAGAGCAGTTCAAGCCTCACTTTCAGAATGCTCTACTGCAGGGTATGCTTCCCAGTCACTATTGCAGACTGACAGCGATGAGAGTCAGAGGTGTGGGGGATGGTCTATGTGGACAGCTTTACCCCGGATGCCTGCATACTTAGATGTGCCTCTTTTAATCATCAACCATGTGAGTTGCTAAATGCTGTACCTTCATTAAATGTAACCATATTGCTACACTTAGAGGCGCCTCTCTTCTCTTTTATACTCTGTAGTTCCTGCTGGATTTTGCTTCTAATCCCCTTGTGAAGGCTGCCATTTGTGGATAGACATTTTATGGTTACACATCCAAACACATTGCTATAATCTATTTATATGGACTATTAAGAATAAATGGTTGTGAAACGAATCATTTGAGTTTCCATTATTTCCTTTGGGGAAATTCGCTTTGATATACAAGTGCTTTGGATTACAAGCATGCTTTCGGAACGAATTATGCTCGCAATCCAAGGTTTTACTGTATATTATTTTCTTGGTAAAATTATTTCTTTAGAACTAACATAGTGCAATTTGTTTTCTTAGGTTGTTGATGAGAATGAAAAGTTCAGTGTCCCCAGCTGCATGGGTGGCATTGCTGATGAGGAAGGTGGATCAAATCTTACTTTTGAATATCCGCTTGATGATGTCACAGTAATTGATATGCGCTGGACATGTGATCTGGTTCTAAAAGCTATAGAAGTTTTATATCACATGAAAAGATGGAAAGCACTGGTTCATGTAGCAATCCAGTTCAATATACTGACTCAGTAAGTCTCTCTGCATTTGAAAAACAAATAAATCTGAGATATCTATTACAGCTTTATATAATTTGGAAGCAGTTTTTTTCTAAATTCACATGAATATTAAAGCATGAGAATTTAAAGATGAGTTTCTTGACATGGACCACCATCCTGAATTACAGCATGGTGCTTAAAAATAAATTACAGACAAGAGGCATACACTGTTGAGATTATACAGTATATTACATAAAAACTAACCTGCCTGCTTAAAACTTTGCAACTCTGTTCAACCAGTTACACATTATTATCCAGGCACCACAGGTTTGTTTAGGGCACCCCTGTCCTGCTGATTAAACTAGGAGATTAGTGATGGAGCAACAATGCAATTGTGATGTGATGTAATCCCAGTAAATTAGATTGCTGTCCCTTTCTCCCCTTGTCCTATTAGGAAACTAAAGTAAAATGTGTGCATAGTGGTTTGTACAAATTTTCTTTTTTTATTCCGTTTATGACTAAAAAATAATTGAATAAAATTAGTCAGGTAAATAAGAACTATTGCATATTTATAATAGAGGATAGTCTTCCATGCATCCAACAGGTGGAGTTTTTTTTTTTTTTTAATATATATATATATACATTATTAATCTGTGCTAAAATAAGTCCCTTGTTTCATGTCCAATGACTTACAGAAATTCAGGTGGCTCAGTCCGAGGTAGTTACAGACAGGACTCAATTCACAAAGCTGAACAAAGATAAGGATCTTTATTTTCAGCCAGGGGATGGTATTTTTCAAATCCCATTGGACTGAAAATAACTTTCACTTTTTGAAAATAAGTATCCTTATCCTTATGTGTTAGCTTTGTGAATTGAGCCTAATGGGAGCTGTAGAGCAAACCACTGTGCATTCTGATTTTCTTTGTTTTCTCTTGGAACCCTCTGTTGTGTATTATAACAAATATTTAATTATAAGTATTGAAGAACACATACAAAACAACAGCTTACAAATGTATAGACCTAAAGAAAATAAAGATGGACTCAAAACCATTATAGTTTCTCTGTAAAATAAATTTCATAATTTTAATGAAAACATGTTGCATGTATAAGTGTTGTGTGTGTGTATATATATATATATATATATATATATTTACATATATTTATGTATGTGATATCCCTGTGAAGTTCAGATATAAAACTTACAAAATACTTTATCAAACTGGGCTTAAAAAATAAGTATGGGTGTTCTAAGATTGAGAACTGAGTGATCAAAGACTGCTGATCGCTCAGTTCTCAATTTTCAGAGAGCAGAGAGCCGGTGACTACCGGTCCAGGCACTTGAATGGCTTCCGAGCCTGGACTAGGTGATTGTCATCAGCCAACAGCGGGCTTTAGCCCACTGTCGGCTGAAAACGAGTCACAGAAGTGCAGGACGAACTGCATCCATAGAAGTAGGACGAAAAAAGCTTTGGATATGCTTCCCCTTTAAATGTGTGTTCCTATGAATGTATTTTCCCAACAAATTAATTGCAGATTCCAAAAATAAAGTAAACAGCATTTTATAGATAACTGCCACATAATTTTCATATTGGGACATCAAAGTTAGTGCCGTATCTGTAGATTTCCTTCAGGAAAAGGCCAAATGGTTACACATTTTATATATATATATATATATATATATATATATATATAAAAATGTTAAAGTACATCTAAAGGCTCTTGCATGACAGTCTGAGCAAGTACCAAATCTAGTTACTATGTAATGCACAAGCCTCATAAGGTAAACAAAAACTTCCTTTACCTCCCCTGACTGAGCCAAATCCTCCTTCATTTGTTCATTTGTGTCTCACACACTCCCCCTCCCAGACCCTGCAGCTCTCCGTGGGAGGTTTTCAACAACAAAGGTAGTTTTGTCAATCCAGAAAACCATTGGCAGGACCAAGCGTGACCAGGTGCTGATTGGTAGGCTTTGTGCTTTTGAATCAGCAGTGACAATGCCCCTGCAACATTTTTTTCATCCCTCTTTAGTGCAATCAGGCACAGCCTACATGAGAGTAAAAAAGCAACTCTAAATTCAAGATCAGTGTAGCATCGTCCAATAGGGGCAAAACTGCTAAAAACTGTTGTTCCTACCCCATTTTGAAAGAAGCGACAGTTCATAAATATCATCTTATGCGCCCTTTCATGTCACCTTATCCTAACAATGGTTGCAGCAATTTCAACTGTAGGCAGGATGTGTCTGCTCATGGCTTCATTAGCTTTCAAATAATCATAAAATGTAAGGTTACCTGCTTGCAATTTATTGGAAAAAATTATTTTTATGTATTATTTTGGCTTATGTAGTGCTAATTGATGATGATTTCTGTGAAAATTTAACATGCTAAATTAAATTGGCTGGTGCATAAATTTATAAAGGCTGTTCAGAAACTTGTAAATATGAAGTATGTGTAGATTTTAACATACCTTTCTCTGTACGATAGTGAAAGATTTACAGAGCAAGTAACCCCACTGTTGGTTCATGCACAGAGAATGTTGGCTGCCATCCACACACCACTGGAAAACAGTGATGACAAGGTTAGTCTCTGTTAATATTCATGTTACTATGGATTTAAATGTATTTATGTTTCCCAGTAAATTATTTATTTCCATGAAAAAAAAAAAGGTTTGTATCCACTACGTTGGATTTTCAAATTCATGTTCATTATTATCCAAGTTTCTGTAGTCCTCCTTAACACAATCTACCCCTGAAAAGGAGGATGTCCTTTGTGATCATGTGCCAGTCTTATGTTTATTCATAACTATATGTGTTCCGTTTGGTTAAAAGTTGCCCAACTGCACCTTAAAAAAAATGGCTGATGTTCCATTCTAAATCTAGCTACAGCTTGGAATCAGTATAGACATGTGTGAATGGGCAATTTGCCAACTCCATGTTTACAGGTAAATCAGACATTTATTGGTAATGTTTTTGTGCCCTGTGGTACAAATACCCTTTGCATTGGCAAAGATAGGCTCAATTTTTTTATTAGGTGTTCAACATTTTGTTTATTGCACTTTTTAAAATGTTTAATACTTGTACATATATTGCATTTTGTTCACACAACTGTTGTGTATATACAGTATATAATCCTTTCAATATGTAATATTTGTTTTTTTCATTTGGATCACGCTAATTAAACTTATTTACTACATGCAAATCTGTGTCATGAAATATAACTGTAGATTTTTTTTTTAGCGATTTTGAGTTTTTGATATAATGATACCAATAACCTTTCTTTTTTGCTCAAAGTAAAAAGAAAAACACAATAATTTTGAAAGATCTTTTGGTGAAAGATAAAATGCTGTTATGATATTTTTGCTAAAGGACAAGATAAACATCAGCTTGCCTCCCCCACACTGGATTAGCTGTAAAGTCACATTGCTATTATGCTATTTCAAGAACATGCACACTATAAACTGAATAAAAAGATTTGTTAACATAAGCTTTCAGCTGTATTCTTTTCTGTGTTGATTTTTTTTAGATACATTGCAGGAATTATATAGGAAAACAGCTTCATGTTGGCACAGTGTATAATAAAGTGAGGAGTCCTGGAGCAGATATTGATCGGAAGGGAGACATTGGTCATTCAGGTCAGGGTTATATTACATCTGTTAACTTGACATACATTTGTATCCTAAGCAAATAAACAATCACAATGTTCTTTATCTCCATCATCCCTAATGCATGCAGAAACACACTATTCTACTTTTCATCTCTCACACAGGACTTTGGTAGTCAATGCATCTTTTAAACTTTTTGTAGAAGGGAAAACTACTGCTTGTACACATTTAAGTGCTCCTCTGTGTCTTTCTCTCTTTTCTTGTGTCTCTCTCTCAAAAGTGTGTGTGTGTGTGTGTGTGTATGTATATATATATATATATATATATATATATATATATACGGTATCTCAGAAAAGTGAGTACAATAACTCAACACACAGCCATTAATGTCTAAACAGCTGGCAACAAAAGTGAGTACACCCCTAAGTGAAAATTGTCCAAATTGGGCCCAAAGTGTCAATATTTTGTGTGGCCACCATTATTTTCCAGCACTGCCTTAACCCTCTTGGGCATGGAGTTCACAGGTTGCTACTGGAGTCCTCTTCCAAACCTCCATGACGACATCACGGAGCTTGTGGATGTTAGAGACCTTGCGCTCCTCCACCTTCCATTTGAGTATGCCCCACAGATGCGCTGCTTCAGTATGTCACAGTACATGTTGGCATTCATGGTTCCCTCAATGAACTGTAGCTCCCCAGTGCCAACAGCGCTCATGCAGCCCCAGACCATGACACTCCCACCACCATGCTTGATTTTGGGCAAGACACACTTGTCTTTGTACTCCTCACCTGGTTGCCACCACACACGCTTGACACCATCTGAACCAAATAAGTTTATCTTGGTCTCATCAGACCACAGGACATGGTTCCAGTAATCCATGTAATTGATCTGCTTGTCTTCAGCAAACTGTTTGCGGGCTTTCTTGTGAATCATCTTTAGAAGAAGCTTCCTTCTGGGATGACAGCCATGCAGACCAGTTTGATGCAGTGTGCGGCGTATGGTCTGAGCACTGATAGGCTGACCCCCCATCCCTTCAACCTGGCAGCAATACTGGCAGCACTCATACGTCTGTTTCCCAAAGACAATCTCTGGATATGATGCTGAGCATGTGCATTCAACTTCTTTGGTCGACCATGGCGAGGCCTGTTCTGAGTGGAACCTGTCCTTTTAAACAGGTGTATAGTCTTGGCCACTGTGCTGCAGCTCAGTTTCAGGGTCTTGGCAATCTTCTTATAGCCTAGGCCGTCTTTATGTAGAGCAACAATTCTTTTTTTCAGATCCTCAGAGAGTTCTTTGCCATGAGGTGCCATGTTGAAATTCCAGTGACCAGTATGAGAGAGTGAGAACGATAACACCAAATTTAACACACCTGCTCCCCATTCACTCCTGAGACCTTGTAACACTAACGAGTGACATGACATCGGGGAGGGAAAATGGCTAATCGGGCCCAATTTGGACATTTTCACTTAGGGGTGTACTCATTTTTGTTGCCAGCAGTTTAGACATTAATGGCTGTGTGTTGAGTTATTTTGAGGGGACAGCAAATTTACACTGTTATACAAGCTGTACACTTACTACTTTACATTGTAGCAAAGTGTCATTTCTTCAGTGTTGTCACATGAAAATATATAATTAAATATTTACTAAAAATGTGAGGGGTGTACTCACTTTTGGGAGATACTGTATATGCAGTATACCGGGGGTATAGAAAAGAATCACCACCCTTTGTTTTATCCAGCTGTATTTACTAGTGCAACTGATAACATCCAAGTAAAAGATATAGCAAAAACATGTCAGAAAAAAATAAATCAAAAACAGGATCACTGAGTTGAAAAAAGGATCACCCCCTGTCAGTATTTTGTTGAACCACCTTATGCTTTAATTACAGACTTTATTCTTTTGGGATATGTCTCTACTAACTTTGCACATCTAGACTTTGCAATATTTGCCCACTCTTCTTTGTAGAACTGTTCAAGTTCAGCTAGATTTGATTGTGACCATTTGTGGACTGCAGTCTTCAAGTCATTCCACAGATTTTCAATGGGGTTTAAGTCTGGGCTCTGACTAAGCCATGCAAGGACATTCAGCTTTTTCTCCTTTAACCACTGTGTGGTCATTTTTGCTGTGTGCTTTGGGTCATTGTCATGTTGGAAGGTAAACCTTCTTCCCATTGACAACTTTCTGGCAGAAGGCAGCAGATGTTCCCCAAGAATTTGATGGTAATTTGCCAAATCCATTTTTCTTCTATACTGACAAGTGTTCCAGTCCCTGCTGCAGAGAAGCACCCCCATAACATGATATTACCACCTCCCTACATTACTGTAGGAATTATGTTACAGTGAGGGAAAAAGTAGTTGATCCCCTGCTGAGTGGCTCAAGAAGAAGCACATTAAGGTCCTGGAGTGGCCTAGCCAGCCTCCAGACCTTAATCCCATAGAAAATATGTGAAGGGAGCTGAATTTTCGAGTTACCAAACGTCAGCCTCAATACCTTAATGACTTGGAGAGGATCTACAAAGAGGAGTGGGACAAAATCCCTCCTGAGATGTGTGGAAACCTGGTGGCCATCTACAAGAAATGTCTGACCTCTGTGATTGCCAACAAGGGTTTTGCCACCAAGTACTAAGTCATGCGAAGGGGTCAAATACTTATTTCACTCATTAAAATGCAAATCCTTTTCTAACTTTTTTTAAATGTGTTTTTTCTGGATATTTTTGTTGTTTTTCTGTTTATCGCTGTTAAATGACTGATCATTTCTTTGTCAGTGGGAAAGCTTACAAAATCAGCAGTGGATCAAATACTTTTTTGCCTCACTGTATATGGAGACATATCGTTTGGTGTTGAGGTAAAAAAATAAAATTTTAGACTCATCTGACCACCTTAAACGCACCTTAACCACTTCAGCCCTGGAAGAATTTACCCCCTTCCTGACCAGTGCATTTTTTGAGATTCGGCACTGTGTCACTTTAACTGACAATTGTCATGCGATGTGGCTTCCAAACAAAATTGATGCCCTTTTTTTCCCCACAAATAGAGCTTTCTTTTGGTGGTATTTGATCACCTCTGCGGTTTTTATTTTTTGCGCTATATCCAAAAAAATAGCGAAAATTTTGAAAAAACACATTATTTTTTACTTTTTGCTATAATAAATACCCCCCAAAAATATTTAAAAAAACATTTTTTTTCCTCAGTTCAGGCCGATACGTATTCTTCTACATATTTTTGGTTAAAAAAAAAATCGCAATAAGCGATTATTGATTGGTTTGTGCAAAAGTTATAGCGTCTACAAAATAGGGGATAGTTTTATGGAATTTTTATTGATAATTTTTTTGTTACTAGTAATGGCAGCGATCAGCGATTTTTATCGTGACTGCGACATTTTGGCGGACACATCAGACATTTTTGACACATTTTTGGGACCATTGTCATTTATACAGCAATCAGTGCTATACAAATGCCTGTGTAAATGACAATGGCAGTGAAGGGGTTAACCACTAGGGGGCAGTGTAAGGGTTAAGTATGTCCTGGGGAGTGTTTCTAACTGTGGGGGGGGGCGTGGTTACGTGTGACAGGTCACTGATCTCTGCTCCCGGTCACAGGGAGCAGAGATCAGTGACACTGTCACTAGGCAGAACGGGAGATGCTTGTTTACATTAGCATCTCCCTGTTCTTTCTCTCCGTGAGGCGATCGCGGGTTTTCCCGCGGCGATTGAGTCCGCGGGACCTGCGACCCGACTCATGGAGCTCCCGGCCAGCGCACGCAATGGCACGGCGGCAAATTTAAAGGGACATACAGGTATGCCCATTTGCTCAGCCGTGCCATTCTGCCGACATACATCGGCGTGCGCCGGTTGGGGACCGGCTAAAGATTCTGAGGCCACATGGAAAAAAATCAGATGAGACAAAAATTGAATGATTTGTCCTCAACACCAAACTATGTCTGGCAGAAATCCCATACATCTCACCATCCAAATAACACCATTCCTACAGTAAAGCATGGAGGTGGTGATATCCTGTGGGGGTGTTAGTAGAGACAAATCCCAACAGATTAAAGGCTGTAATTAAAGCAAAATGTGGTCCAATAAAATACTGACCTAGAGGGGTGATCCTTTTTAAAACTCTATGATTCAGTTTTTTTTTCTGACATGTTGGTGTTATGTTTCACTTGGATGTTATAATTTGCACTAGTAAATACAGCTGGATAAAACAAAGACAGTGTCTGTCTTCATTTCAGGCTGCAAAGCAACAAAATGTGATTATTTTAAAGGGGGGGGGGTAATTATTTTCTATACCCACTGTATATATACATAGTATAAATACTGTATATATATTTACAGTCATGACCAAACTGACCATGACCAAACTTTGGTACACCACCATTTTTTATCAAGTGAAACTAACACATGTAAATTACATCATCCATTTTTATTCTATAACCCATAGGGCAGACTTAACATTATGCTTGTAAATAAGGCCCTAAAATAAACAAATTAAGATTTTACATGAATGTTTTAATGTCAATGTAACCTGTCTGGGCACTGTGGGGTGTTAATCTGGCTTTTTCTTATATTTCAGATACTAGGGGAATATTTTAGAAAGCAGATTGAGTCTGCCCAGAAGAAAAAATGCAGTCTTATGCCCCGTACACACGGTCGGACATTGATCGGACATTCCGACAACAAAATCCTAGGATTTTTTCCAACGGATGTTGGCTCAAACTTGTCTTGCATACACACGGTCACACAAAGTTGTCGGAAAATCCGATCGTTCTGAACGCGGTGGCGTAAAACACGTACGTCGGGACTATAAACGGGGTAGTAGCCAATAGCTTTCGTCTCTTTATTTATTCTGAGCATGCGTGGCACTTTGTGCGTCGGATTTGTGTACACACAATTGGAAATTCCGACAACGGATTTTGTTGTCGGAAAATTTTATAGCCTGCTCTCAAACTTTGTGTGTCGGAAAATCCGATGGAAAATGTGTGATGGAGCCCACACACGGTCGGAATTTCCGACAACAAGGTCCTATCACACATTTTCTGTCTGAAAATCCGACCGTGTGTACGGAGCATTAGAAAAAAGGTGTAAAGCTGGCCATACACTGATTGAAATTCCAGCTAGTTCACTAAATCCTGACAGCAGAGGGTGCTGTTGTCAGATTACAATGTCTCAATTGGAGGGGGGGGATTGTTCAATCCGTTAAATCTATTATCTTTAAAACTAACCATGTATGGCCAGCTTTACTCTTCAGAATAAAGTAGTAATACACACAGTAGAGTTAGACATAGAAGACACTGCCTTGTTTGTAATACATTTTCTCTGTAAATGAAATGATTTCTTTAATTTTTGTTTAAGCATACACATGGAATGCCACACGCCATGTTTCTTCTGTGTACAGATATGTTCTTGTAAAGTCTAGCTGTCTAGCACTCTTCTCTAATGCTTTTCACCTGAGATTAGGGCCTAATGACAGAGCAGCACATTTGGCCAGTCTGTCCAAATACCATGCAAAACAGGAAATCCCATTATGGGTATTTATAGAGGCTTCAGAAAATGACCCTCTATTAATATCAAATTTATTATGGCTTGATCCTAAAGACCGCTTTAAAATTCATAATCCCATAACTAAACACTTCTTATCTCTCTGGGATAAACTAAAAACCAAATATCAGTTACAATCTCCACACAATCCTCTCCTTTCTTTTATCAGAAATCCGGCCTTTTATCCGGCATGGATCTACCCAAATTCTTTTAAAGCTTGGACAACATCAGGCATTCAGACATTAAATGACTTCATAGCATCTAAATCATTCCTTTCATTCCCATCGCTTAGAGAAAAATATGATCTACCAAACTCTGAGATATTTAGATATCTCCAAATCAAAAATTTCTATACACCATTCCTAAAGGGGGATACACCATTATCCCAATTATCCATTTTTGAATCAATCTGTACAAAAGATCCATTTGCTAAAGGTACAATTTCATCACTTTATAATCAATTATATGGAGTAGCAATTCTTAATAGACCCTCTTACGTTCAGAGGTGGGAGGAGGACCTGGGACGAACTTTAGAAGACACGGACTGGTCTAACATATGGCTCACATCTAAGTCATCTTCACCCAACATCTTAGCACTGGAGACAAATTATAAAGTCCTAACTCGCTGGTACCTTGTACCCGCTAGAGTGGCAAAATATTCACCTAATACCTCAGCTCTTTGTTTTCGAGGATGCCCAGAAATAGGCACATATTTACACATATAGTGGACGTGCCCAGTAATCCAAACCTTCTGGAAGGAAGTCTTCGTGATTGCATCTAAAATATTTAAAAAAATAATACAACCAGATCCATATTTAACTTTACTTAATCTAAAACCGGAATGGTTAACACTCTCTCAATTCAAACTTATGATCCAACTAATAACGGCTGCAAAACAAACAGTGGCCAAGGCATGGAAATCTCCTACATTGGTACTAGCAGAAACAATTCACAGAATGAATAATACAATGTCCCATGCTAAGATGGTAGCCATCGATCAAAATCAAATTCCAAAATTTGAAAAACTTTGGCATCCTTGGATAAAACAACAGTTCCTGTCAAACTTCAATGACTCTGTCCTGTTGCCATGGTAACAGATTAAATGACTTACAGAGACACCCATTCTAAGGCTTCAAAGAGAACTAAAAAGAATAATAAACTGACGAGCGGGACAACCTTGTGGACCATACCTCTACCTTTCAACCCTTTTTCTTCTTTCTCTTTCCTTTTCTCCACCTTACGATTAAAGCTCATTATCAGAATTTATTTGACCTATATACACTCTACTTGTAAACAATATGTATAGTAGGTATAAATCATTTAAATAACTACAAAAGTAACTAAGGAAATGATATATATCTTTAATTTAGGTTTACGTGAACCCAATGTTTAATATTTGAAATTTCATGATATTTACCTATATAAACCCTACTGTAAAACAATGAGCTTACTTTATAGATCCTTGTAAACTTACTTTATGTATCTTTATAACATTGTATACTCAATAAACTTCTTTTGACAAGGAGATTAGGGCTTAATGAGACCCTGTCACTGGACAAATAATTTCAACAATAATATACCTGGAAAATATATGTGCATTAACCAGTTGACCTTCAGAACCTCCTTTCATGACCAGGCCATTTTCTGCTAAAAGGCACTGTATTATTTTAACTGACAATTGCGCAGTCATGCAATACTGTGTGTTTTTTCCCACAAATAGAGCTTTCTGTTGGTGGTATTTGACCACCACTGGGTTTTTTATTTTTTGCGCTATAAACAAAAAAGACTGACAATTTTGGAAAAAAAAAACAAAACAAAATGTTTTATTTTCTTCTATAAGACATATGCAATAAAGAAATGTAAAAAGTCTAATTTCTTCATCAATTTAGACCAATATGTATTCTGCTATATATTTTTGGTAAAAAAAAATCCCAGTAAGCGTATATTGACTGATTTGCGCAAAGGTTATAGCATCTACAAACTATGGTACACTGTACTATGACACTGACTGGGAAGGGGTTAAATATCTAGGGTGATCAAAGGGTGAACCAGTGTTTTTGTGTATACTGTGTGCTGCTTTAACTAAGGGATGTGCTGGATTTTATTCCCAACAAAATCCAGCACAACCCCACTGATAGGACAGAGCTCTGTGTGTGATTCTGCACAGAACGGCAGCCCTGTAGCAGTAAATCTGATATAGGGTGGTCGCCAAGCGGCTAATGTATTTTAGACACGTTTTTTACTTGTTAAAGCCTCCCTTTTTTGTAGACATCCAAAATCCCCAGCAGACTCAGAGATCCCACTTAGTGACACTCTATAGTATTTGCCTTCACTCATCTCCCATCTGCTACACAAAAGGTTATGTAGGGAGGTGAGGGGGACAGAGTTGCTGGGTCAGCACAAACAGTAATTAGATACTTCCAGAAGAGGAGAGGACTATAATGTGCAAGGAGGGAGAGGTTGTGCTAGGAAATTGATGCTTTTCTGGAGTAGTAACGCTCTAGCAAGCTCAAAGCCAAGTTAACAAAAATTGTTTAAGGAAAGCAAAATTGCTGCAAGTAAGCACTTAGACCCCTTTCACACTGGGGCGCTTTTTAGCGCTAATGCCCCGTACACACGGTCGGATTTTCCGATGGAAAATGTGTGATAGGACCTTGTTGTCGGAAATTCCGACCGTGTGTGGGCTCCATCACACATTTTCCATCAGATTTTCCAACACACAAAGTTTGAGAGCAGGATATAAAATTTTCCGACAACAAAATCCGTTGTCGGAAATTCCAATCGTGTGTACACAAATCCGATGGACAAAGTGCCACGCATGCTCAGAATAAATTAAGAGACGAAAGCTATTGGCTACTGCCCCGTTTATAGTCCTGACGTACGTGTTTTACGTCACCGCGTTTAGAACGATCGGATTTTCCGACAGCTTTGTGTGACCGTGTGTATGCAAGACAAGTTTGAGCCAACCTAGGATTTTGTTGTCGGAATGTCCGAACAAAGTCCGACCGTGTGTACGGGGCATCAAAATAGCGCCTGAAAAGCACCTTTCAAGCCTCCCCAGTGTGAGAGCCCAAGTACACCGCTCCTAAACCACCCCTACCATTAAAATCAATGAGCAGCAAGCGCTTCGGCAGTGGCACTTTGCGGGTGCTTTTAACCCCTTCTTAACCCCTTCTTTGGGGTTAAAAGCTCCCCACTCCCGCCCGCACCGCACCGCTAAAGCAACGCTAACCAGGCCCGCTCCCCAGTGTGAAAGAGCTCTTAAAACATTTGATTTTTCTGTGCTTTCACCTGCAGTTTTTTGAGTTAGTGACAGGGTCTCCCTAATTGTAGAGACTTCTCCATAGTAAAGCTTGAATCAGTCTTGTGTGCAATGGGTCGGGAAGAGAGCTGGCCAAGTGCAAACTTTTACATGCTTCCACAGAGTTCTTTTCCTCCAAAGGTGGCGTGTGGCTTTTCTTTGTGTGCTGTGGATAAGATGAGACTTGGCAAGTCTCATGTTTGTGGCATTCATGGCTGAAAGTGCTTATCCTTTAAGAATTGACTTTTTATTTTCTTCTGCTTTAATAAAGATTCTAGAGTTTTGTGCAGTAGTTAAAGAAAGATAATAGGGCTTGTTAATAAGAATTTTCCTCCCCTTTTGTTATACCTAGTGACAAAAGAGTGACTTGAAGAATTAGTAGATTAGTGCAGGTCTAATCACAGGAACAACATTAGGTTTTTCTGGAAGATTATTGGTTTGCTAGTGTACCTGAAGTCTGCTCATCTCAAATGTTTTTTGTCTAACAGAAATGTTTGAGAAAGTCAAATAGTTACCGTCATTCAGGAGGGAACATGTATAGTATCCTAGTGTTTAGCCAGAGAGCAGTCCTTACACTGTACGTGAACAAAAATGTAAAAGAAAACATGAATAAAACTTAGTCATAAATAATGCTCAGAAATTGAGGGATTGAAATGCACTGAATTATTGAATGATCTGCAAATAAACAGTGCATACTAGTATCATCTGGTGATAAAAGGGTGCCACATCACAATATATAAAAATACAGCAAAAAAGGGAACGAGAAATAGGGACAGAAACTTACACAAGTGCTATATAAAAGTATAATAATCTTTAATACAAAAATCATTAAAAACGCAGAAGTTTTTAAAAAAGTGTGGCATGTACTATACATTCTTTTCTGTAATTTAACACTGCACGCTGACTGCCACACTCATATTAATGGATGATAAATACGATAGATGACAACTTATAGAATCCTATATTGGAGTCTTGCGGGTGTTCTGAGGTGGCAATTTCTCACTGCATTTCGCAGCTGACAATCCTGCTTAGTGTGGAGGAATCTATAGTAAGTGTATAATTTTGAAGAGATCATAGGTAAGTATAATAAAAAAAACCCCACATATTTAGCATATTTTACATTTGGTAATGTAGTGTTGGAATAGCAAAACGCATGTAAGTATATCCTCACCACAACTTATAAAACATATGTAGACCACTGGAGACAACTAGGTGCACGCAGCGACCAAAAACGGACAGTCAGCCATGAACAGTATTACTGAAGGTGTAAGCAAAGGGAAAGGGGAGTAAAACAGAAATTGACACTCACTGGCCAAATAAAAATATTTGTGGCATTAAAAACCTACAGGATATATACCTATCTATATATCCACCCCTGATAATGATATTCGATGATTACCAGACTACACATACCAGTCGGGGTAGCAGACTAATTCCTATCAACATAACAGGGCTAGTTATATAGCTAGTTATATATAGGTGGCAATTCAATAAAAATATACACAAATTCCTTATACAATAGTATGCTCCCTGTCTGTCTCCTTTCAGCAATTCTACAGCCCACTATCACATAATGGGAATCTGCTTTAGGGTTTTCTCAAGGCAAAGTGGTGCCTAATAGGCAATGGTGGGCCCAGTTACTTCTTACCTTAACAAAATATTAAAGGTGCCAATTGAGGATGTCCCTGTTTTCAAAGACCCTGTAGATAAAAGACAAGGACCTCTTCAAGGCCGTGTTCTATTTGGCTGGTCCTGCTAAGCGACCTGCTGTCTAGTCCAAAACATAGCTCATGACCCTAGATCCATTGTGATGGATCTGTCTGTCCTCCATCATCTGGAGCTCTTGCTTGTAGCCTTGTGCTACTGTGTTGATGGATTAGCAAATACACTTCGCCAAATATCCAGGATGAGCCTGGATACTGCGAAGGATCCTTTGACTCAAGTGTTGATCTGTTGAATCATAAAGCTTCCCTTTGATGGGGAACACTTCTTTGGTGACTACTTGGGCACCTACGTTTAAAGGAAGGGTAAGAGCA
Source organism: Aquarana catesbeiana (assembly GCF_042186555.1). Taxonomy (NCBI): domain Eukaryota; kingdom Metazoa; phylum Chordata; class Amphibia; order Anura; family Ranidae; genus Aquarana; species Aquarana catesbeiana. Next base: position 310,330,254 of record NC_133326.1, on the reverse strand, counting down.
CCTGCCTGACAAAGGCAGATTTCTCTGTCACTTTGAATTCTTTGAAATTGAAGAAAAAACATTGAAAATCCACACCACTGCTAAGAGGTCCAGACACAACTTTATTTCACTAAAAGTCAAGGGGACGATCCAAAAAGTAGCCAGTGCATTTTGGGGATACCAGAGTACCCCCTTCATCAGGGTGTGATTAACAACTATATGAATAGACTAGAAGTGAACTGGACCTTTAATGGCATTTTTTCAGTGTGATTGCAGGCACAGGCCTTGTCAGCAGCTGGTTTGGCTGCCAATTCACTTCTAGACTATTTCTATTGTAGCTAATCAGGCCCCAATGAAGGGGTCACTCTTAGTCCAGTTGCATCTTAGCAGTGGTTTGGTGCTTCAATTACAATTTTTGTTATTTTCATTTTACATCCTCGGCATGGCGATCTCTCTTTACCTATGTAGCCAGAGGTGAAGTTTAATCTTTGAAATAAAAGGGTTGCATACTTGTCTTTACATACCCTCAATTTTCCTTTTTGACCCCTATGATGAGGAAATTTAGCAGAACAAACTCACAGATGCAAGGAAAGAATACTGCACTCAATCACGGCATCAAATTCCAGTCATCAAGGAACACTGGTGCTCAGCCTTGACCTCTGCAAGCCACTCCAGTAACGATTATGATAAGCGCAAGCCAGCACTCCAGTACAACTATGTTAGGCTCAGAGTGGCTGAAATACATCAGCGTGCCTGTTGAGCTGTTTTATATCCATTTGATGTAAAAAAGCATACCACAAATCTTTACTGGATTGCCGGCTTAAGTTTACCATAAGCAAACTCACACAGACTCAAAAGTATTCTATGTGAAAATACAAGACCCACTCTGATAAGATCATCCATAAAATGGCAACTCCTTAAATAATAGTGAAACTTGATGGCAAGATCTATATCAATGAGTGACTGCAGCAATTTAAATACTTAGACCGTTAATAGAAAAAGTTAACTAGTAAAGGAAAGAGCAATCATAATGGTAGTTACAAGCAAATATAACTAAATTGGCTTTCTCAATAGCAATGCATTTTCCTTTTTTGTCCCTTGCATCAAGTTAACAGGGAAAATAATAGTTAACCAATAAATAAGATTCTTAGTCAGCATTTTTTCAATATAGCCCTCTTTTAAAATAAGCTGTTTATATATAGTACATTTGTAAGCAAAAGGTATACAATTAAAAGTTCTTAGATTAAACAAATCCACTATTTTTTTCATTTCAAAAATCACATTTCTCAAAGATAGATATTTTAAATCTATACAAATATATGGAACTACATCTAGTAGTCACATTCAACAGGACTTGTTCTGTAATGTTGAAGACATTCTGTAGCTTTTCCAAGCCACTTTTTTAACAATAATTAGTGTCAGGAAAATATCCCAGCATTTATATTCACACAGGTAGCACTGACACCTTGATCCAATCACCATGGAAATGCAGTTATTATTGTGCAAAAACAGTCTGGGAGATGTGAAAATTGTGGAACCACCCAATTCTTGTTAATAATGTCATCCTTGGTGTTAGGAAGGCTTTATTGGAGTTAATCCCTTGATTTACAGAGCTGAAGGTGTGAACTGTTGTAAAAACGTCAGGGTAGAGATGTTAAAATGACATTATATGGGAAAGACAGATAGCGGTTAATTTAGATTGCAGCTTCCAGGTTTTGGTTACCATGCACAACTGCACCAGATTTTGAACTCTCCAGTTTTAGTAAATCATCCCCATGGTGTCCAAGGTTTCTACCCATGTTTAATGATGGTTTCTCCAGTATGATGTAGATGACCTCTTTCACACTTCTTGTGAATTTGTTGTTCTCTCTGTCCAAAATGTGCACCTTACTGTCCTCAAAATAAGTCCCTTTCCCTTAAAGTATAGGAAAACTTTTTAGCCTGTAGAATTCACCCTCCAATGTTTTCGCCATTCTTTTGTTGCAAGATTACTTTGTCTCCCCCATGTACAGGTCTTTGCATTCCTTTCTACACTGCGCTGCAAATACCAAGTTACTTCACTTGTGTTTGGGTGTTGGCACTCTTGGATGTACAAGCTTCCATCGCTGTGTTTTGCTGGAGTAGAAAGACACAGGGATGCTATATTTGTTAAAGATCTTTCCAACCCTCTAGCTACATGTGGGATAACTATATGACTCTGTGTGTTCTGCTTCTCCCCTCTGCTGGATGGTGCTGTGTTTTTACTTGACTTTGTGGATGTTTTAATAAAAGGCCAGTGTGAGTAGCCACAATCTTTCAAAGCATTCTTGAGATGTCTTGGCCATAGACTCCGTGTTTGTTGTTACCATTTCAACCCAATGTTGCAAAGTTCTAATAACCCCTAGCGTGTGTTACAGTGAGTGGTGGAAGTCAATACAGATTTTGGTCTGTGTGGGTGGGTTTACTATAGACCTCAATGCTCAAGTTCACTGCCCTCTGTGACATGCAACACAGTTCAAAAAGGGTAATGTGTTATTCTGTACCTTTTCCCATGTAAACTCGATGTTTGTAGGGTTGATTTTACTAAATGGTAAATAAGCTATTTACAAGGAATTTTCCCTTAGTTTAGTGAATGAGGTGAAGCTCTACTTACTTCCATCATCCAATCATGTACATGCAAAAATACTATTTTTTTTCTAATTTTCCATGGTGCGAATTGGTATTCTTTGCAAAGTGAATTTTTACCACATTCACTAACCTAAGAGAAAGTTCCCTTGTAGAGTGAATGGTTTATTTGACTTTAGTGAATCAACCAATATGTACACTAAAAGATTGTATTTCTGATGTTCAAATTTTGACCCAAATATCCACATACCTGACCCAGTGACTTGGTGTTGATCCCCTGAAACAGTTCAAGGCTCTCTTTTCCACTTCCCCCATTTTCAGGTGAATTAGAGTGGGAGACAAAGGTGTAAACATGACACAGCCATATTTTTATCTTCAGAAATTATCCTTGTACTTGACATAGGTGGTGTTCGATACGGGCCCAGCTAAGAACATACTTGTTCTGTGTGGATGTAAATGCTGGGGTATTTGCTTGACACTCATTAGAACAGAAGAAATATCTTGGATAAGCTATGAAATGTCTTCAAAATTACAGAACTCCAATTGAATGTAAGTTAACTACTATTAGACAAACGATGACCTGAATCAATGAGAACCTTCACAGACAATTGGAACTACAGTGAACTAGCTTGTTACTGCTTTGTCATCTGCGTTGCTATTAGCATAAATCCTGGTCTGATCCCTTCATTATGTTGAACTCAAGGGACATTGCATCTTTTATATCTGATAAGGAAGAAGACACCAGCTTTCTTTATCTCAAACTGTTACAGTTGATTATTTAACTAGTTTGTCACTGTGCAAATAAGATTTTTTTAAATTCTTCTTTCTTTAAAAATCTACAAAATGATTTTATACTTCCAGCTGTGTTTAGTAGCACACAAGTTATTTTTTGTCTTTTCATAGTTTATGTCCAAAGACAAGAGATAATGAGGAATAACAATATCAACACAGCAGAAAATGTAACTTTTAAAGCTGCCCAAGATAATGTATCATTATATTATATTACAAAGAAATGATTTTTAAATATAAAAAGCGTTATTACAAAAATGGTGATTAAAAGAAACAAAATGAAATACATCTTTAAAATGGTGGACGCATTTTTTCACAGCACACTCCAAAAACGTTCTTTCTGGGCTTTGTTGGTAGCTATTTTACTTGATAAATATGTGAAAAAAATTAGCTGTTGTCCTGCACAGATAATGATGATAATCTTTACATGTGCATTTAGCGTTTCATAGAACCTTTATCCGCTGTAGCAGGCATTCAGGTCAGTGATGTAAAAGAGGTTATTGAAAGCAGTATTAGTAGTATTTTCATTTCCTTAACAAATATATTTAATGTTAGCCTAGGTTCACACTGACAGCAGGTTAGAAATAGGCTGAACTCTCATGATTTCATACCCGCATGTCAGTCCCACTTCGGGAGCAATTTCAGAGACATCTGTGCACGTTCATGCACAGATGCACTGGTGCACACAGTAGGACCTAACAATTTGGTTCTGAAACTCATACTTATATCAACCACTGGTAAATATTTAGGTTTTGGAAGTTGATGTGGAAGCTGTTTGTGTTGGATATTTGGAAAGCATTTTAAGGTGCACTTATTTGCACTATTAAAAAACTTTGTTATACTGGAAATTATTTAAAAAAAAAGACATATTTACTTAAATATTTGTTAAGTGATCTCCCACATAAAACATATCCTACAATAAGCATGCCACTTTAAGTACAAAATGGGCTAAGCAAAAGACTGTTCTGAATACGCAATAAATATACAGTATCTCACACAAGTGAGTACACCCCTCACATTTTTGTAAATATTTTATTATATCTTTTCATGTGATAACACTGAAGAAATGACACTTTGCTACAATGTAAAGTAGTGAGTGTACAGCTTGTATAACGGTGTAAATTTGCTGTCCCGTCAAAATAACTCAGCACACAGCCATTAATGTCTAAACTGCTGGCAACAAAAGTGAGTACACCCCTAAGTAAAAATGTCCAAATGGGGCCCAATTAGCCATTTTCCCTCCCCGGTGTCATGTGACTCGTTAGTGTTGCAAGATCTTAGGTGTGAATGAGGAGCAGGTGTGCTAAATTTTGTGTTATCACTCTCACTCTTTCATACTGGTCACTGGAAGTTCAACATTGCACCTTATGGCAAAAAACTCTCTGAGGATCTGAAAAAAATAGAATTGTTGCTCTACGTGAAGATGACCTAGGCCGGTGATGGCGAACCTTGGCACTCCAGATGTTTTGGAACTGCATTTCCCATGATGCTCAACTACACTGCATGAATGCATGAGCATCATGGGAAATGTAGTTCCAAAACATCTGGGGTGCCAAGGTTCGCCATCACTGGCCTAGGCTATAAGAAGATTGCCAAGACCCTGAAACTCTGCTGAAGCATGGTGGCCAAGACCATACAGCAGTTTAACAGGACAGGTTACACTCAGAACAGGCCTCACCATGGTCGACCAAAGAAGTTGAGTGCACTTGCTCAGCGTCATATTCAGAGGTTCTCTTTGGGAAATAGATGTATGAGTGCTGACAGCACTATTTTTTCACTTGATTGATTTTTTTTTTTTTTTTTTTGCACTGGATTATTGATCACTATTATACTGGTGGTATACTGTATACATTATAATTATACATATCATATTATACATTTTATACTCACTTGTATTATCATACTCACTTGTAGTATTTATCTGGCGCTGCACTCTTATTTTTATCTATAAGGATGATATTGCCTAGATACTAAATTAATAATAAAAAAAAAAAAAATTAAACAAATTTTATTTTTATTTTTTAAGCATATGAAAAGCCTGGCATATAAAAATCAATCCACAATAACATACATAATTAATATTATTTCAAAACAGAACATCATTATGTCAGTGGATGCTTCATAACCACTAGACGACTAGCCGCCGGAGTTATACTGCAGCAGGTTGGCTCTCCTGGCGTAAATCGCCATAGCTATACATCAGCCGCTTTAAGACCACAAGGGGGCGTGTGCTTGATGACAGAGCCGATGTGCGTGCCCTGCGGCAGCGATGTCCACCGGGCACCCGCGATTGCTCCTGAGAGAGACAGAATGGAGATCTGTCAATGTAAACAGACAGATCTCCGTTCTGTCAGGGGAGAGGAGACAGATTTGTTGTTCAAACTAACTATGAGCAGCTATATGTCTCCTCCTCCAGCCAGTCCCATCCCCCACAGTTAGAATCACTCCCTAGGACACACATTTAACTCCTTGATTGCCCCCTAGTGTTAACCTCTTCTCTGCCAATGACATTTATACTGTAATCAGTGGCTATTTTTAGCTCTGATCGCTGTATAAATGTCAATGGTCCCAAAAAAAGTGTCAAAAGTGTCTGATCTGTCTGCCGCAATGTCGCACTCCCAATAAAAATCGCAGATCGCCATCATTACTAGTAAAAAAAAAATAATAATAAAAATGCCATAAATATATCCCTTATTTTGTAGACGCTATAACTTTTGCGCAAACCAATCAATATACGCTTATTGTGATTTTTTTTTTTTACCAAAAATATGTAGAAGAATACATATCAGCCTAAACTGAGGAAGAAATTCGTTTTTTTTTATATTTTTGGGGGGGATATTTATAGCAAATAGTAAAAAATGGCCTGGTCATTAAGGGCTCAAATCCTTCTGGGGCTTAAGTGGATAAGGATGACACTACCAGGACATAAAACAAAAAAAGCTAGGCATATGAAAAGGGACCCAGAGCATGCATGGTTTACGGCTACAATCAAATCATGCATGGTTTATAAGCCCAACATGACGTGTGATGTGTTCCATTGCATGAAGTCATGCCAGGTTTCCCCTTTTGCATTTTTAATTCACCTGTGTTGGTTAATCATGTGACATTTGTATATACTATTTAAATGTTACTTATCTTGTTTTTTATCAGCCATAACTAAGGACTAACGTCCAAAACACGTAGGATGTTTTACAGCTCTGCACATGTATTTAATAGAGGAATACTATTTTGGATATCATCCTGAGTGCCGACCATCCCTTTTCTTATCCCAAGAGGGTTAAGGCAGTGTTGGAAATAAATGGTGGCCACACAAAATATTGACACTTTGGGCCCAATTTGGACATTTTCCCTTAGGGGGTGTACTCACTTTTGTTGCCAGCTTTAGACATTAATGGCTGTGTTGAGTATTTTGAGGGGGCAGCAAATTTACACTGTTATACAAGCTGTACACTCACTACTTTACATTGTAGCAAAGTGTAATTTCTTCAGTGTTGTCACATATATATATATTTGTAAAGCTTTGCGTAAATTGTCAGCTCTATATAAATACCTGTATTAAATATATAAATAATAAAAGAAAGTAATTGTACCTGCATGTGATAGTAGAATGCTTCTATACTTCACTTGTGGTATAAGCAATGATTTAGTAAATTAACCATTAACTGGTGCTTTGCACAAGGGAAGGAGAAATGTTAACATGAGATTATGAAGAAATATAATCTATTCAGGATGTCTATCATGTTTGCCAGGAATTTGTGCAGTGCTCCAAATAGTTGTATGGTTGTCAAAATCCACTCGAAAACCTAGCATGTGCATGGAAATTTGCTTGTTGTTAGTCTGATTGCCAGGATTCTCATTTTTGTGACCAAGCTGTGGCCTAAACAGTTTCTGTAATAGCATCTAAATGATATTTTAAAAAAACTTGATTACAATAAATGAAAATATGTAATTGTATTGTGTTTGTAAGTGCTCTAATAAAAGCCAAGCTGCAAGTGTCTTTTGTTCAGCCTTGGCGCAGAATACTTGTAGTAAAGCACTGTAATCAAAAATTGTAAATACAATATTATTACATTCACTTATTGTGATTTTTTTTCCAAAAAGGACACATACAGCAAAAAAAAAAAAAAAAAGACAAGACGCTCTATCCCTTACAATAAATGTCTGTACATACATTTTAAGCAGTAGAGTGTCTTGGTACATTGCAACTTTGCATAGTTTTCTAATTTTACTGGAATGTACCATTAAAGTTTTTTTTACCAATAAAATCTAAAGATCAATGTGCACTTAACTGATATTACACATAGATACGGCTTTGGCGTTATTGTACTGCATTCTTAAGTGACAGCAAGACCTTCAGCCTTTTTGTGGATACATTACTAAGGTCATCCATTCAGAAGTAAAAGTGCTCATAGAATACACTGTTTATGAGCAGATGAGTTACTTTGTTGGTTTTCACCCACAGTGGAAATTCTAGGCTCATTGATTAAAAAATGAAGGAGATGTATAAAGAGGACACATCTTCTTGTTGTTGCACAGAGTACTCACAGTTATGCCCCGTACACACGATCGGACATTCCGACAACAAAATCCATGGATTTTTTTCGACGGATGTTGGCTCAGACTTGTCTTGCATACACAAGGTCACACAAATCTTGTTGGAAATTCCGAACGTCAAGAACGTGTTGACGTATAACATGTATGACGAGCCGAAAAAAATGAAGCTCAATAGCCAGTGCGGCTCTTCTGCTTGATTCCGAGCATGCGTGGAACTTTGTGCGTCGGAATTGTGTACACACGATTGGAATTTACGACAACGGATTTTGTTGTCGGAAAATTTGAGAAACAGCTCTCAAATTTTGTGCGACGGAAATTCAGATGCAAAAGGCTCCCATCGAACATTTTCCATTGGAAAACCCGACCGTGTGTATGGGGCATTAGAGGTGTACATTCAAATTTATAGTGAATAACCTGTCTAACCAGTTAAGTCATTATTTTTAGTAAAGGGCTACAAAACCAACAATTTGTTTTCCCTTGCAGATGGTAGACAACTTAAGACACCTGTCTGTGTCCCACTGGATGTGATGGACACATTTTCTTGCTTCCGTGATAGTCTTCAGAAATCAAAATATTCAAGCAGAGCACTTAAACACAGCAGAAAACTACTGATGTTATTTCTTGCTTACAGCCAAGGTAAAATGAGTCAAACCTTTGCTTTTATTTGAAAAGCTTTTGATATAATTATAACTGCAACACACTAATAGTTGCTCATATTTGAAAATTTGTTTGCTTACATGGTAAACTTTACTTTAAAGGAAATGATACAGTATTTATAATGAGGACACAACAAATTTTTATTTTAAGGTTTGCACAAAAGTAATTTTTATGTAACTTTTACATTTTTTAACATTTAACTTTTTTTTGGTCTGCAAAGCTTTAGTGGGTAAATTTAATAAACAAAACAGTGGATTCCTTCCATAAGAATGTAAAAGAGTGCAGTCAGCATCTTTTCTCAATGACTATTAAAGGAAAGGCAAACACAGAATTACTGGTAGCTACATAAAGATTTTACTGAGTTTCATAAAACAGTATTGGGTTAGATTAGACCTATGAACTTGTTTTTAATAAGATGAGAGGAAATGTAAGGGACAAGCACTGTGCAAGCCTGCTAAGAATAGATCATTTAAAAATAATCCCCACCAGGTCTTGAATGCAAATCTAAAATGTGCCAGCATTTATCCTTATATAGCTGTGGTCATGGAGATCTAAAACCTGTTGTGCTCCATTATGCCAGCCCTGACTTGTGCATATATCTCCCACTTGCACCTCCAGAGCTCCAGCGCTGAACGCATGTGATTAAAATAATTTACCTTCAATGTGCAGCGCAAACAAAAGAAAAAAGTCAATTATAACCGACAAGTGCAAAGCCAGATATTAACTGGTCAAGGTACATCTGGATATACCCAATGTGCAAAAACACACTATACATCGATCAATGTACACTATATGTATGTGCTTCTAGTCATAGCACTAATGAAACAATAATTCATTTTTTGTGCAAATTTTCCTAAATACATAAATATGATAATAAACATTCAAGTGCATTAATTAGAACATATTATTATTGTACAATAAAATTATATAAATAGAACCAAGAATAAAAGTCCATGTGCAAGATTCATGTGAAGGATTTCCAGTTTTCAAATAAAATGGGTGAAGTGGCTACTCTGATTGTCCAGTTGTGTGAATAATGGATCCAGATAATGATATGTGGGACCCCACCAGTGCGCATCACCTTTATGTGAAGAGGAGGCTTACTGGAAAGTTATGACCCTCAAGTTATAGAGTGGTCATAAACCGCTTTATTTGAAGATGCCTTTTGGGTCTAACCTCATCCAAATGTACCCACACATCAGAACAGATGACATTTAAATCCTACTTCCAGATTTCTCCCCAAGAGCCGATTGTTTACAACAGCTTAAGCCTCCAGATCGTACATGCAAGCAATAAATAAACCTCCCATGGTGCAGTATTAATGGTTAAAGGCGATTTATTGAATAAAATTGCACTTACTCCACTTCAGAGGTAAAAAAGAGCATTATGTCATTACAAGCAAGATAATGACACATCCAAAATGGCCAACGTTCGGTGCACATGCATGTTGATGTATGTCCTCCCAACGTATTTCGTCATACATGACGTCATCAGGGGTTCAGGCTAAAAGAAAAGTTACCATCCAGCTAGATCATGAAGGTTGCCAACATCCCTAGCTCAATAGATAAAAAAATACCCCCAAGGAAGGATAGTGGGACTTTAACAGCAACAGGGTAATAAAAAGAAAACGATTTTATTAAATAGAAAAAATATACAAAACATCAACATTGATATATATATACTTAACAGTGAGGGTGCATATAATAGTAAGAAACTAAAAAAAGTATGCTGATATGCAATAGTAGAGATACTTGTGAGGTCTTCCACGAGGGCCTACGCGTTTCGGGACTGAGCAGAACGGCCCTTCATCAGGGGGAACTTGTGGGGAAGAATCACACTGTATAGTAGAATCCAGATTGAGAAAAAATATATATCAATACATTGTTGCATTTCATATGACAATTGCTTTACATCACAAAAGAACCATCAAGCATTGTGGTCACAATCAAAAGAAACAACCTACCTAAGCATATCAGTATTGAAATTTCATTGCCAAAATCTCAGCGGCGACTGAGTCCACACACACAACCAAAAGAGGAAGCCGGGGTGTATGGCTGGCCCCCCCCTTGTCCACACTGGTTTACCCGAGCGACACCAAACAGCAGAGCTTACCAGAGAAGATAATATCCCAGAAATAGGGCCAGAATCTCTAAAAGGAGTGTATATATATATATATATATATATATATATATATATATATATATATATATATATAGTAGCAGGAGCCCAAAACTGACAAGGAGAGAAACAAGAGAAAGTAGAAGGGACGAGGATGTGTGGTATAGTGTACCAGTGGGTAGCTCCCAATTAGTATGCTTCAAACGTTTGCCTTCACACCAGCAGAGTCTACAAATGAAGGGAGACAATGCTGTGTAAGCAAGCATTAATAAATATAATATATGCTAAGAGTGCTGAATTCCACTAGAAAAAAGGGGAACACTTACATAATAATCCAGAGCTCCTTCCTATTATACACCACACATAGTACACGTCCATTCATCCAGCATGCCGCCGTCTGGAACAATGACACTATATCACTGTCTGGAATGGCGTTTAAGAGGCTTCAGGAGGCGGAGGCGGACATGGCGCTGCATGACGTGCGGCGTCATCACGTCATTACACATCGACAGAGGAAGGAAGAAAAGAAAACACAGCTATGGGTGGTTGTGAGGCGACGCCGCGCTCTCTGCGGCGTCCCTACGTCAACACTCAACATGCCAGGAGGACGGGCAGGACTAGCAGAAGCTCCTCCCACAGATATGTGAAAGGAGACTGTGCGTCACAGGCAATCTCTTAGCAATAAAAGAGGCGTCATAACAATCGGCAAAGGGGTTCAGGCCGCACGTCCGTCACCATGCCTTTGTATAGGGAAGCTGTGAAAGGAAGATTGCCATTGATTGGCATTCCCCCCACATTATTATGCAAAAAGGTTGTTGCCAGGAAACCATCAGAAGCCATCCAGCAACCTCCCACCATAATACATCAATAAAGATGATAATTTACAGCCTTTTTAACTAACAATGCTGGACTAATCTAGTCAAGGCCCCCCAGAGGACAAAAAATATATAGTCATTCATAACTTACAATGCCAGGTTGAACCAGTCAAAGCTCCCTAGAGGACAAAAGATGTAAGACCATATACTTTGGCCCCCTGGATGTCAAAAAAGATCTATACATACTTAATAACTTAGCAAAATAAAATAAAAATCCCCAGAGAATATAACAATGCACTCCATGGTCTGAACCAAAAATATCTCAGCTGCTGAAAATCACTATAAATGTGGGTTCCTCACATCAAATATAATGATAAATAATATGTGTTGCGCTGCTGAAGAATGGTGCTAACAAATATATAATGCAATACTACTACAAAACATATAGTGAACTAAGCAAGTAAATATTTATCCTCCAGTTTATACCAGTGTAAATTAAAATCCAAGAAGCGCTGATAAATCCATCAAACGCAAAAATCACGATATTTCAATTGAATGTCCTACTGAGAAGTAAACCACACTCCCAGTGCTGAAAGGAGTAATAATAGCCACCACAAGCTAATGGTATTTAACAGAAGATTCTTCCCTTTACCAAATCTTGGTCCTGCTGGTGAGTGAACTCAAGACATCTAGTTCTATAATAATTGTTTGTTTCTACTGTGCTCCACCTCCAGTGATAAATAATGGACTCATAGCTTATTAATTGACCTATACGTTAAAATAGGTCAGACAGAGCCTTCTACCCTGTACTGGGAAACCACTCAGGATCCTTGATCTTTACCTTTACTTGACCTCCGGAAGAGTTACCCCCCTTAATGACCAGGGTTTTTTTTCGATACGGCACTGCGTTAATTTAACTGACAATTGTGTGGTCATGCAGCACTGTACCCAAATAAAACTTGTAATTTTTTTACCCACACATAGAGCTTTCTTTTGGTGGTATTTGATCACCACTGCATTTTTTTTTTTTTTTGCACTATAAACAAAAAAGACTAACCATTTCGAAAAAACAAAACAATATTTTTTACTTTCTGCTATAAAACATATCCAATAAAAAAAAATGAAATATCAAATTTCTTCAACAATTTAGGCCAATATGTATTATGCTACATGTTTTTGGTAATAAAAATGCCAATAAGCGAATATTTATTGACTTATGCGAACGTTATAAAGCTATGGTATATATTTGTGGAATTTTTTTTTTTATACTAGTAATGGCGGTGATCAGCGACTTTTAGCAGGACTGCGATATTGCGGTGACAATCAGACACTTTGCAGGAACCAGTGACATTAATACAGTGATCAGTGCTAAAAACATGCACAAAGTGTTAATCTAGAGCGATCAAAGGGTTAACTGTGTGCCTACTCAGTGTTTTTGTGTACTGTGTTAGGTGCTTTTACTAGGGGAAGTGATGTTTTTTTGTCCCTACTTTGCTGGAACACAAAATGTATCCCTTCCCGCCTGTCAGAATGGAGATCTGCCTTGTTTACATAGGCAGATCTCAGTTATGTGTCTTTCACCGACGATCGGTAGGTGCCGGAGGACATCCAGTGATTGACACCTGCAGATCGGCTTCTGCTGTGATTAATCACAACAGAAGCGGCCCTCCGGCAGCGCCTGTGCACCCCCTGCAGGCAGAAGTGCAGAATCATGTATGCATACATAATCATGCACAGGAGAGCCTCCCTGTAGCAGTAAATCTGCTATGGGGTGGACAGCAAGTGGTTAAACTCAACACTTGTCAAATTACCACTAGGTTCTGTGGATGTAAGCTCAACACCACAGAAAAACTCCCATAGTGTAGTAGGTTCAAACAATCTGACCATTTTATTAAATAAAATGCACTCACAGGATTAAAAATGTATATTGAACATAAAGTAAAATCCAGTGTACAATCACAGAGTACTTGCTGCTAATCCCCATCCTCTGATGTCACCTGGCTCCTCCCCACATGTAACTTATGATCTTTATTGATCTGTCGCAGAGGGAGATTACTGGATGACTTCCTGGCAACAACTTATTTGCATAATGTGGTGAGGGGGGGCGCAACCAATGCCGATCTTCCTTTCATAGCTTCCCTATATAAAGTTGTGGTGATGGACGTGCTCCCTGAACCTCTGATGACATCATGTATGATGAAATGCATTGGGAGGAGCCAGGGCATATGTCACTACTCATGCGTGCAGAACATCAGCCATTTTGGATGTGGGCATTATCTTGCTTGTAATGACAAAACACTGTTTTTACCTCTGAAATGGAGAAAGTGCAATTTTATTCAATATATTTTAAACATTGATACTGCACCATTTTTGGAGGTTTATTTATTTATTGCATTTACGATCTGGAGGCTTAAACTTTTGTAAACAATCGGCTCTTGGGAAGCAATCTGGAAGTAGCCAATGTGGAGCATTTGAATGTCATCTGTTGTGACGTGTGGGTAAATCTGAATGAGGTTGGACCCAAGGGGCATCTTCAAATAAAGTGGTTCATGACCACTCTATAACTTGAGGGTCATACCTTCTTGGTAAGTCTCCTCTTCACATAAGGGTGGTGTGCACTGGTGGGGTCCCACATATTATTTGGATCCATTATTCACACAACTGGACACTGAATACTATTTGGAGACTGGGATTCCTTCACATTAATTTTGCACATGGACTTTTATTCTTGGTTCTATTGAATGGATCAGGAGTACTCTGCTGTGGTGTGAATGCTGGTTTATATGGCAAGGCAGATCCCTCCAGGGGTAAGTAATAATAATAATACGTTATAATTGCTGCATTTGAATGTTTAATATCATATTTAGGACATTTTGCACAACAAATGAATTCACAAATTCATGTTTTATAAATGCTGTGACTAGAAGCTCATACATATAGTGTATATTGATCATTGTATACTGTGTTTTAGCACATTGGGTATATCCAGATGTACCTTGACCAGATAATATCTGGCTTTGCACCTGTCGGTTATATTTGACTTTTTTCTTTTGCTTGTGCTGCACATTGAAGAGTTATTCATTTTAAAATATCTGGTGTCAAGGTATTGTTCTGGCTGAAACATTTTATAAATTGCAAACTAGCTCATTTTTTTTCTTTTTTGTTTGTTTAATAAAATAGTTTTTAATTTGCTGTACTTGTATAGCATGTTAATTCAAAGTCAAACATATCCATAATGTATTAATGCCCATTTTTTTTTTTAACAAAATTATTATTTATAATAAAAATAAATTAAAAGAATACTAGTTTATATATTTTTAGCAGACTTTGGGGTCAATTTATTAAAACTGGAGAGTGCAAAATCTGATGCAGCTCTACATACGAACCAATCAGCTTAATTGAACAAGCTGAAGTTAGAAGTTGATTGGCTACCATGCAGAGCTGCACCAGATTTTACACCCTCCAGTTTTAGTAAATCAACTACTTTGTGTCCCAGCAAGATTAAAGAAATAAATTTGCCCTAGTTTATATTACAAAGTATACAATTCGTGTTTCATTCTATCTGTAAATGTTGTTTTAAATATATAATTTAAATGTGCAGAAAGTGCAGAATATGTCCTTTTTCCAGTCTTACCTAGTTTTATAAATGTCCCATTTTTTTTTGCACATGCAAATTTATATTACAGTGTTTCAGGCTAAGAAAATAATATTTAGCCAAATTGTGATGCTGAGACCTGTAGTCACTGAGCTCTCACTTTAATATAGGTCACTCATAAACTTTATAGTTCTTTCCATGGTAGCAAAAGGATGTAAGTGTTTTCTGTAATATAACATTTCTAAAAGACTGCAAGAGGTAACAGCCTCAGCAAAACAAGAAAAAAACCTGGGAACTATAAATTAACGGTTTACAAAGCCGCACTACAAAAATTATTCCTTTTGTGGGTATATATGTGGCAGAGCAGTACTGTAAAGATGTCAGATTTTTACTAACCGTTATTTTTTCTTGCTGATGGGCTATAAATTAAGTACCGTATATACTTGCGTATAAGCTGACCCCAATATAAGCCGAGGCACCTAATTTTACCACAAAAAACTGGGAAAACTTATTGACTCAAGTATAAGCCTAGGGTGAGAAATGCGCAGCTACTGTAAGTGGAAAAGAGGGTCAACAATGCCCATTTGCAGCCTCACTGTGCCCATTTGCATGCTTCACTGTGCCCGCTTGCAGCCATAGGTTCCGTGAACTTCAAACTCGGTAGTTAAGAGTTTCTAGATGCCCCCTAGCTGCAGCCAAAATTTGGGGTCTCTGGACCCAAAGGGTCCTGAAATGACATTGCTACAGATGGACACAGTTGACCCACTTTGGTGCCCCGTATCTCGGGGCCACTTGGTGCTAGGAACCCCAAATTTGGTGTGCAAACCCAGTGGAACAGTAGCACTACAACATATCCAAAGATGGGGTTCCTAGCTCCAAGTGGCCCCCGAGATAAGGGGTCCCAAATTTGGTTCGGAAAATGTCAAGCACTTTTCTGCAGCAGAGAATGACATTTTCCGAACCGATTATGGGTCCCCGTATCTCGGGGCCACTTGGTGCTAGGAACCCCAGCTTTGGATATGTTATAGTGCTAGTTCCACTGGGTTTGCACCCCAAATTTGGGGTGCAAACCCAGTGGAACAGTAGCACTACAACATATCCAAAGGTGGGGTTCCTAGCACCAAGTGACCCCGAGATACGGGGCCCCAAATTCGGTTCAGAAAATGTCATTCCCTGGTGCAGAAAAGTGCTTGACTCGAGTATAAGCTGAGGGGGGCATTTTCAGCACAAAAATGTGCTGAAAAACTCGGCTTATACTCGAGAATATATGGTAAATCATTGCATAACACCTATCAGTAGTGCCAGAATGGACTATCCAGATGAAACCTACAATTTGCCATATAAGGAGATAACACAGCTATTTAGAAAAGAACGTAGCATCATACACTATATTACCAAAAGTATTGGGACACCTGCCTTTACATGCATATGAACTTTAATGGCATCCCAGTCTTAGTGCAAAGGGTTCAATCAGTAGAACACCTTTGGGATAAATTAGAGCAGAAACTGCAAGCCAGACCATCTCGTCCACATCAGTGCCTGACCTCACCAATGCGCTTCTGGAGGAATGGTCAAACATTCCCATAGACACACTCCTAAACCTTGTGGACAGCCTTCCCAGAAGAGTTGAAGCTGTTATAGCTACAAAGGGTGGGCCAACTCAATATTGAACCCTACAGATTAAGACTGGGATGCCATTAAGTTCATGTGTGTGTAAAGGCAGGCATTCCAATACTTTTGGGAATATAGTGTATATACATAGAGCCATATCTAGAACATGCAGTAAAGTCAAAGTGTTCTATGAATCTCACAAAAAAAAAATGAAGCAAGAGGGTGCTGACTAGAGACATGACACTAAGACAGCCTACAAAAGTATGATTGCACCAGAATTGGGACAATCAGGAGACATAATTACAATTATTACAGCGAAGGCTTGATTATAAGCTATCTTTGCCAAGATTTGTTGATTATGCTGTTGCATGTAGCTTGCAAGCATATTTTGTATCTTTGTTTAGATAATTTGCACACAGTCTGAGAATTGGCATAATTGTATTTTGTTTTTAGACATTAATGTACAAGAAAGGCAGAGTGGTATGCACATCTCCTATGGAAAAGTTGGTTTCTCTGCGGGGGCATTACAAGCTCACCAGTCTGTCCCTCCAGACCTTTCAGAAGAAGAATTCCTCTCTGTGTATTCTATTGAAAACAAGCCAATCCCTTCTTCACAACTTTCAATTGTTATAACTTCCTATGACAAGACTATTGGTAAGACATTTATTCTCTGACTGATAATAAGCCGTGCTGTTAGATCAATTAATCTGTGGGTTGGGGATTAATGTCTTCCAGATCCAATAAGTAATGCAAAGCCAGACAGTGACAGGTAAATAGTCCCAAATATATCAAGTTAGTTTAATCTTCTGGCTGAGATGTAGAGGGAGGGGACAATCCGAGGGATAGATTAGTATGCACATGGGATTTTATAGTGTTACCATTCTTTGAACAATTCAGTTTCCCAACAAGAGCTGAATATTGTAAGCCCAGACACTGCTCCCTGTCGTAGTATGCCATGCACTTGCCAATACATCATTTATCTTTTACTGACATATCCATTTATTTGCAAATTTGTTTCCACACAAACAAATTATAGGTTAACCTAATAAGTAAAGGTCCTGTGAAAAAAAACACAGCCCATGCTAGCCAATGGATGTTGTGCCTATCATTGTACATTGTAGCTGGAGGTAATTCATACCTCAGTGGTTTTTATTTTTTATTTTTATGTATTTATTTATTTATTTTTTGGAGCACATATTCCAATAACAGCACACGATACACCTGTTGGCTAGCTTTTTTTGCTAGGGACAATAATTTCTACATCTTTTTTATCTAAGTAGGTCATGTTATTCATAAAGCTTTAACACAAAACTTAAAGGGGTTGTAAAGGTAAAAATTTTTTCACCTTAATGCATTATATATTTGCATATTTGCATTATATGCATTAAGGTGAAAAAACTTTTGACAATACCGCCGCCCCCAGCCCCCCCGTTTTACTTACCTGACACCTCGAATCTCCGCTGCTCGTTCTCGTCATCTCTATTGCAGCTCAGCCTGGTCGCTGATTGGCTGCAGTGGATGGATTGAAAGCAGCGCAGCCATTGGCTCGCGCTGCTGTCAATCACATCCGATGACGCGGCGCACCGGGGGGCGGGGCCGAGTGATACAGCGAGCGGCTATAGCCGCCGGCTGTATCACGGGAGCGCGCCCGCAACAACTAACCACCATGCGAGGGAGCTCGCATTAAGGTGGTTATTTCTTGCGGGGAGGAGCTGAAACAGCCGCCGAGGGACCCCAGAAGAGCAAGTTCGGGGCCACTCTGTGCAGAACGAGCTGCACAGTGAAGGTAAGTATGACATGTTAGTTATTTTTTAAAAAAAATAAAATTACCTTTACAACCCCTTTAAAGCTGAACTACAGCCTTCCTTTCAGCACAGTTACGGACTCATCTCCTGTACTAATATGACTTATGTTGAGTTCACTGCACACTGAGAGCTTTTCGTGGTATGCATTAGAAGGTGCAGCAAGCCATATAGCAGGGATATGCAATTAGCAGACCTCCAGCTGTTGCAAAAATCCCATGAGGCCACAAGCATGACACCTAGAAGCAGAGGCATGATGGAACTTGTAGTTTTGCAACAGCTGGAGGTCCGCTAATTGCATATCCCTGCCATATAGAATCTGCCTTATTTACTGGAGGATGTCCAGGATCATCTCATCTTTTGCTCTCCAGCCATAATGTTCACCCCCTTAATTTATTGGATTTTTGTTCTTCCAATCATGGAGACTCAGCATAACATGGGGTCATTACCTAGACTGGCCTGCATGCAAATGCAGTCTGCTTGGAACACCTACTTCTGTGACTGACATCCACGTATAAAGGCATTTAGATATTTGCATCACTCCTCTCAAGAGCCCACCCCAGCACAAATTAAATATCCTTACCCACAAAACGTCATTCTCCCCAGTAAGTCCCAAGCATCGGCACCAAACACACAACATGCTTACACAGCATTACCAGAGCCCAATGGTGTGAATCCAGTGTAAAGCCTAGTGTAGCTAAAATAAAAATCAGTACAAGGGATATAACCTACGGGCAGTAGGATGTGTCTCTTGAGCTGGTTCCTCTTCTGTTAGTAGAAATCCTCCCTAGTGAATGCCCCCATCTTCACCATCATAATCTTTTGATGGGGCGGAGGTTAACTAACTGACTTTCATAGGCTCTCATAAAGAGAGCCTGACTATGCCTGACCTTTCTGACTAGCTGCTCCATTCATAGAAGCTGCACTACAGTTTCTTTAAATGGGGGGCAGAGGTATCAATCACCCATCCATCCTTAGATCCTGTTTCATTCATTGAAACTGTAGTATGGCTTCTGTGGGTGGAAATGTCAACCATAGTCAGGATCTCTTGATGAAACCTCTGGCAGCCCATTAGCTGTACTAACCCCCATGCTAACTCTTACTGCACTGGAAGATTACCATGGGGGGGGGGGGGGGGGGGGGCATGGGCTGAGGAGGATTTCCACTAACCGAAAAAGCACAAAGGACACATCCTACTAGCTAAAAGTTATGTCTTTGTGCTAATTTTTCTATTTTTTTTTTGCTATTTATTTTAGCTACACTTGGGCTTTAAAGTGAATCTTTAAAACAAGTCCTTATTCATGGTGGTAGCTGTAGACACTGTGGATAAATTAAATGTTCAAATTCACAACAGAGGTACAACAATATCAGCTAATTTCTGTGGAGAGCAAGATCTTGGCATTCTGCGAACCTTCTAATGTAAACAAACACCATATGTTTCTAAGCTCTCAGAATCTGGCATTTTTGAGGGTAAATTAATTTACAGTACATGGAGCCAGAGAGGTTAGTGATAGCTTGTTTTAAAACTCCTTTACTGCTTGTTAAGACTATGTAAATACTTTAATGTCCATAGTCTGAGTACAAGTGCCCCTAACATCATGATACATTTAATCAGAGCTAATTGTTATGCAGCGTACACATGAGTGGACTTTTCGACCGGACTGGTCCGACGGACCAAGTCCAGCGGACAATCCGATTGTGTGTGGACTTCATCGGACCTTCAGCTGACTTTTCCAGTTGAAAATCTGACGGACTTTAGATTTGAAACATGCTTCAAATCTTTCCGACGGACTCGAGTTCAGTCGAAAAATATGCTCGTCTGTATGCTAGTCCAACGGACGAAAACCCACGCTAGGGCAGCTATTGGCTACTGGCTATCAACTTCCTTATTTTAGTTCGGTCATACGTCATCACGTACGAATCCGTCAGACTTTGGTGTGATCGTGTGTAGGCAAGTCCGTTCATTCAAAAGTCCGTCGGAAGTCCGTCAAAAATCTGACGAAAGTCCACCGGAATGGCCGTCGGACTTTTGTTGCCGAAAAGTCTGCTTGTGTGTACGCGGCCTTACTAGTGCTGAGTGTGGACTTTTAGTGGATCCCTGTTCATTCTGAAACAGGAGTAATTCAAATTTCCTATGTGCAATGTATAAAACCCTCTAAACCAAACTCAGTAAGGGCCTGTGTTAAAGAGCTTTTGTTTGCTTCAGATGGGTTTTGCATTCTCATACAAGTCTATGGGAATGCAAAGCAAACTTGAAGCAGGTCAAATCCGGATCAGAAGGAGATCATCTGCAGGTAGAAATTACCTGTCAATGAATTCTGAAGAATCTTAAACTGATATCAAACTTATGTCATCAACAAAAGCCCCAAACTCATCAACACAGGCCCTTACTCCGTTGATAGGCAATAAAAATCACAACTTTTGGTCTGGGTGCAGGAACTGTATGTGAAGTTTTGCTAGACTCCATGGCCAAATGAAACGTTTACATTCATTCTCAGAACTGTGTATTTTTTGTTTGCACAAAGTAGATATGACATTAATATTACATGTTCATAATTGTAATTAACTTTATAAAACAGAAATCCTCCATTCGGACAGACAACAGAGCCTTAAAGCACAAGCCCTCCACGAACTTGGCAATCTCTATCTGTATGCAGGGAATAAAAGGTAATATTTATTTAACTTATTGTCTCAGATATAGTATAGTATGCTTAACAAGGTTGGCTTAGTAAATAAAGAGGAGAGATTGCAAGTGACGACCAAGTAGGTTAATGTTTTCATTTTGAAACTTGTACCCACATAATTACTTTTTCAATCTTGTTGCTTTGGACTATAATTCCAAATTTACCCGCTCAAGGTTTTATGCCCTGGTTGCCTTGTGTGGTACTGCACAGCTGATGGTTGATTTGTACCAGTTGCGGCTGGTGCTCAATAATTGGGGTGGGCGGCAAACAAAATTGCCCCCCCCCGTGGTAGACGGATGGCAGCAACCCACGCGGGGGACGGATGGTGGCAATCATTGTCCCCCCGCGGGAGACGGACGGCGGCGATTAGGATGCCGATGCTGCTTCTTGCTCCAGGGAAGAGCTGGGGCCGTTGCTTCTCCTCACAGGCGAATAGGAAGTGGGTCCTCCTGAGACCCGATTGGCTGGGAGTTCTAAGACTCCCCGGCCAAATGGGTCTCAGGAGCCATTACTTGATTGGTCGGGAGGAGAATCAGGAAGGCAATAGCGAACATTATTACACTATTGTCACACGACTAGGTGGGCTCAGGGCACAATGCTCTGCGCCCTGAGCCCATCCTTTTTTGAAGCCAATTAGAGCCTTTAGGCTCTAATCATGTGCTTAAAAAAAAAAAACCCTATTGAAATCTATGCGTCTGGCACCCTGCATGTAGATTAGGGGCCCGGCGCATGGATTAAGCGGCGGGGCCCTTGCGCTCCTAATGGATGGGCCGCCACTGATTTATACTATTTTTTGTAATCTAATACAATGTGTTTGACAAGTCATTATTGAATACTTTGACATTTTCATGTAAAAACATAAGAAGATGAGGTCTAGTGTTAATAACCCCTAGCTATTTTTGGGTACTGTTTTTAAAGTGTATGTTACCCCAAATTTCGTATTCCTAATATGTGTCTGTTGTATCATGTGCTTGTATTAAAACATATCCTATTATTTTGCATTTCTTCCTTTATGTAAAATTCTCTAGTGATCCTGCCAGTTCCCCTGCTGCTCTATTAGATATTGACTGCACCAGGGCATGGAAGCCCAGCAATCCTAGAGTGGTTCGTTTTCTTCTTTGTATTCTACTTTTCAGCACAGCATGTCTGTCCTCCAGATTTATGCTAACACTCACTGGGAAATCAGTGTACTGCTGTTTCTCTGCCTCTTGCCGACACACCCCCTTCAGTCCCCACCCCCAGCTCTCTAAGCCCCCTATGCAGCTAATAACAGAGGTCATAAGATCACTTCTAAAATAAAAAAATAAAAAAAGATGTTTATAATACACTAAATGGGTTGTTTTAGGGGGTCACATATAGTTTATATATTTTCTTCAGCATGAGTTTGTTAGGTGTAATGAAATACTGTATGTGTTTTCAGTTTGCAAATATATATTTATATATATATATATATATATATATATATATATATATATATATATATATATATATATATATATATATCAGTATCTGACAAAAATGAGATATCACATTTTTGTAAATATTTTATTATATCTTTTCATGTGACAACACTGAAGAAATAACAGTTTAAATTTGCTGTCCCCTCAAAATAATTAAACACACAGCCATTAATGTCTTATGCCCCGTACACACGGTCGGATTTTCCGACGGAAAATGTGTGATAGGACCTTGTTGTCCGAAATTCCAACCGTGTGTAGGCTCCATCACACATTTTCCATCAGATTTTCCGACACACAAAGTTTGAGAGCAGGATATAAAATTTTCCGACAACAAAATCCGTTGTCGGAAATTCCGATCGTGTGTACACAAATCCGACGGACAAAGTGCCACGCATGCTCAGAATAAATAAAGGGATGAAAGCTATTGGCCACTGCCCCGTTTATAGTCCCGACGTACGTGTTTTATGTCACCGCGTTCAGAATGATCGGATTTTCCGACAACTTTGTGTGACCGTGTGTATGCAAGACAAGTTTGAGCCAACATCCGTCGGAAAAAATCCTAGGATTTTGTTGTCGGAATGTCCGAACAAAGTCCGACCGTGTGTACGGGGCATAAATCGCTGGAAACAAAAGTGAGTACACCCCTGACTGACAATGTCCAAATTTGGCCCAAAGTGTCAATATTTTGTGTGGCCATCGTTATTTTCCAGCACTGCCTTAACCTTCTTGGGCATGGAGTTCACCAGAGCTTCACAGGTTTCCACTGGAGTCCTCTTCCACTCCTCCGTAATGACATCACGGAGCTAGTGGATGTTAGATTCCTTGCGCTCCTCCACCTTCCGGTGGCAGTAGTCGTCTTGGAGGTGTGTTTAGGGTCGTTATCATGTTGGAATACTGCCCTGCAGCCCAGTCTCTGAAGGGAGAGGATCATGCTCTGCTTCAGTATGTCACAGTACAGGTTGGTATTCATGGTTACCTCAATTCACTGTAGCTCCCCAGTGCCGGCAGCACTCATGCAGCCCCAGAACATGACACTCCCACCACCATGCTTGACTGTAGGCAAGACACACTTGTCTTTGTACTCCTCACCTGGTTGCCACCACACACGCTTGACACCATCTGAACTAAATAAGTTTATCTTGGTTCCAGTAATCCATGTCCTTAGTCTGCTTGCCTTCAGCAAACTGTTTGCGGGCTTTCTTGTGCATCATCTTTAGAAGAGGCTTCCTTCTGGGTTTACAGCCATGCAGACCAGTTTGATGTAGTGTGCGGCGTATGGTCTGAGCACTGACAGGCTGACCCCCCACCCCTTCAACCTCTGCAGCAGTGCTTGCAGCACTCATACGTCTATTTCCCAAAGACAACCTCTTGATATGACGCTGAGCACTTGCACTTAACCTCTTTGGTCGACCGTGGCGAGGCCTGTTCTGAGTGGAACCTGCCCTGTTAAACCGCTGTATGGTCTTGGCCACCGTGCTGCAGCTCAGTTTCAGAGTATTGACAATCTTCTTATAGCCTAGGCCGTCTTTATGTAGAGCACCAATTCTTTTTTTCAGATCCTCAGAGAGTTCTTTGCCATGAGGTGCCATGTTGAACTTCCAGTGACCAGTATGAAAGAGTGAGAGTGATACCGGGGAGGAAAAATGGCTAATTGGGCCCAATTTGGACATTTTCACTTAGGGGTGTATTCACTTTTGTTGCCAGCAGTTTACACATCAATAGCTGTGTGTTGAGTTATTTTGAGGGGACAGCAAATGTACACTGTTATACAAGCTGTACACTCACTACTTTACATTGTAGCAAAGTGTCATTTCTTCAGTGCTGTCACATGAAAAGATATAATAAAATATTTACAAAAATGTGCGGGGTGTACTCACTTTTGTGAGATACTGTGTGTGTGTGTGTGTGTGTGTGTGTGTGTGTGTGTGTGTGTGTATATATATATATATAACTATAACTATATGTGTATGTTTGTGAGTGCTCATTGTATGCTAAAATTTTTCTATGCTAGCAAGTGGAAAATAAATTATATGTGTATCTCTTTAAATAAAGCAATGGTCGTATTTGGTCGTATCTAATGCTAATAGAATATTTTATGAACAAGTACAGGAGCAGATACAGTGGAAAAGCAACATGAACAGAGGTAGCAGCCACTACCAGACCTCTGTTATTTGGGGGGGGGGGGGGGGGGTCATAGCTTTCATCCAAGCTTAGATGTCTCCCCATCAATATTACACTGATCAAGTAAACAACATAATGAATCGTGTGTCAGTTACATAAGGCTTCCAGACTCATAGGTTTGTAATATTTTCTGACCAATTTGTGAGCATGGTAGGCATTTTTAATAGTGAAGAAATAACAGGGTCATGATCTATATTTTGTAGATGCCATTTTCTGGTCATAATATTCTGACAGGATTCAGTCAGCAGAGAGAGTGACCGTGAATGATTGCAAAGCTGTAGTTGCAACACGGCAGGGGTGTCAGACCACTTCATTCAGACCACTGTTTTTACGCAGCATGCAGTCTTTAGCTGTAGCCTCTTGCTAAGCATGGGAATATCTTTCTGTAGCTGGAAGAAGCTGTAAAAACAACAATAACTGTAAAATATTAGACATGTTATGTTTGGAGGTACCCTGGCTTTATTGGTAACTTTTTTACACTACAAGTGGGCTTTAATAACGTATAAATTAATGATATACAGAGGAGTGCAGCGCATATCAGGGCTCAATAAAACATAACAAATGTGATAAAAAGTCCATATAAATCCAAAGGAAGAGCAGAAGGTGGACAGTCCCAGCAGACAAAGATTCCACGTGAGAAAATTTCAATGCAAGACTGACTTTCCCTCCACCTCCAGAGCACTCACTTCGCTCACCTCTAAGTGTGGACCACTGAACTAACAGATGGTCAACAACGCATGTTCCATACAGGTAAAACTTCCAGGTAGGGTCCAGGTCCACCGACCGATATCCCAAGGGATAAGTATGGTAAGAGAAAAGCAAATCTAAGTGCTCACTGGTGACGTTTTCTTACAAGGCTTTATTGATTTAACAATGGCTACTCACAAGGGCTTCAATATACAGCGCATATCAGAGCAGACACTGAGGGTATGGAATTCCAGGATGGCAGCGGGTGATGTTAGGACGGGGCTCCTCCCCCGTACGCGTTACATTCACAAGAACTTTGTCAGAGGGATTGAGCTAACCAGCGTCACCCGTCTTCTTATAAGCAAACTAATCGTCATGGAAACATGACGCAAATGGAGGCAACTATTCGGATCCAAGTGCGTATAGGACACTGATCATTTATTGTTTGCCAAAAATTCACAAGGATGCACAGTCCCCCTCTGGGAGACCCATTGTGAATGGCATTGAATCTGTGTCCTCACGCATATCAACATCCCACACCATAATCAGATCATCAATGTAGTGTTTATAGCATACTAACTGGCCTGGACGATTGTGGAAAATAGACTCCTCCTCCCACAGGGCCATGAATAATTTTGCCACACTGGGGGCGAACTTGGCCTCCATGGCTACGCCCATAACTTGGAGAAAAAACTGTCTAGCATACCAAAAGTAGTTTTTGGTGAGGCAGATTCTAAACACTAGAGAAGGAATTTCTTACAGTAGGGACAGAAAGTATTCAGATCCCCTTAAATTTTTCACTCTTTGTTATATTGCAGCCATTTACTAAAATCATTTAAGTTCATTTTTTTCCTCATTAGTGTACACCCCCCCCCCCCACAGCACCCCATATTGACAGAAAAACACAGAACTGTTGACATCACATGGCCCTAAGTATTCAGACCCTTTGCTCAGTATTTAGTAGAAGCACCCTTTTAATCTAATACAGC
Organism: Aquarana catesbeiana; assembly: GCF_042186555.1. Classification (NCBI taxonomy): domain Eukaryota; kingdom Metazoa; phylum Chordata; class Amphibia; order Anura; family Ranidae; genus Aquarana; species Aquarana catesbeiana. Next base: position 310,303,729 of record NC_133326.1, on the reverse strand, counting down.
CATAAGTCTTTTTGGGAAAGATGCAACAAGTTTTTCACACCTGGATTTTGGGCTCCTCTGCCATTCCTCCTTGCAGATCCTCTCCAGTTCTGTCAGGTTGGATGGTAAACGTTGGTGGACAGCCATTTTTAGGTCTCTCCAGAGATGCTCAATTGGATTTAAGTCAGGGCTCTGGCTGGGCCTATGCTGCATAGTGATTTCAGTAGGGTGGGTAAGCTTTGAGAGAAGGCTTGGTAGTTTAGGTCAATCAGTCATTTTGGGTTGGGGGCAATCTGAATTCCCAAGTATGGGATAGATGTGCTCGCCCACGTAGGGTATGTTGGATTTCAGCCGGGCAGCCATTTGGGGCAGGAGATGTATGGGGAGGACTACAGATTTAATGGTATTAAGTTTGTAATAAGATACAGAGATAAATTGGTGGAGGGTGTCTTGTATTGCCTGTAGGGACTGGAGGGGGTTAGTGACCATCAAAACCTGAAAATAGGCAAATTTTGTGGTCCATGCTGTTGCAGGGAATGCCTGATATTTGTGGATCGGATCTTATTTTAGAGGCCAAAGGTTCCATCAGTAGGGCAACGATAGGTGGGGAGAGGAGGCACCCCTGTCATGTACCATTAGAGATCTCAAAAGAGGTGGATAGAGTCCCTCCGGTGAGTATTGTAGCTGATGGATTGGAGTATAAGGACAGGATTACATCTTGGAACCACCCTGTAATACCAAATTTAGTTAGCACCGCTTGGAGGAATGTCCAGTGGATTCTATCAAATGTCTTCTCTGCATCAAGGGATAGTAGCAGAGAAGGTATTTGAGTATGTGCAGCATGGTGAATGAGGTTAAGCACCCTTCTGGTTGCATCTGGGGCCTGCCTACCCGGGACGAACCCAACCTGGTCAGAGTGTACCAGCTCAGGGAGGAACACCATCAGTCTGCTGGCAATAACTTTAGCGAGTAGCTTGATGTCAGTGTTTAAAATAGATATTGTCCTATAGTTAGAGGCAACAGAGTTATCTTTCCCCGGCTTTGGGATGTTGGATATGATAGAGCGTAACATATCTGTAGGCAAGGAGCCCGAGAAGCCAGCAGCATTGAAGAGGTTCCATTCGTTTAGGGACTAAGATGTCGGCAATTTTTTTGTAAAATATATTGGTGAAGCCATCCTCTCCTGGGGACCTATGCAGAGGGAGAGCCTTAATTGCTCTGAGGACTTCAGCAATAGTGAACAGTTTAGAGATACATTTGCATTGGGTCTCTGAAATTGTGGGTAAATTGAATGGGGCTAAAAAGCTACGAATTTACTCTGCAGTTGGTTGGAGAGTGAGAGGGTCCTTTTTGAGATTATATAGGGATGCGTAAGAGTCACTAAAAGCATTAGCAATTTCTTGAGGGTTGGTTAAAAGTTGCTTTGAATTAGGGTGGTGGAGGGAAAGAATTTTGGATTTTGTACAATGGGCCTTAACTTGTTTTACCAAACGGGACCCAGCTCTATTGCCTAATGCATAAAAATTGGCTTTGGAGAATTTGAAGTTATTTTCAAATTTATGGAGCAGGAGGGTGTATAATTTATGTCTTAGCTCTAGGAGTTTGGTGGCTTGCGTGTGAGAGGATTTGTTTAATTTTTCTATACAGGCTATTTGGGACATAACCTCGTCAATCAGCTGGGTCCTCTGGTGTCTCCCTCTTTTACTCAGCTTTATGAAAATTCCTCAGGGGTAAGCTTTGTAAGTTGACCAGAGCATAAATTTGTCAGTATCGGGCAGTTAAGTTCAAAGAAAGATTGGTGCTCGGTCTCTATTTCCCGTTGGACTTTAGGGTCTTCTAACAAAGAGGGGTCTAGCCTCCATAGTCTCGGTGGTCCAGGTCATAGGTCGCCTAGAGTGATTGAAATAGGGGAATGATCTGACCATGAAATGAGACCAATGTCAGATTTCATGACATTTTGAAGGGTCCATCTATCCACCAGGAAGGAATCAATGCTTGAATAAAATAGCTGTGAGTGGGAAAAGTACGTATAGTCACGTTCAGAGCCATGCTGTATGGAGAGCACAGCATGGGTGAATTTCGGACAGGTGGCAACACTAGGTGTCACCCCCCTCTTCATAATACAGCAGAGCCCCATAGAGATCCCCATTAGATTAGAGTCCCCTTATATCAGCACCCCAACCCTTATGGGGGTCTCTAAGGAAGGTGGGGGTGCTGATATAAGGAAACTCTGATAATGGGGGGGTCTCTAAGGTGGGGGTGCTGATATAAGAGGACTCTTTTATAATGGGGGGTCTCTGGGGTGGGGTGCTGACTGCTGATTTCATGGTTGCTCACCATCCATTAGATCAGCAGCCAGCACCCCCCCTCTTAAAGGTTCCCCTATTAGCTCAAAATCACCTTGTATCGGTGCCCTCCCCCCCTTACCATACCAATTAGGTCAGTGTCCTTTTACATTATCAACTCCCACCCCTTAGAGACCTCCATTAGATCCCACTTACAGAACCAATTAGGTTGAGTTCCCTCATATCAGTGCCTCCTGCCCCTAAAGACCCCAAATAGCTTTCCTTATTGGCAGGAGCCGCTGCGACCCAGGAAGTGTTGGAGCCAGAGTTTGGAGGCAGAGCTGGGAGGTGGAGCAGCTCTACTGTAGCATTATTTTCCTCCCACTGTGCATTGGGGGGGGGGGGGTTAAGCAGGGGAGTCGGGGAAAATGCAGAGAGAGAGAGTACAGACAGGCACAGCTGTGCTGGACTGACAGGATTGGAATCCTCGAGAAAGAAGGTCCTGTGTCATTGTCTTGATGGCTGTCATTTGACCTTTTTTTGGAATAGGTCACATTGGATTGTTCCTGTTGGTGTGCAGCCTTTCTATTCTTTCTCATTGATCATCGGTGGTGAGCCGTGACTTGCACCCAGCGCATCCGGACTGCAGTGATTGCTCACCGGTGCTGCGGTGCATTGACAGCAGAGCACCCGGTACTTGCTTCGGCACTGGGACAGGACGGTTGAACTGGAGATATCTGTGTCCAGGTTTCAGGTGGATTGAAACCTGGTCACCCCGCACATTCAGGATAGCATGGGACTAATTTCTGTGCCCCTTTAAATGTTGCGCCTGGGACAACCACACCAGCTGCCCCTCACACTACGCCACTGGACTTAACATTTGTCTGTATGCCTGTTGGGGAGATTTCTTCAGCCTTTCTGCCTATATTTTTTAAGGGTTGAAATCTCTCTGTTTATTGCTATTTCTGTGCACTTTGAGAAAATCTTTGCTCCCTTCCTTTTCGGGTAAGGGTGTCAGGCAGAACCGGAAGTGAAGTGAAGTCTCCCCAAGGGTCCAAAATGGCAATAAAAACTTGAAAGATGTTCTAACTTCCCCAACTATGCAAAAAAACAAAAAACTTTGCCTAGAGTTGATCTTTAAAGCACACTGGCAGTTTGCATTACCCCCCATCCCCAGTAGTATATACTGTACTTAGTGTTTCTTTGCTCCCCCAATGCTCTGTATAGCATTTGGCATATCAGTGCTGTTACATGGGAGTCCATAGCCCTGTGTAAGCTTGTGACTTTTAGCTTATACAGGACTCTTTTTCAGTCCACATAGCTGAACGAAGTCGGGGGGGGGGGGGGGGTGCAGGTAAAAGGAAGGCAACTATATGCTGCTGGGGAGGTGTGCAATAAAGTGGACCTGTATTGAGACCAACGCCCACAAGTTTTTATATTGGGGCGGCACAGTGGTGCAGTGGGTAGCACTCTCACCTCGCAGTAAGAAGGGTCGCTGGTTCAAATCCCGACCACGACACTACCTGCCTGGAGTTTGCATGTTCTCCCTGTGTCTGCGTGGGTTTCCTCCGGGTACTCCGGTTTCCTCCCACACTCCAAAGACATGCTGGTAGGTTAATTGGATCCTGTCTAAATTGGCCCTAGTATAGGTATGAATGTGAGTTAGGGATCTTAGATTGTAAGCTCCTTGAGGGTATAGGGACTGATGTGAATGTATAATATATATATGTAAAAGCGCTGCGTAAATTGACGGCGCTATATAAGTACCTGAAATAAATAAATAAATAAATAAATAAATATTGGACACGGCTAGTGTTTCCTATTTATTGCTAGTCAGTATATTTACTATATGACACTGCAGTATTTTTCTAAGTTCCACCCTGTTCTAAAAAAAAGTGCTCCTACTATTGTGATGCAGTATTTTCTGTATTGTTTGCTTACAGTCAAGCAAACACATTCAAACGAAAAGCCTATGATACATAATATCAACTTGTAACGCCTCACAATGGGTTAACTTTCTTGTCAGTTTTCCCTTGGTATAGCTGTTTATCTTCTTACATTAGAGTGTGAAAAATGACATTCTTTGGAATGTACCATATTTATTATAGCAATTTAGTTATCAAGCTGACAGATAAAAGCTATAATCCATTACAGCTTTACATTGCATTGGAAATTAATTTATATAATCACACTCTGTAAATGTTTGTTAAACAAAATTGTGTTAAAAGTGTGAGGGCAGCTTAAGTGCATGGGAAGAAAACTGCAGATTCTTTTCTCTTGCTGTGTGTGTTTTATTGTTATGTGATTGAATATAAATGGTATAATGGATTGTAGTTACAGACTTGCTTGATTTGATGAAAACATTCCTACTATTATTTTAAAATCCAAAAGGAAACATTTTAAGATACACCGTTAAACTAGCCTAACCCTTTTTAAAATGACTCTTATCTAGACAAATCACTCCAATTTGTGAGCCCTTTGATGCTCTAAATTTTGGGCTGTATTTCCGCAATTTAGACACAGTAGTTATGCGAATGGGCCATTTACTGCATATATATATATATATATATATATATATATATATATATATATATATATACATATACAATGCAAGTAGATTGTGGCTGGATGAGTGCTGTACATAGTTTCCTAAAATCACCACAGCACCCTACCTTATTACTAATCCCAAGAGCCCTCAGTCCTGATGCAAGCAATGGGCTGGCTTTTGGGAGGAATTTTGCCAATATCAAAATGCCTAGCCATTTTGGCAACCTTCCTAGGCAAGGTTGCATTCGTTTGGAGACCACTCCAGGTAACACCCACATGCGATGCCATGCCTCCATGACTGAAAGAACTGATATTCAATGAATGAAAGGGCGAGCAAAGACCAGTATGGCTGGATGCTGGATGTCCTTCAGCTGGGAGATAGGGCAGGCTTCATCCGACTTGCTGGTTCTGAAACCAATACATTAACTACCAGTAATCGATTCCATAAATGTACTCCAATTAGTCCCTCATCAATGTTTGAAATGTATAGCTACATTAGGGGCATGCTTTTTTTGTCTCCACTAATTTTCCTAAAACTGGAACTAACTCCTTTTATTCTGGTTTTATTAGGAAGTGGTAAAATGCAGACACTATCTATTTTTTATAAAGCTTTGCTCTTCTTTACAATAACTCTAAATGAGGATTTTGTAACAATACTGCCATAATATTAAATATTCTTATGTTAACTGGTAAAAAATAATCTTTAGGCTCCTTCACGCAGTCATTGCCTGGTGTGTTCATTAGGGGATTTGTGAAAAAATCCCCTGCTGAAGTGAAGCAGAATGGGACAGTCTATTCAGTGTTTACCTCCATTTAACAAAAGCTTTCCAGACCCATATAAGATCTATGCATCCTTTTACATCAGACTGCCTCTGATCTGACACGTTTAGGTCAGAAAAAAATGGAAAGGGATTTCCATAATGTTTTCGACCTAAACGAGCTAGAAGGTAAGTAAATGGACACATGTCCGTTTACATCAGCATGCCCATAGACTTAAGCTGGCCATACATGAATCAAAATTCAGCCGGTTCAGCGGGGTTTCTGCTGCTCGATCAGTGCCACAGGCTATAGCGGCAGTGCTGATCAGTGTATTCTGAAATCTCCCCACTGTCATAATACAAAGGCTCAGTGGCAGGATTCCCCCATCCCCACTGAGTGTGTGGATGGGGAAATCAAGTATTTTTTTTTATCATTCGACTCACTGATTGAACGAAAAAAAAAAAAAGAGTCATCTATGGGCTGCTTTACATGGAACTTCCAATCAAGTCCCCCTGCAAAAACTGACAAGCAGACTTGATTGGATCATTCATGTGAAAAGGGCTTTAAGGTATTTAATCAATCAATTAATCATGCAATCTTTGCATCAACAAAACAATTCCATGAATATGATTCTGATTACATGCTCTTACTATCCTGCCCTATGCAGCCACATTTTTTCTGCCACATAATTCAAGTATATACAATGTTCAGATGCTGGCTTCTTTTCCTTCACAGCTAACTAAATATTACATTGGGGCTTTGCTATAGGAACTCTCCTTTGATGAAACAATTAATTTGTCATCTATTAGCTCATAATCTGCTTTGCATTTGATATTCATCAACAAAGATGTTCTCCATTGTTGCTGTCATATTTATCTAGTGCTTCCAGTTGTGACTGTCATTGTCATTTACTATATCCAGCAGGTTAATTTACAAGATTTATTTTTTTAGTTTGTTTGCTTCTCATTGGAAAATTACATTGTGGTATTTGTTCCATACTAAGTGCGGTCATTTGTAATAGTAAGACAACTGAAATGAGCTGATTTTAGTTTCATTATTTCAAGGTCATCAGCAGTTTACATTTATGTATTTTGATTTTTCCTTTAAATGGGTACATTTACACAGGACATTTTGGAGCATATGCAAGTACAGTATTGCCGGTATTTAGCACTGTGCCAGCAGTCTTGGCGCCTGTGCTGATGGGCAAATTCAGCTTTCTTGCATTGCATTTGCATTTGACATCAGTTTCTGGGATCATTCAGTTCATTGAGAGGATACGACTCCCTTTACTCATAGTTAATAAAGGCCTTTCTTTTGCACCCAGCAGCTGTGAAAGGTCGGTAACTATCTGTGAGTCTGTGCAGATCGGCATTAAAAGTTAACCTGTTGTATTGTCCTGTTTGGTAAAAGCAGAGTTTAGCTTTTAAAACATTCTGAACCTGTTGCAGATTTTGAAACCTGTGCTTTTAGTGCCTGCTTCACACCGGAATTGCTCAGAAAAGCACTGTGTTTCTGTGCGATTCAATGTGGTATGCACTGGACTGCATCAAAAGTAGTGCATGCACTGCTTTTAAAAACACACATGATTGCGTTTGCATGCCCAGTACGTTTTGATCGCTGTGCATGAAACTCAGACAGAACATGGGTTTCCCGCACAGCGTTCTAGTGTGAAAATTTTAATTAAGGTACAATACAGTGGTTAAATGTTTACATAGTTGCTTTTACTTCTGAAATGAAGATGGAATCAAGGAGCACTCTAGCAATGGAATACTCTTTATTGCAGATAAAAGGCTAGCAACAATTTAAAAAGCTGGAGTGTTTTAATTGTTTTTTAGTCTTTGATATGCTGAAAAAATGAGGATTTAATGCACAGAGTGCTCCTGGATTCTATCTTCTTTTAATATTGTTGGAATATATCTTTGTAGCAAAGTCTCCGGCCTTGTCCAGTCAAATGAGGACCTCCAAGGCCAAAGATAGCTGACATCCTTCAATATGTAGTGGGTTGTGAGGCATAGTGGGTGCAAAGATGGTGAAAGTCATTGGATGCCATACACTTCTTATATGTAAAAGAGGTTTTATTTCTTTTGACAGTACTTTTTGTATTTTTGGGGGAAAGAGGGTTAGGGCCAGAACACACTTAGTAATTATAGATTCAATTGGCAGACTCCGAGACTTCAATAAGAAGACAGCCGTGCAGGGAAAGGCCCCAGCAAGGTGCCACATCTGCACATGCAAGAATGCTGTCTCCTATGGTAACAGTCTTTAACAGTTCCTAACTCAAACGCAACAGTCCTTTCAGCTTCACTATAACTGCCTCTTGTAGTTCTTCAACACTGAGCTTCCGGTCTCTTACTAGACCCACTGATTCACTGACTCTGAATCCCTTGAGCTCCTCCAAGGTTGGTGGTGGTATCTCCCTCAAGCATCACCCCTGCTTCTCTGCTGGGTCCCTAGCTTGGCACTCCAGATACTTCTCAAGCTTCACCCCTGATAACCGGTGAGATCCCTGGCTTGACTCACAAGGCTGCTCTGCAAGCGTCTCCTCCGCGGGTTGGGTCCCTGACTTGATCACCACCTGAAGTTTGAAGGCTCTCCAACGTGCCCATTCGGTGAGAATGTGGTTCCAGTACTTGATTCAGTTACTCACTGTGGTCCCTGGTAAAGGTGGTTGGTCCCTACGTGGCGACAGCTTCCCTTCTACCTCCGACCACTGACGACAGGTTCTCTGGCCAACAAAACCGTCACTTTTGGTTGGACTGCAAGCCACAGTTCCAACCCTGTGCTGCCCTCTTACTTCTGTATAGGCCTCTCATGCAGCCTGGCAGCCAGATGCCCCCCCTCCGGCCTAGCAGCCTGGGGCGTATGACACACATCCACCCAGATAGCCGTCCAGGTGGCACAGAACATAGATCACCTGACCTCACCCTAATATATAGGTTCTCCCAGCAGGCCAAGGGATCCAAGAAAACCCCATTGGCTGAGATACCCCATATACTCATAACCTGGCCTTGGATTGCCCCTCTCATATCTAGTACCAACAAGTACCCGGCCACCTAGTGGTAGAAGAGAAAAGTGCAACCATGCCAAACATAGGGAGAAATCAATAGATCTCAATCAATCAAGATAACTACCCCAGGCAATTACATTTGTGAGGAGCTCCCCGACTAAACCCCAGGGTGGTACATCATCTATTGGGTGAGCAACACTAGGACCAACCCCAAACATGCTGGATAAGTATGATTTCTCTTGTTGCAAAGACAGATGTCTATGACCTACCTCAGTCAATCATGAGTGCCAAGCATTTATGAACTTTATCTCTCTTACATAAATTTTGTCTGCAGTGTTATTTGAATAATTTACAGATATGAGTTATTATCCACCTATAAAACTTATAGGTATATGAGTGTTGTCACCACAGGGTGGCACTGTGGACAGCACAATTAATGATATACTATGCCATGTCCTAGAATAGATGTAGGAATTGGAAGAAATTTACTTTTGAAGCATACTGTACTTATTTGTTAAAAGAATTAACAATGTTTATTTATTACAAATCATTCATGAAAAAGACTAGGACAAGAATAAAAACATATACATAGGTGAATGTGATTTACAAAAAATGTCTCAGTTACCAACCAGACAGTCCAGAGTTCAAACTGACCCTGCATAGACTGGGTTGGTAGGTTGACAAAAAGTTATTTGGCTTGACAAATGAGCTCCTAAAAAATAACACATGTATATACATATTGGATGATTTAATCATTTGTCATACAATGATTGTATAGAAAGGGGTTGATAAAGCCAAACCATAGAGCAATTCTGCTCAATGTTCAAAAGGTACAATCAAGAGTTGCTTGACTAGTTTTGCGCTCTGCATGCGCTTCTTCTGGAGCTATATGAATATATATGTAAAGAAGGAAATGTATAAATTTGTCACTGAGGTGAGGCAGGCAGGTAACACAGGAACTTCACAGGGGGTGCCTGGTCACTATAAAGCAGATACGAATTATAATAATTAAACATGTAGTATTGGGTAAATGAGACCCATTTCGGTTTGCAAAGAAGGTGGGTAGTCGCTTACAGAAATTTTCCTGAAGGATGTTTCACTGAGCATGTGCATATACATATATGCTGGAGCTCGTTAGGGCACTTGAAAATTGCGGAACCAGGAAAGGTGTAAAATAAACTTGGAGATGTCCATATGCATCAAAAGGAGCTAGCTGAATGCTCCACCATCCATGGCGTGAGGCAGGACCTGGTCATCTCTTCGGATCCCGGAGCTCTAGGACACATGTTATGGGCCATGTACACTGAGCCATGGAGGGTGTTTGATCTAGCATTCAGCTAACTCCCTTTGATGCATATAGACATCTCCAAGTTTATGTTTATTATACACCTTTCCTGGTTCTGCAATTTTCAAGTGCCCTAACGAGCTCCAGAATATATGTATATGTACATGCTCAGTGAAACATCCTTTAGGAAAATTTCTGTAAGCGACTACCCACATTCTTTGCAAACCGAAAAGGGTCTCATTTACCCAATACTACATGCTTTATTATCATCATTCATAGCTGCTTTATAGTGACCGGACACCCCGTGTGAAGTTCCTGTATTACCTGTCTGCCTCACCTCAGTGACAACTTTATACCTTTTCTTCTTTACAAATATATTCATATAGCTCCAGAAGAAGTGCATCCAGAGTGCGAAACTAGTTGAGCAATTCTTGATTGTACCTTTTGAACATTGAAGCAGAATTGATCTATTCTGGTTTGGCTTTATCAACCCCTATATACAATCATTGTATGACAAATGATTACATCATCCCATATGTATATAAATGTGTTATTCTTTAGGGGCTCATTTGTCAAGCCATAAGAACATTTTGTCAACCTACCAACCCAATCCATGCAGGGTCAGTTTTGTCTTAGTCTTTTTTCATGAATTTGTAATAAAAATTATTAATTTTTTAAACAAATAAGTACAGTATGCCTGAAAAGTCAATTTCTTCCAATTCCTACACCTATAGGTGACTTGTTTGGCATATATTCATGTATGCTGATTTGCTTTCATTTTAATTATCTCTACGAATTTTGAACATTTGAAATAGAGTGAGCTTTCAGCAAGGTTAGACACATATGAAAAATTGCTCTAAAGTTCAACTCCCCCCAGCAACCTGAAACCACACTCACGTGACAGTCCTTCTCTCTTCTGTATGATCACTGGGGTCCTTTTTCAAGTGTTCAGATCACTACGTATGTTACATGGACACTTCCTATTGGTGGAGGCAACATTTCCACCTGCCAGGTTCTCTTTCATAGGTTTTAGAGGCAAGAGAACTTGCAGGGTGATGAGGGGATTATTGCCCAAGAAAAAAGTGAAAAATGCCTGATCCCAAGGCAAGAATTTAGCTTGGCATCATAGAAGAAATGGTGACTTTGATCTATTACACTGCAGGATGGCTTAGTGTTTCCAATCAAGACTGAGGAGTACGGTAATTGATGCACAGTACACTGTATACATTTCATTTTTTTTAGTTTCATTCATTTCAAGTCATTCTGGACTTTAAAGTTAACATTTCCATAATATTGAACACCCATATGTATTTTTCATACAATTTGTGTATTCAGTAAGAATAATATCTTACACATTTGTGTGCATTACTCTTTGGATAAAACTCCATGTCTCTTTATATCCAAAACACATCCATTCTTTATATGTTGTTTATTATATTGGTTTAAAACTGAAAAGGTTAAGCTTTTGATGATGTTTTGCCACGTACACACACTAAATTTCCCCTATAGTGTCATATTTTGATGCATTTTATATGTTACAGAGCTGCTTTCAAATGCTGGTGTCAAGCCCTTGATGAAACGCTGAACATGTCTGATGCTCTTAATTCATGGCAAGAGCTTGATGGCTCCCCAGACAGCATAAGCAGCAAAAGATCTAAAGATTACAGTAAGAGATTTTTATCCCAAGCGGGAATTTGGGGTTGTTTGCTGGCTGCTGTCATTGCTTCTAAAATGTCTCGGTAAGTATTGAAGAAAAAAAATTCTTGATTTACTTTTATTTATCACATAATTTTTAGTGCCCAGAGGGGATCAATGAAAGCTTCTCCTGGTACATGCTTTAGAAATAAACTATTACAGTACAGGAAGCGCAAAACTTCACTGCAGCAGCAGTTCAGTTAGCCGAAAGCTTTCTGTATACTTGGTTTATGCATACGTTCTGTCTGAGAAAACAATAGGCTTTTCAATGTGATGATTTAGTTAGTAGAAGACATATTTTGTATACAATATATTTCTGCACTTGTCGTTATAAACATATACACACACACACACACACACACACACAGAGGACAGAGTATATATATATAGAAATAAGTATAACATTATAAAAGTACCTTAAGGGGTCAATTTTGAAAAAACAGTAATGTTTCCTTCACCCCCAGCATTTTTTTGTTGCTTTCATAAATTCTCTTTATAAATGTGCCAGGGGCATTTCTAATAGAAAAGTGGTGGTAGGCTATAGTTGGGCCATACCACCGCTTTGTAAATTTGCTCCCAAGTGTTGCTTTATTTTAGTGCACATTGATAAAAACGGAATCTAGCTCAGAAATGCTTACGTTGAGCTGCTGCTTGAGGCTGTTTTTATTGGATAGTTTACAGTGGAGTGGTGACCCGTGCATTCTGGGTGCACGGTGCCACCCCCCCCAACACCTCCGCCCCCCTCCCCATTGAATTGAATGAATTTTCACTATTTTCACACTAACATTCCTCCCTGCCAATCAGGAGGCAGGTCAGTGAGACCTGTATCCCGATTGGTCAAAGCATTAGGCAATTCTATTGGATGCCTAATGCTTTGGCGAAAGAGGAGATACGGCAGAGGAAGCCTGAGGAGCCGAGCGGACACCAGAGCCGACGCTTCCTGCCACTGCAGAAGAGGAAGAGGAGAGCCCGTCACTCCAGGAGAGGATCAGAGCCCCACCACACGAGCGGTAAGTGCCGCCAGACCGGCCGCAAACGCACGGGGGAGGGTGGTTGGTGAAGTGACAGCCGGGGGATGCGACTGACTGAATTTAATGGCACAGTGGCTGCATATGATGGGCACAGTGGCTGCATTTGATGGGCACAGTGGCTGCATATGATGGGCACATTGGCTGCATATGATGGGCACAGTGGCTGCATACAAAGGGCACAGTGGCTGCATTTAAGGACAGTGTAGGGCAGAGATATGCAATTAGCCTATTCAACCTTTTCATGTAAGTGTTGGCAAATCGATGATATACATACATTTATCTATCTTATCGGCCCAAAAACTTCTAACTTTGTTTAGTCCTCTTCCAGACACTATACATCATACCCACCATCCACCATCTGCTTTACTGCACACAATCAGAATAATAGAGATCTGACTGTAATTGGATAGTTAAAGGATAACTAAACCCAAGAACAAAATATAATGCAGTTTACAGTCTTAAGCTATGGTGGCTATATTAGTATTCTTTGATTTTTAAGCTAAGAACAATTTCAGCAAATAAAGAAAATACCTGTTGAACTAACAACAAATGGTGTGTCCTTGTCACTATCTCAGAGCTGCACAGAGGCATATCTTCCTTCTTAGCTATCTTCGGTGAAATTGGAATTGCCCTGCCCTCTATGTAATGGAGATGAAGAGTTACACACGTTTCTACTCCATGTCAGAAGAGCAGCTGGAAGGGCTGTATACACGGGCCGAATATCGTCTGACATTAGGCCCATGTGTATATTAGCCGGTCCAAAAGAGTTTGGCTATCTTCTGTCGAAAGGGAATGACTGATAAAGGTCTGCCAATCGGCACCGATCAATGCTCTCCGGTGACCGGTGTATTCTGGTGTTGGGGGGGGGGGGGGACGACACAAATCAGAACATAATAGCTCAGCGGGGGGAGATTGCTGTACTAACATATCCCATACTTAACCACTTTGACTCTCACACCTTTTTACCCCTTATGGACCAGAGCAATTTTCAAAATTCTGCTATGAGCATATTTATTCGGTGATAATTTTGTCATTACTTAATATAACAACGTAATACATACATTGTATTTTTAAGGACAAACAAGGTTTTCTTTTTGTGAATATTGTCCTGCACCAAATATTTTTTTTTTACACAATCCTTGTACAATTGAAAGTAATAAAACCAAACAAAAAGCATTTTAGTGTTACTGCACATAAAAAGTCCATTTTATTCTGTAATTTATCCTGTTTAAAACAACACTAAAATTATGATTTTGGTACAAAGCATTGCAAAGTTATTTACAGATGAAGTAAAGTGACTTTTTTCAGTGTGAGACGTATAAATATATGTAAAAGGTGAAAAAATATTAATGAACAAAGCAAACAAAATCAGAAAAAAAGTTTAACTATTAGTTAATAAAATAGAAAAAAGAATCACCAGGAAAATTACAATTGAATGGAGAAGGAGAATACAGAATGAATTAGTGCTGATTAGAATAAACTAATGGGGTTAATAAGGGGTTCAACAGAGGAACATTTAATTGGAACATTTTTATTTATTTTTTTACTTGTCAAGGTTGCTTTAATTATCTTCATCTGCAGATCGAACTTCATCCCTTTGATCTGTAGATGAAAAACACAGAAAGTTACAAATGATACAATGTTTCTTTGTAGCTTTCTGTATTCCTGTCTGAGTAATGTTGTTAAACTTTGCCAGACTGCTTTTTTTTTTTTTTTTTTTTTTGACAGCTCCTGCTGCTGACCTTCTCTGTGTACTTGGCAATGCAGCTGTGATTGTTCAGAGCTGAATTGCCGGATACTGGGACAGGGAAGGATCTTGGCAGCAGGGCAGGACTGGACGTACTAGACATGCCCTGTGTAGAATGATGAGCTTTCTTTGGGTGTGTCTAGTACGCCCAGAGTCTGCAACTGGTTAATACAGTGGATCCTCCCAAGCTCTTCATTTTTTTTCCTTCACTTCCCTGAGTTGAACAAAAAAACGAATAGTGTGTACTAGGCTTTAGGGTGACAACCATGGCTCCCTTTATAGATACAGTGGATGACCAATACAGCCAGCCAGGGACAGTGAGTGTGTCGTTTGTGGGCTTACCAGATGAAAATTAAAACAATGAAACTTGAAAAAAACAAACAAATGCAGCCACTTTATCAAGTGCTAGTTATCTGTCATATATTACATTTTTTGGTTTAGTTGTGGAAACATTTTAGGAAACAGCAGCTACCTGATGAGGTCCTCTCTGTGCTGTCTTTTCATTTAGCAAGCTTTATTTTCACTAGATTTGCAACAAAGAAGAATGTAACAAAGGCCTGCTGTCCTTTTCCAGACTTAATGCTAATGTGCAGGAATTTATATTGAGCAAGTACAGATTGAGCAAGACAGATTGGGATACAATTTAAAAATATTGTTTTCTATTTGCCAGCTTACACACAATAATACTACCTTTATTTTCTGGAAATTTAAAATGCACTGAATGTCTCAAAATCTATTCAATAGAAAAGCAAAGGATTGAAGAAAATGAGAAAAAGCTTTATAGCAGTTTATAGTTAGCGTGTACAGTGGAAGTTACAAACATGGGTCAAAATAATTGACCCTTTTGAAAATGGTAACACAAAAACAATAGGGTTTCATAACAAAAAAGGGACCCCTGATTTACTTATCGCTATCGCCAAGGTGATTCTTCCAGTGACAGATAATTGCTTTTATAGAAATCATATAGATTTTTGAAATATATATATGCATGAATTTTATTCAGATGTATTGTTACCTGTATAATTCACTGTATGTCCAGTGTTATTAGTCCTCTGTATGTTCAGTCGTATTGTTTGCTGTAGCTATAGTGACGCCCTTGCAGGACAAACGTTGGAATAGATTTGTGTTCACAGTCCGAGGAATTCCGGCAGGCTTTCTGTTATTTCATTGGTGCCAACCAGAGATCTATTTTTGTATGAACTTATGTCTTTCTGAATTTGTAAACCCACAAGGGAGTTTTCACTCCAGCATTGTCTTTGTAATGTCATTTTTTTTTCTTTGCAAGAATGTCATTATCTGTTCAACTGAACAGTTTAAATTACCAATGCCACTATAGACATAGGATTTGAAGTAAACCGTCATGAGAGAAATACTTGAGAGGATACTGTTGAACTTCTGAAAATGCCTATTTCCTGTCCTTTACACAGACCCAGTAGTTTGAATAATTTGAATCATGCAGAACAGCAAAACCAAGGATGAAGCAGAACTCCAGGAATTAGACAAAATCTACCCTTACTATGCCACCCTTGCACTGCAAATGTTAAATGCTTGTTTAGTCTAGGGGTGTAGAGATAAGATGTATTAGTTATTCTATCCCTCAGTCTGCTAAGCTCCAGCAATGTTCTCTTCTACCTGAAGGTCTGGACTGTGGGTGGACTGTGGGTGGTCCTTCAAGCTCATCAGGTACAGTGCAGGCTATTAACCCTGCACTGTACATGAGAGAGGCAAATGTGCGACCACGAATGAGAGCACCTTAGAGAGACAGCAGTGTAGGTAGCATGGATGGAAAAGCCTGTTGGACTCAGGAATAAGTTTTACATCCTTGCACCTGTAGACTAAAAAAATATTTCCTTGCAGGACGGGTGTTCTCACTGCAGGGGTATATTTTGTTTAATTCTAGGAGTTTTGCTTTATGTCAGAACCTTAATCTGTATACTTGTTCTGGGCTAGTGAGTCAAAGTATTGAAGCAAGAAGACAAGACAATGTTTTTTTAAATAGGTAGGCAAAGACAACCTTTTGGAAAAAAATTATAAATGCATATTTTTTTTTAGGGAAAAAAATGGCATTTATTATTTTTGCCCATTGGAGTTTGCAAAGCATTGCACCTGTGATTGGTGGATCATGGGTGCAATGGCAGACTCCTGCAGACAAGCCCTACAGCTTTCAGTTTCTACCTCTGTACAGGCCTGTCAGTTTGAAAGCTGCAGAGCAGCTTTTATTATTTTTTCCTGATGGAGTTGCAAAGCATTGCACCTGTGATCGGTGGATCATGGGTGCAATGGCAGACTCCTGCAGATAAGCCCTAAAGATTTTTAGTCCATACCTCTGTACAGGGCTGTCAGTTTGAAAGCTGCAGAGCTTGTGATTGAACTACAAGTGCACTCATTAACTCCCTTGCAGTTCATTGAGAACTACAAGCGGTGGCCAATGAGATTTGTAGTATGAAAGAATGACATGGCTCTGTGGAAGATATCACACAAGGGGGGGTTTGGACCTAGTGAGGAGAACATGTGCTGGTGCATGTTACACATTATACATTATACCCTAAATATGGGTGGCATGTGTAACATGCTCCAGAAGGTGAACTTACCCTTTAAATAGCAGCAGCAAGCATGATGTTTATTTCTGGACAGAAACCCTAACTTAAATTCCACATATAAGGGAAAATGTAAAAGATAATAATATGATACCTATTATATAATAGACCCTAAAAACATCAACACACCAGGGGTAACCAGTTAAAACAAATGCAGATATAATTGTAGACGTATAAATACTTAAATGCAAGTAGGATTATAAAATGCATAAGGCCATCACTAAATGTAAAATACTTTGGAGCTATCACTGACTAAGTTACATTTCAGAGCTTAGAAAGGGTGAGCAGGCCTTCACATTTTAGGCAGATGAAGGAACACAAATTAATGCAGCTCAGTTTTAATTATTACATCATTAAATGTATTTAATTTTTCAATTCAAGCTTAGCCTGGGAAAGGGTGCCAGTTTGTTGTTTTAATTATTACATCATTAAATGTATTTTATTTTTCAATTCAAGCTTAGCCTGGAAAAGGGTGCCAGTTTGTTGTGCCTATGTGCTAACAAGGACATGCTGACAGGAAGATGAGAGACAGCGACTGAAAAATGGGCTCATCAGTTTGCTGCTTCTTTTGCTGTGCAACATGTTGGGCGGGTACAAGATGTATACCTTAACTGCAGTAGAGAAAAATCAGGTCTCCTACCCTTCCAAGACAGAGCTGTAAATCTTAGGGCTAGATGCACTGAAATACAAATCTGTATCTGTACTGTATCTTGTTCATCTTCATGTTTCATTTAAGTTTGTAAAGCTTGTTTGGACCAAGCTTGTCCAAAGAAACAATTTACTTCACTCACAGTTGTAGCGTCTGTGTACGCTGTAAAAATACATATAGCCTCAGCTACATACAGCGCTGTGTTATGGCAGCAGGATGAGATCTTTCCATTCCACTCCCCCATTCCCGCAACATAATTAATTCAGGCTGAGCACTGCTCAGCTATTCACCAGGAAGCGTTGTATTCTATAATTGAATACAAAGCTTCCTTTGATTGGCTGAGTCATCAGCCTGCCTCTCTGCCTTAGCCAATCATAGGAAGCTTTTTATTCATTCATAGAGTACAAAGGTACAAAGCTCCCTCTGAATGGATGAGCAGCGCTCTGCCTGACTCAATTTTGTTTTGGGAGAGCAACAGAAATTTCATTTCCTGCTACTGGAACACAGTTCTGTATACTGTATGTAGCTGAGCTGAGGCTACATACAATTCATACAGAGCCGCTGCTACTGTTAGTGAAATAAATAGTTTGTTTGGACCAGCTTGGTCCAAATTGACTCATTAAAGTTAAATGAAACCTGGAGATCCGCTTTAAGAATGAGGATCTCAGGGGATGACTGCCATGCCATCTATTAATTAAAAGAGAAGTATGTTTTGTTTTTTTTTTATTCATACTTATCTATGTGGATGCAGCATCAGACTGATGCTGCAGCTGTCCCCCGCTGCCTCTTCACTGAGAACCGAGCCACCGAACATCACCCATGACTTGGTTTTCACAAATCAGCGAGAGGAGAGCTGCTGACTGTCAGTCAGCGTCTCTCCTCTCTGCTTATCCACGCTCATTGGAACGCTGAGCTGTGCAGGGGCGGGGAGCGGCTGTCTCAGCTTCTCAGCAGCTCGCTGAGCCTTCCATCAATCAAGACAGCTGGTGGATCTAGACTTGGGAAGTCAGAATGACGTGCTGCCTCGACTGATGGCAAGGATGTCAGCGGAGAGCGGACTTCAGACCACTCTCCGCTGAAAACGGATCACAGGAGTGCAAAAACGAATTGCACACCTGTGATCCAGAGGGGAAGCCCAGCCTAAAAAGCTCAGGCTGGACTTCTCTTTTAAGTCATAATTATTGGTTTTAAATATAAATTTTAGCATACTGATTTATTACATTATAATATTATCAACCTGGGTTAATCTTGAATATACTCCAGCTCCCATCCTCACATTATTTTACTTAAAGTAAAGGTTGTAAATCTACTACTGTCCAATATTCCATCTCAAAAATATGGTCTTTTGTATTCATTTCAAGCCTAGGAAGAAAAATCTGACAACCGTGGGATGGGGGAGTTCCAAGACTGGAGATACTCACTCTGCCACCAATACCCTAATAGTTGCACTTTAGATTGTCAAAAGCTGTAAAAAGAGGAATACGGGCAGCATAGTGGCTAAGTAAATGAAGAGAGAAAAAACAAAAGATTGGGACTTTATGTGAGGACATTGAATTGTACCTCCATCCCCGATATTTGGGTAATTAAGAGCAAAGATTGGGACTTGATATGAATCATGCAGCCAGGGAGGTAGCACAGCGCAATGATGTCTGGTGGGTATACCATAAGTGTGACCATTTGTATTGCATTATGACATAATATATGCAATATAATACAGTAAAAATTAGGAAACTTCAATTCCATAACATAATACATAATAGCATATTAACATAGCAGCGTAATAGTATCACAATAGTGACATCATAAAATCACCAGACACATTGATACGTGTCTCCACAGTAATGGGTATATAATATATGCTACCAAAAAAAAATGTAGGCCATGTATCGCCCATGATTCCATCCCCAATAAGACAATAAAGAAAGGGAAGCAAAAATGTGGGACTTTATATGAAGACATAAAATTGTACCTCCATCCCCGACAATTGGATAATTAAGAGCAAGGTTTGGGACTTTATATGAATCATGCAGCCAGGGAGGTAGCACAGCACAATGATGTCTGGTGAATATGCCGTGATTGTGACCATTTATAATGTATAAATGACATAATACATACAATATAATGAGATAAAACTAAGGAAACTTTAATTCCGTAACATAATAATAGCATGTTGACATGGCATAATGGTATCACAATAGTAACATCATCAATTTGCTAGACTCATTGATACATGTCTCCACAGTAAGGTGTATAATGTATTCAAATTGGTAGAATCCAAAAGACCATATACTAGCTAATATATGATGGTAACATAAAAAGCATCAGACAGCTAAGTGGCTAATGCCCCATACACACGATCAGAAATTCTGACAGCAAAAGTCGGATGTGAGCTTTTGGTTAGAAATTCTGACCGTGTGTATGTTCCATCGGACTTTTGCTGGCAGAATTCAAGAAAGCAAAAGATTGAGAGCAGGTTCTCTATTTTTCGGTTGGAAAAAGTTCCTATCCGAAAATACGTTTGTCTGTATGCAATTCGGACGCGCAAAAAATCATGCATGCTCAGAAATAATTTGACGCATGCTCAGAAGCATTGAACTTAATTTTCTCGGCCCGTCGTAGTGTTGTACCACGTCACCACGTTCTTGACAGTCGAAAGTTCAGAGAACTTTTGTGTGACCGTGTGTATGCAAGGCAAGCTTGAGCAGAAACCATCCAAGTTTTTTCTGTTGGAAATTCCACCCGTGTGTACGCGGCATAAGTAATTAGTGCTCTTGCCTTGCAGCACTAGAGCAGTGCATTTGTTTTCCTGGCTTCCACCCATATTGGTCCCAGTGAGTGCGTGTAGGAATAGGAACATTAGATTGTAATCTCTGAAGAAAGCAGTGACTAAAGTGAGTAGATCAGTGTTCTTAGTAAACGTAACGGAAAAAGGTATCAGTGCTGTATAAATGAATACAATGAATCGTAGATAATATAGAGTCCTAATAATTCTTGGCAACAATCATGTAATAGTAAATTGCTAAAATTAATTATGACTAAGTCATAACTACTGGACAAAAGATATTCTTTCTCAGCTCTCTTTTTATATGCCCTTTTTGCAGTTACATCTTGACATCAAATGTCAGAAAGAGAACAGAATGCTGCCTGTTCTCAGCTTTACTTTTCAAGGTAAGACATTCGTTTGTGATTCATATGTATTTGTTTGCAAAGTTAGAAAATATCAGAAATACAAATGATGTAATATGCAACGTCTGTTTTCATTTCTAGTCACTGTTTTACGTGTCCCTGCCGCATCCAGATGAAGACCTTGATTATGCATTATATGAGATTGGGGAAGGATGCGAGATAACTGAACTTATTCCAGGGATTGACCTGTTTTCTGATCGACACAGAGCAGATGTCAACACTGTTGTCTCTAGTCTGGGTTTTCTCATTTCAGAACTTTATTCATTTGCTCAAAATATCATGGTTAGTCCGAAGTATAAAAAACACACACACAAATCTTTCAATAAATATGCTGATATCCTTCATCTTCAGGTTTTATTTTTTGTGTACAAATTTCAGATTCATTTCTTTATCCCTGAAAACAATATGCTTTTTCCTTTTCCCTCTTGTAGTTTTAAATTTGTTTTCCTGCTGAGATATATATATATATCTCTATCTATAGATATATATAGATAGAGATATAGATATATATATATATATATATATATATATATATATATATATATATATATATATATATACACATATACACACACACACACACACTATATTGGCGAAAGTATTGGGACACCTCCCTTTACAAGCCCATGGCATACCAGTCTTATGCCCTGTACACACGGTCGGATTTTCCGACGGAAAATGTGTGATAGGACCTTGTTGTCGGAAGTTCCAACCATGTGTGTGGGCTCCATCACACATTTTCCATAGGAATTTCCGACACACAAAGTTTGAGAGCTTGCTATAAAATTTTCCGACAACAAAATCCGTTGTCAGAAATTCCGATCGTGTGTACACAAATCCGACGCACAAAGTGCCACGCATGCTCAGAATAAATTAAGAGACGAAAGCTATTGGCTACTGCCCCGTTTATAGTCCCGACATACGTGTTTTACGTCACCGCGTTTAGAACGATCGGATTTTCCGACAACTTTGTGTGACCGTGTGTATGCAGGACAAGTTTGAGCCAACATCCGTCGGAAAAAATCCATGGATTTTGTTGTCAGAATGTCCGATTAATGTCCGACCGTGTGTACAGGGCATTAGTCCGTAGAGTTCAATATTGAGTTGGCCCACCCTTTGCAGCTATAACAGCTTCAACTCTTGTGGGAAGGTTGTCCACAAGGATTAGGAGTGTGTCTATGGGAATGTTTGACCATTCTTCCGGGAAGCACATGTGTGAGGTCAGGAACTGATATGGACTAGAAGGCCTGGCTTGCAGTCTCTGCTTGAATTCATCCCATTCTATCGGGTTTAGTTCAGGACTCTGTAAGCCAGTCAAGTGCTTCCACCCCAAACTCGCTCATCCATGTCTTAATGGACCTTGCTTTGTGCACTGGTCCAAATCATTTGGTGGAGGGGGTTTATGGTGTGGGGCTATTTTTCAGGGGTTGGGCTTGGCCCCTTAGTTCCAGTGAAGGGAACTCTTAAGGCATCAGCATATCAAGACACTTTGGACAATTTCATGCTCCCAACTTTGTGGGAACAGTTTGGGGATGGCCCCTTCCTGTTCCAACATGACTGCCCACCAGTGCACAAAGCAAGGTCCATAAAGACATTGATGAGCAAGTTTGAGGTGGAGGAACTTGACTGGCCTGCACCCCGATAAAACATCTTTGGGATGAATTAGAGCGGAGACTGCGAGCCAGGCCTTCTCGTCCAACATCAGTGCCTGACCTCACAAATGTGCTTCTGGAAGAATCGTCATACATTCCCATAGATACTGTACATTCCTAAACCTTGTGTGGGCAGCCTTCCCAGAAGAGCTAAGGCTGTTATAGCTGCAAAAGGTGGGCCAACTCAGTACTGAACCCTATGGACTAAGACTGGGATTCCAGTCACAAATCACAAAAAATGTAGACTGTTGAGCTTCTAACTCGAAAATGTATTAGAACTATAAATTGGTTGGAAATGTAATATTTTACATAGTTCTACTGATGTAAGATGATAAACAAGCATTTATTTAAACTTAGAAAATTATTTTTTTTAAACAGGTTTTGCCATTGCTTACTTTGTACCAGTATTTTGCTTCTACAGTATGCCGTGACCCTGTCAAATGCGTGGAAGGAAGGCTTTTAAAGGTTTGTGAAAGGCTAAGTTAATCTTATTGATGTCAAAATAAACACATGGTGGTATGACTGAATATCATTAAATAAGTTACACTGACTGACATTATCTTCCCAGGCATTTGCTCATTTTACTGCTCTTTTGATGATTTTCTGAACAGTATAGCAGTATGTTCCATAGTAAAAATTACATCTGTGCTAATTGTTAGCTTGTTGCAAAGTTTAATCATTCAGATGGATACAATAAAATATCACAGGGCTATATTTTATTGCTGAACATGAGCAACCTTTGTAAAAAAAAAAAAGTGTGTTCATTTGATAAATAATAAGACCTTTTGAAGATTTGCACAAAGCAGACACATACATATGTCGCATTAGTGCCTGACATATGTGCGCTCTATACACTGTATATTATGGTGCTACCGTACATCTACTGATATTAGAGAACAGCAGGATGATGTAAAATGACCACAATGCTAGCGTAATGTTTCCTTCTTGATGTGCCAAGTTGTATTAGATTGGTTTGTATACATATGAAGCGTTACTATCATTCATATTGTCCCACAGTGGTTCCCAGATATTGTCTTGAAAGCCACATGTTGCCCTCAGCTACCTTTATGTTGCTTTCAACTGCTTCTGTGCAAAACCTAATGTAACAATGATGATAGCAACACCACACAGCACACAGTTAACATGGTATATTGGGAACTGGAGATAAAACCACATTTTAGTAATCCCTATTACATTTTGACCCAAGATCTCAACACAAAATCTCTCTGCAAGGCCAGTATACCTGTATTTACTAAATTATACACTTCTAATAAGTATGAAGCCAATAATGCATAATAAGAGCTCATTCAAACCTTTAGTGAACATGTTTTCGTGCATTGTGTTAAGGTTATTATAAGATTGCATGGTGACAACAGACTTGATAACTTACCATCATATCTCAAACTATCTATTAAGAACCACTTCACCGTGGGTGGCATATTTATTGAATGGGTTATTGACTATAGATTGATTATTCTTATTGGGAGAGATCAATTGGAAAAATTTGATCATTTAGGCCTCATTTACTCCTGAGCTTTTTGAAGCTCGAAGCGCCAAATCGCTCAGGGAGAAAAAAAAATCAATTATTCTCTATGGTGGTGGTTCATAGCTCCACTCTAAACGCCTGAAGCCAAATGCCTGAAGCTCAAAAAGGTTTTTTGGAGCTTGATTCAGGTAGATTGCCACAGCTCCAAAATGCTTGGAAAATGCTGTGCAATAACTCTCAAAAACACACAACAAAACACACACACACAAAAAAGTGCAAAAAAATATGACACACTGGTGTAAATGCAGCCTTATGGAAACGTGTTGATAATGGCCACAATTAATTGGAAAAAAAATGTGTTACTGCAGTTAAGGGGTCTTCAAACTTTCTGAACAAAGGGCCAGTTTACTGTCCTTCAGACCTTGAGGGGGCTGGACTGTGGCCAGTGGAAGTAGAAAATACCTTGGCATCAATGAGGCTAAAGAATTCCCATCATTGGTGTCTGTGGGAGGAATAGTGCCACATCGCCGGTGTTAGTGGGAGAAATAGTGCCACATAATTGGTGTAAATGGGAAGATAAGTGCCCCATTATTGGTGTCAGTGGGAAGAATAGTGCCCCACTGTTGGGGCTAGTGACAGGAATCATGCCCCATTGTTGGTGCAGAAAGAAATAGTTCCTTGTGTCAGTGGGAGAATGTGTGTCCCAAGGGCCTGATAAAGGCAAACCAAGGGCCACATCCGACCCCTGTATCGCAGTTTGAAGACCACTGCTGTCGATAAAAGTTATAATTTTATTCTAGAATTTGTCCTCTTTATAATGACAGTAAAATTATGATTCTGGTACAAAGCGTTGCAAGTGAAATAAATGCATTTTTGTTTTAGCCCGGGTTCACACCATAATTCGCTGCGGACCGCACAGGAGCGCTGTGCGTTCCTGTTCACCGTTTCAGGGACGAATCAGGGCCGATTCTATGCCTGAATTCGGCCCTGAAACGCAGCCAAAGACGCACAGCGTTTTTGTGCAGTGCGCACCGCAGCCGCCCTGGAGATATGTGAACCGGCTCCATAGGGAGCCAGTCACATTCTCCTGCTATGCGAATTAGATGTGCAGAAACGCACATCTAATTCGCATAGGTGTGAACCCGGGCTTAATTTGGAGGGGTTTTTTTTTTTATGTAACACTGAAAAAAACAAGTATTAGGACTCAAACTGAACATGAAAAAAGTATAAATAATAATGGGTAAATAAACAGAAATGAACACAAAAAAATTCAGAAGGTAAATAATAGCGAAGGGAAGAAGGGAAAAATGAGTTGATTAGGGTAAATTAAGGGTTAATAAGGATGTTGAAAAAGATTAACCACTCTGGCTCTCACACCTGTTTACCCCCTATGGACCAGACCATAGGGGTTATTTACTAAAGGCAAATCCACTCTGCATTACAAGTGCACTGCAAGTGCACTTGAAAGTGCACTTGCAGTGCACTTGGAAGTGCAGTCGCTGTAGATCCAAGGGGGACATGCAAGGAAAATAAAAAACAGCATTTTAGCTTGCACATGATTGGATGATAAAATCAGCAGAGTTTCCCCTCATGTCAGATCTACCCCTCAGATTTACAGCGACTGCACTTCCAAGTGCACTTGTAGTGCAAAGTGGATTTGCCTTTTGTAAATAACCCCCCATATTTCACATTTCTGCTATGCGTCTGTTCATGAGTATATAACTTTGTAATGACTTATGATAAAGAATTGATACATATATTGTTTTTTGGGGGACAAACAGGGCTTTCCTGTGACCCTAAAGTCCTCTGAAAATTTTTTACATTTATTTGCATTTTAAGGGGAAAAAAGAGTAAAATCTGAAAAAAAAATGTGATTTTTCACGTTTGATCAGTAATATAAGTAATAAGTACCAATAATGTGAGAAAACATATACATTTTATTCTGCTGCTTGTTCCATTTTACTGCAACATTAAAATTACATTTTTGATACAAAGCATGTTAAAGTTATTTACTTAAGAAATGAAGTTTTTTTTGCATAAATTTCATTTTTCTTATAATGCATTAGTAATTTATAGTTCTTACTGATTTAATATAAAACAGATATGCCCTAAGCTATGTATTTTTAACAGTAAATCCTTAAAGATAACAATGTACATATGTGCTTTAAAAAAATTGTTTCCAGTAAATAACTTAAAATAGAAACATGGAACAGCAGAAACTGTTAAATAGTGCTTATACAGGTTGAAATGAAAGGGTTAAGTAGTAAAAAAAGAGCATGTCCTGGTTAGTTAAGAGTCAACTCCCTGTGCACACAATAAAAACTTTCCTCTGTCAGCTGCAGCTCCCTCACTCACAAATCTGCCTGACAGGGAATGCAGCAGATAAGATAGCTGCTATCTTGCTTGTTTGTTTTGTTTTGGCTTAAATATTACCTTTAATTCTCACCGAGATTATCCGTCAGAGTGATCAGTGAGGAAGGCTTCAGACTAGCCCCCAGTCATAGGATCTCATGGGCTGTGCACAGGAGCTAAGTAGAAGGAGATAAGAAAAGATAAGATAATGCAAGGTGTACAAGCAGTGGCGGCCCATGCACTGTGGGGGCCGGAGGGGGTGGTACATTTTGAAGCACCTGATTAGAGCCAGAGGCTCTAATAGGCTTCAAAATAGGGTGGGCTTGGGGAGCAGAGAGTGCCCCCTGATCCCACCCAATTGTGTGACCATAGTGAATTCATTTTCGCTATTTTCACACTAACCTTCCTCCCCGCCAATCAGGAGGCATGACGTCAGACCTGCTTCCTGATTGGCCAAAGCTCCAGGCCACCCTATTGGATGCCTGGCGCTTAGGAAGAGGCGCGAGGGGACATAGGCTGGAGCCACCGCTCTGAGAGGACAGTGCTGCGGTAAGTCCCCTCGGCTCTGTCAGAGCCATTGGGAGTGCCGGAACCGCGATCCACGGGCGGGGGTTGGGGTTGCTGGAGCCGCAATCCACGTGCAGGGGGTGGGGTGGGCACAGGTGGCTGCATTTGATGGGAAAGTGGCTGCATATGATGGCCACAATGGCTGTGTTTGATGGGCACAAGTGGCTGCGTTTGATGGGCACAGGTGGCTGCATTTGATGGGCAAGTGGCTGCATATGATGGGCACATGTAGCTGCATTTTATGGGTACAATGGCTGTGTTTGATGGGCACAGGTGGCTGCATTTGATGGGCAAGTGGCTGCATATGATGGGTACACTGGCTGCGTTTGATGGGCACAATGGCTGCATTTGATGGGCACAATGGCTGCATTTGATGGGCACAGGATGGGCAAGTGGCTGCATATGATGATCACAATGGCTGTGTTTGATGGGCACAAGTGGCTGCATTTGATGGGCACAATGGCTGCGTTTGATGGGCAAAATGGCTGCATTTGTTGGGCAAGTGGCTGCATATGATGGTCACAGGTGGCTGCATTTGATAGGCACAAGTGGCTGCATTTGATGGGCACAAGTGGCTGCATTTGATGGGCACAAGTGGATGCATATGATGGGCACAAGTGGCTGCATATGATGGGCACAGGTGGCTGCATATGATGGGCACAGGTGGCTGCCTATGATGGGCACAGGTGGCTGCATATGATGGACACAGGTGGCTGCATATGATGGACACAGGTGGCTGCATATGATGGACACAGGTGGCTGCATATGATGGGCACAGGTGGCTGCATATGATGGGCACAGGTGGCTGCATATGATGGGCACAGGTGGCTGCATATGATGGGCACAAGTGGCTGCGTTTTATGGGCACAATGGATGCATTTGATGGGCACAATGGATGCATTTGATGGGCACAAGTGGCTGCGTTTGATGGGCACAATGGCTGCATATGATGGGCTCACATGGCTGCATATGATGGGCTCACATGGCTGCATTTGATGGGCTCACATGGCTGCATTTGATTGGCACAATGGCTGCATTTGATGGGCACAGTGATGCTGCAATTGATGGGGGGGGGTTCAGTATTTTTCAGTTTGTTTGCACCCCCCCAAAAAAAATTTTGAACACCAGCCGCTACTGCGTACAAGACATGTCATATGTACAGAGGAGGGGGTTTTATGGATGTTTTTGTAAGACGCCCAAGGTAGGCAACTGGTTATAGATACAAAAAACCCTTTTTTTTCTCACTTGTGAGAGTGCTTTAACTGACATCACTTGCAGATCAAACCTCACCCCTTTGATCTGTGGCTGAATAGAACAATGTAAACACAAAGTAACAGTTATTTTATTTTGTATCTCTCTATCATTGTTCTGAGCAGTGTGTGTATAAAGGGCAACAAATCGTCAACAATCTAAATTTCATTTAATTATATATTTTGTTTCTTATACCGTGTCTTACTGTCTATTCTATTTGAATGTGGCTCATTAGATGACAAAATATTTGGAACCTGCATTTGGAATCTTATGACACCTATGTATTAGAGATAGAACTAAATAGTGAAATAGAGAAATCGAAGAATAGATATCACACAGTTATAAAAGCTGCATTCTCATTAATGTTTTTCATTCTGGATGCAGCGAGAACCTTTTGAGTGTGCAGAAAAATAATGAAACATAATTTGTACATCCCAGCCTGCTTCAAATTTGCTATTTTGCAGCTGAAAAAATCCTGGACTGGCAAGTGGAATAAACACAGCTGAACATCACAAATGACCATTACAATGCCAGCTAAAGCTAAGGACTACAAGAAATGAACTCTTGCACCTGTCGCTGATCAAATTTAGGTTAACTGGTCCCAGGAATCAAGGCTGATAAAAATCTGTTAAACGTTCATAGATGTATGACTGTAGCAATGTATTTGGCCAAAGAAAGGTGTAGCATTGCTGAAAAAATCATGCTCTAGTTTCTAGTCACTACCACAAGTTTGTATTCTTCAAAAAATATTTGTAAGGCTAGGTGCAGCATCAGTTAGCGACCAATCAAATTTCATTACGCTCTGGTTTGATGAGCGAGGAGGTGATTTCTGACTGCTATGGATTTCTGTACTTTACACATCCTCAGTGATCTTTACATGTTTATTTTTTAATAAACTGTAAGAGGAAAAAAATGAACCCACTGTAAAGATTTTCCATTAAATATTACAACTGCATTTGGACTATGGTTGCCATGCGTTTGTGTTAAAGGTCAAGTTCACTAGATAGAAAAACTACATGTACCGACAGCCCCAAAGGCTCTCAATCGACTACCATGGTGCAGTGGAGTGCTCTGGTAGTTCATTGATTCTTCCTGTCAGTGTGAAAATGCCTGCCCATACAATGTAAGAGTCCTGCATGGCACCCTCGATCTGCTGATTGTGGGTGCAATACTTTCCAGGCTCTTACAAAAAAAATAGTAAATGCACATTTTTTTACCTGCAAAAGAATGTGCAATGTATTTATTTTATATTATTTATATAAGTGAACTTATCCTTTAAGCCTGTCTGCTGTGGGTATTTGTCTGTATAGTGAACACATTTTCATGGCCAACTTTGTGTTTAATCTAAACTAAATGCACCCAGACACTGTGTTCTAAATTAAATGCAGTAGTGTGCACTTAGAACATTATTATGAATATCTTCCCAATTTAGTAATGTTTTTCCTCAAATTTAATACTATAATACATGTAATAACATTGTATTAAATGTTCAGTGCTGTAAGATGACACATACATATAATGTATTTAAAGATGGGTAATATTTGTATATCATAGTTTTAGGTGTTCTTCAAATAAAAAATAGGTATTCTTTAAAAATAAGGAACTAAAGTGTATCCATGGTCAAAATGAAAAATTCTATTTCTAGCCTACTCTTACAACTCTAAACAATCATGAAGTTCATAAACTTATTTTGTGAAGATCCCCACACATTTACTTCCTTGAATTCTGTGACACGTCTTTACTATGCCCTGTGGGTAGGCACTGCTGTGTCACAGAATGAGAGGAGGAGTTTCAGGAGGCGGGGTCAGTACAGGAAACACAGCTTACAGGCAACAACGTACCATGGGATATGTAGTCCTTAGAAATTGAAGGTAAACAGCCGGGGAGAATTGTTTGTTTTGCTGTTACAATGCTGATCTTATAAAATGAAATTCTATACTGTGATCATAGAACTCCTGTAAGCTGTTACCACTTTTGAGGAGTTTGCAATGTTACTGAATATACACTAATGCTTGCTTTATATTTGTTACTCCTGGCAGGTCAAGCATTAGTGTCTTAGCATGATTCATTACAAGGCATTACAAGGCATCTACTATATCAATATATTTAAAATAAACCCATACCCTCCCATAAGAAAATGCACAGTGCTAAACTGTACATGCATCTGCATTTATATCTCTTCTTAATGCCCCTGCAAAGTCCTATAAATGTCTATGAAATCAACCAAATGCAGCACCCTGTAATTGTGTGGTAGCAATGCTGCACTGCTGCTCAATACAGGGTAAAGTTGTCACATGTAGGCTGTGCCTGCTTGCACCACAATTGGGATGAAAAAAAGTCAGGTGGGTTGCTATCTGCATTGTCACTGCTGGTTCAGAAGCCTGTAGCTTGCTGATCAGCACCTGGCCTCACCTGGTCCAGCCCACAGCTTTTTGGGTTGACAGCACTGCCTCTGTTGCTGTAACCCTCAAACTGTGAGCTGCAGTGTCTGGATGAGGTTGAATGTGAGACACAAATGAAAGAAGATTTAGCTTAGTCAATGAAGGCAAAGAATTTTTTTCTGTTTGTTATGAGGCTTGGCTATCGGGAAAGGGTATTTTTTTTTCGACTGTCATACGGGAGCCTTATTTTATTTTTTATCTTCCATATTTACTGTACTGATGATTTATTCATTTATCTTTTATAATTCCCTTTGTTAGATACAGTATACATGTAAATTAACCAGAATTTACCTGTTTTTGAGTGATGAATTTTGTTGAATTCAGAAAAAAAATCTCTAGTGGTTCTGAATAGAGACCACCCTGATGCAAAGAATCTTGTCAAAGTGTGTTATTGTTTTGAAAGCCTTTTTCTATGTATGATGTGTATTTATATGCGTATAGGAGGGTAACTGTATTTGCTGATTACATAAACAGGCTCTGTTTCGTGCTTTGCTGTGCTACAAAGTGGCTGTGCTTTACTTCTCCCTCACAATACGAATCTATGAGCTAGCAGATTCTTTAAAAACAATGTACTTCCCATGCGGCTAATATTAATTTGCATTTGGCTAACCAGTTAATAACTATGGTCTCTTTGGCAGCCCGTAGTAATTTGTTTTTATAAAACTAATTTTATTTTTTTCCTCTGATTTAAGATTAAAGCGCTCACAGATTTACACCTATTTGCTGAGGCATTCCATGAACTTTTGCTACTTAGTAATGGAGAACGAATTCCCAAACGACCACATGAAGGATTCTGTCCCGGGAAACCATTGGTAAACCACTTGGATAACAATTTTTAGTTGTTACCATGCATACCGTATTTCCTTTAGTGTCTTTCACAGCCCAGTTGTATGTTTTTTTAATAACTTTAATTTATTCCAGGCAAATTTGAAATTCTCACCCTCAAAGACCCTCCTCTACAATGAAAACCTACAGGTAGGCTGAGCATTTTTTTTTTTTTTTGTTACAGGAATTTACCATGCAGAACATCTATATCTAACATATGTGTTTTTATGTCTTTTTACATTTATTGTCAACTTGTGTTGACATGTTGTAATGCGTTAAATTCCATGCTTTGAAACAAATAAAACAAAAAGTGACAGCTGCAGAATTTGATCCCCTGCAAACAAGACTGCAGAAGAAAATCAGGGAAATGCCTGGCAGGAGAAGTGAAAACCATGCGCCATGTTAAAACCAACTCATCATTTCACGATGAATCCAGAACTGATATTTCAAAATTGAGTGCCTGCCGACATGTTGAATTCTCTATTGGTTTCTTATGTGCCTCTATGATTACAGCAACGTGGCGCTCGCATAACTTTTTAGGTCTGCCAGTTCACTAAAGGCATAATAGGGGGTGTCTGTGTGAGGATGTTTTGGATGAACTGCCCCTTTATCAACAATGACGCCATAAGCGTCATTGTATACACATTGGGGAAAAGTTCTGCTCTTGCCTGCTTCATGCTACTAGAGGTTTCACTGGCACAGAAGAGTTACACAGTTAGTCAGGTTATAAAAAGGCAAATTTCATCAAGTTCACTATTGGGGTTTATTTACTAAAGCTGGAGAGTGCAGAATCAGGCTCACTTCTGCAAAAAAACCAATCAGCTTCCAAGTTTTATTGCTAAAGCTTATTTGAACAAGCTGAGGTTAGAAACTGATTGTTTTCTATGTTGCACTCTCCAGCATTAGTAAATAAAACCCAATGAGTGTTTCACAAGAAGAAACACAAGTGTATAATTGTTAATCAAGAGCAGAATAAAATCAACTGTGAAACGGTACAGCAAAGAAATAATTTCCTCTATCTGACATTATAACATTTCTACATGTCTCTGAAAAAATATAATTATGGTCAATATTTATAAAGCAGTGAATGTGACATTACCTAAACAATACACTGACATTTGAAACACATCCACCAGGAATTGGTGACTATCACATTAGTTGCTTTGTAAATATACCTGTATGTTTTATAATGTGAGTTATCCATGTTCAACATCATCCATGTTTTCAGGTAACAGTAATAATTTTAAAACTGAACTCCAGGTGAACAGCCTATATAGAGTTAAGTTCTAAAGAATTAAAATTTGTAATTCATTTCAGCCAGCTTTTTTATCCTTTGTAAACTACAGTGCATTTAAGCTGGGGTATATGAATCATTAGGTCCCAAAGCAGAATTTTGATGGTGTCCTCCAGGCTAACTCTCTCTGTAGCAGATTGTAGTGTCTACTGTGACAATACGTGTCACTGATCATAACATAAAGTATGTCTAAATCAAGGACAGACAGCAGGAGAGCTGTCAGTATAGTCAGTACACTACTGGGGACAAGTGCTTTGGCTAAAAATTGTAGTTGTAGTAGCAATAATAATAATGATACTGTACTATAAGGTTTTTACTCAAGTAAAACTCTGAAATTTCTGACTGCATTAGGCATACACAGTTAATTTCAGTCTGTAGCAGAAGATCAGAGGGCACTAAATCTACACTGCTAAGACAGCTAAGCACATGCTTCCTGCTGCACAGAGAGGGATTTGTGACTAGTGAGGATCCTGAGCTCTTGACTTCAGACTTTCTACACTGAAATCACTTTATTTTCTTTTAACAGCCTCCCTAATGGGATTGCCTTCCACCCAAGCCCAACAGCAGACTCATAGGCTGATATTTCTATTGTTACATCACTGCACTGGGTTAAGCAATCTAGATGGTTCAGGGTTCACCTCAATTTTTGCCTGGACTGTAAAGAAACAGACACAGACTGATGAGATCTTTTCTCAGCTTTCCCCTCATGTAAGCATATTCAGTAGTGGTATAGCACTGTGCAAAGCAGTAGAGCCCTGACTAGCACAAAGTGCTAACCCTCCCTCACTCAGTGCTGGGAATTAGAGAATACTTATCAGAACAGGATCATGTATTGTATGTAAAATCATATTTAATGATTTTTTTGCAGGAAAATTTAGCTGAAAGAAATGGTGGTGTTTACATCTGGCATTTATCTTTAATACAATTTTGAAAAACCTTAAACCTTTATTTACTCAAGGATTTATTTTATCACATATTTGCAGTATTGTTTGTTGTTGTAAATACAGTCCTAGCAAAAGTATTCACCCCGCTTGGCATTTTTTGTGTTTTGTTGCCTCACAACCTGGAATTAACATGGATTGTTTGAGGATTTGCATCATTTAATTTACAGAACATGCCCACTTTGAAGATTTTTTTTTTTTTTTTTTATTGTGAAGCAAGCAACAAATGGGACAAATTAACAGAAAAAGGTCCGTGCGCATAACTATTCACCCCCCTAAAGTCAATACATTGTAGAGCCTCCTTTTGCGGCTATCACAGCTCCAAGTCGCTTTGGATAAGTCTCTATGAGCTTGCCACATCTTACCACTGGGATTTTTGCCCATTCCTCCTTGCAAAACTGCTTCAGCTCCTTCAAGTTAGATGGTTTGCGCTTGTGAACTAGCAATCTTTAAGTCTGACCACATATTTTCTATTGGATTGAGGTCTGGGCTTTGACTAGGCCATTCCATGACATTTACATGTTTCCCCTTAAACCCCTCAAGTGTTGCTTTAGCAGTGTGTTTGGGATCATTATCCTGCTGGAAGGTGAACCTCCATCCTACCCTCAAATCACACACAGAGTGGTACAGGTTTTGCTCGAGAATATCCCTGTATTTAGCACCATCCATCTTTCCCTCAACTCTGACCTGTTTCCCAGTTCCGACTGCTGAAAATCATCCCCACAGCATGATGCTGCCACCATGGTGTTCTTTGGGTGATGTGATGTGTTGGGTTTGCGCCAGACATAGCGTTATCTTTGATGGCCAAAAAGTTTAATTTTAGTCTCATCAGACCAGAGCACCTTCCGCCATACATTTTGGGAGTCTCCTACATGCCTTTTCGCAAACTGAAAACGTGCCATTTTGTTTTTTGCTGAAAGTAATGGCTTTCTTCTGGCCATACTGCCATAAAGCCCAACTCTATGGAGCATTCGGCTTATTTTCGTCCTATGTACAGATACTCCAGTCTATGCTTAGGAACGCTGCAGCTCCTCCAGGGTTACCTTAGGTCTCTGTGCTGCCTCTCTGATTAGTGCCCTCCTTGCCCGGTCTGTGAGTTTTGGTGTGCGGCTGTGCCATGGTTTTTCCATGTGGTTACGATAGATTTGATGATGCACCTAGGGATCATCAAACATTTGGATATTTTTTTATAACCTGACCCTGACTTATGCTTCTCAACAACATTGTCCCTTACTTGTTTGGAGAGTTCCTTGGTCTTCATGGCAGGTGTTGCAGCCTCTGGGGCCTTTCAAAAAGGTGTGTATAATTAATGACAGATCATTTGACACTTAGATTGTACACAGGTGGACATCATTTCACTAATTTTGTGACCTCTGAAGGTAATTGGTTGCATCAGAGCTTTTTTTGGACTTCATAACAAAGGGGGTGAATACATACGCACGTGCCAATTATCAGTTTTTTATTTCTGAAAAATAGTTTTATGTATATATTTTTCTAATTTTACTTCACCAACTTAGACTATTGTGTTCTGATCCATCACATATAATTCAGATTAAAAAAAAACATTGAACTAAAGGCTGTACTGTAACAAAATAGGTAAAAAGCCAAGGGGGTGAATACTTCTGCAAGGCACTGTAGGTTTACCCTGGAGCTTTGGTTACTAAAATCAACGAAGTCTGAACTTCCATAGTTATAGGAACATCTAGTACTTGATGTGTATTTCCCCGAAGGTATAGCTCCTGTCTCTAAGGTTTTAGCAGAAATGCTTAAGGCTTTTTAATTGGATACTTACAGCCTGCTAGCTAGGCTTCAAGACTTTTCTTTAGTAAAGTATGTTATCAGCTAACAGAGAAAATTGAAATCTAAAATAACAATGTTAATAATTATATAGCTTAAATATTGATTTTTAAAGTAAAATATCAGTAGTGTATTTTAGTAGTCATCGTATTTAAATTTCAGGCGATTGAAGAAGTCCTCAACAGAACACCCAGCACACGTTTACTCTCTGTATGTGATCAAGCAGCTGTAAACAAGCTAACATTGGCTAAAACACATTTTCTCATCAAGTTGGCTTCGACTATTAATGTTATTCCTGAACTGGTAAAGAAGTCTGATGGATTTGTGACTGAAGAAAGCACAAAGCAACAAGGTAAAAACATAAAGATTTTCTCACTTAAGTCACAATCTCCTCTAGACGAGTAGGATAAGGTTAGACCATCTCCCGGGTTTTTATTGCTGCCTGTGGCCCGATTGGGAAGATTTCTATTTGATTCCTGTTCCTATGACAATGTTGTTGCAGAGAGAGAAAGCTAGAGTAAATATGTCCAGAGGGCTTTAAAAGTCTAATGTTTCTAACCCTTTTCTTCTTTATCAAAAACTAAAAAGAAAAAAAAAGTTCTGAATTAAACAATACTTTAAGAAGCAGAACCCACTGCCACATTTTCATTTCAAAATGACATATATTATTGGCGCTTCACGGTTTCATAATATGCTCAACTATTTGCTAGTCTTTTTTTTATGATTAGCATTGTCCCAAAAAAGCAGTAATGTTAATGCAACTGCAGGGTTATGATATTAACTCTCCAAATGTTGTCATCTCATGATGTAAATGTCAGAAATTGCCTCATATTGTTGTAAGTGAGGAATCTTCTAAATAACTTGTCCATGCAAAAACTTATAGATCCGTCTTAGTGTAGCTCAGGTAGTAGCTCTAGTTTTGTGCCCTGATGTGTCTACACTTGCCTGTGACAGTACTACCACTGAATTGAACTTCACCAGATAGTGTAACAAATTTTACAAATGTTGTTATTATTCTTTGTTATATGGTTTATTCTAAGATCTTTATAAAATAAATATGGATCAGAACAATAAAGGCAATGAGTTTTCAAGGTAATTTTTTTAGTTAGCTAATCCCCTTCCCGCCAAGAGTACACATATGTGTGGCCTCACAGAAGTGGGTCTTCTTCCGTGGAGCTGCATATATGCACTACTGTAATTGTAGTACACTTACAAGAATATGAGGCCATTTCTGACATTTACATCATGAGATGACAACATTTGTCACCAACAGCTCCAGGCCTTGTACTAATGATCAGGAGTCGGCAGGACTGCTTCCCGATCATATGATCTCTGTGTTTACCTATGATTGACTAGTACAGTGATCAGTCACTGTATAGCCCGTGTGTTTGTTTCTTCTCTTGAAGGGAGAAAAAGATACACTGTATCTTTTTCTTCTTGCTACAGTAGAAGATTGTAAAAAAGTTTTGTATAAAATGAATAATAATAAAATAAAGATAAAATAGCTTTGATCTATGTTAGGATTAGGGTCAAGGTTAGGGGTCTAAACTTTTGTGGTCATAAGTAGCTTGCTATGGGGGCACTCAAGCCGAGTCACCGCTCCCTGTATCCATCTAGCCCAGCGACGCCCCCTTTCTCTCCTCATTGGCTGACTGGCTTTGATTGACAGCAGCAGAAGCCAATGGAACCACGCTTCTGTCTCAGCGAATGAGGAGGGGAGTCCCAGGCAGATGAGACATTCCTGCAACATCCCTGGATCTAGATGGACCTCAGGTAAGTATGAGGGGGCTGCTGCGCACAGAAGGCTTTTATATTAATGCATAGAATGCATTAAGATAAAAAAAAAAAAACCTTTTGCCTTTACAATCACTTTAATTCTGCAGTTGTAAGCAATACAAGAGCGGAACTAAAAACTTCCAATAAGTACACCTGTTCCAGTGATAGTAGCCTAGGAGGGGAGTTCTCCTTACTTTGGGGTGGTTTCTTCTGACCTGTTCTGTTGTGCCCCTGGGATAAGAAGTAAATATCTGTGAAGAGAGATAGACTTAAAAAATTACCCTTTCCTAGAAAGAAAAAAAAAATTGGCTGGAGATATACATAAAAAAAAGAGACACGTGATTTTAACAATTATAATAAAGGAAATGCTTAAAAAGTTACATGCCTGCTAATATTTTTGGATTGCCTCATATTTGTTAGCTATAAGTAGTTCTTTGAATGTTTACACCATTAAAACACTTAAGTGTTTCTAGATTTTAAAATTACTAGAGTATTACATTAGGAATTGTATTGGGTTAGGTCTTCTGTTTATCTAATCATTATTTTTTACATTTCATATCACCAGACACCGTTGAGTCAAAAGATGAGGATGATGCATGTGTGCAACTAGCTTCAAAACAAGATTTCACCCTATCAATGCTAAAGGTGGGCTGGAAAGATATACTTGTTATGGACATAGTGAGGTCTGATGAGCCTCAAACTGTGAAGAGAATAGCAGAGTAGTACTTTAACCACTTCAGCCCCGGAAGAATTTACCCCCTTCCTGACCAGAGCACTTTTTGCGATTTGGCACTGCGTCGCTTTAACTGACAATTGCGCGGTCATGCGACGTTGTACCCAAACAAAATTAACATCCTTTTTTCCCACAAATAGAACTTTCTTTTGGTGGTATTTGATCGCCTCTGCGGTTTGTTTTTACTTTTTGCTATAATAAATATCCCCCAAAAATATATAAAAAAACAATTTTTTTCCTCAGTTTAGGCCAATATGTATTCTTCTACATATTTTTGGTAAAAAAAAAAAAATTGCAATAAGCGTATATTGATTGGTTAGCGCAAAAGTTATAGTGTCTACAAAATAGGGGATAGATTTATAGCATTTTCATTATTATTTTTTTTTTTACTAGTAATGGCAGCGATCTGCGAATTTTATCATGACTGCGACATTATGGCGGACACATCGGACAATTTTGACACATTTTTGGAACCATTGGCATTAATACAGCGATCAATGCAAATAAAAATGCATTGATTACTGTAAAAATGTCACTGGCAATGAAGGGGTTAACACTAGGGGGTGGTGAAGGGGTTAACTATGTTCCCTGGGAGGTGATTCTAACTGAAGGGGGAGGGACTAACTACAGGAAGACATAGATCATGGTTCCTAGCTAATAGGAACACACGATCTGTCACTCCTGTCAGAACAGAACAGGGAAGTGTGTGTTTACACACACTCGTCCCTGTTCTATCTCTCCTAGTCACGATCGCTCATGGCCAGTGGTCATCGCGACCATCAGCCACGAGCATCGGCATCCCCGCTGTGCAGCGCACGGCTGCTATCCGGAGCCCGCTAATTCAAGTACAGTAACTTGATTTCATGCAGGGGAGCCAGCCTGCTGCAGAAAAACTGCGGCGGCTGGTCCGGAAGCGTTTATTATATACTGATATATAATGAGCAAGAAGTTACGCAAGCTGCGGGAGGCAGCGGAGGACAAAAAAGCCTGGTGCCATGGTCCATGAGGTCACGTAGAGTCGAACACGACTAAATGACTGAACAACAACTATACTCTGCCACCCTGATTTTCCCCAATATGTGCAAGTGTGTAACAAAAATTGTTAGATTTATTCTAACGCTAATGCTTAAGACACCTTTGAAGAACAGCAGATTTAGACAGCTTCATAAACGTCTACAAGCTAGAATCTGCAAAAGCTTGCTGATGAGGCCCTGTTATAAATGGTCAGGTCATAAAAAGTCTGGTGAGCAGTACAAATTTGTCAGTTTGGTTTTTGACCCAAGACTGAAATTTCATACCTCTGAGATCCTGCTGTAATGGAATTACTGCAGAAGGTCTTGATTCCCCAAAACAGATCTTCAGTTTGACCACATTTAGACTACTATTTCTAGATATGGAGACCTGACAGGAAAAAATTAGACCAGAGGTGGGCATCAAACATGGTGG
Organism: Aquarana catesbeiana; assembly: GCF_042186555.1. NCBI lineage: Eukaryota > Metazoa > Chordata > Amphibia > Anura > Ranidae > Aquarana > Aquarana catesbeiana. The sequence continues at coordinate 310,264,401 of NC_133326.1, read as the reverse complement.
AAGGCCTGGGGGATAACACATGTCAAGAAAGGCTTCAGAAACCTAATATTTACATGCAAGGGGAAAGGGGAGACATTACTGAAATGTTTAAATACATCAAGAGAGTGAATAAGGTTTAGGAGGGCAGTATTTTCAATATAAAGCTAAGCTCAAGAACACAGGGGTGTGACCTCAAAGTAGCAAGGGGAAAGTTCAAATTAACCTTGGAAAGTGTTATTTTACCAAAGTAGTATAAAGGGGCAGACTCGATGGACAGCTTGATCTTTTTCTGCCATTAGTCTTCTATTTTGTATATTATTTTCAAAAAGTGGCTACACTAATGTATAACGAAGATACCAGTCAGACACCAAACATGCCTAATTTACAAGGGCCTAAGAGTATAATGCAGTACATCAGATCTATATTTAGTATCTAACAAATTGTGATTTCATTCTGCTATCTTATATACTGGTTGTCGAACTGTGAAAGCTTCTCAGGTGGAAATATGAATGTATTCAGTATAGTTGCTTTAAAAGTATAACTAAAGGCAAACCTTTTTTCGTTTTGGATAGAGTGGAGAAGGGTTAGAATGCCTGTCAGAATACCTGTGTCCCTGTTAAAGAGTTTTACTCTCTCTCATGTTTACTGTTATTGAAAGTGAAACCACATTTTAGGTTGTCCCCAAAACAGTAAGGTGAGAAATCTCCCAATGAGGACACTAGCTCTGGTGTGCCTGGTGACAACCAGGGATTCCCTCACTTTGAAAGTATTTCCTTCCACTTCCTGTTTAGGTTATTTGACAGGAAGTGAAGAGAAATCTCCCCAAAGAGATGGCAAAAACAAACCTGTCAGGGGTTACAACCCTCCACTACTCTATCCAAAATTAAAGAAAAAAAGTTTTGCCTTTAGTTCTACTTTAGGGTGCATTTGCTGAGCATAATAACATGCTTTTCAGTGAACCCCTTGGACACAATAATACACATTATATAACATGCATCCAATTTGTGGTTGCCATATCAGGTTTTGTGTCATCGGGGGTTCTTTAAATAAACACAGAAAAGTTTTGTACATGTAAATAGCTCAATTTGTGAAGGAGTTGTCTCAATCTTTTGATGGATACTTAAATGTGTATATGCATTGAATGCAAACCACACCAAAAATATATGTACATATGCCTGTTAAGTAGAATGCCTTCAGGATAGTTTGTACATTAATAATTGTGTATATATCCTAAATTGCACCATGTAGTAGCTCACACCTCTTTTATTTAACTTAGGATATTTTGTTAAATGAGGCTGAAAAAAGACTGACATCAGTTCTTCAGGATATTGAAATTAAATGCCAGAGCCAATTCTCTGAGTGTTCCGCAGTGTACCTGGAGATGGCAATTCAGACAAAACTTCAACTTTCTGAAATAGCACAGCAGAGGCATCATACTGCAGTAAGGCAAGTGGAACTGGATACAGATATTTGGTCTTCTTCTGTCATGCTATAAATGGCTAACTCAGCCCAACACAGAAACTGATGTGAAAATAAACCGAGAAAAGAAAACTGCTATACAAAAATGTTTATTTGATTTTGTACGATTTTTGTGGAGATGTATTAAAAATTAATTTTACATGGTACTGTACTATATGGCAAGCTCTTCAAAACCTGTCTGTTTATACTCTGTCCTTTTTTTACAACCCCTTCTTCTTCAACTAGCAATACTGAAATAGCAGTGTGCAGCTTGCAAAAATTGGCTGTATAATGTTGGCCTGTACATGCATTTTAAACCAGAGGTCTCGGTTGTACAGGGGCCAGAGGGCAAAATTAATTATTTGCAAGGTCCTGTCTACTCTGCAAAAATGAGTAATACACTCTATTTTTGATTATTGTTTTGGATTTGTGATGGGAGTGAGGCTTGAATATATCTCCTGTTTTAAGTGCTTTGCACTGGTTTATTGGAAAGCTTTTAGGCTTCTTTTAATGCACTCACCAAAATTTTTTGGTAAAAAAGATAATAGAGGGGTAATTTCTGTGCAACACAAAATAACCGTGTATAACATATAAAAAATAAAGTAGCACTAAAGACATTTTTTTTTTCATTTTGGAAAGCAAACTGACAGCAATAAAAACCTTACAGGTGCTCTAATCCCTCTCCACTCTATCCAAAACTATCCTGCAACATTTGCTTTATTCTTATGATCTTTTAGCAAGCCTTTCTGTCTTAAAGGAGCCTTGTCATACAAGAAATATAGGGTTTATTATTTTCAGGAATAGTATAGCAAAAGCGGGCCTCGTATTTCATTCATGAGAGGTTTTCTTCAAGTGAAAGATTACCATACTACCAGATGGCTAATAACTATTTTTATTTCTACAACTGTAGTGTGGCCATGGCATTTTCTGCCCTGAAGATACTTCAGGAAGCAAAGATCCTTACAGAGAAATCCCAGAGTAAGAATGTGCCTTCATCACTTAACAGGTCCACTCCAAGGAATGATCAGGTAATTGAAAAGTTGTCAAGGGGCATAAAGGAAGCAGATTCTGAAAAGCCGAAGCTGGGAATATTGGGTGTGTTTCCACATTCCATGTTTCATTTTTAGGTTTAGAAAGACTAAGGTAAAATCTGAGGCTACATTCACACCTAATGCCGCATACACAGGACCAGACTTTCCTTCAGAATAGACTCCGACGGTCTTTCCAACGGAGTTCCGACGGAGTTCTGCTGAAACGGACTTGCCTAAACACGATCACACCAAAGTCTGATCATTTAGAACGCGATGACGTACGATGGGACTAGAAAACGGAAGTTCAATAGCCAGTAGCCAATAACTGCCCTTGCGTCGTTTTTCGTCCTTTGGAGTAGCATACAGACAAGCGGTTTTCCCGATAGGAATTGAGTCCGTCAGAAATATTTGAAACATGTTCTATTTCTAGGTCCATCAGAATTTTAGAAAGAAAAAGTCAGATAAAGCCCACACACGATCGGAATGTCCGAGGAAATGATTCCGTCGGACCTTTTCTGCCGGAAAATCCGGTCGTGTGTAAACAGCATTAGGCTGCATTCATTCTTTTTCAAGCTTTTTTTCAGGCTTTTTTTTTTAGCAGAATTGCAAGTTTTGCAGCTTCTGACAAAACTAAAAGGTGTGGAGCGCTGCTAAAAAAGGTAAGGAGAGCAGCTGTTTGAGCTGAAAACTCTTGAAAAAACACTTAAAAAATGCTCATGTTGAGATGTTCAGGCATTCTCATTGAAGTCTATTGGGACAAAACGCTAAATTCTGCATGAAAAGTAGCTCATGTACTTTTTTGAGCGACAGGCATTTTACTACAAGCAACAGAATGCTCAGATGTGAACAGGGGCCATTGAAATGAATGGGATTTTGCTTGATTAGCATTTTTGAGCTTCAAGTTATAAGCTACAAAATGTTCAAATGTGAATGTCACTTTTTCAAGCTTTTTTTTAAGCATTTTTTTGCATTTTTTTTTTAGGTGTTTTCCAACTAAAAGGTGTGAAGTACTGCTGAAAAAGGGACAGAGAGCTGCTGTTTGAGCTGAAAACGCTTGAACAAAACATTCGAAAAAAGCTCATGTCGTGCTTTTTAAGGGTTTTCATTGCATTCTTTGGGGACAAAAATGTTAAATTCTGCCTGAAAAGTAGCTCATGTACTCTTTTGAGTGACAGGCATTTTGCTATAAGCGACAGGACACTCAGATGTGAACAATAGCCATTGAAAACAATAGGTCTTTACTTGTTGAGCATTTTTGAGCGGATTTTCCAACGGGAAATGTTGGATATGAGCTTGTTGGCGGAAAGTCCAAACGTGTGTATGCTCCATCGGACATTTGTTGTCTGACTTTCCGCCAACAAATGTTGGCTAGCATGTTCTCAAATTTTGTGTTGTCTGACTTTCCAATCGTGTGTACACAAATCCATCGGACAAAAGTCCAAAGTACAAACCCGCATGCTCGGAAGCAGAAGCAGTCGTTCTTGTAAACTAGCGTTTGTAATTGAGAATTAACATTCGTGACGTGGCAAATTAGGAAATCTCGAAATGCAGCGCACATTCTCTTCTTCTTTAATGGGATAATAATGAAGCTGCTTTGCTGGTGATACTGATCTAATTATTGCAAGCAAATTTTCAAAGGCTTTTTTTTTCTAGTGATATCAAGAATAATATTATTATGCTTTTTTTTCTTTTATTTGGGCAAGTTACCACAACACCATTATCCCGTAGTTTTTAAGATCAAAGATACAACTATGTTGGTGTGCCTTGTCAATTTTACTATGTATTATTTTAAATGTAACTGCCTACTCCCAAACTGTCATTTGAAGTAAAACACATAGCCAAGTATTATTCTCCACTATTTTTTTATTGTGCATTAAAAAAAGAAAACAAATACAATTAGACATGCTATCTGGCAATAGAACTTAACCAAAAAGTGCATTTTATGCATCCAAAAATATAGAAAATATACCAAATCAAATCATTATTCAACCAAAAAAAAAAAATGTCAAAGCAATAACTCCAAGGCCAATAATAAATAACACGTTATCTCCTCTGATTCCGCAACATGTCTGGTTGACGAACGGCCATTCAGAAACGAACTGAAAAACGCGAAAAGAAAAGCGTGAATCAACACTCACCAAACTTCTACTAACCTGAAATTAGAAGGAGCCCAAAGGGTGGCGCTAAAGAGCTGAAAAACCACGTAGTACGTCTAGTACGTCACTACGTTCGTGATTGTTGGCCAACATTTGTGTGACAGTGTGTATGCAAGACAAGTTTAAGTCCAACACCCTTCAGACAAAATTTCCACGGTTTTGTTGTCGGAAAGTCCGATCGTGTGTACAGGGCTTTAGTGTATATCCACTTTTGCAGCCAAATTGGGATAAAACTTGCTTTGTATTTTTCACGTGTTTTCATTCACATAGCAAAACTTCAAAAATAATTTTTAAAAATTCCAGCTTACCTTTTTAGATGTTGTGGAAATTCCAGTACTATAAGTCCCGGTGCACACATATGCGATGCAGGAACCAACGTGGATCCTGTGCGGGTTCCTGCATTGCATCTCACTCGCAGGCAGTTCACACTGACATCTGCAAACCGATGTGGATGTCAATGTAAAGTTAATGATACCCCCAATGGGATTGCAGTGTGAACTGTGAAGTTGGACAGGAATCAGATCATATGGGTGTGAACAGCTATGTTTGCCAGATTACAGTGCAACCGAAAAAAAAGGTCCTGCACCATTTTCATGCGAATGCGATGTGATTTTGGCCATACAGTTTGTATGGCTGAATTTGCATCACACAGACATCGCATGTGATGTGCACAGCAATGCTATGTGAATCACATGCGATGTCTGGCATTGCACTAGTGTGAACTCAGCCTAAAATCCTTGTAGTTCTCTTTGTTTATGAGGGGACTGAGCAGTTGTGTTTGCCATAATTAACCCTGTCTGTACTGTGCAATTAGATCTTTATTATCAGTTGTAAACTAGATTTGTATATCCCAACAAAGATCTAAACATTTAGAAGTGAGACTTCTTTCATTGTATATTAATGAGAAGAGACACAGCCTGTCTTTAGGACAGACCCATTCTGACACTGTTCAAAAATCATTGAAGTCAGCCATGAGGCTTTCTCCTGAGAGGCCTAAAAAGGTAAGAATTTTTATTTTATTTTAATTTTGGTATGCTGTATAAATGGATACACATAACATACATATCTTGGAGTTTTTTCAAATTTGACTGCAAAAGTGGAAATACACTAAGAAACATCCAAGTTAGCCCAAAGCTGTAATAATCAATAAACACAAATTGTAAATAGGATAGTCCTGGAAAACAGGTGAGGTCTTTTTTTTTCTTAAAAAAAGGACTAGAAACGTCTTGAGGAGAGTTCATTTTTCAGCATTGATCCACTGAATAGATTATACAGGGTTTTGTGGGGTATAAATAAAGCCGGAATTTTTAGTGACAGTAACATCAAAATGTCTTTAGAACCTGGAGAGGCTACCAGTAGCTATTGTCTGGGTTGTTCTTAGCCTATTGTAGATATGGAAAAAATGTATCTAGAAATCAACCAATGTAACTGTATAAATTAGCAAAACTGTGAAAGCATTGAAAAATGGCACACAATCAATTCTTACCTTTATGAAAAGGCCCTTAAATTTGGGCTTGTGTTATATTAATGATAGAACAGAAAGAAATTGGGTATATGGGACTTTAAAGGTGCTGAAACCTCCTTGTGGTATATTCCAAAAGGAGGTTTCAGCACCTTTAAAGTCCCAAATACCCAATTTCTTTCTGTTCTATCATATCTCTGGGATGTGGTGTTGATTATCAGCTGAAACACTTTATTACAAGTATTTGTGTTATATTATCCACTGCAAAATTAGAGATTTCTTAATTCTCTCTGCAATAGCTCAAACGTTACTTGGATTGAGAATGTTGGGCCATTTACCACTGCCTAAAATTGTGGCTTCCAATAAAGGCTGTGACAAAAGATATCCCTCAGTCAAGCATGTATATTTGCCGTTACAGTTTGATTTGTGTATTTGATTTATTCGGTGCAGTCCCCTGTATTTGTACTTTTGTGCTCAAGATTACATACCCCTGGCAAAGTTTGTAAAATGTTAGCCATTTCTGCTGCTCTGATGACAAGACCAAAATTGAACTTAATGGTTGCAATCATAGACTAAATGCTTTGTTGGAGAGGAGTCAGTAAAGCCTATCAAGAGAAGCACACCATCCCTACTTTGAAGCATGAAGGTGCTTCTGTACTTTTTTGAAGGTGTTTGAACTACAGCAGTACAAATAATTTAGTCATAGTTTATGGCAAATTGAAAGCAGCATATTATCAGAAAGTGTACAAGGAATATTTTCATTCATCAGCCCTGAAGCTGTGCATGGGGCACACCTGCACTTTCTAAAATAGCAATGATCAGAAATATATGGTTAAGTTAACCTATCATTGGCTACAGCAGAAAAGAATGAAGGTTTTGGAGCATCAATACATTCTGCTGATCTCAAAACCATTGAGCCATATTGAGGAGAGCTCAAACATGCAGCTTAAATTAAAATTTGTCAAATTATACCTATATTTAAATCTTCTCCCATGCCCATTCTAAGCTTATTCTAACTACCCTGTAACTTAAAATGTGTTATACTTACTTATTCTGAGGGTGCTCCGGTCCGGTCATGTGATCTCTCCTTTTGTGAAGAGGAGAGATGGCCGATAACAGCTACCGAGCCTGCGCGGTGAAGTGACCCATAGGCTTACTATAGTGGAACTATTGTCAGCTGTCCCTCCTCTTCACTGAAACTGGGACCCGATCATGTGACCGGACCAGAGCCCCCTTAGAAAATGTAGGTATAGACATCTTTCCTTTACTGAGTAGTTAGAATAGTCTTAGAATGGGGGTGGTAGCAGGTTTAAGTACAGCTGGGATTTGACTGGAATTCTACTTTTAAGCTAGTCAACTCATGCAAACTTTTGAATGGGGCATTTTATTATTTTCTCTTATTGTCATGTTTTATTTTATGATTGTACTGTTCTGTGTTCTCTTAAAAAAAATGTTTATGTTTTATTAAGCACAGTGGCTTAAGGTTTAGAACTTCTGTCTTGCAGCACTAGGATCCTCAGTTCAAATCCGAACCAGGGCACTACCTATGGAGTCCACATTGTGTGGGTTTCATCTAGGTACAGTACTTTGGTTTCCTCCACAAAGACATGTAGTCTTATTTGCTCCTTTTTAAATTGCTCCCATTATGTGTATGTATGCATGTGAGGTAGGGGCCTTAGATTGTAAGCTTCTTTAAGCTTCCTGAGAGCAGGGAATTATGTGAATGTACAATAATGTGTAAATACCTGTAATAAATAAATTGCAACAAATTCTGCCAGGGTTATGGAAACTTATGAACACAACATTGTATAATATACAATATACTGTATACGATAATATATATATATATATATATATATTGTATATAAAAAACATTTTCTTTTGGAATTTATGTGAAATATTTTTTGTGTTCAGTGTAAAAATCAATTTTCTTTCAATCCTTTTCAGACCAGTAACCAAGCTGTCATCCAGCCTGATGTTTCAGAAGCCAGGGAGCGCCTTAACATGCACCTGTGGCTGCACTGTCGACTTGCTCTTGTCAGAGCCCTTGTAAAGCAGATACGGGGCATAGCAATAAAGGGTATGAAACTATGTTACTGATTACAGCAGTTAACTGTCTCATATTCAGGTTCTTTTTAAACAGAAAGCTATTCAGCAACTATATTAATTCTACAGTTATATTATCTATTTATAGTTTAGACTTAATTTGGTATTAACAAAACACTTTACAATATATGCTTTTAAACATGCTTGACGAATATTATCCAGTAGTTCTTTAACTTCTTACAACTTGAGCTTTAAACGTTGGCCCATAATTACTCACCCCTTTCCAGTCCAGGCCAATTTCAGCTTTCAGCACTGTCACCCTTTGAGTGACAATTACTCAGGCATGCAACACTGTACCCAATGAAATTCTTATCATTTTTTTGAGTCAGATAGTTTTCTTTTGGTGATATTTAATCACCACTGGGTTTTAGTTTTTTTGCAATATAAGTGAAAAAATAACAAACATTTTGTTTGTTTTTGTTATAACAATGTACAAATAATCTTTCTGCATAAAATTAGGCCAAAATGTATTCTGCTACATTATTTTAGTAAAAATAACCCAAAACAGTTTGTATTATTTAGTCTGTGTGAAAGTTATATGAAAGTTATAGTCTACAAACTATGATATATGTATTTGAAAATTGGTCAGTCCTAATATACTGACTGCCTATCTCATTTCTTGAGACCCTAATATGCAGGGTCAGTACAAATACCCCCCAAATGACCGCTTTTTGGAAAGTAGACAGTTCAAGGTATTTAGTAAGAGGCATGGCGAGTTTTTCAAAGTTGTAATTGTTTGTCACAGTTTTTGGAAAATTAAGAAATTAAATAATTTTTTTTTTTCACAAAGTTGTCATTTTAAGGAGCTATTTCTCACACACAGCATGGGCATGCTTGCAATTATACACCAAAACACATTCTGCTATGCCTCCTGAGGGGATACCTGCCTCCTATGGGGATACCACATGTGTACATAGTAGGGTCTTAAATCCAAGGAGCACCTTCAGGCGTTCCAGGGGCATAAAGTATGCATCTAATTTCCTGACTACCTATCACATTTTTGGAGGCCCTGGAGCACCAGGACAGTGGAAACACCCACAAAATGACCCCATTTTGGAAAGCAAACACTCCAGGGTATTTTCTGAAAGACATAATGAGTCCTTTGAAAAAAAGATTTTTTTGCCACAAATTTTTGGAAAAACGTAGGAGAGAAAATGAAAATTATTTTTTTTTTACACAAAGTTGTCAATTAATAAGATATTTCTAACAAACAGCAATAACATACTTGGAAATAAACCCAAAACGCATTCTGCTCCTCCTGAGTATGGCGATACCACATGTGTGAGACTTTTTCACAGCCTAGGCACACAGAGGGGTCCAAACCAAAGGAGCACCTTGAGGCTTTCTAGGGGCATAAATTACACATCTAATTTCCTGACTCACATTTTTGTAGACCTTGGGGCACCGGGACAAAGGCAACACCCACTAAATTACCCCATTTTGGAGAGTAAACACCCCAAGGTATTTTAAGAAACATGGGAAGTCTTTTTTAAAGACTTCACTTTGTCGCCACAAGATTTTGGAAAATGCAGAAAGAAAATGAAAATATTTTTTTTACACAAAGTTGTCCATTTGATAAGATATTGCCCACACATAGCATGGGCATACTTAGAATTACACCCTAAAACTATGCTACTCCTCCCGAGTAAAGGGATACCACATGTGTGAGACTTTTTCACAGTCTAGCCACATAGAGGGGCCCTACATCTGAGAAACACCGTAACCACTTCCAGTCTGGGCCAATTCTGACATTCCTCTCCTACATTTTAAAACATAATTTTTTGCTAGAAAACTACTTAATATTTTTTTAAGCAAAAGCCCTAAAGAATAAAATGGTGGCTGTTGCATATTTTTATGTCAGAGGGTATTTGCGCAGCGGATTTTCAAACACAAATTTTTGGGAAAAAATACACTTTAATTATTTTAATGCACAAAACCACAATATAATACTCAATTACTTGTTAAAATATAAAAGATGATGTTATGCTGAGTAAAAATGTCACGCTTTAAAATTGCATCTGTCCATGGAATTGCGCCAAACTACAGTACCTAAAAATCCCCAAAATCGACACTTTACAGATTACCAGTTTAGGGTTACACAGGAGGAATGGAGCTAGAATTATTGCTCTCACTCTGACGTTCATGACGATACCTCACATATGTGGTGCGATCATCATTTACATATATACGTGTGGGGATTTTTACACGCATTCTCATTTGTGTGTGAGTACAGGCAGATGGGGTGCTTTAACTTTTTTTTTACATTTTATTACGTATTTATTTTTTAAAACAATTGTTCATGGTCACTTTCATTTATTTATTTTTTTATCAACTTTATTGCTATCACAAGGGATGAACAACACCATATCCCTATTAGAGCACATTCCACCAGGGCTGTTGGTGTCCCTTGGGCAGTTCAGCATGTTCAGGCCCATAGGTGTGCGCAGCCTATTGCATTAGGGTGTGCACCCTTAAGCTCAAACACACATGCATGTGTATGTGCCTACATATATATGCCCCCGGCACATTGATCTCCCTGCCGGCACAGTGAAAGAGAAGATCATAGACACTTCTCTTATGGCAGAGCCAGTAAGAGGGAGATCTTTCCCATGTTCCTGCTGCTACACAGAGTGATAACACTAATGTGCATGGGGTGATTAGGGTGTGCCTGGGCACACCCGGCACACCCTGTGCGCACGCCTATGTTCAGGCCTCACCTGATGTGTGCTTTGACTGCAAGCTGCTTCAAGCTGTGCTTTTTGCTCAGGTTTTGAACAACTTGCCAACCAGCTGCAGTACATATACTGTGACTGGCGGCACGTGCAGGCTAAATTACACACCGGACACAGCAGATTGCAGATCCTGGTACTCGGGTCTGGTGATTATGAGATCACTGTATGATCACATGATCACAATGTCAACAAAGCTGTTATTAATGAATTCATTCTTAACAGCTGTGTTGCCTATGCTGTGATTGACCCACAGCTATCACATTGTACTTGGACCAATCAGAGCACCCTGTACAATGTGATTAGCTGTAGCCTAGACTAGTGATCACAGCTGTCATGAATGGTTAACCAATTAATCACAGTTGAAAACTTTGCTGTTACAATGATCATCATTGTAACTGCAAACAAAGTGTTTAAAAAAAAAATCCCTGACCAGCCCCCAGAGTAATTCAGTGTTACTATGGTGACTATGGTTTTTAATTGTCGTTTTTTTTTTTTTTGTCACAAAAATAAAAACCGCAGAGGTGATCAAATACCACCAAGAGAAAGCTCTATTTGTGGGGAAAAAAATATGTCAATTTGTTTGGGTACAGCGTTGCACAATTGTCAGTTAAATTAACGCAGTGTCGTATCGCAAAAAATGGCCTGGTCATTAAGGGGGTAAATCTTTCCGGGGTGGAAGTGGTTAAACGTACAGTCACCAGTCAGTGTCCTGAATCACTGCCACATCAGTCATATGATGTTGCTGTACTGCACTGGTGACAGTACGTAAAAAAAAAAAAAAAAAAGTGTAAAAAAAAAGACATTTTATTCAACATCAAAATGTGGCAAAAAATTACAACTTCAAAAAACTGGCCATGCCTCTTACTAAATGCCTCAGACTGTCTACTTTCCAAAAAGTAGTCATTTGGGGGGAATTTTTACTGTCCTAAAATTTTAGGGCCTCAAGAAATGAGAAATGACCTAAATTTATGGCAAAATGTGATACGTTATACGACAGAAAGCAGAAAATATAGGTTGGTTTTTTTTTTTAATTTTCAGGGTTTTTTTCGTTTATATCACAAAAAATAAAAAGCCCAGAGGTGATCAAATACCACCAAAAGAAAGCTCTATTTGTGTGAAAAAAAATGATAAAAATTTTAATTTGCGTGGAGTATTGCATGACTGCGCAATTGCCAATTAAAGTTAGCGCAGTGCCGAATAGCAAAAAATGCCCTGGTCATGAAGGGGGGGGGGTAAAACCTTCTGGAGTTTAATTGGTTAAACCTTGTATTCTTGTGGGCCTGTTGGCAGTTCCTTTGTTGTGTTGCCCCCCAACTGTCAGTTTATTGCTTAAGTATGTGACATGGTCTAACAATACAAGCCCTGTGTCCTGTACTGTACGATTTAAGATAAAAGGAATTTTGAATTACCTGTAAATTTCTTATAGGTACAGTACAGGACACAGGTAACTCCCCTCTGTGTCTTTATCGCTACTTATTGCTTGCTAAATAACTCGAGTCTAACAGAATGGGCAGGGTTTGCTGGGCTGGGGGGCTCTGTGGGTGGTCCTAGCCATTTTTTTTGCCAGTGTCCAATCACCTGAAGGTAGCTGCATATAACCAATAGTCTAAGAATGCAAGCCTTTGTCCTGTACTGTACTCCAAGATAGGTAATTTATTGTTAAATCAAAATTCCTATTTCTCTAGTTATTACAACAATGTAAAGCCATGTGGACATGTTGTGGCCTGTAACTAAGATCTTCCAGACCTAGTTGACTGGCATCTTCAGGTGTTGGGCACTGGCACGGTCTGTCATTGTTTTGTGGGGAACATGAGCAATGTATTGGGGTTGATTTACTAAAGACACATAGACTGTGCACTTTGCAAGTGCAGGTATTCCAGCGTTTAGCCAATGAGGTGAAGCTTCACTTTGCAAACAATACCCAATCACATGCAAGGAAAATAAAAAAAATAGCATTTTTGCTTGCACACAATTGGATGATGGAAGTTAGCCGAGCTTCCCCTCATTTACAAAGCTCTGGAGCACCTGCACTTTCAGAGTGCACAGTCTGCTTGCCTTTAATAAATCAGTCCCATTGTGTTTATGAGAATGATTGGTAGATCTTAGTGAATCCCAAAGTGAGAAAGGTGTTCCACTAGTGGTGCACATCAGTGTTGTGGGTGGTACACTGCCTAGAGGATGCTGGTGGTGCCCATATGAATTTTTACTTCTTGGTCGCATGTTATGTCAGCCTGGCAGCTTAGAGAAGGCATAGAAGGCTTAGTCATACCTACCAAGCAAGGTCTTTTTTAGCTATAGATGTGAAATGTCTTCTTCTGTAGGGTTCACTGTCAGTTCTAGAGTAAGCAGTGTCCTGAACAGATTTGGCTGTCTTGGAAGGTAGTGTGAATGGCCTGTTAGGCTCCAATGCATTTTTTCATACTTCGAAGAAACGCAGGACAGTATTTTTAACGTGGGTTCTTATGGAACACGTTCACATCAATGCATTTTTGTGCCTCTGCTTTCTTGGAAAGGGTCAGGGACTTTTTTAAACTTAAAACTTTTGTGCTTTTTTTGCTTTTTTTGGTTTAATAGACCTCAATGGAGAAACTGCAGAAAAGCATGTAGTGTGTTTTACCGTGATTTTGCTGCAATTTTGCTGCAAATTCGCTTTTTTTAATCTGCCTAACAACAAATCCCCCCCCCCCCCCAAAAAAAAAACATTAAAAAAAACGCACATTGCGCAAAATAGCGGTGAAAAATTGTGGTAAAAACACAAAAAGCACAGCAAAAAGAACTGCAGAAACACTAAAAAGCAAATTGCATAGGTGTGAATGGAGTCTTAAACTCCATTCACACCTGATCGCAGGCGGAATCACCGCGATTCTGTCGGCGATTTCAAGTTGCTGCAAAACACGGGACACTTTTGCGATGCTACTGCTTCCTATTGGCTCCCCAATTGCGCTGCTATTTTGCAATAATTGTCGTGCGGTAAATTGCGCTGCAATCGCAATGTGAGAATCAAAAAGCATCATGAGCTTCTTTTGGGCAACAGCGTCGCGCGTTGCGATTTGCTGCGATTGCAGCACGATTTACCACGCAACAATAGTGGCAAAAATTGCAGTGTGATTGGGGTGCCATTTGAAGTAATGGCATTGCAAATGCGTCCCACGTTTTGCAGCAATTTGAACTCGCCGGCAGGATTGCGGCAATTCCGCCCGCAATCAGGTGTGAATGGAGCATTAGGAAAACAAGTTAAGGCTGCAGTCACATCTCTGCGTTTTGAATCGTAGACAGATTTGCCACGATTCTGCCTGCAAATTTCAAAGCATCTGGTGCAGCTGTGCATGGCAGCCAATCAGCTTCTAACTTCAGTATGTTCAGTTAAGCTTTGACAATAAAACCTGGAAGCTGATTGGTTTCTATGCAGAACTGCACCAGATTTTGCACTCTCTAGCTTTAGTAAATCAACTCCACTGTGCTAACTGTTATAAATATCTCCTTCTAGCATGTGAAACACATGTCAAGCAATGCTGGCTCTGAATGCAGAAGACTACATTTCTTTATTTTCTTTCCTTCCTCCCCAGCCTTCTCATAATCTTCCCTTTTTTTATCATTATCCTTCTGGAAACAAATTCTCCAGAGCTAACATAAGATGCAGTGGCAGATGTTCCCATTTCTTTCTCTTTCTGATTGCACACATGATCTATATTAGGTTCTTTCTTTCTAAGCATACCTTGCTGTGACAAGCCTACTAGAGAGTAGGACATTTTGTACATGTGCTACAATTAGTAATGTGTAATGGGGAACTGCACCTTCATTCCACAGGAGTATTCTTTTTTACTTGTGCAACTAGATTGCCGGCTGCCTTTTCCTGACTGCTTATTTGCTGAATGATCAGATTTAACCTCCTCTCTCCTCTTCTATGCTTGACAGTTCTGTGCCATTAATGTTACACTTTACTGACAGTATCCAAGTGTACTGACAGATGTATTGTTTTCAAAACAAGATTGCTGTTATGGGAAAATAACATTTTTATTCATCTGTTCTAGACCAGGACATGCTTGATAGCTCAGCTCTAATAACTGAGGGCATTGTAGAGTCGGAAACACTCAATGACTATGAGATGCAGGCTCAGTTCATGCTACAAGCAGCTTTCCTTGATATTCAAGAGAGGCATCCCATACAAGGTGTTCAGCTGCTCCTACAGGTACACGCGCTAATACTGTATACCTAATATATTATTTATGAAACACTACCATGTACTGTACTTTTACTGAATTTCATTAGTATTTCAAGTATAACTAAATGCAAGACTTTCTTTTTGAAGTTTTGGGTACAGTGGAGATGGATTAGAACACCTGTTTTTCTTGGCCTGTGCCCCTATTTTAGAGATCCACCTTCTCAATTTGGGCCGGTTTCCATTATCACAGACAGTAAAATTCAATGAAAATCCTACATTTTGAACAGAACAGGAGGGGAGATCTTCCTATGGGGACACAATTCTGGAGGCCCTGTTGGAGGAAGCGGAGGGATTTCCTCTGTTTTGGCTATGGGACAGGAGGTAAGGAAAAATCTCCCCAATGGGACGTAAAGACGAAGCTGTCGCAGACAACTCTTGGTCCAAACTACAAATCAGTAGCCAGTGGGAACGGCTTCTGACTTTGACAGCTGTCACATGATTGATCCTTTACACCCCAGGGATGTTCCACACTGTTTAAAGGGACACCAGGGTGGTAGGAATGGGTTAGAGTGTTTGTTACCCTAAAAAAATAAATAAAATAGATCCGGTTCCCTTAACTTCCCTGGCGGTATGATTATTTCAGATTTTAGGTGCTGAAAGCGGTACAATTATTTTGCACAGAAATTTGGCGTTTTATATTATAGACCTGTAATTCTTAGGAATAATTCACTTAAATATGTCCAAACAAGAGTCTAGTAGACATCCCGGGTATGATAAAGTTTGAAAGACCAAATCAAAAATTATAATATAAAAAATAGCTATAAATAATTATAATAAATAATAATATAATAATAATAAAAATTATTCAATGATGTAATCAAATCAAAAACACTGAAATTTGCTCAGTTGCAGAATTGTCGCTTTCGTTACTTTTAGTGTTTGGTGATGGATTTCCCCACAAATCACTATCACTCAATTCTGCAAGTGATTCTAATTTATTATCGCTGTTTTCTAGCTGGTCTAAAGCCACTTTTGATGTAAAGGGACAGTTTTGTTTGCTATGCACAATCTCCAGTTTCCAGGCAGAAAGAACAGTTTTTATAATATAAACCTGCACGCAGGGCACTGGGCAGACCACTAGGGACAAAGGGGATGTGTAATTATTTGATACAGTACTGTAATCTGTAAGATTCCAGTATACTGTATCTGTACTGTGTGTTTTACTTTTTGAATTTGGCGCTGAACTCCGTCCCCGTGCGTCAAAACGCTCGCAGGGAACGGAGCTCGGCACTGTGAATCGAGCGAGACATGGCGGCTCACAGATCACAGCGGGAAGACATCGCAGGATCCAGGGGACAAGGTAAGTAAACTCTACAAGGATCCTTCGATGCGATCTGGCTCAGGGATACCGCTTTTGGTATTGAAAATCCACCCCAAGCCAGACTCGGGAATACCGCCAGGGGGGTTAAAGCATGTTCTGCAGCACAGTGCTTATGCTGTGTAATTTAGCTCTTTGTATCACCTGAAATACCTGGCTGATCCTGCCTGGTTCTGCCCTCCCCTTTGCAAACTAACCACGGTTTATCATGGCTGCTGAGCCCTGACACCGTGTCAGTTTACGTGCCTCCGTAATGCGCAGCTCTCCTGTCCTCCTCCCCCCTCCCTTCCCTGCCTGTCAGCTCGTGACAGTGCCACTCCTTCTATTATGAAACTATCGTACTATCATGCCATCCCCTCTGTTAAATAAGGACATGTGCCGTACAGTATGTGTTTTATGAAAAAGAATCTGCAGTAAGTGAAAGATAGATCTGAGATGAAGCCACAAGTAAAGCGTAGAGGTAGAGCCTGGTGGTGTTTTATACATGTTACACGTGAGATCTGCTGGACTTGTGTTTATATGCTGTGTTTTTTCTTAATAAATGTGAGTGCAAACACCCAGGTACTGCACTATTGGAAGCATTCTTGTTTTTCTATGTCAGTTTGGAGCTGCTGGTGATCAATGTGGAGCCATTTTTAAAGGGAAAGTGCACTGTGTGCAAAGCGTGTTTGACCCCTCTAGGGTCGTTAAAGGAGCTGCGGGTGATTAATGCGGAGCTATTTTTAAAGGAGAAACACTCTGGGGTTTATTTGCGAAAGGCAAATCCATCTTGCACTACAAGTGCAATCTACAAGTGCACTTGAAATTGCACTTCAAGTGCACTTGGATGTGCAGTCGCTGTAAATCTGAGGGGTAGATCTGAAATGAGGGGAAGCTCTGCTGATTTTATTATTTCGTCATGTGCAAGCTAAAATGTTGTTTTTTATCTTCTTTGCTTGTCCCCCATGGATCTACAGCGACTGCACATCCAAGTGCACTTCCAGTGCAATTTCAAGTGCACTTTGCACTTGTAGTTTGCACTTGTAGTGCAAAGTGGATTTGCCTTTAGTAAATAACCCCCATTGTGTTCCGAGCGTGTTTGACCCTTATAGGGTCTAAAAAGGAGGTGAGCTTCCATTGCACCTGGTGAAGGGAGCACAAGTCACAGATTGGAATCTGTTGTGAGGCAAGTCTTTCACAGCGAAGTGTGGTGTGCACTGTTTACAAGAAGACCTTTTTAAATATTTTTATATTTTTAACTATGGACTTTCTAAGAATTTATATGAAATATTAACATATATTGACTATTTAGCACTGTTTAGCACTTTATTTATTGGCACTAACACTTTATTAATTTTCTGGCACTGTTAGCATTTAGACACCCATTAATTATTAGCCAAAAGCAGCGCTATTAAATACATTTAACCTATAGCTTTTCTGTAGTTGATGTGAGAACACAGAGGTGATAGCAGAAGCCCCCTGTTCATATTTATTTTAATTCATATTTTTTAGTTTGTCTTCTCATACACTTTTTTCACTTACTACTAGGCGGCAGCACGCAACTATTTATTTGTTTTTTATGAATCTGCAGTAACGTTTCATGTCTTGTCTGTCTGCTTACCTTTCTGGTCTGTGTATCACCTTAGGGGCCGTGCTCTCACAGCTGTTTGTTTAAAGTGGAACTTCAGTCATTTTTTCATCTTTCCATCTATTAAATCTTCTGCTCTTGTTTTAACTTTGGATAGTAGAACATTTTTTTTCTGCCAGTAAATACCTTATACAGCCCACTTCTTGTTTCTTGTCTGGTCATTAGCCTGGGCTTATGACATCATGCACAGCTCTCTCTCTCACTCCCGTGAGATTTTGCCAGGAGGGAGGGGGGATGAGTCATAAGAGGGCCAATGAGAGCTGCAGGGCTGCATAGCTGGATGTGTGCCTCTGTGTGTCTGTGTAAATCCAGGAAGTGAACAGGCAGCAGCTTCAGCTGCCCACAATTAAAATGGTTGCAGCCAGACTCCGTGGAGATTTCTGCAGCATATTTGGCAAGTACAGAATCACAGTATATATATATAAAATAATATGCAAAGTGGAGGAAAGCTTCAGAATGGCAAATATGTTTTTATTACAAATTATGTGAGCAGACTGCAGTTCCTCTTTAAGTAATCTTCTCTCAGCATCGCACTACCCCAGCCTCTAACGGGAAACACCATTTAACCACGCGCACTGCAAGCCAGCCTTGCCCGAGTAACAGTTGTGTTTAGGCTTCTGTGTGGCATCCTGCTGTATGTTTATCTCTGACTTTCGTGTACCGACCTTGGCGTATCCTTCTGACCATTCCTGTCTGCTAGTGACCCCGACCTTAGCGTGCCTTCTTGACCATCCCTGTCTGCTAGTTGCTCCGACCATGGCTTGTTCTCCTGACTATCCTGTGCTTAACACTGTACTGCTGCTTCCGCTCTGCCCACCAGAGCCAGTCTGTGAGCATGAACTGAGGGAGCCCAGGGGCCACGACCTGGAGTCAGCTGCAGCCAAATCCATCCTCACCACCAGAGACTCTGGTGAAAAATTGCTGGCTCTTAGACTCTGCACCCTGGGGAATCTTATTCTCTAGCTCCCTGTTTGGTTTGTGTCAGTGTTCAGGGAGAGCTGCTTTCCTGAACCACCCAGAGCTCTATCAGCAGCGGTCAGCCAAAGGGTCCACCACCTTAGCGGTGCGCTCCTGGCCCCAGTGGTGTGCATCTGTCACCTGGCCTCAGGTGATCTGACATTCGGCTGTCTCCTCCTATCCCCCCTCCTTTCGGCTGATGTCAGCAGGTGTTCTCTGCCCCTACCGCTGGAGGTGTCAGCTCAGAAGAGGAGAGAGCCAAGGAGTCACGTGAGCACCAGAAGATGCTCTGAAATCAGGTAGGAATCTGCATCTTTTTTTATAAAACACATACTATGTGCCACATGACCTTATTTAACAGAGGGGGTGGCATGATAGTACAATAGTGACTTTACAACCACTTTAAGATCTGTAAATAGCAAATATTCGATTAAAATATTTAATACTTACAATTTGCTACCAGTAATACTCCTGAGTCTTCGGAAAGTTGGTTTACTGTTGTGCTGTCAGTAGCCTGTAATATAGACCTAGATATCAGATAACACATAGCACTCAGATTACACACACAATCGGAGAAAGGATATACCCCTTTCCCTCAATGCTGTCAGAGATGGTTCTCATCTGCATATGTAATCTGCAAAAAGAGTAAGGGCAGCCATACATGGAGCAAATTTCTTTCCTGCAACCATGGGTTTTCCCACTGGGAGAAGACAGTCATTATTGTTAGCAGCTATAAGCAGCTACTATTGATAATCGCAAGAGAATCAAGCAGGCTGGTTGTACCCAAGTTGACCAATCGATCAAATTGGTGCATTCAGCCTGCTGAACCAGCCTGGATTTGAACCGTGTATGGCCAGCCTAACATGCAAGGTTTGTGTATTAAATGTTTATTTGTATAATAAAGATTTTTTTTACCAATGTTGAACAATAAATAAATGCAAAGGTATTTACAAAAAAACACAACCCCCCCCCCCCAAAAAAAAAAAACTTTAGTTTATATATTTTCAACATGACCAAAAATCTATTTAGTTTCCCTTTGAGCTTAAAAATAAATATTCTGTATTAGTGGTGTACTGCAAGCACCAACCATCCTGCCATATGGCCTAGTGCTTACCAAGCCTGATTGCCTTTATAGTGGCATTTTTGGCAATACAGCACCACTAAGGTAGAAAGCATGTTAGCCACAGTGAACTGTCTTTATTAAAGTAGAACTGAGAAGGATTGAGCAGCACACTGGAGTTCAGGCTTCATTCACCACCTGTCCGACTTGTCATGTGACTTGACGTCTCATGACAAGTCCTATATATTTCAAGGAAGCTGTTTAAATCTTTGCGACTTAAAAAGGTTCCTGCACCTCTTCGATGCAACTTTCATGTGGCTTGAGTGCTATAGACATCAATGTAAACTCTCAAAAGTCACATGAAAGTTGCATCCTAATGTTATAACTGCGACAGTTGAGAAACAGTCAAAGCCAAAGTCACATCCATGTTGCACCCATCCAAAGTTGCATCAAAGCTGCAAAGGAAATCACAAGACTTTGGAGTCGCCCAACTGTGAATGGATCCTTATAGTCCACAAGTACTCAGACACACCTACCATTTCGACAAAAATTTCAGAGTTGCAAAATCACGTCTGGGTCTAAACTTTGCAAAGGGGACTTCCGCACACCCTGAAGCTAGCCAGCAACCCCCCCCCCCCCCCAAATAAAAAACAAAACTGAGTGGCTGCCATCTTTGCTGGAGACCTTCAGCTGCCTTGTAAAGTTGATGGCTAGGATTCCTAGCTTTAAGGAGGAAAGGGCTGCCTCAAGGTTCCAACTATGTGCCAACTATGTTCCTATAGTTGGAAACTCAGTTTAGTGTTAGGGAACACATTTAAGTGCCTTAAAGTATAGGCCAGGAGCTCAGGCGCAGCATAAGCGTAGGACCTACATGATGGTGTTTGACCAGAAAGGCTATAGTAAGGTAGGGGTTAAAAATAAGTTCAGTTAATAGGAGGGATAATTATTAGGGAGGGATAATTATTAGTATTACCCCATTGGAGGATATTAGGGTGGGGCAGGCTGTGGACAGGGTGGTCCTGAGGGGTTCCTAGGTGGGAGGTGACCCTCTAGTATCATTTGGACCTGAGGACAGCAATGGAGAATATTCTCCCACCCCGATTTGCTGTGGTAGGCAGTGGTGTTTATTTAGTTCCGTTCTGTTAGTGTTATCGTATAGACGGGGATTGCATGGTGTCGTAGCATCAGGCAAAGGTCGTAGGGCTTTTGAAGGCGGGGATGGTTACGTTCTTTGGAGAATGATGGGTTGGGCCTATCTCTGGTATGGGTGTACCTACCCTAATAAGGGCAGAAGTAGTATGTGGTGGGGCAGTTGGCTGTATCGGCTGGTGAATTTGCCAAACAATTGTCCCCAAGCTGGCACAAGTTGCGGCTGGGGGCCATGGAAAGGCAAGGTGGTCCCAGATACAGCTAGTTGGTCAGTCAAGGTTGCCTTCAAAAATCCTAGGCAGTTACAGTCAGTCAGAGAGGTTATGGTATGTTTTTTCTGTTTATTACCGTTTTTATATTATGTAACAAAGTGGTTTTATGGTTGGTTATTGTAATAAAGGGCTGCTATAGCCATTTAAACCCAAAGAAGTATGTCTGTTTTGAATTATTTAAATAAGGTAAGGTGGTATTTGGGTTAGTGGCATAACAGCCGGTACTTGGGCAATACCCCAGGCATAGTTTCCATTCAAATTCAAATGTATGAAACTAAAACCTCTGTTTTTAACCAGAGTAGATGGAATATATTGGTTAGTTTTATTTTTTGCTAGGGATCCCTTTTGTACTGTTTTGTGTATTGCCCTGCTCAAGTGCACCTTTCCCTGTGTGCTAGTTTCAGACCAATCAGGGCAGCAGTTATCTTAGATTTTTTGGGCCTGTTCTGTGTTTAGGATAATGTGTCTCCCCACACACAACAATTTTATCAGGTATCTTGAGTTTTAATAAACCAAATCCTCTATTAATCCTTAATTGTTTTTAAGTGTTCTTTATGAAACAGTTATGACTTAGGTTTACAGCACTTTCTATAAGCATTAAGGTTTCACATCTGTCATAAATCTTTAGTTTTAGCTGTTGTATTCAAGCTCATGGCATACAGATCAGGCCATAGATGAGCAATGGTAACAACACATCATTTATATTTTGAAAATCACTGTGACTTTATCCTGTCAGTAATAAAAGTTTAGCTGGAATAGGATTCATAGAAATAGATTGTTATATATTTCTGTGTATATGTGCTACTTTACCAGGCTGCAAATGTATGAAATACAGTAAATACTCAATCTGCAGATGACATTTTGGAGGGTGATAATGAAGATTAATGAAAATGTTATTGCCCTCCGCAGACTCGGAGTAGCTGTGCATTGCCCTGTACCATCAAAAAGATCAGCTACCCATATTGTTATCCAGCATATGCTCCGTATATCTGCATTTGCAATATATATACGGTTTATATAATGCATACTTGTCTTTACCATCTGCTCAGGTCTACTTATGTAATACCATGTCTTAAGTAAGACATGGTATTCTGAATATTGTAGTCCAAATATTGAAACACTGATGTTGATTATATTGCAGGCAAATTATTTAACCATTTGACCTCCAGAAGATTTACCCCCTTCATGACCATTTTCTGCGATACGGCACTGCGTTACTTTAACTGACAATTGCGCGGACGTGCAACGTTGTACCCAAGTTACATTTGTGTCCTTTTTTACCCACAAATAGAGCTTTCTTTTGTTGGTATTTGATCACCACTGCATATTTTATTCTTTGCGTTCTAAACACTGACAATTTTGAAAAAAAAAACAACAACAATATTTTTTACTTTCTGCTATAAAACATATCCAATAAAAATGTTTTAAAAAGCTAAATTCTTCATAAATTTTGGCCAATATGTGATCTACTACACGTTTTTTACTAGTAATGGCAGCGATCAGCGACTTATAGTGTGGCTGCGATATTGCGGTGGACAGTCGGACACTAACTGACACTTTGGACACTTTGTGGAAACCAGTGACACTAATATAGTGATCATTGCTAAAAATATGCGCTGTCACTGTACTGACACTGATTGGGAAGGGGTTAAACATCTAGGGTGATCAAAGGGTTAACTGTGTGCCTAGCCAGTGTTTTTGTGTAAATTGTGTGCTGCTATTACTAAGGGACACAAAATTCATCACTTTCCCCTTGTCAGAACAGAGCTCTGCCTTGTTTACAAAGGGAGAGCTCCGTTCTGTGTCTCTGCCCTGAAGACTTGCGGGTGCTAGCAGACATCCATTGCCTGGCACCCTCAGATCGGCTTCTGAGTAATCACAGCAGAAGCGGCCCGCTGCACGCCCACCCCTAGGCAGAAAAGCAGGTTTATATACGTTATTCTGCACAGAACAACTGCCCTGGAGCAGTATATCTGCTATAGGGCAGTCCTTAAAGTGGAGTTCCACCCCCCCCCCAAAAAAAAAAAATATTAATGTGCTTAAAAAAATAATAAAAAAAAAAACATTTGGAAAAATTTTTTTTTTTTTTACTCACCTCTAAATGCCTGTTGCTAGGGGGTCCCTCGTAGTCTGCCTCCTTCGGCACCTGGGCTCCTGACGTCACTTCCCTCAGCGCAGGAAGGGAGATTGCCTCTCCCTCTTGTCAAACATCTGGGACACCTGACCGGTCCCAGATGATTGCGCAGCCAGTGGCGGCTCGTGCATGCGCAGTGGGTGCTCCGCCGAGCGGATGGGGGGACGAGCGGGGCTTCGATCCCCCGCATCGCTGTACCCTGGGACAGGTAAGTGTCTAATTATTAAAAGTCAGCAGCTGCAGTATTTGTAGCTGCTGACTTTTATTTATTTATTTTTTTTAAGCGGGAACCCCGCTTTAAGTGATTAATAAAAGCTTTCACATATGGGGTATAGAGCCAGCAGTGAGACAGGCCTTATGTGTATATGGGGCATTCTGTAGAGTTTAAAGGTAGTGAATGCATTCACTAGGCCTAGCCATAAGAATATGACATTTTTCATGGTATGTTATATATTAAACAGAGGCTTTGGAGTTTGGTAGTTGCAAAGAGCCCAGAAACGTTTCCCTATATGATTTGGCACAATATTCTGCACCTGCAGCATTTATTGCTGTCAATACACTGGGTGAATCTACATTTCAACAAGAACATTGGCCTATGTCTCCCTTTTGCTTCATATATTATGAAATAGTGTCAACAGAGGTTGGGCAAATGGACAAAGAAAACAGTGTAAACTGTAATCTTTGTCTGCATCACTTTTATAATGTTTCAGAATATTTTGCAATTGTAACTTCAATGCAGAAACATCAAAATACCTGTAATCTTATGTTGTTGCAGGCCTGTTTGAATGTGGGAAAAAAATGTAATTTTGCATTTTGCATTCACACATCACCACAGATATGCTAAGTTGAAAAAAGAAACACAGTGTCCCAGTTTTCTCAAATAATGAAACACCAAAACCCACAACTAGAAAGAGAGATACAGTAATCCTTGAAAAAAGTTTTATACATGGCAAACTTGATTAGCATTGACTTTGATATAAGTATCTTATTTTCACACTAAAGAAAAGAGAAAATATGCAGTCTTTGTTTATGCTGTGTATTATATCTCATGATTAATAGATAATCATGTTCTCTTACTAATGCTAGGCAGATGTTTATTACCTATTTTTATGGATCCAAACGTTAAAGGCTAAGTTCACCTTTTTTTTTTTTTCTAAATTCCAGCTCCCCTATATAACAATATAGCATTATTGTACTTCTTTTGCAAAAAACAGCTTTCGGTTTATTCTACCCATGCTTACCTCACTCACTCACTACTTTTGCAAAATAAGACAGCTTTCTATTTATTCTACACAGGCTTACCTCGCTCTTTTCATGGATGTTTAAAAACCCTGCTCCATTACTTCTGCCTTACTTCCTGAACAGACTTTAGGTCATGACACAGGAGGGAGTTGACCTGCTGACGGTAGAGGATGCAGAGTGTGTGCTAATGAGATCAGGTGGTCAACTTCCTGTGTCATGACCTAAAGTCTATTCAGGAAGTAAGGCAGAAGTAATGGAGCAGGGTTTTTAACCACTTCAGCCCCGGAAGAATTCACCCCCTTCCTGACCAGAGCACTTTTTGCGATTTGGCACTGCGTCATTTTAACTGACAATTGCGCAGTCGTGCGACGTGGCTCCCAAACAAAATTGACGTCCATTTTTTTCCCACAAATAGAGCTTTCTTTTGGTGGTATTTGATCACCTCTGCAGTTTTTCTTTTTTGTGCTATAAACAAAAAAAAAGCGACAATTTTGAAAAAAAACGCATTATTTTTTACATTTTGCTATAATAAATATCCCCCAAAAATATATAAAAAAAACATTTTTTCCTCAGTTTAGGCCGATACGTATTCTACATATTTTTGGTAAAAAAATCGCAATAAGCATTTATTGATTGGTTTGCGCAAAAGTTATAGTGTTTACAAAATAGGGGATAGCTTTATGGCATTTTTGTTAATATTTTTTTTTTTTTACTAGTAATGGCGACGATCAGTGATTTTTATCGTGACTGAGACATTATGGCGGACACATCAGACATTTTTGACACATTTTTGGGACCATTTGTCATTTATACAACAATCAGTGCTATACAAATGCACTGATTCCTGTGTAAATGACACTGGCAGTGAAGGTGTTAACCACTAGGTGGCAGTGTAGGGGTTAAGTGTTTCCTGGGGAGTGTTTCTAACTGTGGGGGGGAGGGGCTGTGTGTGGCACATCACTGATCCCGATCACAGGACACTAGGCAGAACGGGGAGATGCTTGTTTACATTAGCATTTCCCCATTCTTCCTCTCCATGAGATGATCGCGGGTATCCCCGCGGACATCGAGTCGGCGGGACCCGCGACCCAACTCACGGAGCTTGCTGCGGGCGCACGTGCCGCCGGCCGCCCCTTAAAGGGCAGCGTACAGGTACGTGATTCTGCCTGTACGTGCCCTTCTGCCGCAGTATATCTGCGTGAGGCGGTCGGCAAGCGGTTAAACATCCATGAAGAGAGTGAGGTAGACATGTGTAGAATAAATGGAAAGCTGTCTTATTTTTGCAAAATAAGTACATTAATACTATATTGGTACATAGGGGAGCTGGAACTTAGAAAAAAAAAGTGAACAAAGGTGTGTACTCACTGTCTGCCCAGTTCAATCATAAAATGCATTAATAACTAATTTAATCAATTGGCATATAATTGTTATCTTTTTTCTTACCTACAGTATGTGCCTTGAACTTTCTTTTTTGTTGTGGCATCTGAACAATATTTCAGTCATTTCCATTGCATTTAATAATATTATTTAAATATTTTCATGTTTTGGTAAACTATATTTATCTTGCAAATTTTTTATTTTTTTTTACAATTTTTTTTTTGGACAAATGGGTCTGCCTCACCAACACAGGTCAAGTGGCAGTAGGTTAATAGCTATAACACTGGACTATACTAGAAGGAAGATTTCTTATTGCTATTCTGTGTATGGATGTTCATAGGTTTATCATCATGTACACTATAAATAGCACAAGTTCATTATATGTATGTCCTAAACATAAAACCTGTTTATCTATTTGAACAGAGTATAATTTACTTGCTGCAAGAAAAGCGGTTCATTTCTCCCATGGCACAGATAACCCTTGCTCAGAGTTTGATTCTTTCAGCTGACTTAATAGAAAATAATGAGGATCAGCAATTGGTTTGGTCAAAGCAGTTAAACATTTTCACTTCAGTCCACAAACTCATCAACAAACAAGTAAGTGTATTAGTGTGATGCTCCTTGTATTATAAACGTTCAACAGACTCTCTAAAAAAAAAAGCTAGTTTCTGAATGTGCCTTAATACAGTATCAAATGAAAATTTAGAAGGAAGACATGAGCATTTTATTCACATCAATTTATATAGAAATGAATGCA
The DNA here is from genome assembly GCF_042186555.1 of Aquarana catesbeiana. Classification (NCBI taxonomy): domain Eukaryota; kingdom Metazoa; phylum Chordata; class Amphibia; order Anura; family Ranidae; genus Aquarana; species Aquarana catesbeiana. The sequence goes on along the minus strand of NC_133326.1, from coordinate 310,237,362 downwards.
ACAACAAAAAAACTTTTTGCTATTTGTACAAACAACTACTAAAGGTTTTACTTAAATGATCAAATCTAGAAATAATTGTTTTTTAATGTACAGTACCTTAATCATCAGGCTAAATCATCAGTTACTCCATACCTATAATGAATACAATGTAAACATGTAACCTTTCGTTTGTCAAAAAACATGCTTTTGTGTGCATTTTCTTATCCAATTAACCTCCCTGGCGGTATGATTATTTCAGATTTTAGGTGCTGAAAGCGGTACCATTATTTTTGCATGGAAATGTGGCGTTTTATATTGTAGGCCTGTAATTCTTAGGAATAACTCACTGAAATGTGTCCAAACAAGAGTCTAGTAGACATCCTGGGTATGATAAAGTTTGAAACACAAAATCATAAATTATAATATAATAAATAACTATAAATGATAACAAATAATAATATAATAGTAATAATACTTTTTATTCAATAAATTTTAGTAAATAATATAAATCAAAAACACTGACTTTTTTGGCCAAACAAGAGTGCAATATTAGTAGTCATATTGCTTTAGTAAACGTCTCGGGTATGGTAAATTTTAAAACAGGGTACAGCACAAAGTCCGACGTCACAGTCAGGACAGTAGAACCGGGTTTCTTTTCTGACTTTCCTTCCTGTGTCATCACGTTTAGAGCAGCAAACCACACACATCCTTGCGGGTGCTGCCTTCTTTTCCGTTGGTGGAATGGTCCATAAAGTGTCGACCTGTCAGACGTTCCGGGTTCACAACGCCAGCAGCACGACGTCCAGATCTATTTACAGTGGTTGGTGTTTGGTGCTTCAGAAATATGAGTTCTGCAACTTTCCAAACGAAGTCTGCATGAATCACAGGCCTGTCACTCTTTTTTTTTTAGAATAATGAAAGGGTTCCACAGGCACTGTTCAAGAAGATGCCTGAAGATTTTTTTGTAATATTTTTTTTGTTGCTTTCTCATAGCAGGGTAAAAAGTCATGGCCTGGTCAGCTCTGTCAGCACCTCCCATTGTGTTGTTGTAGTCCATTACGAGTTGAGCTTTCATAACGTCTTTTCCACCTTTTGTATGTACCATGAGAGTAGAGGTGTTGTGAATGGTACTCATTAGGCACACATCTTTTTTATCTCGCCATCTTAGTGCCATCATTTTGCCTTTTTGCCAGGCAACTATTTCTCCTGCCTTGAGCTTTTTATTGGCAAAGGTTGGCGGCATGTCACGCCGGTTAGCTCTAACAGTCCCGTATGCATCCGTCTTGTGTTGTAGAAGGAACTCATAGAGTTCTGGAGAAGTATAAAAATTATCTGTGGTTACACAGTACCCCTGATTCAACAATGGCTCAAATCAAAGTGAGAACAGAAGCGGTTGCCATTCCATATTGACTGAATCTGTCGTTGAATTTGGTCCCTTTCCCGGTGTAAAGGACCAAATTCCATATATAACCAGTGCTGGCTTCACAGAGCATGAATGATTTTATGCCGAATTGCGCTCTCTTAGATGCCATGTACTGTATCCAGCTAAGTCTTCCTTTGTAGGCCATAAGACTTTTGTCGATACTGATGTCTCTGTCTGGTACATAGGTCTGCTGAAAATTTTTCTGAATAATTTGATATAAGTCCCAAATTTTTTTCAGTTTTGGAGCTGGATGAGAAGTCTCATCAAATTCGTCATTATTTTGAAAATGCAGATATTTCATTATGAGAGAAAATTTGTATTTCGACATGATGGTGCCAAAAAAAGGAGTGGCTAATATTTTGTTGGTTGTCCAGTACCATTTCTGCAGGGGTTTCCCCACCACTCCCTGGAGAATAATTAGGCCCAGAAACTTCCAGATGTCCTCCTTGGTCACTGGTTCCCATTTTCTGCTCCTTGAAAACCTCTGAGGTATAGCAGCTTGTTGCTCCTGGTATCGGTTTGTCTCCGTAACAATTCTTTCTATGACCTCATCAGTCAAAAAGAGTTGGAGGTATCCCAAGGGGCTGTCATCTTCAACCTGCACTTTGATACCAGGCGCTCCGGTAAACGGGAATCTTGGGGGTGCTGTGTGCTCCGTACCGCAATCAATCGAGCACCAAGTCCGCACATCGCTGGGCATAGTCGCAGGATCATCGCGGAAATCGCTTTCCGTGCCTGATGACGAACTTCCCCATGATTCGCTATCACTCACTTCTGCAAGCGATTCTGTCTCGCTGTCGCTGTTTTCCAGCAGGTCATATGTCGCTTTTGAGGTTGAAGCGCACTTTTTGGATGCCATGGTCACTCTGCAGTTTCCAGACACAAAGTACAGTAAAACTGCAGGCAGGGGCACTGGACAAAGTACTGGGGGGCAATCTGAGGTCAATTTTATTATATTTATTATATTTAGTAATGTAATCCAATAGGATTACAATGTATCAGTGTGTTTGTGTTATATACTATTTGAATTTGCCGCCGGGTCCACCCCCTGCGTCGCTACGCTCGCAGGGAACGGAAGCCAGGGCACACAGAGCACACAGTGCATCGGGCGGAAGATCCGGCCGCCGAACACAGTGTGAGAACATCGCGGGATCCCGGAGACAAGGTGAGTCGCGTCTTCCAGGATCCAGCGATGCGATCCCGAGTCTGGCTCGGGGTTACCGCTTTTGGTACTAAAATCTCACCCCGAGCCAGACTCGGGAATACCGCCAGGGGGGTTAAAGTGTCTGAGTTAATTATCCATAATGCATTGGAAAGAAGTACATGGTTCTATACATCATGAAACTGTTGCACAGCAGTCTGGCCATGCAGGGGTGCAGGGGGAAAGGATCGGATATGAAAAATCCCTTCCGCTGAAATGATAACTGTCAATTAACCAGTTAGTAATCCCACCATTTTTTATTAATTAAAAGACTCAAATATGTTAAAAGTATTGCACTTACTTTTAAAAGTGCCCTCCTGGCACCTGGATACGACTAATATCAGCTGACATATCCATGCTGACATATCGGCATTGGATGTCGCACCACTTCCTTAAAGTAAATCTCTCTAAAACTGAGCTATTAATATCCCCCCCCCCACCCGTGCCCCCCTCCACGACTTTTCCATCAAAATCAACAATGCAACCATCAGTCCCTCCCCTCACGCCAAGGTACTAGGTGTAATCATCTTGTCATTTCAGCCTCAAATCCAATCGTTGTCAAAAGTTTGTAGAATTCACCTCTGTAACATCTCTAAAATTCGCCCCTTTTTAACAAATGAAACCATCAAGCTCCTCATTCACTCCCTTGTTATCTCTTGCCTTGACTATTGCAACTCCCTTCTCATTGGCCTGCCTCTCCATAGGCTATCCCCTCTCCAGTCTATCATGATAGCTGCTGCCAGACTTATCCACCTTACCAACCGCTCAGTGTCTGCCAACCCTCTCCTGCAATCCCTACACTGGCTCCCAATCACCCAGCGAATTAAATTCAAAATACTAACCACAACATACAAAGCCATTCACAACTCTGCTCCGAGCTACATCACCAATCTTATCTCCAAATATCACCCAAATCGTCCTCTCCGCTCCTCTCAAGACCTCCTACTTTCAAGCCCTCTCATCTCCTCCTCTCATGCTCGTCTCCAGGATTTCTCCAGAGCCTCTCCCATCCTCTGGAACTCGTTACCTCCACCTGTCCAGCTATCCCCTACTCTGGGACACTATGTTCACATGCACAAAGACTTTTTATTTATATCTATATAGTGTATGTGTGTTTTAGCGCTACAATTTACTTAATATCCCCTACTCTTGCTACCTTCAGGCGATCCCTGAAAACTCATCTCTTCAGGAAAGCCTATAACGTCTCTAACTAATCTTTTACCACTTCCATCAGCTCATTCCCCACAGTTACAACCTTTTGTACCACCTGCCCCACCCTATTAGATTGTAAGCTCTTCTGAGCAGGGCCCTCTTAATCCTCTTGTATCTTATTGTATTATAACTGTATTGTCCCCCTTTTATATTGTAAAGCGCTGCGTAAACTGTTGATGCTATATAAATCCTGTATAATAATAATAATATTAATAATATAGAAGAAGTGCTGCTGCTCAGTAATATCCCATAACCTTCTGTACTTAAAGTGTTACTAAACCCAGGACCCTGCATTCACTATATCTGGTCTCTCCTAGTACACAGAACATTGAAATGCAAGTATTTTAGTAAATATAAACGGCTAAATACCTTTTATCATCGGCAGTATATAGCAGTCTTATGACTTCTGTCAGTGTCTGGTTAAGGCTTGTAGGAGGAGTTTTCATTCCACTCTGACTGTCCTTTGAGACTGCAGGACCCCTGACCCTCTGTCTGGACAGTGCTGATTGGCCCTGTGTTGATCACATGCACCCTCCCAGGAAAAAAAAAAAAAAAATTTCTAGCAATACACACCAAACTGAGCATGTGCAGAGTGGCCCTGTACTATCAGCTGATGTATTGGGGACTGTGGAAGTAGGGGAGGATCAGAGAACACAGGATCAAACAGTGTTTTTACACAGTGCAGAGGGTTAACCCCTTAGGTTCCACAGTGAGTATAACAAGTATGCTTTACTGCATATACAGATTGATTTTACTGTTGTGGTTTTAGTAACACTTTAAACTAGATGCATGTAAAATGCATTTAATTATTTACTAATAAATACATAGATGAATTAACATGTCTAATATATCTGCCTGGAGTTCAGCTTTAAATGTAGCTGTTCTTAAGTTGTATTTAGTGATATTGCCAGGTTAAGGGCACAGCAAACTGCCTCAGCAGGGTCAGTGAAATGTAAGAAAAGAGGATAGAACATATTCAAATGATGTTTACAGATAATTTAAGGATTTCCAGACCTCTATCAGCAGAGAGTTATGTTGTGTAAGGGGAGTGAGAAGATACAGAATGTACTGGGATTATGGAAATTTTCGAGACACCTGATTAGTATCAGTGGACTTTCCTTTTATTAAGTATATTATTTAACTTGTAAAAAATATATTATATGTGCAGCTTTCTTGTCTTGGAGAAACCACAGAACATAATATAACAAATCCATCCCTGCCACCTTGCAAGAATATCTACTTACCACACATGTCTCTACTGGCTAAAACCAAAATGAGGATTGGTAAGTATAAGCAGAGCAGCTAGCTTGCGTTCCCTGAATCTGTGCTTTGCCTTCATTGTTCTTTTATTAAGTATTTTATATCATTTACAAAGCACATTGTTGACTTCATATAAAATAGATATAATTGTCTTGGCATCATATTGATTATGAGATGGGCTTCTCTGTACTCTTGTAGATCCATGTGCTGATTTTATTCAGACATTGTCAGTAAAACCTGTATAGTAATTGTGTGGGGCAGTAGAAAGAGCAAAGAAAGACACACGCGACCAATTATCTGTCTAGTGTGTCCATTTTTTTTGGCTATTTTTTCTCTTTTTTGCATTTCTGAAAAGTATTGGAGGCTGAAGGTTTGTTATCATTCATGTCCCTTTAATGTGAAGTTAGGAATTCGGTATGATTCCATTCTACAATTTGCAAATATTCTTCATCTCTTTTTTGCTAACCCTAGGCTGTAGGATTGCACATCATTTATCTTAAAAAGTCTGAGCATGTAGAATTGCAGCAGGAGATATGGATTGTTTTAGTTTGAGTTAAAAGTATTTAAAAGCAAATCTTTTTTTTTCCTAGGGTAGGAAACAATTAAACACCTGTCAGGCTTTATTTGCCATTTGTGTTTCATCGGAGATTGAACATCAGTTAATTTCCTGTCCTGAAGACTTAACAGGAATTTGAGACAAAATCTTTCCAAATGTAGACTAAAATGCCTTCTTAGACAATTATCACCAGAACGCATCCATTGCTGTTCTGGTGGCTGCTCAGAAATTTGGATTTTCCCTCGCTTTCAGTGACAGTGGTCACCAGGACAAATAGAGAAGTTGAATCCCCTTATTGGTGAAACAAACTGACAAAAAACTGGCACACAGTATGTTATATGTTCTAAATTCTCACCATTCTATCCAAAACTAAAAAAAAATTTTGGCTTTAGGTTTACCTTAAATAATTTTTTTTACTGTCACCAGGTCAAAATACTGTTTATTTTCTTAATAAGGAATATCATTAGTTGGTTAAAGTAATTGTAAAGTTGTGTTTCTTTTTAGTTACTTAAATGCTCTGTTGCAGTGGATTTGCACAGAGCAGCCCAGATCCTCCTCTTCTCGTGTCCCTCTTCGGTGCTCTGGCCCCTCCCTACTGTTGAGAGCCCCCAAAGCAAGCAGGGGGCGGGCCGTGGCCCGGCCCGCCCCTTTCTCTCCTCATTGGCTGACTGTCTTTGATTGACCTCAGCGGGAGCCAATGGCACTGCGCTGCTGTGTTAGCCAATGAGGAGGAGAGTCCCGGGCAGCCGAGACAATCCTACAACATTGCTGGATCTAAATGGGGCTCAGGTAAGTACTAGGGGGGCTGCTGCACACAAACCATAGAATGCATTAAGATGAAAAACTTTCTGCCTTTACAATCACTTTAATTGGTATGTTGAATCACTATCCTGGTCATGTTTAGTAAAGGGCAATGTCCCCAAATCATAGCTTATAGCAGTTAGTCCATTTCAACTGAACTTTTTTTGTAATGCTGAATATGTTTCTCCACTTATCCAAGGAGCTTTCTTGGTTCTTCTTTGGTTTCTTAGAAGTGAGGAAGTTGCTTGGATAAGTTGTGAAATGTCTTCAACAAGTGAAGTTGAATGTGACTACTTCTAACTCTACTATGACCGGGATAAATGAGAGCTTTAATGAACACCTGCTCTAAACACTGTCGCATACCTGTTCATGGTCCCCAATGCAGCACCCAAAACCGTTTGCCATGGTATCCAGTATTCCCCTAAGATTTGTATGGTTTACATGTTCACTTATCTTCCTCTACTACATCTCAGGTCCCCTGTTTTTAGTTTAGAATGAATGTGCCCCTCAAGAATGGAAAGATTTTGTATAATGTGATGGTTACAGTCCCATCACAATTACTGCAAAGTGTTCACCATGAGATGATTACAAAAGTACAACAACATTTTGAATCTGGAATTTCCAGCAAAAACCTAAATACAGACTTTCAAAGGATTTGTGATTTTGTCTAGCCAGTCTTATTCACCTCTTCCATACTATACATCAAGGAAGATCAATCTTCATTTTCAGTGATTTCTTGGTTCAAATATTAATGGAGGTGGGCTTGTTTCATCATTCATATCCCTCTGTCAGGACCATCCCTTTTGATACTAGAGACCACTTAATCTTTCATCACAACCTTAGTCAGGTGAGATAGATATATATATATATATATATATAACTTTCATAGTACCTTCCAGACAAAATTTTATGCGTATATTTTACAAAAATAATATCTTCATTACAAAAAAATACAACAGATAAAAGCATAGGATTCATTTACTTAAAATCATCATAAAATATGACCATTCTTAAACACTGAGTACAATAGACTTTCGTGTATGCAACCGTCCCGCATGAGGCAAGAAGGATCAACAAATGTCACAATTACTTAATTGGAAGTCTGCGCTTAGGAAAGTAATCACAAGGGCTGCAGCCTCCCCTTAATTAATTCCTAAATAGGAGTTAATTGGAAGTATATAAAGGAGCGATCTGGGGAATTGGCGCTGCCCTATAAACAGTGTATATTACTTAAAAATCAAGAAATAAAAATAAATAAGTGACAAAAAGTGCGTGTAAGAGGAAAGGGCTTGATGTGTGTCCCTTAGGTGAATATACCCCTACGCATGTGCAAAAATACAGAAATAAATAAAGTTTAAGTGTTTGGTGAAAAATATATATAGTATATGACCCTTTAAAGGTGAGCGTGCGATTCCTCTGTGTTGTGTATGTGAATGATCCAATGAGTGGGTTGGGTTTACACTTGCCCAACCTCCATTATAAATCTTTACATTTGCAACAAACCAAAAATAAAAATTTTTTAAATAGTGTGTAGCCTCCTCTTGAAATTATTGGGGTCCGTGAAGAAGCACACTATTTGGGGGCTACCAACATCCGTATAAGGTTACCACATATCCCCAATTTGTATAGTGACTGAAGTGCACTGTGTGTAAAAAAGAGAAAAAGTGCTAAGACTCTATATTACAGTATATTAGACTTCCCCATAATTCATATATAAAAATAGGAATCCAAACATCAGTTAAATTAAAAACAGCGTATATGAATGCAGCATCTGTAAAAAAGTCCCTGTGATGGACCCAGGCAAAAGTAAAATGTCTTATTTGCAGAGACAGGAATATTAAGAACACCAGGATCGGTTGACATGCAGTTAAAAATGCCCAAGGGGTAATAAGAGGTGACTTCCGTGCATGTAGAAGCTGGTGACTCCAAGTGCTCCCCCCCGGTGCTCCCCCACTCACCAGAATCCGTCACCCCCTAGGGGGTACTAGGCAGAAGAGTGGGTGTCTTTGGGTAGCTGCCTCTGATGGATGTCTCTCTTAGCCTTCACTGCTCCGTGAGGTTGCTCCGTTGATCCGGTTATAAGGGTCCCCTTATAATGATCCAGGCCCGGGTACCTCCACTATTATCCACCTCCGTACTGCTAGATCCTCCTTTAAATGCCACAGGCATTTAGAGGAGGATCTAGCAGTACGGAGGTGGATAATAGTGGAGGTACCCGGGCCTGGATCATTATAAGGGGACCCTTATAACCGGATCAACGGAGCAACCTCACGGAGCAGTGAAGGCTAAGAGAGACATCCATCAGAGGCAGCTATATATATATATATATATATATATATATATATATATATATATATATATATATATATATATATATATATATATATATATATATATATATATATATATATTGCGAGAGAGAGACTGCATATCTAACTTTTAAAATGTTAATGTAGTTTTCAAAACCTCTGCAGCCCCCACCCTCCATCTCCATGACCTCTTCATCATAGCAGGTCATTAAACCTATCTTAAAATACTCACTACCTGTCTTGCCCATGGGCAGGCAATGTTTACAGCCTCTGGCATAGTCTAAAGTGTGTACCCTGCAGCCAAGCCTCCTATCCTTACATATCATGGTTTATGGCATAGATGATATACAGTGAACTTCAGGCTACATTCAACAAATGTTGAATATGGCCATCCTGGTCAGATTTGCTTACCCTCCAGGGATGGCATGCCAACACTATAAAAATAGAATAGAAAATATTAATATAGCTTCATCCTTTTGACCTAGTATTTTCTCAGTTCCAGAGACATCGCTGGATCTTCATTTTGTGATTAGAGTAGAAAGTTAGACTTGTTGCTTTCATCACTGATATTGCCTAAGCTTACAGCAATTATCAACATAATATAGAACCTTTAGTTTGGATAAAAGAATTACCCAGCAGCTGTAATTAAAAATGGTTGCTATTTAATTACCAGTGGTTTGTTTTTACATCAGTAATATAAAATATATGTCATCTGGGCAGACATCCAGTACCAGCTTTTGTTTTGTGCTAGACAGCCGTGTGCTATTCACTGGTCTGAGTTTTCTTTTGTCAATGTCTTATGAGCTTCTTTTCAGTTAAGTTTATTGCAGAGAAGGCCAGACTAGGCTGAAACTATAAATAATCTTTATGGCTGCTTGTTTAATCTGTTTTATTACAATTCTTACATTTAAAGAAGACCACTGAGCAATCTAAACAGACCATGTAATGTGCAATTTCAGATAAACAGCCCGTTCCATTAAAAAAAAAAAAAAAACACCTGCCATTTATGATATTTTCCTGGCTGTAACAGTCATACGCATTTAGAAAAACCACTCTTTTTTGGCATGTCAATGGTAGGGGAGAGCACAGAAAGCACGCCTTGCGCTAAATCTCTTTAATCTTAAAGGGTCACTGTCATGAAGCAAATCACTTATGTCACTAGGCTTTAATGCTGTAACTTGTGTGCTGCAAATGAATCATATAATGGCTCCTTCAGTGAAAGCTTGGATACAGAGTAGTTTTGCCTTGTAACAGAAACCCTTTCAAATTTGCTGAACTACAAGGTGCCTAATTTTCACGTAAAGAGTATGTAAAGGCGCAAACTTTTTTTCTAGTTTTGGATGGAGTGAGGAAAGGTCAAGTTTATTTGTAAATATTGTCAGCAGGATAGAAAGTGATGGAAAATCGAAAAGGTTGGTGTTGTCACTTGACCAGGAGGTGAAAGTAACTCTTCCAATGAAACACCATTTCAGCTAACAAATATCTAAGAGGGGATTTCTGTTTTTTAACAACTATGATGTACATTGTCAATGGCTCACTACTCGCTAGCATTCAGAAAAATGTTACCTTTGCTTCCTAGTGTATCACAACGAAAATAACTTCATGCAATGTTGTATTTTCCTCTCCTGTCCCATTAGGGAGATTTTCCTTTACCTCCTGTCCTGCAGATAGCAGCAGCAAATGAGAGGAAATTTCTTCAAAGAGATAATTTCACTCTAAGGCTAGGTTCACACTATTTCAGGTGGCTGCGGGCATGGGAATCACACCTGTTCCCGCACCTGCAACTACCTAACTTAAAAACTCACAGGGCTGTCATTCATTCTGAATGGCACCCCCGTGCATCTAAAAACGCAGTGCGTTTGCGGGTGCAGGTACTGCTAGGAAATCCCATGGTGCAAAAGCACCAATGTGATTTCCCCTGCTGCTGCATTTTAAGAAAGGTGCAGGAACCTTTTTCCTGCATGAAACGCAGGCATATCTGCCCATTCAAATGAATAGGCTGCTGTGCCCGCACAAACCCAGCTTGCAGTTGCAGAACAAATATCTCCATTGGGATATTTTCCCTCATTTATTGTTCTGGTAACTTTTCTAAAATGTGAGTTGTTTTCCATTCCTTTATGTATATGCATAAAAAATTTGGCAACACATACAGTGTAACTTTCCAGTGTAACTAAGTTCTCTGGGATTTATCCCTGCTTACTAAACAATTAACATATTCCTAGTGCTAGCTCCTCATTGCTATCATGGAGCAGAATTCCCCAACAGCATTTACTGTATGAACTGCTGTCTGTATTGAGAATGAAAGATATGCAACAGCATGCACCTCTCTATGATACAAAGGTCACACTTTTAACTGGGATGTGTTTTGTGGTATGATATCCTAAAGCTGTCTATTAACGGCACTGATTCATGTTTTCTTCAGGACGAGTGTTGACTCTCCAAGCGTGTTCTCCGTCTGAATCATCTATTAACCTGTCTGAGTTGTTGCCATGTTTGAATCTATACAAAACAGCTTTACAAGTGTGTAGAGAGGCCTCGTTTCGAGAATATGACTTGGAAGCAGAATTGCTTTTCCTAAAAGGTATACATCTTGGGATTTTACGTGGGAATACAAACTAAATACAGCAACACCTAACTTGTATTTATCATTCACTTTAGAACAAGCCAACAGACTAATATAAATGTTGTTACTAACTTTTTCATTAAATTGTGTTAGGGATAAGTAAGGGCTCATATATACCTTTTTTTTGCTTCTCATTTATTTTCTTCACTCATCAGAAGCATCTCAGTGCAGCTCAGAGGCAGCTCAAAGCAACATCTTGACCAACTGAAAACAAGTCAAAGCAACTCAAAGCAACCAAAAGCATAGTGTATTTGGCACACTTCTGAGTCTGACAACTGTGTATATGATCTTTGAGAATCATTGTACCATATTCTAATTCTAATACTCTTCACCATGTTAAATGTGTTCCACCTATATAGCATTATTTCTTTATGATGGCAGGTCATATGCTATGTCAAAGTGACTTAAAGTAGAACTATAGGCAAAACTTTTCTTTTTCATTGTGAATAAAGCAAGTGAGGGTTATAACCCCTGTCAGATTTTTTTTCACCATCTGGTTTTGACAGGTACCCACTCCCACTTCAGAGTAAGATCGCCATTGGAGATCTACAAAATTTCCAGCCCCTCCTTCTTCCCCCTGCTGCCTTCTGGGAAACACGCAGGTCTCAGAAGATGGTGGGACCATTCAGAAAGTGCAGCAGTAGTACATCGGCTGTGAGGCCTGAAGGCTTCACTACCAGTTTGCCTTACTTACAATGCTGGCACCTGCACCCAAGCCGATTGATGAATCGGCTCAGGGTGCCGACATGGCAGACTCCCTGGACAGGTAAGTGTCCTTATATTAAAAGTCAGCAGCTACAGTATTTGTAGCTGCTGCCTTTTTTTATTTTTTTTTACAGACTGGAGCTCCTCTTTAAGCAGCACTGTCACCTATTTCCTAGCAATAGTCAGATTAAGGGGTAAACACTACTTTATTAAAATGTAAGTAAGGTAAGGTGAAAGTTTTGCCAACATCAGCCAGTTGTTAGTTTCCATTTTAAACCCCTATGAATTAAATCTGCGCAAATCCCTTTCAAGATGGCACCTAGTTTTGTTTTGATAGCATACTAATATGTGCCTTTTCTAAAACTAAACAAACTGAAACTTCTTTAATCAAATGTATTTAAAAAAATGTCTTTCCTTTTCCATTCACTATGTTTTTATTACTTTTGATGTTGTTGGAATACAGTCTTTTTTACTTTAACTTAATTTTAGGTAAGACCGAGCACCTGATGTTTCTCCTTGGAGACCATGAAAAATCCAGAGCCATCAAATCGTTTTCTGAGGCTATAAATGTGAGCAGTAATTATGATCATAACTTTAGGTAAGGAAAATACAGGGTTTTGTTAGGTTGAATGACACGTTTTGGGCTATGCTGATAAGTGTATGCTTTCGTTGTGTAGACAGAAATTATTTTCTGAGAATTATCAGGTCTGAAATTATTTTTGATAACAGTTTTCAGTGAATTTTATGAAATATATAATCACTGCTAAGCTAATAGGAAATTGTTCATCTTCAGTGAATTGTTAACTGCAGATACTTGCAATCCTATATTGCAATATTTACAACTACTTATAACAATATGAATAGCATAACCTATTTTCTAGTCATTTTTAGTTATAATTTTGTATACAAACTTTAATGCTTCTTATTTATATCTCTCATAGCCTAATAAGAAAAGCTTATTTGGAAATAGCTCTAATATATATTCACATGTCCAATCTGGATACAAACAAAAATACTATAACTCTTCGAACCACAAAAACACCAGAAACTCCAACATCGAAAGGAAAGGTAATTCTTGAATATAATATATGTTATCATTATTAGTTGTGGTTATAGTATTTTACTTTAAGATCTCTGCTGTGAATTATTTGGCTAGAATAAACATGGAGTTAGGAATGTTCTTAACTGGCAGGATATATGCTATCGATAAATAATGCTGATACAGTGGGGACATAAAGTATTCAGACCCTCTTAAATTTTTCACTCTTTGTTAAATTGCGGCCATTTGCTAAAATCATTTAAGTTCATTTTTTTTCCTCATTAATGTACACACAGCACCCCATATTAACAGAAAAACACAGAATTGTTGACATTTTTACAGATTTATTAAAAAAGAAAAACTGAAATATCACATGGTCCTAAGTATTCAGACCCTTTGCTGTGACACTCATTTAACTCAGGTGCTGTCCATTTCTTCTGATCATCCTTGAGATGGTTCTACACCTTCATTTGAGTCCAGCTGTGTTTGATTATACTGATTGGACTTGATTAGGAAAGCCACACACCTGTCTATATAAGACCTTACAGCTCACAGTGCATGTCAGAGCAAATCATGAGGTCAAGGGAACTGCCTGAAGAGCTCAGAGACAGAATTATGGCAAGGCACAGATCTGGCCAAGGTTACAAAAAAATTTCTGCTGCACTTAAGATTCCTAAGAGCACAGTGGCCTCCATAATCCTTAAATAGAAGATGTTTGGGACGACCAGAACCCTTCCTAGAGCTGGCCGTCCGGCCAAACTGAGCTATCGGGGGAGAAGAGCCTTGGTGAGAGAGGTAAAGAAGAACCCAAAGATCACTGTGGCTGAGCTCCAGAGATGCAGTCGGGAGATGGGAGAAAGATGTAGAAAGTCAACCATCACTGCAGCCCTCCACCAGTCGGGGCTTTATGGCAGAGTGGCCTCTCCTCAGTGCAAGACACATGAAAGCCCGCATAGAGTTTGCTAAAAAAACACCTGAAGTACTCCAAGATGGTGAGAAATAAGATTCTCTGGTCTGATGAGACCAAGATAGAACTTTTTGGCCTGAATTCTAAGCGGCATGTGTGGAGAAAACCAGGCACTGCTCATCACCTGTCCAATACAGTCCCAACAGTGAAGCATGATGGGGGCAGCATCATGCTGTGGGGGTGTTTTCCAGCTGCAGGGACAGGACGACTGGTTGCAATCGAGGGAAAGATGAATGTGGCCAAGTATAGGGATATCCTGGACAAAAACCTTCTCCAGAGTGCTCAGGACCTCAGACTGGGCCGAAGGTTTACCTTGATGGACTTGTGTCTTTTTTCAACCTCACCTACTATGTAACTATGTAACAATGACCCTGAGCACACAGCTAAAATAATGAAGGAGTGGCTTCACAACAACTCCGTGACTGTTCTTGAATGGCCCAGCCAGAACCCTGACTTAAACCCAATTGAGCATCTCTGGAGAGACCTAAAAATGGCTGTCCACCAATGTTTACCATCCAACCTGACAGAACTGGAGAGGATCTGCAAGGAGGAATGGCAGAGGATCCCCAAATCCAGGTGTGAAAAACTTGTTGAATCTTTCCCAAAAAGACTCATGGCTGTATTAGATCAAAAGGGTGCATCTACTAAATACTGAGCAAAGGGTCTGAATACTTAGGACTAGAGGTCGACCTATATGGGTTTTTCTCTGGCCGATGCCGATATTTAGAGATCGCGATGGCTGATATAAGATGCCGATTTTTTGGGGCCGATATATTAGGCCGATTTTTTTTTTTCTCTTTTTTTTTTCCCTTCATCTCATAAAATCTAACAGTTAGACCCCTTTCACACTGGGGCGTTTTTCAGGCACTTTTGGGCTAAAAATAGCGCCTGTAAAGTGCCTGTAAAATGGCTCACCTGCAGAATGTGTGAACACTCGAGTGCTTTCACACTGAGGCGATGCGCTGGCAGGATGTTTAAAAAAAGTCCTGCAAGTGGCATCTTTGGAGCGGTGTATACCGCTCCTCCACCACTCCTGCCCATTGAAATGAATGCGCACCGCTGCCGAAGCGCCTGCAAAGCGTTTTGGCAGCAGCGCTTCAGGGGCGCATTTAATCCCTTCCTCAGCCGCTAGCTGGGTTATAAGCGCCCCGCTAGCAGCCGAATAGCGCAGCTAAAATGACGGTAAAGCGCCGCTAAAACTAACAGCGTTTTACCGTCAACTCATGCCCGCTCCAGTGTGAAAGCAGCCTTAAGTAATACAGAAAATTTTTTACATTTAAACATTTATTAAACAAAACAAATCTCCAATCAGTTCACTTGTATGTATAATTTAGATTAAAAAAAAAAAAACAACGATATCTTAAATATTAAATACACAAAAACAGGTAATCAAAACTTTTGGATGAAAAAAAATGGGCTAACTTTACTGCTTATTTTTTTTTTTTTTATTTCATTAATGTATTTTTTTTTTTTTTAAATTGCGTTTGAAAGACTGCTGCGCAAGTACCGTGTGACATAAAATATTGCAACAACCGCTATTTTATTCCCTAGGGTCTCTGCTAAAAAAAATATATATAATGTTTGGGGGTTCTAAGTGATTTTCTAGCAGAAAATACAGGATTTTTACTTGTAAGCAACAAATGTCAGAAAAGATTTAGTCTTTAAATGGTTAAACTGAGAGCTTCTACACGCGGAGTTCAGCTCATTGATAAAAGAACCTGAAAAGATACAATGTATCTTCTTATCAGACTTGGCAGGCTGCCCAGGGAAGAGAGAATCCTCTCCACAGATAACTTTCAGGCAACTTGCATTGACTTCTATTACAGAAGTAATTTGCAAGTCCCGCTGAAGTTATAATCGACTTTTTTATCAGCACAACCGGCCGATGCCGATTAAGTAAAAAAAGCTAAATATCGGCCGATATATCGGTCGACCTCTACTTAGGACCATGTGCTATTTCAGTTTTTCTTTTTTAATAAATCTGCAAAAATGTCAACAATTCTGTGTTTTTCTGTCAATATGGGGTGCTGTGCAATATAACAGAGAGTGAAAAATTTAAGGGGGTCTGAATACTTTCCACTGTATATAGAGATAAAATAATACTCTGTTATGGGTTTAATCAGTAAAACGTTGGATGGATTCTTTATGATTACTGATTCTACTAGCTATCAAAATGATTTTTCAAAACCCCTAAAGCTGTATTCCTTGCAAACCGCTAAATCAGTGTTTTTCAATTCCAGTCCTCAATGCGCCCTAACAGGTCATGTTTTCAGGATTTCCCTCAGATTAAACGGCTGTGGTAACTACTAAGGCAGTGAAACTGATCAAATCATCTGTGCAAAATAATAGCCTGAAAACATGACCTGTTGGGGCACCTTAAGGACTGGATTTGAGAAACACTGCGCTAAATACACGGTTGAAATTCACAGTACATACTGTATATATGTTAAATCTTTTTTTTTGTCAGCTACAAGATATGTATTTCTGTTGATCCAGTGCTGAGATTTACAGTCTTTCCAGCTTTCTAGTAGCACAACAAGGCTGGTGACCTGACACTTTTCCGCTAAAGTTAGTAATACTGATAGCTTACCTACCTGACTGAACAGCAGATGCAGCAGATTGAGGTCCTTTTTCTCCTCCTGTCAGTGTGTTTCATTTCACTATATTTGAATGCAGCACTCCTGTTCTGTGCTATATTAAAGCCAAACCTTTTTTTTTTAAGATTTGGATAGAGCATTAAAGGATTTACACTGCCCATCATTTTTATTTTTTAAGTCCCACTGGGGAGACTTTCCATCACTTCTGTCCAGAGAAGCAACATGAAGTGTTCGCCTCTTAGACAAGTGTACTCTAGCATTTATTATAATAGGAAGATTTTTTCTTGCCTCTTGTTTTGGTGACAACTGTAAAATGTTGGGATTTCCTTCACTTTCTACTTCATGGACTGTGGTCACCAAGACAAATATAAATGGTAATTCTAACAGGAGGGGCACAGATGGCAAAAAAAAAAAAATTGACAGGTGTTGAAATCTTTCCATATACTTCCAGTTCCGGCGCCGCATGGAGTAGCTGTCTCTCACATCAGCTCCCACAGCACGACCCTCAAATCGGCCTGAAGAACCTGCCAGGCCCCCCCACCGCTGCTCGCAGGCCCCCCTGGTGACTCTCTGCCTGCCCGTGGACCGTTTTGTGGAGAAAACCGGAACGTGATCGCAGGTGGCCCTGATGGCCCAGCCACAAATTGAGGCCCCGGTCTCGGCCTTGTCGGACCACTAGGCGGACGTGCTAGACATGGATGTGAGTGGCTGCTCAGCTTCTCCCTCCCCACAACATGCCTCACCCTCCTCACACCAAGGAGACAAAAATACAGAGCGCATAGCTCAGGCAGTGGCAGCACTATTGACCCCCATGATAGCTGCCTCAGTTGAGAAGGCAGTGAATGCAGGGATGAAGCAATTCCAAAAACAACTGGGGGAACACACAACCAGGCTGAATGAGGCTGAACATCGCCTCTCCAATGTGGAAGAAGAATTTTATCATGCACAAGCCACGGAGCAGGCACAGGACAAAACATACCAATATATACTTCAAAAACTGGACGATTTGGAAAATATATCTGAAAGGAGCAATCTACGCTTTGTAGGCATCCCAGAATCCCTCCAAGCATCAGCCCTCACTGAAATTTGCACCAGATGCATCCCAGAAGCATTAGGCCTTCCTGGTCCCTGCACGGTAGAACGGGCCCACCGCATGGGAGCTTTCACAGCCGAACGCAAGACTCCTTGCCCGATCATCGCTAAATACCTAAATTACTCGGACAACACCTCCATATTGCAAAAATTCAGGCTGTCTAGATCCATTCAAATAGACGGAATAAAGGTCCTGATCTTTGCAGACTACTCCATCGAAGTCTCTAAAAAAAGGAAAACTGGCTGCAACTCTCCGTCTCAAGGCCCCTAACGGAGATCAGCTCTCCTTCCAGTATCCTTCTGAAGCGGAGGTCTTCCTGCGTACACTACATGCAGATTCGCACTCCAACTCCTCATTCAGGGCTGCCCCAAATAATCGCCCTCTGGACCAAAGAAGCCCACGGAAGGATTCTCCAAAGGACTCAGATACTCTGGACCTGACCATCGATCTGCTCCTTGTTGATCTGGTAACCGCAAAAAAAAAAAACACTCCATCCAATAATGGCTGCTTGTATGCTCTATTGTAGGTTTTCCCAGGTTGGGCTTCACCTCAATTAACGTTCTCCTCTGATATAGCCTCCAACAAACTGGCAGGCCTTGATACTATGTTTATTATTGTTATCTTTAACCATACTATGTTTTCACTGCATGAAATGACCCTATGGCCTTATTGCATACAGCCATCTCCCTCCCTCATACACAACCCGAGATTGCTGCAAAAGATACCATTAACTTTTTGGGCAAGCCTCCGCTGCATCATTCAGGTCAGTACTGGGAGCAGGCCTATACAGTGAACTCATGCGGGAAAAAAAGAGAAGTTCATTCATTGTTTTGTAACATGTTTATCTCGTGCTTTTTCCCCTACAAACCCTCTCCCACTTCTCTCACCTCTATCCTACACTACCCATCACAAAACCAGACACTCAAGCACCAGTAAACTCTTTTGAGAATCGCATCGTTCTACATTAATATAACAGTTCCTCCCTCCAGGTAAGAACCCTATACAAACTTAACACCAGCCCAAATCCCCCCAAAAATTCTACCCCCATGAAAATCACCTCTTGGAACGTAAAAAGGGCTTAGGTCCCCCAACAAGAGACTTAAAATCCTTTGCCATCTTAAGAGACTTAAAACCGACATTGCCTTACTTCAGGAGACACTTCTATTGTCTCCCGACTTCCATTGCATGAGAAAGCTCCAGGTAGGTACTGTCCTGGGTTCCAACGCAGCTGGGCGCAAAGCAGGGGTTCTCATCTTGATACACAAAAACCTCCCCTGTGAAGTCATGTCTGTAGCCCCTGATGATCAGGGTCGTTTCCTCACTGCACATATCCGGGTAGGAAACAGAGACCTCGTGATATCCAATATCTACACCCCTAATAGCCCTGGCAAACAATTCTTTAGTGAGATCTCAACTAGATTATTAAATGCCCTGAATGTCCCACATATAGTTGGAGGTGACTTCAACACCACACTGCACCCGACGGATGACAGATCATGCCCCTATATCAGCAACTCTTGACAACCCTGACCTATATCCTAACCCCAGAATATGGCGCTTCCTATCCTATCTTCACAACAACTCTGATTTCCAATCATACATGGAGGAAGCGTGGAAAGATTTTTCTACAGCTTCTACAACTCCCCACATGTTGACAACCCAAAGCTTTTTGGGAAGATAGTAAGGCCTTTCTTAGAGGCCGGATCATATCATATGCCACTTCTTACAAAAAACACATTCTAGCAAACTACAAGATGGCTAGCTCCAAACTCCGACTGGCACAATGATCTCTATATACCCTAGACTCAGGTCAGGCAGGGGAACCATCACCAAATTACTTTTGAAGAAAGGAAAAGACCCCCTTGAACCGGGCTCCTACAGACCCATATCACAAAATTCTCTCAAAAATTGTCGCCACTAGACTTGCCAACATCATTCCCTCCCTGATACACCCTGCTCAGTCAGGTTTCATAAAAGGGAGAACAGCCACGTTAAATATCCGCAAAGTAATGATGGTCCTAGAACATACTAAATGTAACCGGGGGGGGGACTTTGCCATCATCACTCTGAATGCGGAGAAAGCCTTCGACAAAGTCAGCTTTCAATGGCTTTCAATGGTCATGGGTCATGTCAAAAATGGGTTTCACTGGCCCTTTTAATCACCTTGTGAACACTATGTACACTTCTCCCGCAGCCAGATTGGTGATGGCTGGCCTTCTCTCTGACAAATTCCGACTCTACAAGGACACAAGACAATGCTGCCCCCTCTCCCCGCTGCTATTCAACCTAGCGTTAGAACCCCTTTCTAGATACCTAACCCAAAAGGCCCCACTACATGGGATCAACATTGGCAAATATGAAATACGCACCTCCCTCTTTGCCGATGAGACAAAAAACAAAAGAAAAGCGCCTCTGAGTGCAAGTATTTAATAAGGAAAACAGCATGTAATCCAAAACTTACATGGAGGTAAGGGGTAACAAGCTCCGGGGAGGTAAGGGCTCCTGGATCAGTCCACAATGTTGCTGAGTGTCCTGTACAGTCGGAGTCTTCAGCTGGGATGACCGCAATCACCTGCAGGGAAGCCGGCTGGTCGTCTCACTGGCTGGAGTAGATGGAAGTGTTCTGCTCTGAAGGGACGCCCGCTGGCATGTGACGTCTCCAGAGTATAGGGGAAAGAACAACGCATTTCAGAGCATGCGCGAGACTCACAGTGAGCATGCGCGCTCCTTTGTCAAGTGTATAGCGAGAGGAAGGGAAAGAAATTTAAATGCTCTGCATTAGGAAAAAACGACAGCTAGCCAATAGGGTAATCCAAATGTTTTGGCGAGCTGGCAAGCCACTCTATAAGGATGATATGTGGATCATTTTCATTAATAAATATTATTAATAAAAAATAATAATAATTTATAATAAATGTGTCTTAAGAGTATAAAAATTCATATACAATTTATATATATCATAAATTAATATATATCATAAATTAATGTGGATGGCCAAAAATAATAAAAAAAAAAAAAAGGCAAGAAACATATGCTCATTTATAATGAGAGCTAAACCAGTATCAATATATGCGATATAAATATATGCAAGATGTCATATGCAAAAATGATTAGAGATACAATCGTAAAAATAGATAAGACCAGACACGATATAACTGTTCTAAATTACTACCCATCGAATAATGATCAAAAATTGTAAACCAATTGTAAAGAATAATGATACTAATTGGTATAAAGAATTAAAATAAGGAGAACATGGTGAGAAAAAATATATATAAAAAAAAATGTATATATAATATATATATATATATATATATATACACACACATACACACATTTATGTGTGGGGCCTACACTTATGGAAGAGAATAATAATATACATATAATAAACATGAAGAATGTGAATACTAAAGGAACTAAAAATAAAAACGAAATATAGATAAAAATAGTAATAATAATAGTAATGGATTGTTCCTTAATAATATATATGGCCAAAATGTATATAGGTTATGCACTGAATTTAAGAGGAATGTAATAATAGGATTTTTAAATACAGCTTACCTGTAAAATCCTTTTCTTGAGAGTACATCACGGGACACAGAGTATTCATTACATAGTGGGTTAGATTCCTCCCCTATATAACCCCTACCATACGGGGAGGACCTCAGTTTTGTAGCAAAGCAATAGGTAACCACGTAAAACCCATAGAAGGGCGGGAGCTCTGTGTCCCGTGATGTACTCTCAAGAAAAGGATTTTACAGGTAAGCTGTATTTAAAAATCCTAATTTCTTGATCATACATCACGGGACACAGAGTATTCATTACATAGTGGGATGTCCCAAAGCAATGCTCATTTGAGGGGAGGGAGACACAGATCAGAAAATATAGACCGCAAACGGACCAGAGGAACTAAACTGCAGCCTGCAGTACACTGCGCCCGAAGGCGGTATCCTCTTGCCCTCTTACATCCACCTGATAGAATCTGGTGAATGTATGGACTGAAGACCAAGTCGCAGCCTTACAGATCTGAGCCATGGAGGCCTTGTGATTCTCTGCCCGAGAAGCACTAACAGCCCTAGTTGAGTGAGCTTTCACATGAAAAGGAGGAGTCTTCCTCTTTATATCATAAGCCTGAAAAATAACCTGTCTAATCCATCTAGAAAGAGTGGATTTCGACGCTGCTTGGCCTTTCTTATGGCCATCTGGCAGAATAAACAAACAATCAGTTTTCCGTATCTGAGCGGTTGCCTGCAGATAGACACTGACTGCTCTAACCACATCAAGAGTGTGCAAAGATTCTTCCTCCGTGGACTGTGGATCTGAAAAAAAGGATGGTAGGTCTACATCTTGATTCAAATGGAATCCCGAAACCACCTTAGGTAAGAAGGAACAATTAGGACGCATAACAATCCTGTCCTTGTGAATAATTAAATATGGCTCTTTACAAGAAAAAGCTGTCAATTCTGATTCTCTCCTAGCAGAGGATATGGCTATCAAGAAGACTTTTTTAGTCAAAAGCGCTAAAGGAGCCAGGTGCAGTGGCTTTAAAGGGTTGTCCCTGTAAAGCCGACAACACCAAATTCAAATCCCATGGGCATACTGGAGGTTTAACTGGCGGATTCAACCGCAGTGCCCCTGAATAAAGGCCCAGACCAGGGAATGTGAAGCAATTGGCTTCTGAAAAAATACAGACAAAGCCGAAATTTGGACTTTGATAGTGCTCAAAGCCAATCTCATTTCTAGGCCTGACTGAAGAAAGGTCAAGATTCTGTTAATCATATACCTTCTAGGATGCCATCCCCTGGGTTCACACCAGGAAACATATGCCTTCCAGATTTTGTAGTAAATAAGCCTGGAGGCCGGGTTTCTGGCATTCACCAGAGTGGAAAGGACTGACTCCGAGAGCCCACGATCTTTTAAAATGTGGGTTTCAGCAGCCAATCCTTCAAATTTAGACTTTGTAAAGCAGGGTGGCAAATCGGACCCTGTGTGAGCAGATCTGGCCGGAATGGGAGGACCCAAGGCCTGCTCACTGCCATCTTTACGATCTCTGCATACCAAGGTAATCTGGGCCAAGCTGGGGCTACTAAAAGGGCCGACTTTGCTTCCCTTTTGACCCTTCCCAGAAAGAAGTGGGTTCGGAGGGAAGGCATACATTAGATTGTACTGATCCCATGGGATTGTCAGAGCATCTGACCCCTGAGCAAGTACATCCCTTGTTCTGGACACAAATTTGTCCAGCTTCCTGTTGAAACTGAACGCGAATAGATCCACATCTGGTGTTCCCCACCTTTGACATATGGTTTGGAATATGTCGGGGTGTAGGGACCATTCTCCTGGGCATAATTGCTGGCGGCTTAAGAAATCCGCTTGCCAATTTTCCACTCCTGGGATGAATACCGCAGACAGGCAGGGAACATGGCTTTCTGCCTATGCAAGAATGCGATTCACCTCCCTTTGGGCATCCAGACTTCTGGTGCCTACCTTGGTGATTGATGTAAGCCACAGCCGTGGCTCTCAGTTGCAGACCATCTTCCCTGCGTGCATGTTTCTTCCAGAACTGCTCCCCAGCCTGTCAGACTGGCATCTGTGGTTACGATCTTCCCTTGTAGTGGAAGAAAGGCTTTGCCTTTCAAAAGATTTTTGATTCGTAACCACCAATTGAGGCTTTTGCGTATCCTTGGGGATAGGCACATCGGAAGATCCAAGGCATGAGTCTTTTTGTTCCAAGCCGCGAGAATGCTTCTCTGCAGGGGCCTTGAGTGAAACTGGGCAAATGGAACAGCCTCGAAAGTGGCAACCATCTTTCCTAATGCCCCGTACACACGGTCGGACTTTGTTCGGACATTCCGACAACAAAATCCTAGGATTTTTTCCGACGGATGTTGGCTCAAACTTGTCTTGCATACACACGGTCACACAAAGTTGTCGGAAAATCCGATCGTTCTATACGCGGTGACGTAAAACACGTACGTCGGGACTATAAACGGGGCAGTGGCCAATAGCTTTCATCTCTTTATTTATTCTGAGCATGCGTGGCACTTTGTCCGTCGGATTTGTGTACACACGATAGGAATTTCCGACAACGGATTTTGTTGTCGGAAAATTTTATCTCCTGCTCTCCAACTTTGTGTGTCGGAAAATCCGATGGAAAATGTCCGATGGAGCCCACACACGGTCGGAATTTCCGACAACACGCTCCGATCGGACATTTTCCATCGGAAAATCCGACCGTGTGTACGGGGCATAACAGTCTTATACATAGCCGAATGGATGGACTCTTTTTGCTTAATACTAAGCGGACTAGAGCTCTTACGGCCTTGACCTTTGGCTCTGGTAGAAACACCCTGCCTTGAGCGGTGTCTATGATTATGCCTAGATACTCCAACCTTGTTGAAGGTTGCAAAGAAGACTTTTCTAGGTTGATTATCCAGCCTAGTCTTTCCAAATGTCTTACTGTCTTGAAGACAGCGCGGTTCAGGTGTGCCACCGATTGCTCTATGAGTAGCAAATCGTCTATATAAGCTACCACAGTTATGCCCTGAGCTCTTAGATTTGCTAAGAGAGGGTCTAGAATTTTTGTAAAAATTTCGAGGAGCTGTAGCGAGACCGAAAAGAAGGGCCACAAACTAGAAATGGCGCTGGTCTACCGTGAACCTTAGATATTTTTGGTGAGCGGGAAAAATAGGCACATGAAGATATGCATCCTTGATATCTATTGATGCCATAAATTCTACCCCCTGCAGGGTGGAGACCACCGAACGAATTGACTGCATTCAGAAGGATCGAATATATAGAAACTGATTCAGATCCTTTAGCTCTAGGATGGGTCTGACATCTCCATTTGGCTTTGGAACGGTGAAGAGATTCGAGTAGAACCCTGAACCCTGATCTTTGGGGTTCATTTCTACTATCACTCCCTGGGATAGTAAGCGATCTAAGGCCAGTAGCAGCAGTTCTCGCTTTACTGGATCTTTGGGAACTCTTGACCTTAGGAAACGAGCTGGTGGAAGATCTAGGAACTATATTTTGTAACCTAGAGATACTGAAGAGACCACCCACTTGTCTTGAACCTCTTCCCGCCAGGCTCATGAAAACTGTAGGAGCCTTCCCCCCACTTGGCCGAGTGGGGGCGCCCCTTCACAGGGATGTTTTGGGGCTCTGCTTGGCAGGCTTTCGTCCCCAAGCCTTTTTCTGCCCTTGGGTGTGACCCTGGGCCTTTCCTGTGAAAGTAGATTGGGAAGGCCGTCGCCACTGCTTAGAGCCTGATGTTCCAGGGGAAAGAGACCGTTTGAATGGTGGACGTTTACTCCTCTTAACTGGTAGAAGTGTAGATTTACCACCTGTAATTCTTGTGACAGCACATGTTTTACGTGACCAACCACCTTAGACACTGGTAAAAAAACTGAGGTCCCCCCCGTATGGGAGGGGTTATATAGGGGAGGAATTCTCCTTAATTGGGGTTAACCAGTGTCCAATCAGCGATGGTGCCTATCTAACCCACTATGTAATGAATACTCTGTGTCCCGTGATGTATGATCAAGAAATGAGGTAGATGATTGATTTGATGACAAT
This sequence comes from Aquarana catesbeiana, assembly GCF_042186555.1. Lineage (NCBI taxonomy): Eukaryota > Metazoa > Chordata > Amphibia > Anura > Ranidae > Aquarana > Aquarana catesbeiana. Next base: position 310,212,022 of record NC_133326.1, on the reverse strand, counting down.
TTATGTTTGTGTGTCCATATGCATGCACACACACACGCACACGGTACACACTCATATGACACAAAAGACAATTGAAATACGAGAATAAAAAAGGGGGAGATATGGTATTTTATCAGAAATGGCACAATTCTAAGGAACGTGAACGGGGAGTCAGTGGCATATACATACATACATACATATATATATATATATATATATCTATATATACATACACACACATATGAACACATGTACATATATATATATATATATACACACTGGAATGCATGTAAACACTATATTATAGTATAGTGCTAACTTCTAGTTCTTCATTCAACCCATTGGGCGCAAGAGTATCCAAAATATAAATCCAAAAAGTTTCACGTTCACATAACCTCGAAAAACATTCAGCTTCAGAAAGGTTTCTAGGTATAGATTCTATAATCCACACCTGTAGGCCTGCGGTATATAGATTATGGTGCTCTAAAAAGTGGCGAGGGACACGGTTGGTCACAACCTACCTCCACAAAGCGACGATGTTTGCCGAAATGTCTCAGTGGGCGGATGATGCGACCAACATACACTATATTATAGTATAGTGCTAACTTCTAGTTCTTCATTCAACCCATTGGGCGCAAGAGTATCCAAATTATAAATCCAAAAAGTTTCACGTTCACATAACCTCAAAAAACATTCAGCTTCAGAAAGGTTTCTAGGTATGGAATTTTATAATCCACACCTGTAGGCCTGCGGTATATAGATTATGGTGCTCTAAAAAGTGGCGAGGTACACGGTTGGTCACAACCCACCTCCACAAAGCGACGATGTTTGCCGAAATATCTCAGTGGGCGGATGATGCGACCAACATACAAAAGCTTACAAGGACATGTCAGACAATAAACGACACAGTCGGTGGATCAGTTATAAAATTTATCTAGGTGATATGTCTTGTCCTTGTGCTGAAAACTATGTTGCCAATGATGTTCTCATCTTCTTAGCGAACCCCTCCTCTGACATGTCTACTATTAAAACAATATTTGATAAATTTAAACTTTGCTCAGGTCTCCGCATTAACTATAATAAAAGTGAAATCCTTCCCATAGGCACCCTCTAAAACCCCCCCCCCCTGGGCCTCACATTTGCCTTTCACGGTAGCCAAATCACACATAACCTACCTAGGCACCAAAATAGGGAAGCTACTATCTTCTATATACCACCTCAATTACCCCCCTCTAATCACAAAGATATCCCAAGAGTTGGGTAACTGGATGGAACTGCCTCTCTCATTCCTGGGAAGATGTCACCTAGTGAAAATGGTCAGTTTTACACGCCTGTTGTACCCGCTTCAAACAACCCCACTGCTCCTGAAACATAAGGATATTAAAATGTTAAACAAAGCTATCACTAAATTTATCTGGCAAAACAAATGACCACGCATTGCTTTTGCAAAATTATATCTTCCCAGGCGCGAAAGGGGTATTAGTCTTCACAATGTCCGAACATAAAACTTAGCATGTCTTCTCCGGATAAGCCTAGACTGGATATCACAATCCTCCCACTATTCAAACTACCCCATTGAATCACTAATGGCCCACCTTTTCTTCTTGGTTGCCCTTCTTCACTGCAAGTGGAAATCTACCCCCTCAACTATACAACATAACCTCCTCTTACGGGTCACTGCCATTTGCTGGATAGAAGGAAGAAAAAGCCTGAAGCTCTCCCCCTTCATATCCAGGCACGTTCCAATCCAGGGCAACCCAAACTTCCCATCAGGGATGGAGCACAAACCATTAATTTCATTTTCAAATCATTTAGCAACAAAAAGGCCTCACCAAATTCTCTACACTATGTGACGTGGAAACGGGACGACCCCACGCCTTCTCAGTTATTGCTGAAACATTCTCCCTTCCCCAGTCCCATGCTTTCCACTATGGGCAATGTGTCAGCTTCATTCGCAACTCATGCAGAGAGGAGCGCAAAAGATTCAGTGCGACTATCACAGATCATCTGCTTCAAGAAGGCTCCTATATCATCTCTGACATCTACAAACCTCTCCTGCAAAAGACCACTCCTATGATAGCATCCTCATCAGCAGCAAATTGGGGCATAGACTTCACTGATACAGATATAGTAGCTAAACTTCTATAGGGCTACAACAAAATCCTACAACTGATCCCCAACAAATCTTGGAGAGAAACTCAATTGAAAATCCTTCACCGTACCTATATACCTTTCCTCTGGGAAAAGACCAACCAGGGCTCTGCCATCTTCCCCTATGCCATCAAGCCAGACCTTCCTTAACTCACCATTTTTGGGCATGAAACTACATCCCTAACCTTTGGGATCAAGTCATATCTTTCATATATTGTATAACACTGCTGAAATTACCAAAAGATCCCCTGCTTCTCATTTTTGGGCACTGGGACAAACCGCTATTAACATGGTCCCCCAACGCCTACCCACCTCACCAAAACTGGATCCCGATATGTTTCCTAGTCGTTCGAAGATCCATCTTAAAAAATTGGACTTCCCCCTGCTGTCCAAAGATCTCGCAGGTCAAAAGGGAGCTCTTGCACCTACTACACATAGACAAGCTCAACACCGGCCTTAAACACGAAGCCTCCAGCAAACTTCTTTACTCCAGATGACAGGCTTTCATGGAATCAACACTTTCTCAAGAGGAACTCGAAAACTTTGAAACTTCATTCTCACACTATGAGGCTATCCCTATACCTGCTGGGATAGAGGACACCTCCAACAACTATCTCACAAATGGAAGGACTTGAAACCCCCCCCTCCCACGCCACTAAAACATGATCACCCTTCTTCCTCACCAGTATCCCAATCATCGGCACCCCAATCAAGAGCAACCAACTCATGACTTCAGTCACAGTCCTAGTGTCTTTCTACGGTATAGTGGTGTCTCCCCTCTCCCCCCTTCCCTTCTTATTTCTTCCCCTCTTCTCTTCCACCTTGTAGTTTTAGGGACCCTCTAAAGATGGTCCATCCAGTTATCTCTGCACGAAAGTTCTTCTTATATGATGTTGTTCATTATCACTCTTGTACTACAGTCCACCTATGTAAATTACGCCTAAGCTACATGGTTTAAGTCAAACGTTATAAGAAAATGTATTATCATCTTTGCTATATCCTGTAATGTAATTTCCTTCAATAAATTCTATTGAAAAAAAAGAAATCTTTCCATCTTTTAGCCAAAACTAAAAACAAAGACATAGACAGAAACAGAACTTAACCACTTGACCTTCAGAAGATTTACCCCCCTTCATGACCAGGCAGGTTTTTGCTATACAACACTGCGTTTCTTTAACTGACAATTGCACGGTCATGCGACACTGTACCCAAAAAAAAAATGATGTCATATTTTTTCCCACAAATAGAGCTTTATTTTGGTGGTATTTGATCACCACTACATTTTCTACTTTTTGCCCTATAAACAAAAGGAGCCGAAAATTAAAAAAAAAAAATATTTTTTACTTTCTGCTATAAAACCTATCCTATCAAATTTCTTCATTTATTTAGGCCAATATGTTTTTGGTAAAAAATCCCTATAAGCATATATTAATTGGATTGCACAAACATTCTAGCTTCTGTAAACTATGGGATATATACTGGAATTTTTATTTATTTATTAATTTTTTTATACTAGTTATGGCGGAAATAAGCAGGACTGCGATATTGCGGCAGACCATTGGACACTAACTGACACTTTTGACACTTTGCAGGAACTAGTGACTCTAATACAGTGCTCAGTGCTAAAAATATGCACTGTCACTGTACTAATGACACTGGGTGGGAAGGGGTTAAACATCTAGGGCGATCAAAGGGTTAACTGTGTCCCTAGCCATTGTTTGTGTTTACTATGTGTGCTGCTTTTACTAGGGGAAGGGATGGATCCATCCCTTCCCCCCATAAGAACAAAACTCTGCCTTGTTTACATAGGCAAAGCTCCTTTCTGAGTCTTTGCCCGAAGATCGGCAGGTGCCAGTGGACATCAAGTGCCTGACACCCACAGATCGGCTTCTGCTGTAAATAATCACAGCATAAGTGGTGCCCCCCCTGCAGGCTAAAGTGCAGAATCATATATATATATATATATATATATATATATATATATATAATATATGTGTGATCCATTGCACAGCTGCCGCCCTGTAGCAGTAAAACTGCTATAGGGCGCTCAGCAAGTGGTTAATAATGGTTGTAATTCTTCCATAATCTATTCACAATTAAATCAAAACTTTTTAGCTATACAGTACAGTAGATACACTTTAAACTGTTTTCCAGCAACAGTCAAATATAAATGTAAGAGCTACATTATAAAAATTGAAAAAGGGGAAAAATCAAGGTGTTACTAACATTAGCACGACAGTGTCTATTTTTTTAAATTGCATGGATGACAAATCTGATTGGTTGTCATGAATTACTGCACTATGGGTGTCATGATTTTACAATGTTGTTTGTGTAGCGGTCACCTACTTTCAAGTAGGTGAGCTTTCTGAGTTTAAATGACAAAGTACAGTTTCAGGTAAATCTAGGAGAGGGAGAGATCAGAAAGAAGGCCCCCTGCGGGTTGCCCAGTGGAGCCCCCCCCCCTACGGGGAAGGGAGGGGGGGACCAGGCCACACGGAGGAGAGAAGTTAGTGACACCGCACAGCATGTAGTTGCTGGTTTTGCTGGATGCCCCCTGCGGGGAGGGGAGCGTGCCAGACTGGAGAGAAGGGATGGAGAAACCATTCGGAAGAAGTAGCAACTAAGCGGAGGACAACTGGGCGATTGATCGTTTATGAGTGGCACGTGGACTTTTGATCAAGTGAGTGAAAGCCCAGGGGAACGGTACTACCAAAGGCTGAGGGATGTCAGGCGGGAGGAATTATTCAGAGTAATCTCTTCCTTAGCTCAACTTGGAAGTACTGTACAGACAGGAAGTAGTAGTCAAAAGGCGCTGGTAGAGCTCCAAGCACAAATAGAGATACAGATTGTTCTAAAAAGGTCTACGGGTGAAGAAGTTATTCAGAGTGACTCTTTACTACAACAGCCTATGTATTCTCTAGTAAATCTACCCAAGTCTATATGCAAAGAGTTATTCAGAGTGGCTCTTTGCTATTCACTTTCATTGTTCTCAAGGACCAGACTACTTCCTTCTTCCCAATGAGAAGTTATTGCAGAGCCTTTGCATGAGAGGCAAAGGAAAGATTATGAAGCAACAAAGAGCATCTCAGAAAACTCTTTTCCTATCCCAGTTCATGTTATACCAAATAAAGCAAGAGAAAAGTACAATATGGACTGTTTCTATTTCTATGGGTTGCGATGGGCTAGGTGGTAAAATGTGATTTACGGATAGAACACACAAACTGCAGCTCCTTCGGGGGTAGCGCGCTACATTTGTTTTGTTTTTGTTTTTTTTAAGTAAGCCTAGGAAGACTACTAAAAAACTTACCTAGGCTTCATTTTGATTTTGTTGATAATGTGAGTAAAGCTTAGGTGGTGGTTGTTAAGGTGGCTGTTAAGGTAGAATATACACTAAAACAATAAGAATTTCTTCAAAAATGGCGTGGCATTTCTCTGTTTTTGGCTTATCATTTAATAATCCTAATCTAAAACCTTTCAGGCAGCGAAAGTGCTGGCGAGAGACGGTGGTGAGAAAGTATTGAGCCCATTGGAATTCTACAGAATGCTGGCATGGATTGCAATACGAACTGCTACACAGGTGCTTCTTGTTTTTAGTAAAAAATGCTTTTGTGCAAATGTTATTATAAAGAAGGGTAATTATTAGCGTTTAAATAATATGATCTGGGAAATACTTAGAGAGGTGATTTTGTAGCTTGCATTCATGAATAAACATGTACTGTATGTTTCAAGTAGTTATCCCAATAGGAAATATTTGAAATGGTGGTGTTATTGCAGGGTGGTATTTTACAGCACACAACTGACATGCTGTCCAGTAATCTTATAAATAAATACTGCCAATGTAAAACAGTAGGCTGAGAAGCAAAGTTACATAAATGTATCTTATTGTCTGTACAGCTGTGGGAACCTTTATATGCACAGCTGTTATTGTGAATCATTGTTTTTCCAATAATACATATAATGTCATCTAATTTTGAATTTTTTAAAACTTTTTTACAAAGCATCTACCACCCACTCAAAATATTTGTATTTTTGCTAACTGACTACTAATTATATTATATTATACCATATTCCATATTATACCATTTACCTATATATTTTTGCTACATATGTTTTTTGTGGCACTGTTTGTCAGTTTCTACCTTTTTTACTCATTTTTGGGTCTTAAGCCATTGGGGAACTATGCATAAATAAACGATTAATGACATACTGGTGGAGATCGCCCTAGTTTGTTTTAAACCTATGTTTTAATAAAGAAAGAAGAAGCACAAGGGACAATAAAGAGGAGTTCCAGTCTCCTGTGAAAAAAATAAAAGTCAGCAGCTACAAAAACTGTAGTTGCTGACTTTTAAAAAAACAGCTACTCACCTGTCCCATGATCCAGCGGTGTGCTCACCCCAGTTGTTTTCACCCGCTGCCTTGGTTCTTGGCACCAGAATGTTTACTATGGGCACCCGGCTGTGACAGCTTGCGGCTTCAGTGTGCCCACTTCACATGTGTGAGCAGCAGCGCTGCATATCGTGAATGGTGGATGCAGTCTTGTGGGACCTGTGACGTGTTCCAGAACAGTGCAGGGTGGGAGGGAGGAAGGAGAACCTCCACACCGATCGTCTGGGGGTTGAGGAACCCCTGCTCCTCAAAAGTTTCAATTCTTCAAGAGGAGCTGGGGGGGGAACGAGCCCTTAAAGCAGAACTTCCCCTTTTGGGTGGAGCTCCGCTTTAATTACTTTCAGTGAGATGTGTCACTTGTACTACTTTGTGATTGTTTAGCACAAATCTTCCTAGACTGGCGGGTGTTAATAGAACCAAGGGACCTGTCACGGTCACTCATTAAGAATGCTTGACTATACCTGCCTTTGCCACCCAGCTCCCTCATTCATAGAAGTAATATTACAGCTTCTATAAATGTGATCTATAAATGGAGGGGGTGGACATGTCAATCACTTGCCAATACTTCATTCATAGATTGTGTTTCATTCATAGATACTTTCATACAGTGTTTATAAATAGAGGAGCTGGGTGGAAATTGTGGGCATAGTTGGGCAATCTTGATGACTGCCTCTCACAGCTCCCTTAGTAACCCCCACAGTACTGGAAGATTATGGTAGCTACTACGGGTGGGGGGCATCAGAGGGGGAAGAGGAGGATTTCTGCTACATGAGGACACAGCAGCACAAGGGACACATCTCACTGAAGGTAAGTAATGTCACTTGTTCTTATTTTATTTAAAGTAAACTTGGGCTGAGAGTTCCCTATGTAGCAACATATGGAAAACCATCCATATTGGACAGCCTATTGACTGATGCTGTAAAAATTGAAAACTGATATCATAGTTCATGTTTTATCATAAGAAACTGGTCCTGTGTGTGCTAGTATAGCAGGGTGCATTGCACCATAATGTTATGTAAGCAATTATAAGAGAAGTGTGGGGGCTGTATATACCTCCAAACGAAACCCCCACCATCTCTGTTTTATGGTTACTTTTTTAAAAAAGGTGCAGAATGTTCATCTAAATAGTTATTTATCAGATGTATTATAGCTCTTTTCAAATGTTAGCTTAAAAATATCACTCATTTATGTTCATATAGAGACTGAATAGGCCTTATTTTGAAAGCATTTTGGAACTCAAATTTTGAGTCTTTATAATATGAGCTCATAATATGAGCATTTTTACTCTTTGGGCAATGGGCAACTATATTCTGCAATCAGCATGAATTTTTGGGCACCAATCTCCTGGTTGATATGTTTGTGTGCTGTTTTTTATCACAAACAAGTTTCAATTAACAGTTTTAAAAAGAAATGAAAGGCAAACCATTTTTGTATAGATATAAAAAAACATAAATACCTTTTGTCCCCTTTTTTATAAATCATCACATTCCCTCTGTTCTCAGCTGCATAAGACCTGGGGGAGGAGAAGCAGCAGTACACTGAGCTCCCCAGTGACAGGCTGTGAGGGGGTGAGGAGGTGTGGGGGGGGGGTTGTCAGGACATATCTGATCATTGGAGAACAGCCTGATTTCCCAGCATAGCTAGGGAACTCACCACGGTGTGTTCACCTGCTTAGTGTGGTCAGTTTTTAATCGGAAAGCAAGGGGACTAGCAGGAATGCCAGGGATTCCACACAAAGGAAGCAATGCAAAGAGCGAAGGATACTTTCTCATACAATTGAGAATTTGGGAGTATAGAGGGATTATAGCGGTACCAGAAAAAGGAGGAGTGAATAATCAGATAAAATTACAAAAATACTTTAACATATATTATCACATATAGAAAGGCAAGTCTTAAAAATAATGGGTGCAGTTCACAGATTAATTGATACAGAGCAAATACAATCGAGTAGGCCTGGTGAGGAAGGCCTTCAAAACAGGTGCTCAATTCCTACATGTTTCGCCAAGACATTGGCTTCCTCAGGGAATGGTATGAGCCTGTAGTAACATTTAGGGTCTCTACATAAAAAAAAAAAAAAACACAATAAGAAACATGGTAAAAAACAAATGATATAATGAAACATCGGGTGTGGTGTGTGGCGGAGCTATATCCACAAAGTGGCCAAAAAACCCCCCATCCAAGGACGTACCTGAGAGCCAGACACCCAGGGCGGGGCCAAGCGAGGGGCACCCCAAACAAAGGCCAATAGGATCACACCGTATATATGACTGCAGAGGGCATACAAAAGACCTGGCAATCAAGTATAATGCTATTAGATATTTATTTATTTTTGTGGAACAACCGGGTCTCAGTTATTCTCTATGAACTCGTTGGGATGTGTGGCTAGACCTATGCGGGGCTGTGCGCCTGGGACTTTCCTTCCATCCCTGCAGGGTGGCGGGGGGGGTCTGAGCCCGGGCACTCTCCTTCACAATATTTCTCCCGGGGTGGCTTTCTGCCCCCTTTTCCTCGCTGTGCCTGCTTGCCTTCCCCTCCGGTGCTTGGTGCGGTTGGCCTCCTTGCCCTGGCCTCTGGATTTGCACTGTTGTTGACTGTATGGACGCCCAGGGCAGCACATTCCAGTGTCTGCCAGTTCGGGCTCCTGTGCTTGTGCTCGTGCCACCCTGCCCCGCGTCTTCCATCTGGCCCCGGTACATGGAATCGCTGTCTTTTCTTATGATTGACAGCGCTCTTCCATGGTCCTGTATGGGCCACTCCGACGCGGATCACGTGACTCCGGCACTCGCCCGCGTTGCATCTTGGACCTTGTAGGCTCCGGGGATGCTGCTGCGGGCGCATGCGCAGAAGCCCCTCTCTGCGTCCGCACACTTGATCAGCTGGGCTGATCAGGTGTGTGGGGCGTACTTAAGCCGGCCTGTCCTTCGTTCCAGCTGGACACGAGGAATGCCTGTCACTATTGTGGATTATTCACAGGGTATGTTTGATCCTCTTTACACTCCTCTTGTCTACCTCAGTCTTTCTCATCTTTTGGTCTTAAGCTTACACCATCTGTTCTATTATAGGATGCGACTACTTTTGTTGCTGTTTAAACCTATATAATTCTATCTGGTGCCCAGTATATGCGTATAAGGTAGCTGCCACTGGCATCTCTGATCCACCTGCAATTCCATCTTGGGTGAGCTGCTTCTTAATCATTGTCCCTGCTATTTACATACCAGCGTGTATGTAACTATCTATATAGGTATCTACTATATTTTCATGGTTTATCTCCACTGATTTTGGATTTCTCATTTTTTAGATAAATATCTGCTGTTTCCAATCTGCTTTTGAGTATATCCCTCCAACTTCCTTCAGGCGTTCCCCTTGGATTATACTTATTTTTAAATTGTGAGTTAATGCGGCTATATTAGCCCTATTGATTTGATGTGGTGATAATTATCCCACTCATCTGGTTATATTCATTTTTTTCTTTTTTTTTCTTTTTTCTTTTTTACACACACTATCTAATAGCATTATACTTGATTGCCAGGTCTTTTGTATGCCCTCTGCAGTCATAGATACAGTGTGACCCTATTGGCCTTTGTTTGGGGTGCCCCTCGCTTGGCCCCGCCCTGGGTGTCTGGCTCTCAGGTACGTCCTTGGATGGGGGGTTTTTTGGCCACTTTGTGGATATAGCTCCGCCACACACCCCACCCGATGTTTCATTATATCATTTGTTTTTTTACCATGTTTCTTATTGTGTTTTTTTGTTTTTATGTAGAGACCCTTAATGTTACTACAGGCTCATACCATTCCCTGAGGAAGCCAATGTCTTGGCGAAACATGTAGGAATTGAGCACCTGTTTTGAAGGCCTTCCTCACCAGGCCTACTCGATTGTATTTGCTCTGTATCAATTAATCTGTGAACTGCACCCATTATTTTAAAGACTTGCCTTTCTATATGTGATAATATATGTTAATAAAGTATTTTTGTAATTTTATCTGATTATTCACTCCTCCTTTTTCTGGCACCGCTATAATCCCTCTATACTCCCCCCCCCCCCCCCCCCCCAAGTAACCTATAATATTAAGGGCTCATTTGTATATAAAATTAAATACTCTGTCAAAAGTAATGCTGCTCTTGTACATTATGGCTCCTTCAAATATATACTCCGGCATATTCCTTCCTTCATTATTGATGTTTGAAATAAAGATGAGATTACCACAATCCACCCACCACCCCCATCCCACCTCCTCTCTCTTTCTCTCAGAAATAGAATCCAAAAGCAGACAGCTTTGCTCTCTCTTTATAAAATGAATGTGATGGGGAGATTTACTAAAACTGGTGCAGCTGTGCATGGTAGCCAATCAGCTTCTATTTTCAGCTTGTTCAATTAAGCGTTGGCAATAAAATAAAAATAAAAAAACAAATGTAATAATCAGTTTAGGCCGATATATTCTTCTACATATTTTTGGTAAAAAAAAAAATCTCAATATCTCAAATCTCAAAATCTCATATATTGATTGGTTTGCGCAAAAGTTATTGTGTCTACAAACTAGATTTAGGGACTTTTATTTTTTTATTATTTTTTATTGGTAATGGCGGCGATCTGCAATTTTCAGCAGGACTTCGACATTGCGGTGGACAAATTTGACCCCAAATGACACTTTTTGGGGACCAATGACATTATTACATTGATCAATGCTATAAAAATGAGGTCAAGATCAACTTGTTTAGTCACTATTAGGTTGTTTTGAGTGATAAATACATTTTTAAGTTGAGATTAATTTCGAGCCACTGAAACAATTGCTCCAGTTTCATCATGCCAGCATACAAGCAAAGGCTAACATTTTACTGTTACAAAACCATTCTAGCTATGTATATTCAGTAAGGAAAAGACACTATGCTTTCTCAGTAAAATGTTTATTATATGAATGGTCAGATAAATACTTCTGAAAAGATAGTCAGGTTTCAAAAAACAGCAGAACACATCCAGACAGGACATTCTCCCGGGAGCTGGCAAGAAAGACTGTCTGATGTGAAGACATCTGCTCAGTTTTTATCCATTGTTCCATACTATTTTATATGCCTTTATGCTATAAAATACTCCTGTAAGTTGTAATACAGGTTCTGTTCTCATGCATACATCCGGTCTAATACATTTTTTAATTCCCCAAATCCTCAAAACCATTTAAGTAGTGTTGTGCAACGCGTAAATGATTTTTACTGATTTTTTTTTATCATTTTTTTTTTTTTTTTTTTTTTATTAGAGAGACACATCTTTGAGGTATTACTCTTCTGGCTGTATAAGTAGCATCTGTTTCTGTGCAGGGTCTCCTGGAAATTTTATGATCAGAACAGATTTTATGGGCTGGCATAATATCCTATAATCAGATTTGTGCACATTACAGGGTGAAATCTGTTTTGCTTTTCACTGTGTCTAGAAGTTATTTAGTGCAGTAGTATGCTAGGAAAGGGAGCATTTGTCACCAGAAAGATTTTCTTCTGCAATGTATTCTGTCCGTTCTGATAGATAGCAGAAGAAAATAGCCATTTCTTCTCTTGTGCAGCACTGCATGGACTCTAATGCTGTCCTTGCCTCACCTTCAGTTTAGAGCAAAAATAATGCCTAATAAGGATGCTTATTAAACTTAGAACTTATTTAAACTGACCTTTCAGTAAATTGTTAGAAAATAATATATTGCACAATGAAGTAAAAAGAAGAAAAATTAAAAAACGGTTTAGTCTTGAAGGACTTGCTAAATTTCTTTGGCCTAAGGTCTGTCTGATGGAAAAAGACAAATAGGAGAAGTGATTAGCACCATGACAGCATGAGATAGGTAATGGAATCATATGTTGTTGTGAGATAGACAATGGAATATACTATTGTATTTTTTTTTTTAGAAACCACAAGTTAAAGTTTTCTTAAATGATTGTAGTGAAGCAAGTGTAGTCCTAATCACTATTTTATACAATATGCACTTCTCTGGTCCAGTAATGAATGGACTCTTAGAGGTATGACCACATGTACCAACCAGCTGTTGTAATTCCATTTGTTGATCAGATATCACTTGGCAAAAGGAGACATTTTTAACCCATACCTAGAGTAACTATATACTGATTAGTGAACCGATTTATTAGGCACACTGCTCCTTCAATCTGAAATTCCCCTTGGCTTGTTTGCTGAATGTTTGCTAGAGTTGGATCTGTGAAAGTTCTCATTTATCCAGGTCATGGTATAGCTTGTAGTAATTAGTCATATGTACTTGTTCTGTAATGTTGAAGACATTTCAGTTTACCAAGCCAATGTCAGGTCTGGGTTCCTGCCATTTATGAGCAACTCTGTTGGTTAATTACCAGCCACTCGTTTCCACAGTGACACCATAACCTTCCTCATTAGTACAGCCAACTTCCATCCCCTTTTGGCTATTTAAACATCTTTGCTCATTTCCTTCATGCCCTTGCGTGGTCTATGATCTCCAGTGTGCTCCGGTCTATGACTTGGCCTGGCTGGCTTCTCTTTCTGTTTTTGCTCCTTACTTCGCTGACTTCTGGCTTCCTGACCCCGACTCGTCTGATTACCTGCTCTGGCACCAATCTCACTTTATTCATTAATTCATGGGTCTTCAAACTATGGCCCTCCAGTTGTTCAGGAACTACAATTCCCATCATGCCTAGTCATGTCTGTGAATGTCAGAGTTTTACAATGCCTCATGGGATGTGTAGTTCTGCAACAGCTGGAGGGCTGTAGTTTGAAGATCCCTGCATTAATTGAATACAAAACCGGGGGTCCTATTAAAACTCAATAATAACTTTTAAAGGTGTGACCCCTCAATTAAATACACGCAAAATATTCTTAAAATATACTTTTTAATACTGACACATAAAGTCATACATAATAAAATATTGTAAAAAAAAATTTCACTTTCCCCCATTTCAATTTTTTCAGCAAGGCCAATTCTTTCTTTCATCAAGAGTACCTCTATAGGGTTACGGTGGGAAGGCGCCCACGGCACCCAAAGACCAATTTTTCAGCACCTGTTTGCCAGGTGCATATCATTGCAATTTTTTACATCAAGGCCAATTCTTGCTTTCATCAAGAGTACCTCTATAGGGTTACGGTGGGAAGGCGCCACCGACACCCAAAGACCAATTTTCAGCACCTGTTTGCCAGGTGCATATCATTGCAATTGTTTACATCAAGGCCAATTCTTGCTTTCATCAAGATTACCTCTATAGGGTGGGAAGGCACCCACGACACCCAAAGAGTAATTTTTCTGCACCTGTTTCACAGGTGCATATCATTGCAGTTTTTTACAGCAAGGCCAATTCTTGCTTTCATCAAGATTACCTCTATAGGGTTACGGTGGAAAGGCACCACCGACACACAAAGACCAATTTTTATGCACACGCTACTTCTATCCAAAGTCAAAGTGACACCAGAATGTAACCAAAAAAACTGTAATAATGTTCCCAGTGCACTACATTGTGGCCTTGTCATACTGACTGGCTGCACAGCTATTGCTGAGCAAAATACAGGCAGTTTGCAGGGAAAATGTCATTTTTTTTGCAATATTAATCGCCAGTGTTGGTGTCAGTTTCTGCAATAATAATCCCCAGTATTGGTGTCAGTTTCTGTAATAATAACTGCCAGTATTGGTGTCAGTTTCTGCAATAATAATCCCAAGCATTGGTGTAAATTTCTGCAATAATAATCCCCAGAGTTGGTGTCAGTTTCCGCAATAATAACCGCCAGTGTTGGTGCAGTAGCTGCAATATTAGCCCCAGCATAGATGGTCAGTGGTGATATGCTAATTTAAAACCATGCAGCATGAAGGAGCTAATTAACACTGACATTAGCCACTAATTCAGCTCAAGGGGTTAATGAACACTGATATTGATCACTAATGCAGCAGTGGCCAGTGGCAATGTTAATTACCCCTTTGTATTGCAGCAGGAATAGGTTAACACTGACACTGGCCACTAATGCAGCACAAAGGGGTTAATTAACTGCTACTGGCCACTAATGAATTGGAGATCAATGGCAGTGTTCATTAACGCCTTGTGCTGAATTAGTGGCCAGTGTCAATACATTAACCCCTTCATGCTGCATATTACTGGCTAATGTTTAATTAACCCCCAATCACAAAACCCACCACAGTTCCCAAGACATTAACCAGTCCAGTGCACTGGAAAAGATTCACTACAACATTACACTGTTAAGCAACATATATTCCCCTCTGTCTGCCATTACTTACTTACCTAATTCCAGAAACATCCACGCTCCCTCGCGGTGCCTCTTTCTTTTCCTGTCCTGTCCTCTGAATGACATCATGTCGGAGGCGGGGACTAGAAATGATCTGTGGGGCAGAGTTGACTCCTCCTGACAGAGAAGTGTAACTGATGTCTACTCAGCTGAGTGTAGGAGCGCAGGGAGTGTTCCAGCACTCAGCAACCTGCTGCAGCTCTGCAAGGGCACTTTAGGTCTGACTTGGGCAGTGATCTGTGACTGTGTACTGATGTGCATGTTCATCTGCCATCGGCACAGTTTAGCCGGCACTGCCCGCACTGTCACCTTGCCGATTCCGGGGGGGGGGACTTGACCCCCCTTGCCCCTCTTGCGGACGCCCATGATTGTCACCTTCCACAGTGGTCCATCAAGTATGAGATATGCATACTTCCATTCGTCCAAGCTGGACCAATGTAACTATGTAATAAAGATAATACCTAGACTTCAGTCTCAATAATTCTTACAACCCCTACTGAGATAATACATTTGAGATTTACCCTCTTAAATGTTACATTAAAGAAACTTTTTTATATTTAAAGGATAAGTTCACTTTCCAAAAAATAATAAATGCACATTTTTTACAGGTTAAAAAATATGCATTTATTATTTTTTGTTCAGAGCCTGTAAAGCATTGCTGATTGTGGGTGTAATACCACGGTCCTGCAGATTGTGTAGCTGTCTGCCCTTACCTCCGATACGGGCAGGCAGTTACACTCTGACAGGAAGCTCAATGAACTACCAAGAGCATGGCAGTTTATTGAAAACTACAAGCCGACAGCCGCAAAGGCTGATGGGACTTATAGTTTTTCACATTCACAGAACACTGTGATTGGATGATGTGGCAGGCAGGCGAAGCTCTGCACGGCCGCGCTTTTTTTTTTACACTGACAGTAAGTGGAGGGAGAAGATCCCTGGCTTGCTGTCCAAACTAGGAATCGGAGGGGTGCGGGGGCCAGTGCATGTGTAATATGGGTGTAACATTTTACAAAAGGTGAACTTATCTTTTAACTCCTTATATCTTTGTCTATTTTGAAAGTATCTGAAAATTTTATGGTTACATTGAACTTGACAATGAAGCAAAGGAAATATGATGATATTGTACACAGCTTGTGTTCTATAAAAAGACAGAAGTGTCTTCACTTAAAATGACTTTGATGAGGAATAAGTCCAAATTATAAAAAAAAAACTATGGCTAACTAGAGACGGGAGTTCCAGTCTCTGTCAGAAAAAAGATATTACCTTTCTTATAAACTGCTTGTAAATTGCTCTAGGCAGGAAACTTCAAAAGCACGGGGAAATCTTTGCCTCCCCAGAAAAAAACATTAACAAGCAGAAAATTACCTGTCTATCTGAATGTCTTGCCGTGAACCTCTTCTTTAAAGTCATTACCTTTTTTACATTTGTATAGTACTTAGTTTAGTTTTAGCAACAGTTACTATATTTACTTTGACACAATATCTTGAATCTTTTCAAAGGTGGGTGAAGCCATGTTGGCATATAAGCAGCTGATTGGAGAAAGTAATGTTACTGTGCAGATTATTGATCCCCAATTACATCAGAATATACCATCATTTGCTTGTATAGATCTACTAGCAAGTTACAAGGAGTACTTGCCAGGTATGTCTAGATACTAGTGATTTTTCTTTATCATGTTTATGTAATAAGGTTGTCGAAAGTTAGAAACCAATCCATTTTCACTTTGCAGCAATCACTTCAGAGTTCTAAATGGCTACTTTGGGCTTTACACAATGGGTAGATTTAGTGAAACTGGAGAGTGCAAAATCTGGTGCAGCTCTGCATAGAAATCAATCAGCTTCCAGTTTTTTTTGTTTGTTTTTTGTTAAAGCTTAATTGAACAAGCTGAAGTTAAAGGCTGATTGGCTACCATGCACAGCTGCACCAGATTTTGCACGCTCCAGTTTTACTAAATCAACCTCAATGTGCCTTTGTGAAAAATAACATATACAGGTGCATCTCATAAAATTAGAATATCATCAAAAAGTTCATTTAATTCAGTGATTCAATTAAAATAGTGAAACTCATATATTTTATGTAGATGCATTACACATGGAGTGATATATTTCAAGCATTTCTTTCTTTTAATTTTGATGATTATGGCTTACAGCTAGTGAAAACCCAAATTTCAGTATCCCAGAAAATTTGAATATTACATAAGACCAATTAAAAAAAATGATTTTTAATACAGAAATGTTGTCTTACAGAAAAGTATGTCCATGTACAGTATAGTATGCACTCAATACTTGGTTGGGGCTACTTCTGCATGAATTACTGAATCAATGCAGCGTGCATGAAGGCGATCAGCCTGTGGCACTGCTGAGGTGTTACGGAAGTCCAGGTGGCTTTGATAGCGGCCTTCAGCTCGTCTGCATTGTTGGGTCTTGTGTCTCTCATCTTCCTCTTGACAATACCCCACAGATTTTCTATGGGGCTTAGGTCAGGCAAGTTTGCTAGCCAATCATGCACAGTAATACCATGATCATTAAACGAGGTATTGGTACTTTTGGCAGTGTGGGCAGGTGCCAAGTCCTGCTGGAAAATGAAATCAGCATCTCCATAAAGCTGGTCAGCAGAGGGAAGTATGAAGTGCTCTAGAATTTCCTGGTAGAAGGCTGTGCTGGCTTTGGATAAAACACAAAAGACCAACACCAGCAGATGATACGGCTCCCCAAATCATCACTGACTTTTAAGAGTCTTCACAATAGAAGCACATGCATTCTGATGGATAGATAGTGGGAAAGGTGAGCCAGAAGGACTCCACCCCTCCTTAAAAGGGCAGGAGCACACTGAACACCCAGCACATAGCACTATGACAGCAAAGGTGTCAGTGCGTTGCCTGACCAATATATCAACAATACAAACAAATGGCCACTGCCCCCACCTATAACTGGTCTTTGCAGCAAGGAGCCCTGGAAGGGCAAATAAAATATCTATGCCAAATAAAACCAAAGTGATTTCCAAGCTCAACTTACCGACCAGCCTACCGATCATACTATCCAATTTGGTTTTGTTACATTTATTGGTTGCAAAATCATTTACCTGTCCTGGTGATGTTATCAGCCCTGCCTGTGTTCTTTCCTGCTGGACTACAGACCCCCTTCCCCTTATGTTATAGGGATGTGTAATGACAGAGTTGTTCTGTAGTCCAAAAAGAAGAGAATTGGCAGGGCTGACAACACTTTTGAGGATTTTAATGCAGCAGAGGCACTTTGTTGTCGCCTTAAAAAGGGCATTAAGAGCTCATTGGATCTCCAGTTTCCAGGCAGAAAGAACAGTATATATCATATAAAACTGCATGCAGGACATTGGACAAAGCACTGGGGACAAAAGGGGTGTGAAATAATTTCATACAGTACTGTAATCTGTTAGATTACAGTACTGTATGTGTTATGGTTTTTAAACTTTTTTGAATTTGCCGCCAGGCTCCGCCCCCATGCGTCGCAACGCTTGCAGGGAACGGAGCCTGGCATGGGGAGGCTTCGGAGGAGACAGAGCCCGCAGACACAGCGGGGGACATCGCAGGATCCTGGGGAAAAGGTAAGTAATGCCGCACCAGGATCCTGCAATGTAATCCCGAGTGTGGCTCGGGGTTACCGCTAATGGTGCTGAAATTTAACCCCGAGCCACACTCGGGAAAACCGTCAGGGAGGCTATAATAATTATAAACCCTAAAGCCGCGTACACACGAGCGGAATGTCTGACAGAAAAAGTCGGAGGCTTTTTATCGTCTATTCCGATCGTGTGTATGCCTCAGATTTTTATTTTTTTTTGAAAATTCTGACGGACCTAGAAATAGAACATGTTCTAAATATTTCTGATGGAACCAATTTCTAGCGGGAAAACCGATCGTCTGTATGCTGTTTCGACGGACCAAAAATGACGCATGCTCTGAAGCAAGTACGAGACGGAAGCTACTGGCTACTGAACTTCCTTTTTCTAGTCCCATCGTAAGTGTTGTACGTCACCGCGCTCTTGACGGTTGGACTTTGGTCGGACTTTGGGTTGACCATGTGTGGGCAAGACCGCTTGAATGGAATTCCGTCTGAGTTCCGTCGGAGAAACTTTCAAAGTTTATTCCGACGGCAAAACCTGTCGTGTGTACGCGGCATTACATATACCTAGTGAAGTGACTGGCCTCAAGTGATATAGAGATGAAACATTTATTCTTTTTACCTGTTTATCTGCTGTCTTCTCTACGTCAATTCAAAGTCCAGAATTTATAAAGCTTCTCTGAGCTGTCAGAAAACAGGGGACAGAGAGCTGAAATTACACACTGTGGGGCTCAGTGAGGAGAGCTCTGAGAGCTCATTGGAGGGAAGGGACACACCCCCTTCACACAGCACACAGGAACAGAGCTGAGGCTGTCAATCACAGGCTGTGTGCTGCAGATCCCTCCCCTGTCATCTTTTTTCTCTTGATGTCAGGAAAGCTTGTCAAAAGTGACCCATGCAGATAGTAGAGTAATGGGGCAGCAGGTAGAAATTACAATTGGTGCTCTGGACTGAGACAAGTACACACTATAAAAATATTTTTTTTTTTTCATTTTTCATGTCTGAGGTTTACAACCACTTTAGGGATCTTATAGCTACTCTGCCTTACTTTAGACCTGACAACATAGACTTGTGTGGTGCTTTAAATTCCTATTTTTTTTTTTTTTTTTAAAGATAAAAAAAAAAAAACAGATGAAAAGTTCTTGAGTACACACACCCAATTGTGTTGGTGATGGGCTCCCATAAAATGTGCCTGCTGGAAAAAAAAGGTTCTTTCAAATTCCAGTATACTATTGTATTGTAAAGTGTTGTAAGAGGAACAATGAGCTGTCTGAAAAACCTTGCAATTTTGATATACTCAGTCAAAGGTATCATTTAAATCTATGATTGCTTGCACGAAATACATTAAAGTTCCATTCACAAACCACTTTCAGTGCCACACTGATTGCTTGCTGAATGATAGAAAGATGATATTGAAATATATAGTGGCTGAATGAATGAAAGCACCTTCCCTGTCCAAATGAGCCCCTTTAAAACACCTGAAAACAGTGAACAGAAAAAAAATCAGAACCTATTCTTGGCACACGTTTATCATCATCGTTCTTTCATTTAACAAGGAAAACACAGGTACGTGGTACACAGCTGAAAAACCTCTCATGTGCACTTAGCCTGAAATGCCAGTTGCACTGTGGGAGTTTCATAAATAAGCCATCATGATGTTATTGGTTTTGCTATAAAAAAATGGCAATTTTACAGACCTAGAGCCACACTCACCCTGCTGTATTTTTCATCCTGCTGTTGCCAGATGTGAAAAGATATTTTCTGTTCAGTTCTGTACAATAAATTAAAGCTGTAAAGGTTCATTTAAATTCCCTTTACAAACAATAAAAAAAATGATTAAAGGAAATCTGATATAATAGAAATATGGGAGCTGCCAATGCTGATCTATTGCTCTGTGCAGTGGTTTTGCACAGAGCAGCTCCGATCTTCTTCTTTTCAGGTCCCCCACTGGTGCTCCTGGCTTCTCCCCCTCGAGAAAGTCGATTTCCCTGGGGGCACCGCTGCATGCTCGCTCCTCATTGGCTCACTGGCTGTAATTGACAGGGAGGGAGAGTCCATTGACAGCCGAGGCTGTTGTGAATATCGCTGGATCAGAGGGAACTCAGATAAGGATTGAGGGGGGGGGGGGGTGCTGCATACCATACAGACAGAAAGTTTTTTACCTTCATGCATAGAAGGTAAAAAACCTTCAGCCTATACAACCACTGTAAAAGCTAATTTTCCATCCCTAAACATTTTGTCCTCACAAGTTCACATTAAAGCAGCCTTTGCTGTGATCAGAAACTGTCACTGGCGGAAAGGGAATCCTCATTCCTCTGTAGGCTCTGACTGCAGCTACCTTGACCTTACAAAGGCTTCTTTATTTATTCCTATAGTTGAAAAGAGAGGCGGGGCATCTGCTTGTAATTTAGTACATACTATTTGGCTTATTTTAATGTTATTTATTGCAGTTAATCACAAGTTGTGAATTCATAGGTTGTCATAACTGCACTGAAAAACAGGAAGAAAATGCAGGATATCATGCAACAGGAAAGCTTAATCTTCCCATAGGAGAGCTGTCTTGGGTACATATCATCCGCTATCAGAATCACCTAATGAGGTTGAAGAATATTCTCACCCTGACAGGTAAATTGCTTTTTTTTTTTCTTTTTATCACTACTTTGCTGGCAAAAATATAATCAAACAAAAATAGTAAACTGTAGCATAACATCTATTCACCGTAACATATACAAATTAGAATAATAATGCATAAAAAACAACTTTGTTTAATCTGATCTATGCTTTTTGTATAGTGCATGACGGAAGTAGAAGTAAGAAAAGAACAGGCCTTTGTAGAAACATAACTCTTTGCAGACACTGCAAAAGTACCAATAATTGGTCCTTGTTCTAAGTCAGTAAATCACTTGTGATACTTTATATCCCTATAAGTAGGGTGAAATTCACTTAAAGACCTGTCATGCAAAAATTGCACTTAGCCAAGAGTTTTTTCTCTTTTTTTGTACGAGATTATTTTCACTTGTCAGGAAATCAGAGTTGCAATAGCAATCAGCTATAGTAGGAATATAAGGTAAAATAAAACGTAACCTTTTATTTATGATTGGTTATTTTCAGCTGCCAAGTGACTTACAGTTCACATCATGGCATAGATAGTGTGTCAAAAACTCCTTTGTGTTCCTTCTCCTATAGCTGTCAAACATTCTTGGCTTTTTGGATCACTGTTGAAAAAGCTTAAAGTGAAAAAGAACAACCCCATCACCCCCGCTGAACTATATACAATGCAAGGAGTTTAGCACAATTTATTGCACATTTTTGCCTTTCTCAGTTCTAACTAGGGATGGGCCGAATGGACCCCTTTTTGGTTCGCACCAGAACTTTCGAACACTGTGAAATTTCGGACTCAAATAATGAACCCCATTAAAGTCAATGGGACCCGAATGTCAAAAATCAAAAGTGCCCATTTTGAAGGCTTATATGCAAGTAATTGGGCATACAATGGTTATAGGGGTCTGGGTCCTGGCCTGGGGGACATGCATCAAAAAAAAAGTTTGTGAAAAACATAATTTTAAATGAGCAGTGATTTTTGATTTTTAAAGTGAAAGCATAAAAATGAAACATTTCTTCCAATATAGTGCCTGGAGGGTCCCCTTAGTCTACCTGTAAAGTGGCAGATCTGTACCATGTCTAGAATCTGCTGCAGCAATAACTGCATTCATAAAGCAAAAAAAAAAAAAAAAATACATTTTCCCTGCAAGCTGTCCTTATTTTGCTCAGCAACAGCTGGGGAGCCAGTGTGTATGATGAGGCCACAATGTAGTGCACTGGGAAAAAGATCAGAGATTTTTTGGATACATTCTGGTTTCACTTTGAATTTGGATATTAGTAACGGGTGTTTAAAAAATTGGTCTTGGGTGTCAGTGAAGCATTCCCACCGTAACACTATAGAGGTAATCTTGAGCAAGAATTGGCCTTGCTGTACAAAATTGCAATGATATGCACCTGTCAAACAGGTGTAGAAAAATTGGTCTTTGGGTGTCAGTGGAGCCTTCCCACCGTAACCCTATAGAGGTACTCTTGATGAAAGCAAGAATTGGCATTGCTGTAAAAAATTGCAGTAATATGCACCTGTAAACAGGTGCAGAAAAATTGGTCTTTGGGTGTCGGTGGCACCTTCCCACTGTAACCCTATAGAGGTGCTCTTGATGAAGGCAAAAAAAAATTGCAGTGATATGCACCTGTCAAACAGGTGCTGAAAAATTGGTCTTCGGGTATTAATTGTGCCTAAGAAACCTATACCAAAAACATTCTTCCAGATGAAATGATTGAACACCCTCATAGCTAGGTAGGATCGAAGTCCTGCAGAGATTCCACATCCCAAAAAGACTTAATCAGTGTCATCGGCATCAGGGGCTTCATAGCTGGTAATCCAGGACTGATTCATTTTTATAAAAGTCAAGCAGTCCACAGAGTCTGTGGACATACGCGTTCTATGATCAGGAACAAAACCTCCTGCAGCACTGAATGCCCATTCTGAAAGCACGCTGGATGCAGGGCAGCCCAACAACTCAATAGCATACTGGGCAAGTTCTGGCCAGTGGTTTATTCTCATGACACAGTAAGTCAGTGGATCGTCAGCTGGAAAGCTCTCCATCTCTGGTTTGGCCCTGAGGTAATCATCCACCATGTGATGCAGACGCTGCCGATGGGAGGTGGAAGCTGACAGCCCTGAGCAGCGAGGACTAAAAAATTCCAAAATGCCTCACTTAGGCGGACGCTTTCTCCAATGCTCCTCTCTTGACCAACAGAAGACTCAAAACTATGTTTTCCACGACACTGTAACCTACTGGAGTCAGGAAAAATGTTCAATAAAATCCTCTTTAACGTGTCCTCAAGAGATTTTCTTCTGCACTCTCTGTGGGGACGGGATGAGTTCTGAGACCTTCCTCTTATAACGGTGGTCAAGGAGGGTTGCCAACCAGTAGAGCTGCACAATTCTGGCCAAAATGAGAATCACAATTTTTTTGCTTAGAATAAAAAGATCACGATTTTCTCACAAATCTCACGGCGTAAAATCTTTCACATTATACAAAAAAAAATAAAAAATTGGGCTAACTTTACTGGTTAGTTTTTTTTTTTAATTCATTTTTTCCCAAAAAATTGCATTTGAACGACTGCTGCGCTAATACAGTGTGACATAAAATATTGCAACAATTGCCATTTTATTCTCTAGAAAAAAAGAGACCTCCACCATGTCAGGTATAGAGTATGGTGGTCCCATCCCTGATGCAATGGAACAAAGAAAAATACCCCCTAAATGGGACTTTAACAGACCACCAACTTTGGGGTAAAAAAAATTAATCTTTTAATGTATAATCTGGGGTAAAAAGACATGTGCTGTCTACACATTACATAAATACATCAAACAAAAAAAAAAGAACACCAATACAAAAATACAGATCAGCATATGTACTCTCTGAAGGTTGGTGTACCCTGATACCCAACGCATTTCCAGTATTTTGATACCTTCATCAGGGGTGAGAGTTGAATATATTTACATATGTTTTAATTCCATCGCAATGATTCCATGTTCAAAGAACACAAGAGGCGATTCAAACAAAGAGAGTGTTAGATGGAAGCCAGACCAGGGTGATGAAAGGCTTGAAATGCAATGTGTTTTCAGCATCTGTATAGCAGAAAATATGCTTGGTAGCGGTAGGGCTCCACCAATGAACAGTGAGTGTTCATGAAGAATACTAGGGACAGACTGTCGCTAGAGCTTTAAATGTAGGCTGCATAGCGGGCAGATAATATCCAAAAGTCCCTGGTTCAATATGTCCTATGAGTATCGGGGTTCTGTGTACTGCGTACCTCCTCCGTGTCAAGGCCTTCAAGGTCAAATGTCAGAAAAAGAATTAGTCTTTAAGTGGTTAAACTTCCCTCATTTACACACCAAAGTGTATTCCTTTGATCTAAAGGACAAATCGTTACAATGTTTATACTTAAGTTCCACTGCTAAAGAATGTGATTCTTGGTAGACTGCCTGTTTTTTTCCCCTTTCTTTTGACGGCTGTCGGATTCAGTTGAGCAGAGAGAATTCTCTGCATAGAAAGAATCAGGAAATACTTTGTCAAGATCGCAAGGGGGAAAAAATTGTGATAACGATTCTTAATGATTAACCGTGCAGCTCTACCAACCAGTAATCATCCTTCTCCTTTATGCCACATATTCTTGGGTCATTTCGCAGGCTTTGAAGCATGAGGTTGCCCATGCACCTCAAATTTGCAGAGGCTTGAGAAGCAGACTCCTCGGGGGCACTCAGGATGACAGCATCTGGAACTTCCTCCTCCCAGCCACATACTACTCCCAAGGGTCCTGGGGTTGGAAAGCCATCGCTTACAGATTGACGCATGTCTTCCTCTTCTTTGAAGCCTTTGAAAGTGCCAGAATCATCCTCCTCATTCTCTTCCCCTCTCTCCTCCTGTATGTTCTGTGACATAGGAATGATGGTGTCTGGATAAAGTGGGCCTTGAGAGGAAAGGGAGTCCTCCTCTTCCCCCTGCTGCTCTGCCTCCAGTGCCACGCAGAGTCTGCTCCAGTAGGAACACAACAGGTATTGTGACACTGATGCATGCACTGTCATGGATCACCGTCCTTGTGGCTTCCTCAAATGGTGACAATACAGTGCATGCATCCTTAATGATCAGCCATTGGCCTAGGGAAAAAAACTGAGGTGGCATGTCGCCGTGCCGTACTCACACAGGTACCCGTTGACAGCTCTCTTCTGCATGTATAGCCGCTGCAGCATTGCTAAAGTCAAGTTCCACCTGGTGGGCATGTCACAGATCAGGCGGTTTATGGGCAGGTGGAATTCCCGCTGAATTTCAGCCAACTGAGCCATTTTCGCACACCACCATTCCTGGCTCCAGCTAGCGTGGTGTGAACCACCTCTGGGCCTGGCTCTGCAGAGCTGCAAGAATCTCTGCTCCGGTGTGGTTCCTGTCCCCTAAACACACCAGCTGAAGCGCTGCTTGGCACCTTTTAGCCTGACTCATGGAATAGCCCTTTGAACACTTAGGGGGGTACCTGATGTTCACAGACAATTCTGCAGAGGAGGGCATGGAGGTGGCAGAGGAAGAGGGGGTAGAGCTCACATTTCTGGCATCATCACCACCGAGCCCTGTCCTGCATCCTTTCGAGTTGCAAGCAGCGTTACCCAGTGTGCTGTGAACTAAATATATCATCCCTGCCCATGCTTGCTGGACCACGTGTCAGCAGTAAGGTGGATTTTACGGCTGACTGCCTTGCCCAATGATGCCAGAACATTCCCCTTCACGTGATGGTAGAGAGATGGAACAGCCTTACGTGAAATGTAGTAGCGACTGGGAACCTGCCATTGTGGTACAGCACATTGTGTGAATTCACGTAAGGAAGGGGGCAGAATTCACCAGGCTGAAAGGCAGAAGTTGGAGAGCCAACAGCTTTGACAAGCTTGCATTTAGACACTGGGCATGTGGGTGGTAGGGACTGTATTTTTTTTCCGCTGCAGCAGATGGGGCAATTTTGCCGGCTACAGTCTACAGCTGGTGGTGTGCTGCTGGCAGATGTGCTGCTAGGGCCTGGGACACCCTGTGCTTTACCATCATCCCTGAGTTATACCAGTGGAAGCTGCTGAGAGGTAATGACTCAGTATAGCAGGTATGGCTTTTAGGTGCTCTTGCCAACGGGCTGAGTGGTTGGACATTAAATGCCTTGTTAAGCATGTGGTACCTAAATGGCTGGTGTTTTTGCCACGTTTGATGTGCCTGAGACACAGTTGGCAGATAGCAACAGTGCGATCTGCTGCAGATGTGCTGAAAAAGGCCCAGACAGCTGAGCTTTGGGGAGTGGGCCAGGAGATAACAGCTGCAGAATATGATGGAATAGGGTGGCTGCTCTCTACTCTTTCTTGATGTCGGCCTCCTTGAGTTTGTGCCGCCTCACCTTCAGTTTCCTCCTCTGCTCCCAAGTCGCATCAGTGACCTCATCATAATCATCATCATCTCCATCTTCTTCATCTTCATCATCATTACCACTGGAGACAACTTGGCAACACGCTGCAGCTGGGGGAACATGAATGCCAATTTGTCTACCAGTGTTCTCCCCTCTCTCTAGGCTCATGTTCCTGTCATCCTCAACCTCAGAACCAACATCTGAATCCAGTAATGGCTAGGCATCATCAAGGAGCAAGTGGCTGACGCTGTGGTCAAATAAAGCAGCTGACTCCTCCATGGCTGATGTTGGGGCTATGGCAGGAATAGATGTGGACAAGGAGGCAGGTTTATCCACTCTGGCAGCTGCAGGGGACTGCAGATTTGTCTCTGCTTGCGTGACAGAGGATAAGGAGAATGCGGAAGATATAGTAGGCCAGTCCACCACCTCCTCTGCATGCTGTGGCTGGATAGCATAGGCAAACTCGCTAAACAGAGGAAATAATGCCCTGCCCTGTGGACACATTTGTTGCTGGCCCCCTTACAGTGCCAAGGGAATGTCTCCTTGTTGACCCCCCAGACATTATTGGGAGGGAGGGGGCGGTGCTTATAAGCAAATGTAAAGAAGAAGTGGAAATCTGTACGTAGATGCACTTTAATCAATGTAAAGTGGTGTTTGATGCACTTTAATTTGAGTGCTCACACTATACAGACACACTCCACGAATACACTATAATATACTGCAATATAATGCGCCAAACGTACAGTGATGCAAAGAACTATATGGCCTTAAACTGGCAGTAAGGCACACAGAACTATATGGCGTTAAATTGGCAGTAAGGTACACAGAAGTAAATGGTGTTAAACTTGCAGTAACGCACAAAACTATATGGCGTTAAACTGGCAGTGACGCACACAAAACTATATGACGTTCAACTGGCAGTAACGCACACAGAACCATATGGCGTTAAACTGGCAATAATGCACACAAAACTATATGGCGTTAAACTGGAAGCAACGCAATCAAATAGATGGTGTTCAACCGTCACTACACTGACGCTATCTGAACTGTCCCTACTCTAGCTATACACTAATGTAAAGATTACTGACATGGTCTCACTACACTACACTGAAACTATCTGAGCTGTCCCTACTCTAGCTGCACACTATGGAAAGCTAAATGATGGTCCTCCTCACTACACTCACACTATCCCTAGACTGACACTAAACTAATATTCTACACTGACAATTGAAGCAAAATAGCACAGTATAGCACACTAACTAACTAATAGCACTGAACAGAGCCCTGTTCTCTCTCTCCAAGCCGAAATCACACTGAAAATGGCTGCCATTGAAAGAATACTTTTATACTGTGGAGCGGGAATGAGCCATGATTGGATAAAATCATGACAGTGTCCAATCATGACTCTGACAGTGCTCTGTGCCCTGATTGGCTTTCACTGCTTCAGCCAATCAGGGCTTGCAATGCACTGTTCAGCTTTGCAATGCATTGTGGTCGATTCGGGGGGCCAAACAAATGGTCGAACGACCCGTTTGTTCAGCTGTTCGACAAACTTCTGAACAACGAAAGTTCAGCCCAAACTTATGCTCGGGCCGAACCATTCGCCCATCCCTAATTTTAACATTGATTGCTAGGAATGCTATAGCTGCTATAAACACCTGTATGATGCCAGAATCCCTTTAGTCTAAGGGCTTTTTAAAAGTATACACCCCCAAAAATTATAAATATACAGTATATATCTCTCCATCTAGCTATCTATCTGTAGTGCTACCCATGTAGGGGCCGCACAGTCCACAGGCTACCTCATAAGGGGCAGTAGCCCCCCATAAGGCGTGGAACCCTCCTGTCAAGAGATGACCTTCTCTCCAGGGCTTCAGACTATTTATCACCTCTCCGGACATCTTCTTGCCAGGGATTAGCAAGGCCATGATAAATATTCAGGCTGGTTATTTGAATCTCCCACCCTATAATTGGGAAGCTTTCTCCAGAGGCAGGGGGAGGTAATCAAACTCCCAGCCTGTGAAACTCTGAACAGACTAGAACAAACAACCACTGCTCCCTTGACTACAGAAGAAGCTACAAAGTAGCTAGGAGGGTGCTCTATCTATCTATCTATCTATCTATCTATCTATCTATCTATCTATCTATCTATCTATCTATCTATCTATCTATCTATCTATCTATCTATCCTCAAGCTCTATGCAGAAACAGCACTGTCAGTCACACAAGTAGTACTACCATTAAAGGCTTGAAACAAAAGAACTAAATTAAAAAGATCACCCATCTTATTAAACAATAGTTTATTGTTTCAAAATAAGCTATACAAATACAACGTGGCGCCATCCCTCGGAAGTTTGGCCCCCTCCTCCTTCTTCTGCTACCGGGCCAATTAGAAAGCGCAGCCTGCTTCAAGCATGGGCAGTAGGGAACCTTACCAGGAATGGCTGCGGCAGCACCTGACAGCCGATCCGAAATTTAGCTGGGGTGCTGACATCGCGGGAACCCTGGATAGGCAAGTGTCCTAATATAATAAAGTCAGCAGCTACAGTATTTGTAATTTTTTCATGGGGGGGCAGAACACCTCTTTAATATACAGTGTATTTGGGGGGTGACCCAGCCAGGTGTCTTCTGCACCACTCTGACCTATCTAGGAAACTTCTCTGTTAATCCACCTGGTGATTGCTGCCTGGGCATGCATACCGCTTCTCTGGAAACAGGATATCTCCCCATTGCTCTCTATGTGTTTTTCTAAAATTAATGAGGTTTATTCCATGGAAAATATCACAGCCTTGCTTTAGTTTGAAGAGAAAGAATTAAACCATAAGTGGTTCTATTGGACCCTATTTATTTGCTCAAGGGAATATGCTTCAGTCATGCAAGAGGGGGAGTAAGATCCCCCTTTCCCCCCTCCCTTTTTTTAATTTGCTCATTTTCATTCTTTTCACCTCCTTTCATTTCTGGTAATTTCTGAGTGATGCTATATTGAATGTCTGTTATATATGTTTTTTTGTTTTGATGTTAAAATCAAAGATGAGATGCATGCGCTCTTTAATTTGCCATTTGGACTTTGGCCTTGATGAGCAACTTTTCATCGCCAGGATGGTTTTCTGTGTAGTTTATTACGTCATATAACTTTTTGTGTTGGCCTGTGTTAAAATCTGTATACAATCTTACTGCATTCTTATCTGTTTAAAAAATGTTTAAAATTAAGTTAAAAAAAAAATAAATAAATAAGGGGGGCGTGGCTTGACGCTGGAGAAGATGGCTGCCTAATCCCTGAGCTCTTGCTGACAGGGATTGAATTTCACTTACCACAGAAGGTGGAAGTATCAGAAAAGCTTAAAAATATCATGGGAACGGCTTCTAGAACATCCTCAGCATCGAGGTCACGTTCGCCCTGTGATTTAAATGGAGGAATACCTCATAACCACCCAGAATTGTTCCGTTCACAGGTCGGCACTATGGCAGCGGCTTTTACCTCACAGAACACACAGCGCCGGCTGACAGGATCTAATGATGGAGCTGTCTCCTCTCCTCACTCAGAAAACAACGAAGGAGGTGTTGTTCTGTCTCCACACTCTGATAATGTACAACAGCCCAGTTTGAATGATCTTAGGTCGGTGGCTGCAGATATTAAAAATACCCTGACGGCTGCTATTACAGATCTGAGGATAGACATTCAGGCTATTACAGGCAGAGTAATGGCGGTTGAGAAGATAACAGCATCACACTCCACAGAGCTCCGTAAAAATCATTTGTTAATTGATACCCACACAAGACAACTTAGAGATATGAATCGGCATTTAGAAGATTTGGATAACCGCGGTAGACGCCACAATCTTCGCTTACGAGGTCTGACTGAATCTGTGGATACTGAACATCTGCAATCAGAAGTTATAGGCATTTTTAATAATGTACTAAATAGACCAAAGGATACCCCAATCACCATGGAACGTATACATAGAGCCCTTAGACCTAAGGGAAAAGATTTAGATCCACCAAGAGATGTAATTTGCTGCATAGTAGATTACCAGCTTAAAGAGGAAATATTGAGAAGAGCACGTACGATGACACCACTATTATAATTATAGAATTCCGCATATTTCAAGATCTATCCAGCATTACTTTACAACGCAGGAGAGAATTAAAACCTTTATTGGAAATATTGCGTACTAAAGGCATAATATATCGTTGGAAATTTCCTTTTGGTTTGGCAGCCTCAGTACATGGACACTCTGCTCTTCTCAGAGTTCCTGAAGATCTTAATTATTTCTGCGACACATTGGATATCCCACTCCCAGAGATACCAGATTGGTATGCAGAATTCCGTCCTTCACTAGCATCCTCACATCACCTCAGGAATGAATTGATGGAAACCCAGGAATTCAGATACCGCAGACAACGCTCATCATCTGAAGAAAGATCATCTCAGCAAGGACCACTATCTCCTTCAATCAACAACACGATGAAACCCAGGCGCACCCGTAAAGCTAGACGCGATAGATGAAAGACTGGTCCTCTAACTGTATTCTTAGAGGGATACTCTCATTCAGTCTAATTCTGTTTTCTTTGTGGCTTCAATATTGATCCTATCTCTGTTCCTCCCTTTTCTTCAGTTTAATAGGTATAACTTCTTTGCTACACAAATTCTCCACGAATGCATCTTCACTATTAATCTAAAATACGGAGATTCTCTTTTTTCAAAGATGCTAAACTTGGTTTTGGTTTGGTTTTTTTTCCTCTTTTTATTAGCCTTAAGTCTTCTAACTACCGATTGGAGGGCTGAATGCTCTGAGATTTACTTAAGAAATATTTTGGGATTAAATTGGTCAACTTTCAGTTATTTATTATTTTCTCAGTTAAAAATGTTACATAATAATACATTGTTTATAAGTAGGTAATCTTTTTGCTAAAAGAAAAGAAACAAAAGAGCAAAGAAACACAATACAGAGAAAAGAAAAGTGGAGGGAGCAGAAGGTAGTGACAAAAGGGAGAGATTCTTTTGATAATATCTCTTTCTCTACATTTAAGAACCATTGTTTTATTTTTTTATTTTTTTTTTTTTTCTCTTTACTAGCTTGTTGTTTAAATTTAATACAATATAGTCATATAACTTATTCTATAGTAATATATACCAATTCTTCAGATATAAATTACATACTATATATCTAGGATTCTAAATGATTCTAACAGTTATCTTTTCCATTTAGTTTAAGATATATTATCATATTGATTCTATTTCCATATTCCATGCCGTCCTCATAAAACTCATTTGATCAGATTCAAACAAACTTATAAACACCTTCTTCAGAATTATTATTATAAGAATATTCTCCCAAAGTCAGCGAGACTGACTTCTTATTGCAAAAGTTACACCACACTCCAGTGTTGACTTATCCTCCCACACAGTGGTTTCCTCTGATTTTTTGGTTCTCCTGAACTAATTTTTTTTTTTTCCTTTCCCAACATCTCTTTATACAAAAACCACTGACTCAATCCGGCTGCATATACATTTACATATTTACTGCATTTGGACTAGCGAGCAGGTCTTGCAAGTCTCTGGAATATTTATTCATTCATTAATTTATTCACTTATTTATTAATCTATTTATTTATTTGTTTTTTTATTTATTTATTTTTATTTCTCATCTAAAAACATGCCTACAAAAACTTTTGGGTCAAAACACACAATACCGCCTAATAAGGTTACATCTCCTCCTAAGGTTAACCATAATGCTACAGCCAAAATCATTTCTTTAAATGCTAAAGGTCTTAATGTTCCTGAAAAACGTTCGCAAATACTTCACTCCTTACATAAATTAAAAGCGGATATTGTGTTCATACAAGAAACACATTTCAAGACCGATAATGTACCAAAATTTTCAAATCACCACTTTCCAACGGTAATACATGCCACCACTAAGGAATCTAAAACTAAAGGGGTTTCAATTCTTTTTTCAAAAAATTGCCCATTTCAAATGACAGACTCACAGATAGACGAAGATGGTCGTTTCCTATTTCTTAAAGGATCCTTGTTTAACAAACGCATATCCCTGGCTAATATTTATGCCCCCAATGTTAAACAAGTTTCCTTTTTCACAAGTACAATGCAGGATCTCGCTTCTTTTCAAGAAGGAATGTTAATAGTAGGGGGAGATTTTAATGTCCCTTTAAATCCTATTCAAGATACCTCTTCAGGCTCATCTAAATTACCATTTAAGGCATTACGTAATATTAAGAAATCCCTCCAAGAACTTACCTTGCATGACTCCTGACGTACTTTACATCCTACCTCTAAAGATTATACTTTTTATTCTAATCCTCATGGAAGTTATTCCAGGATTGACTATCTATTTATTACACAGAGAGATCTTCCCATGCTCCTTAAAGCAACTATAGAACCAATGTTTTTATCGGATCATCACCCTATCACCATGTTGATTGAATTTCAGATCACTCAATCTCGTTCACAAATATGGCGTCTTGATCCATCTCTACTTACGGATAATAAAATTGCGTCACACATTCAACTTAGGCTCTCTCAATTCTTCAATGAGAACGACTCTGCCGAAATTTCCCCAATGATAATATGGGAAGCTCATAAATGCACTATTCGTGGTGAATTAATGGCGATAGCTTCCAAAAGACGACGTGAAAGACAAAAATTATTATCCAATCTAGCTGTACGTATTCATGATTTAGAAAAATCTCATAAGAAAACACAAGCTATATCAACAC
Source organism: Aquarana catesbeiana (assembly GCF_042186555.1). Lineage (NCBI taxonomy): Eukaryota > Metazoa > Chordata > Amphibia > Anura > Ranidae > Aquarana > Aquarana catesbeiana. The sequence goes on along the minus strand of NC_133326.1, from coordinate 310,178,943 downwards.
TTCAAGAACTCACTTTAGCTAGAACCGAAATGATGGAGGAACTTACTAAAATAACGAAAAGTAAATATATACTTTATCAAAAACAATTTTATGAATTTGGTAATAAATCAGGTAAATTACTAGCTAGAGCACTCGGGCAAAACAATCGACTACGATTATACATTCTATTAATTCCCCTGACAGAACCAAATTTTCTTCTAATGATCAAATAGCAGAACAATTTGTCAAATATTATACACAACTATACAATATTAAAAACACACCCACCCAACATAACACAGAAAACAGAATACATCTAATCAAACTTTCTTGCACAATATGGTCCTAAACCAATCTCAGACACTGAAGCAATGAACTTGGAAAGACCATTGTCTAAAGATGAATTAGATATTGTAATCAAACAAATGAAACCTGGTAAGAGCCCAGGACCAGACGGCTTAACAGTAGGATACTATAAAGCGTTTACTAATGTATTATATACACCCTTCTTGAATGCTTTTAATTACCTCTCTACAGATAAATCTCCTCCGAGAGATCTCCTTACGGCACATATAGCTGTACTTCCAAAACCTGATAAAGACCAGACTCTAATTTCCAACTACAGGCCGATTTCTTTATTAAATGTTGATCTAAAAATGTATGCGAAAATCCTAGCTAACAGACTCTTGCCTCTTTTACCACACCTTGTTTCTTTGGATCAAGTGGGTTTTGTTCCCAGTAGAGAGGCAAGAGATAATACTCTGAAAGCTCTCAATATTCATAAATGGTTGACCTCAAAGAAGCAGGATGGTTTTCTTTCTCTCCTTGGACGCAGAGAAGGCATTCGACAGGGTTGCATGGGATTATCTAACTGAAGTACTTAAACAGATAGGCATGCGGGATCGCATGTTACAATTCATACTTGCACTTTACTCAAAGCCTACAGCTAGGGTTAGAATTAACGGACACCTGTCGGATGCCTTCTCTGTGTCCAATGGGACACGTCAAGGTTGCCCTCTTTCCCCACTAATTTTTATCCTAACATTAGAATCTTGTCTTCAACGTTTGAGAGAAAACCAAGATATCAAAGGTATATCCATAGATCATTCCACATACAAGCTAGCAGCATTTGCTGATGATATACTACTATTTTTACGAGATCCTCACCTTTCAATCCCCAATCTCCTTAAAGATCTATCTCTTTTTGAAAATCTATCTAATCTCAAAATTAATTTCGATAAATCAGAAGCTTTTAATGTATCTTTACCACTTGAGACTAAAACCCTATGCCAGACAAATTTTCCTTTCAAATGGAGCGCAAATTCCATTAAATATCTTGGAATACATATACCGACCAATCTTTCTGATCTTTATAGCAAAAACTATGTACCAATTTTACAAAATATCCAGAAGGATCTTGAGGCTTGGTCCTCTGGTTTATTTTCTTGGTTTGGTAGATCCTCTATTATTAAAATGAACATCTTACCAAAAATTCTTTATTTGCTTCAAACGATTCCAATAAAATTACCACAATCATTTTTCACATCTTTCCGTAAAGCTTGTTCTAAATTTATCTGGAGTGGAAAAAGAGCTAGATTAAGCTTTGACAGATTATCCTTACCTAAATTGAAAGGTGGATTGGGATTACCGGACATTCCAAAATACTATCTGGCATGTCAATTGGCCAGAGTAGTAGATTGGAATGTACATACTACCACCAAAGCTTGGATCTCTATTGAACAGGCCTTCTCAAATTTTCCACTCCAAAATATAGCCTGGATACCTACTAGAAATATTCCAAAACAATGTAAACAACATCCACTAATTAACAATACGTTACATGTTTTTACCAATACTTGTCGTCAATACCTTATCTCTTCAATCTCAAGTCCACTCACATCGATTAGACATAATCCTGAATTTTCTCCAGACTTTATTATATCCTTTTTATCAGAATTAGGACCTAATGACAATCCAAAAGCAGAAGACTTCTTTGACCAAAACACTCTCCTTCCTTTATCTACATTGAATACTCGAAGGACGGAGAGTCAGATTTCTTTATGGTCATATATGCAACTCAAAAATTATCTAACCGCCCCACAATCTCAATCAGCCTTCTCATAGAAACAAACACATTTCGAATCCATTTGTTCTCAATTAGAACCACAACATCATCTTATATCAACTATCTACTCCATTCTTTTTGATGACCAAAAGCCTAAATCGAATCTTGCAAGTTCAAAATGGGAAAGAGATCTTTCTATCAACCTTTCTGACAGAGAATGGGGAAAGATATACACAATAATACATAAAGGTTCAATTAATGTGAATGTACAAGAGAACGGTTTTAAATTGTTTTCCAGATGGTATAACACTCCACTCAAATTAAACAAAATTAATCCGAGTACCCCATCCATCTGCTGGAGATGTAATCAGGAGGAAGGTTCACTTCTTCACATTTGGTGGGAATGTCCCTCGATTATGAAATTCTAGACTAATGTATTCCAATATATCACCCAAATTACAACTATACGCTTAGAATTCTCCCCAGCCCAAGCCTTACTTCATCATTCTAATTTACCGATGAAAATTTACCACAGATCATTAGTTCAACATCTCATTAATGCTGCAAAACTTTGTATTCCGGCCCTCTGGAAATCTCCCAATCCTCCCACAATTACAAATTGGATAGCCAGAGTAAACAAAATAGCTTTAATGGAAGAAGTCATACACCAAGCTCATGACTCATCTACAAAATTTAGAAACACATGGGCTTGCTGGCAACAATTTCAAACAACTTCCGAATATACCCGACTTCTTTATTAAATATTACCCAGGTCGTACTCCGATTTATAGAGAAAATTAACCTTATTTGTTTTCCGCTCTCTTATTTATCACAAACGTATTAATGTATTGGAATCATTCTAAATTTATTATAGAATAGATCTGTTTTTTTTTTTTTTTTTTTTTTTTTTTATGTGGAAGGCCAAGCTTTCATTATAATTTAAATTACCATGTCTTTATGGTTATTCTCTATTGTTCTCTATTTTATCTTACTACTTGTATCTAATATCTTATTTTTATTTATTTTTTATTCATTTATTTACTTATTTACTTATTTAATCAATCTGATTCTACTTACTAGTTATTGCTTTATACATTTGCTATCCATGTACTATAACTTGATGTAATTTCACTTAATAAGCTTGTATTCTGATATACATCCTTCAATAAACTTTTTCTTGGAATAAAAAAAAAAATAAATAAAATTATATATATATATATATATATATATACATATATACACACACATACAGTATAAAACCTACTAATCATTCATACTTTGTGCTCACCCTTCCATTACAGATTTAGAGCATAAAATAGCTTTTTATGCTGGAAATATACATATGATATGCTAGGGAGGAACCTGGCAGTTAGTAGTATGGGTACCAAGGCATATGTTAAATATGCAGGATACCAATCAGACATGTTTGACATAAATAGAGGAACAAGTCAGGGTTGTGCTCTCTCCCCACTTTTATTTGCCTTACTCATTGAACCTCTTGTCTAGGCTATCCGTACAGACCTCTCAATCAAGGGCATAGATTTAGCAGGCCATCAACATAAATTATGTCTATTTGCTTACGATATATTCATTTTTATGTCTTCCCCTCATATTTCTGCTCCCAATCTTATAAGCAAACTAGATCACTTTGCTCAAATTTCTGGACTAATTATAAACTCACAAAAATCAACAGCTTTAAATGTCTCTTTACCCCCGCAAACACTACAACAAGCTCAAACATCTCTCCCTTTTACATGGTCAACGTCTCACCTCACATATCTAGGTATTACTCTTACCCCCAATCTATCTGATATCTTCTCTGCTAACTATCCTCCACTACTACGAAAAAATTACTAATTTTCTTAAACAATGGTCCTCTTTGCCAATATCATGGATTGGTAAAATAAATGTAATAAAAATGACTTTATTACCTAAAATGTTATATCTCTTTCGTGTATCACCCATTCCTATCCCGGCATACTTCCTTAGGAACCTACAACGTAAAACACAAGCATTCATATGGAGCTCCTTAAAATCTCGCTTACCTACCCACACTCTATCTTTCTAAACTTAAAGGAGGATTAGGTTTCCCTAATTTTACTGATTATTTCTATGCAGCACAAATAGCACATATTCCTAAATATCACACGAAACACGAGATCCCCCTCTGGGTAGCGATTGAATCAATTGACTGTGATCCGATCTCCATACCAAATCTAATATGGTCTACCTCTTCTGACCATAAAATAATAAAAAATAGGATTACTAAACATACAATTGCTATATGGGATAGATTCAAAGTAATCAAAAGACTACAATCTCCGCATATACCCCTTGTATCATTTATTAGAAATCCACTTTTCTACCCGGCTCATACATCTCCTAAAACTTTTAAAAAATGGATTTCTGCTAATTTAACACAACTCTATGATAACGACCACTTCACTTAAAACATTTCCTGAAATATGTGAAACCTAACAATTTCAAGATTCAGAACTCTTTCGTTATCTACAGATCAAAAATTTTTTATGCCATTTATACAAGGTAGAGATAATCTATGTGACATAACGCATTTTGAACGTATTTGTAAGAATGACCCCTACTCTTTGGGGCTTGTGTCAATGTTGTATAGTCACCTGAATGCTTTGCCTGATGCAAAAACACCCTCCTATGTGGAAAAATGGGAGAATGATCTTGGTTTTCACATGGACTCATCCAAATGGGATAAAGTCTGGGCCAATACCAAAATATCTTCTCATAATGTAGTAGCCTTAGAGGTGAACTATAAAGTACTTATGCGTTGGTATCTGGTCCCTGTTAAGATCACGAAATATGTTCCACAATAATCTCCACTTTGCTTTCGTGGCTGTGGTGATCTAGGAACGTATTTTCATATCTTTTGGGATTGCCATATAGCAAAAAATTATTGGAAAGAAATATTCCTAATGCTCTCTAAATTATTCAAGAAAACTATCATCCCAGATCCGACAATTGCGCTTCTAAATTTAAAGCCTACCCAAATCTCCTATATACAATTAGCATGGAAGTCCACATCATTAATGCTTTCTGAAACTACGAATAGAATACATCAGGCCATGATCCTCTCAAAAACAGGTGCCATATCCAACGATAACATACCTAAATTTGAGAAAATTTAGAGTCCTTGGGTGACCCACTTTCTTTCTCCTAATTTTGACACTTCTTTACTAAGACCTTGGTAACTATATAAAACTTTGTTTTCAATAACTGATAAAAAGATACTATGTACATATCGTTACTAAGAAATCCCCGGAAACCTCTTCTAATCCAGACTTTTCTTTTCTCCTTATTCTGTCCTGTCTTCTCCTATTTAATTTTACATAATGAAATGGTAGCGAAACATTCAACTTTTATAATGTTCAATTATAATACAATAGATAGTAAGCTCTAATGTCCTATTATAAATAACTGAATCTCGTAGTAATTAATATTATTTCTTTATTACATATTACTCAAAGTTAAAAGTTTAACAACTTTCTAATTTTTTATTGCTCTTGATTATATAATTGTTAAAATTGATTGTAACACCTTAGTCTTTCTAAAACATATAGCTTATTTAAGTCTTTCATTGCTTGTAACTACAAGAAATACTAATATCTGAAAGATCTGATATGTTAATTCAACTAATGCTACCATTTAATGTAATCAATATTTTGTTAATTGTACCAGTGTTTATATTTTCAAAATCAATAAGCAAATTTGACAAGAAGTATGGGTACCAAGAATCACTTTTGTTATAAAAATATTAGTTACCTTTTTTTTTTTTTTTTTTTGAGCTCCTCAACATTTTTAACCAAAATAAATAATGAATCATATTCTCACAAGTCAGACATATGGAAATAATAGACCGTAGGCATGACAGTACGCATGATGATTAGTGTTGGGTATAACCGAGCAAACTAATTTCAAAGTAATGTGAAATTTCTGAACTTCTAATTGTTTCTTAAACTGACATTTTTATTGCACTTTCCCTGAAATCACATTCTATGAAATTTCAAAATAATGAAAACCCCTTTTTTTTGCAGGTTTTTCAGAGAAAAACTATGGGAAAGTGTCTTCTGGAGACGCAATGTACACGTCTGTTTTTGGTAACGGGATTACAGTATGCTATGCAGGGATGCACTTGTTCCTCAAGAAGTATCTTTATTCTTACTCCACCTGCTGTGTGATTGACTTCCCTGCAGAACTTCTCTGGGGACTGGAAGACAAGTCAACAGTATTTCACATTCCATCTAAGGTACAGGTAATTATAATACCACACTGAATACCTTTACTGATCTAGAAAGTATGTAATTGTGCTCAAACTAGTTTTAGACTTCTAGCATTAAAGTGAACATTTATGATGTCACATTAGATATCATGAATGTGCTATGTGCCCCTATAATATATTTTATCCAGCAAACTTTTATCCATGTTGCAAGTTTATGTAAAATAGTGATGTACTGTATAATGCTGGATTTGTTTGGGCTACTTTGATTAAAGGACATTGAATCAACATTAGCACATAAGGTGAAGCTTAGATTATATACTGTGTTTGAACAAACATACCAAACGTACCAACATCCCTGCTGAAGCAACTACATCTAATGTACCAAAAGAACAAGGACGGGACATTTAAAGTACGCTGTCATTTTATAAACATTATATATTTATTGTGTATAAACAATTTTTTTGCCAACAGCCAAAATGATGATAGGTTGCAAGCACATTGTGACAAACTCACCCTAATATGTGTAAGAATCAGTGCTGCACAAATGCTTAATGAGCCCTTAATGCAATATAATAACACAAAATATACAAAATATGTAAAACTATTAAAACATATCAATTTGTGCACATGGATGTGTGAATATTTCAGCAAGCACAAAAATATGTTAGTTCCAAAACCAAATACGAGATACAGTATCTCACAAAAGTGAGTACACCCCTCACATTTTTGTAAATATTTTATTATATCTTTTCATGTGACAACACTGAAGAAATGACACTTTGCTACAATGTAAAGTAGTGAGTGTACAGCTTGTATAACAGTGTAAATTTGCTGTCCCCTCAAAATAACTAAACACACAGCCATTAATTTCTAAACCACTGGCAACAAAAGCGAGTACACCCCTAAGTGAAAATGTGCAAATTGTGCCAATTAGCCATTTTCCCTCTCCGGTGTCATGTGACTCTTTAGTGCTACAAGATGTGAATGGGGAGCAGGTATGTTAAATTTGGTGTTATCGCTCTCACTCTCTCATACTGGTCACTGGAAGTTCAACATGGCACCTCATGGCAAAGAACTCTGAGGATCTGAAAAAAAGAAGTTTTGCTCTACATATGGCCTAGACTATAAGAAGATTGCCAAGACCCTAAAACTGAGCTGCAGCACGGTGGCCACGACCATACAGCGGTTTAACAGGACAGGTTCAACTCAGAACAGGACTCGCCATGGTCAACCAAAGAAGTTGAGTGCACGTGCTCAGCGTCATATCCAGGGGTTGTCTTCGGGAAATAGACATATGAGTGCTACCAGCTTTGCTGCAGAGGTTGAAGGGGTGGGGGAGTCAGCCTGTCAGTGCTCAGACCATACCCCGCACACTGCATCAAATTGGTCTGCATGGCTGTTGTCCCAGAAGGAAGCCTCTTCTAAAGATGATGCGCAAGAAAGCTCACAAACAGTTTGCTGAAGACAAGTAGACTAAGGACATGGATTACTGAAGCAGAGCATGATCCACTCCCTTTGGAGACTGGGCTGCAGAGCAGTATTCCAACATAACAACCCCAAACACACCTCCAAGACGACCACTGCCTTGCTAAAGAAGCTGAGGGTAAAGGCGATGGACTGGCCAAGCATGTCCCCAGACCTAAACCCTACTGAGCATCTGTGGGGCATCCTCAAATGAAAGGTGGAAGAGCGCAAGGTCTCTAACATCCACCAGCTCTGTGATGTCGTCATGTGAAAGAGGACACCAGTGGCAACCTGTGAAGCTCTGGTGAACTCCATGCCCAAGAGGGTTAAGGCAGTGCTGGACCCCAAACACACATCCAAGACGACCACTGCCTTGCTAAAGAAGCTGAGGGTAAAGGTGATGGCCTGACCAAGCATGTCCCCAGAACTAAACCCTATTGAGCATCTGTGGGGCATTCTCAAATGGAAGGTGGAGGAGCGCAAGGTCTCTAACATCCACCAGCTCTGTGATGTCGTCATGGAGGAGTGAAAGAGGACTCCAGTGGCAACCTGTGAAGCTCTGGTGAACTCCATGCCCAAGAGGGTTAAGGCAGTGCTGGAAAATTATGGTGGCCACACAAAATATTGACACTTTGGGCCCAATTTAGACATTTTCACTTAGGTGTGTATTCACTTTTGTTGCCAGCGGTTTAGACATTAATGGCTGTGTGTTGAATTATTTTGAGGGGACAGCAAATTTACACTGTTATACAAGCTGTACACTCACTACTTTACATTGGGGGTTATTTACTAAAGGCAACTCCACTTTGCACTACAAGTGCAAACTACAAGTGCAAAGTGCACTTGAAATTGCACTGAAAGTGCACTTGGAAGTGCAGTCGCTGTAGATCCGAGGGGGACATGCAAGGAAAATAAAAAACAGCATTTTAGCTTGCACATGATTGGATAATAAAACCAGCAGAGCTTCCCCTCATTTCAGATCTACCCCTTAGATTTAGAGCGACTGCACTTCCAAGTGCACTTTCAGTGCAATTTCAAGTGCACTTTGCACTTGTAGTGCAAAGTGGATTTGCCTTTCATAAATAACCCCCATTGTGTCATTGTTACAAGTGTCATTTCTTCAGTGTTGTCACATGAAAAGATATAATAAAATATTTACAAAAATGTGAGGGGTGTACTCACTTTTGTGAGATACTGTAAACAGTGCACTGTAATATCTAAATGGTGTGAAATCAAAACAGTCTTGTGTAAAAGAGTCCAAGGTATCCATAACTTTGTGTAATAGCGCACTCCTTGTGAGCCTAATGAAGTCATGCATTTGGCACATGTCGGCTGAGGCAGACTGGAGGGTTACCATTTCTGTATCCACTACTAACCACCTTGCTGGGACCTGGTATAAGAAGGTAGTGTGTTTGTGATGACCTTTGTAATGAGGGTCAAACTTTAAGGTGAGCCATTACCCTTGAGGGGATGGTTTTGTTCATTCATTTTGGAGTGCACTATTACACAGAGTTTTGGATACCTTGGACTTTTTTTTTTTTTGCACAAGATTGTTTGATTTCAGACTATTTAGATATTACAATGCATCATTTTTTTTGGTTTGGTTCATGGAACTATTATATTTTTGTACAAACTGATATTTTTTTTATTTTTTAAATATACTTTCTATATTTGTGTTATTATATTGCATTGACAGTTCATTAGGCTATATAAACGATATACTGTACTTATCTTATTAAATGCTTTAAATATCCTAGTGATGAATGCAAAAAAACTATATATATATATTTTCAAAAATCATCGCATTACAGATCACATATCATACAATCAATTTAATTTTCTGTAAAGTTAGAACTTACAACCACCAATATGCAATCACCGGCTACTTTATTAGGTACCCCTTGCTAGTACTGGGTTGGACCCCCTTTTGCCTTCAGAACTGCCTTAATTCCTTGTGGAATAGAATCAACAAGGTGTTGGAAACATACCTCAGAGATGTTGGTCCATATTGACATGATAGCATCTCACAGTTGCTGCAAACTTGTTGGCTGCACATCCATGATGCAAATCTCCCATTCCGTCACATCCCAAATGTGCTCTATTGGATTGAGATCTGGTGACTGTGGAGGCCATTGGAGTACAGTGAACTCATTGTCATGTTCAAGAAACCAGTTTGAGATGATTTGAGCTTTGTGACATGGTGCATTATCCTGCTGGAAGTAGCCATCAGAAGATGGGTACACTGTATTCATAAAGGGATGGACATGGTCAGCAACAATACTCAGGTAGAACGTGGCATTTAACCACTTGCCGACCGGGCCATAGCCGAAAGACGGCTACAGCGCGGTTGGCTTATTCTGGGTGCATGTCCGTGGGACGTCATTCCAGAATGTTGCTTCCGCGCGCCCCCTGGGACGCGCACCCGGGAACATCCGTGACCGCCGGGTCCCACGGACCCCGCACATCATGGATCATGGTAAATAGCCGCTGAACGCTGCCATTTACCACGTGATCGTTGCGTCAAATGAAGAAACGATCACTTGTAAACAAACTGGCGTCACGTCATGACTCTGGTTCCTCCCTCCCCTCTCTGTACCGATGGGTACAGTGCGAGGGGAGAGGGGGAGAGATTGCAGCAGCACTGTGGGCTGGATGTTTAATGCCCACAGCGCTGCTCAGTGTCAATAATCTGCAACACTGTGCAATACTCTGCAACACTGTGCAATACTCTGCCAATACTCTGCAACACTGTGCAATACTCTGCAACACTGTGCAATACTCTGCCAATACTCGCCAGTGATTAAATACCACCAAAAGAAAGCTCTATTTGTGTGAAAAAAAGGACAAAAGTTTCATATGGGTACAGTGTTGCATGACTGAGTAATTGTCATTCAAAGTGTGAGAGCACCAAAAGCTGAAAATTGGTCTGGTTAGGAAGGGGTTTAAGTGCCCAGTGGTCAAGTGGTTAAACAATGCTCGATTGGTACTAAGGGGCCCAAAGTGTGCCAGGAAAATATCCCTCACACCATTACACCAGCCGAACCGTTGATACAAGGCAGGATGGATCTATGCTTTCATGTTGCTTACACCAAATTCTGACCCTACCATCTATATGTCGCAGCTGAAATCAGGACTCATCAGGCTAGGCAAAATTTTTCTAATATTCTATTTTCAAATTTTGGTGAGCCGGTGCAAATTGTAGCCTCAGTTTTCTGTTCTTAGCTGACAGGAGTGGCATCTGGGGTGGCCTCCTGCTGCTGTAGCCCATCTGCTTCAAGGTTTGATGTGTTATGGATTCAGAGATGGTATTTCTGCATACCTTGGTTGTAACAAGTGGTTATTTGTTACTGTTGCCTTTCTATCATCACCAACACCCATGCCACGTTCAAAGTCACTTAAGTCCCCTTTACTCCCCATTCTGATGCTCGGTTTGAACTTCAGCAAGTCGTCTTCACCACATCTGGATGCCAAAATGGATTCAGTTTCTGTGATTGGCTGATTAGCAATTTGTGTTACCAAGCAATTGAACAGGTGAACCTAATAAAGTGGCTGGTGAGTGTATATCTTGACAATGAGAGGAGAAAAAAAAGAAGTGGCAGTTAAGTGGATTCCCCCTAGCAAGCTGCCAAAATGCGCTGCCTTAGACCTGCTAGGAACACAGGCTTGGATACATATATACTGTATATACACTCCCTAAAAGAATTTTCACTTTTTTTTTTTTTTACAATGTTGTGTCAAAGTGATTTGACATATAATTGGTTGCTTTAAGTTACTGCAGTTGCACATCAATATTGCCTTTGGAACTAGCCAACGTGAATGCATAACCTAACAGCAGGAAATCTGGGCACTGAGATGATGTACATTATGTAGCTTGGGTGTAAAATGTCAGTGGAGTTATTTTAATAAAAATAGATTTGTACCTTTTTCAAGTTTCATGTTTTCCGACTCAGAATTGCAGAAAAGATTTACTGTGGGATAAACAGAATTAGTTAAAAAAAAAACAAAAAACCTATAGCAACACTTTTTCTTTTAATGATTCAACTAAATGTCATCGCTCTCCTAATAAATCAGTGTTTTTTTTTTTTTGTTTTTTTTTTTTAATTATTACTGTGTTTACATAAATCTCGGAATTTATTTTCCTAGAGAAAATGTTGTTACCTTAGAAACTACCAAGTAATTAAGCTTTTTTTCCACTTGCTGTGTGCTTGCGAAACATCATTTTGTGTTTAAAGCAATTAAATGACATGTGAATGCTAACTAAAATATACACACTGTCTTCTGCTCTGAGAGTTGCAATTTCCTAAATGCCAGCAATGACCTTACCATCTGTTTCCTTAAATGGGGGTGCCAGCTGAATCAGTGGGAAGCCTGAACATTTATAGTCTTGCAGATCTGACTTTCTTTATGCGGCACATAAAGCTCATCTTTATAACAGATGAAATCGACCCTCGTCTGCTATACGGCTTCATATTATCAGTTAATATATGTTGCTAATGTAGAAATTACACATGAGGTCATAAGAAAAAAAATGCAGCTTGGCTCGGTTTTAATGCAGGTTATCTAGCCTTTGTACCATCTTGGCAGCAGTAACGTTTTCACATTGACCTCCTTAAATGGCTGGCTTAAATCGCAGGAATTATGTGATAGGAATAAACATGAGTTTGCATACTGTACAACTTGCTTGGCTACTTACAGTTTAGATAATCAGCCCATTCTAGCATTATACAATTTACATTATGGCATTATGTGTATTGAATATATGTCACTCCTGCATGGTAAAAAGCTTGTTACCTCTATATCTACACAAACATGTTTTTACCATAGCTTTTCCTATCCACTTGTAATCTCTTGCAAACCCTCAGCTAGATTACAGTGCTAATAAATAGCCATCTTTAAATCTTTGCAAATATAGCATAAAAAAATTTCTGCAGTGCCTTACAGCTGTAAACATGCGATAACACTCTAAGGGGCCTTAATACAAACGCAATACTGAAATTCAGTTATGACTTTACTAATCATTAGTAAAGCCTGAGATAACATGAAAAGATGTTTAGTGTTAGGTGAGAGCTGAACGTTGTGGTAGCTGAAGCACAATCATGCTTTTTTTTTTTTACTGTGTGCTGAGGCCCATTACCATGAACAGGCACACAAAATAGACAACGTTCTCTCCTTATAACATGTTATTCACTATTGTTATATACAGTCAGGTCCATAAATATTGGTACATTGACACAATTCTAATCTTTTTGACTCTATACACCACCACAATGGATTTGAAATTAAACAAACAAGATGTGCTTTAACTGCAGACTTTCAGCTTTAATACGAGGGTATTTACATCCAAATCAGGTGAACGGTGTAGGAATTACAACAGTTTGTATATGTGCCTCCCGCTTTTTAAAGGGACCAAAAGTAATGGGACAGATTAACAATCATCCATCAAACTTTCACTTTTTAATACTTGGTTGCAAATCCTTTGCAGTCAATTATAGCCTGAAGTCTGGAACGCATAGCTATCACCAGACTCTGGGTTTCATCCCTGGTGATGCTCTGCCAGGCCTCTACTGCAACTGTCTTCAGTTCCTGCTTGTTCTTGGGGCATTTTCCCTTCAGTTTTGTCTTCAGCAAGTGAAATGCATGCTCAATCGGATTCAGGTCAGGTGATTGACTTGGCCATTGCATAACATTCCACTTCTTTCCCTTAAAAAACTCTTTGGTTGCTTTCGCAGTATGCTTCGGGTCATTGTCCATCTGCACTGTGAAGCGCCGTCCAATGAAGTTCTGAAGCATTTTGCTGAATATGAGCAGATAATATTGCCTGAAACACTTCAGAATTCATCCTGCTGCTTTTGTCAGCAGTCACGTCATCAATAAATACAAGAGAACCAGTTCCATTGGCAGCCATACATGCCCACGCCATGACACTACCACCACCATGCTTCACTGATGAGGTGGTATGCTTTGGATCACGAGCAGTTCCTTTCCTTCTCATTACTCTTATCTTCCCATCACTCTGGTACAAGTTGATCTTGGTCTCATCTGTCCATAGGATGTTGTTCCAGAACTGTTAAGGCTCTTTTAGATGTTGTTTGGCAAACTCTAATCTGGCCTTCCCGTTTTTGAGGCTCACCAATGGTTTACATCTTGTGGTGAACCCTCTGTATTCACTCTGGTGAAGTCTTCTCTTGATTGTTGACTTTGACACACATACACCTACCTCCTGGAGAGTGTTCTTGATCTGGCCAACTGTTGTGAAGGGTGTTTTGTTCACCAGGGAAAGAATTCTTTGGTCATCCACCACAGTTGTTTTCCATGGTCTTCCGGGTCTTTTGGTGTTGCTGAGCTCACCGGTGCGTTCTTTCTTTTTAAGGATGTTCCAAACAGTTGATTTGGCCACACCTAATCTTTTTGCTATCTCTCTGATGGGTTTGTTTTGTTTTTTCAGCATAATGATGACTTGCTTCACTGATAGTGACAGCTCTTTGGATCTCATATTGAGAGTTGACAGTAACAGATTCCAAATTCAAATAGCACACTTGAAATGAACTCTTGACCTTTTATCTGCTCCTTGTAAATGGGATAATGAGGGAATAACACACACCTGGCCATGGAACAGCTGAGTAGCCAATTGTCCCATTACATTTGGTCCCTTAAAAAATGGGAGGCACATATACAAACTGTTGTAATTCCTACACCGTTCACCTGATTTGGATGTAAATACCCTCAAATTAAAGCTGAAAGTCTGCAGTTAAAGCACATCTTGTTCGTTTCATTTCAAATCCATTGTGGTGGTGTATAGTGCCAAAAAGATTAGAATTGTGTCAATGTCCCAATATTTATGGACCTGACTGTAGTTAATCTGGTTGAAAAAGACACAAGGTCCATCCAGTTCAACCCACAGAAAAAAAACACACACACACAAATACCTCCATATACACAACCCTATCCCCACAGTTGATCCAGAGGAAGGTAAAAAAAAAAAAAAAACACAATAAAGCATGGTCCAATTTGCTCTAGGGGGAGACAAAAAAATCCTTCCTGATTCCCCAACAGGCATCAGATATTCCCTGGATCACATTTACCTATACATGTTAGTATCCAGTTATATTTTGTGCATTCGGGAAAGAATCCAGGCCTTTTTTAAAACAATCTACTGAGCTGACCAGAACCATAGTTATTGTTATTAGCAACGTGATTAAGATTCTTCTCTAATTGGCTATCATTAGTGAAAATTACTACTAGAGAAAAACTAGTAGAGAGGCTTTGATTGTTCTTATTTTAAAGCCTGATAAAGATTCCACTCAGTGTGATTCCATCTTTTTCATCAATGCTAACGCTACAGTGCCTGAAAAAGTTGTTAGCTATCTGACTGAGCAGATATTTGGATTCAGTGATGGGATCTGATCAGTGTGTTTTTCCACTCATATAAACATCCATAAATTATACACAAACTTGCAGTATCCACATGACCACTCTGAAGGTCAAGCAGTGATAGTCACAAAGCACTGAAAGTGTTAAATGTTGTTTGAGTGCTCCCAATCACTTTGGTTTTGCCCCAAATATATCCCTTGGATTAAACTATTATATATAGCCCCTGTAGCCAGACTCAATGTCAAAAATTCTATTTCTGAACTCTTCCCTGCACGTAGAGGGATGAGACAAGGCTGTCCCCTATACTTTTTGCCCTCTCCATAGAGCCCCTAGCAATACTAATATGCTCTTCCCACAACATCAAAGGTTTTCAAATAAATTCATTAGGAGAGTGCATATCTCTGTATGCGGATGACTTTAATTTAGACTTTAACCAGCCCCTCTTTCATCTACTAAATCTCCTCAGGAAATTCGGAGTGTATTTCAGGTTTAAGATAAATTGGGATACATCCCTACTATTTCTGCTTGACCCAGATACAGCTCATAACTTTAATCTCTTCTCAAAATTGAGAATTGTGAACATGTTTTAAATATCTTGGAATAATCATACAAACCCCAATTCTGCCATATATAACTAATATTGTCCTGCCACTTATTAATTGCCTCCAATCCAAGACCATGCAATGAATGAACCTCCAGATAATTCCAATGGGCAGAGTAAACCTATTGAAAATTAATTTTTCCCAAGATCTTGTAAATATTATATAATTCCCTCTACACAATACCCTGTCATACTTAAAAAAAAAAAAAAAAAAAAAAAAAAAGCAACAACTTTTTCACTCTCCCAAAAATCAGTGGGTCTAGCATTTCCCGACTTTCACTGCTATTACCAAGCAGCACAACTGATCAACATTCATGACTGGCTAAAATGCTCTAGAGACGACATGAGTACAGCCATGTATGCAGCTGCTCTATCCTCTTACATATAACTTCACAATTCACCATATAGGCACAATCTAAGATATCTTGTTGGCATTGTTATAATAAAGGATTATAATATTCCTTACAGTATGCAAACTAACATGTTCAACTATTACTCGTTCTATGTTGAGATACATAATACACATATATATTACACACACAGTGGGGACGGAAAGTATTCAGACCCCCTTAAATTTTTCACTCTTTGTTATATTGCAGCCATTTGCTAAAATCATTTAGGTTAATTTTTTTCCTCATTAATGTACACACAGCACCTCATATTGACAGAAAAACACAGAATTGTTGACATTTTTGCAGATTAAAAAAGAAAAACCGAAATATCACATGGTCCTAAGTATTCAGACCCTTTGCTGTGACACTCATATATTTAACTTAGGTGCTGTCCATTTCTTCTGATCATCCTTGAGATTGTTCTACACCTTCATTTGAGTCCAATATTCTGATTGGACTTGATTAGGAAAGCCACACACCTGTCTATATAAGACCTTACAACTCACAGTGCATGTCAGAGCAAATGAGAATCATGAGGTCAAAGGAACTGCCTGAAGCGCTCAGAGACAGAATTGTGGCAAGGCATAGATCTGGCCAAGGTTACAAAAAAATTTCTGCTGCACTTAAGGTTCCTAAGAGCACAGTGCCCTCCATAATCCTTAAATGGAAGATGTTTGGGATGACCAGAACCCTCCTAGAGCTGGCCGTCCAGCCAAACTGAGCTATCAGGGGAGAAGAGCCTTGGTGAGAGAGGTAAAGAAGAACCCAAAGATCACTGTGGCTGAGCTCCAGAGATGCAGTCGGGAGATGGGAGAAAGTCAACCATCACTGCAGCCCTCCACCAGTCGGGGCTTTATGGCAGAGTGGCCCGACGGAAGCCTCTCCTCAGTGCAAGACACATGAAAGTCCGCATGGAGTTTGCTAAAAAAAACACCTTAAGGACTCCAAGATGGTGAGAAATAAGATTCTCTGGTCTGATGAGACCAAGATAGAACTTTTTGGCCTTAATTCTAAGCGGTATGTGTGGAGAAAACCAGGCACTGCTCATCACCTGTCCAATACAGTCCCAACAGTGAAGCATGGTGGTGGCAGCATCATGCTGTGGGGGTGTTTTTCAGCTGCAGGGACAGGACGACTGGTTGCAATCGAGGGAAAGATGAATGCGGCCAAGTACAGGGATATCCTGGATGAAAACCTTCTTCAGAGTGCTCAGGACCTCAGACTGGGCCGAAGGTTTACCTTCCAACAAGACAATGACCCTAAGCACGCAGCTAAAATAATGAAGGAGTGGCTTCACAACAACTCCGTGACTGTTCTTAAATGGCCCAGCCAGAGCCCTGACTTAAACCCAAATGAGCATCTCTGGAGAGACCTAAAAATGGCTGTCCACCAACGTTTACCATCCAACCTGACAGAACTGGAGAGGATCTGCAAGGAGGAATGGCAGAGGATCCCCAAATCCAGGTGTGAAAAACTTGTTGCATCTTTCCCAAAAGACTCATGGCTGTATTAGATCAAAAGGGTGCTTCTACTAAATACTGAGCAAAGGGTCTGAATACTTAGGACCATGTGATATTTCAGTTTTTCTTTTTTAATAAATCTGCAAAAATGTCAACAATTCTCTGTTTTTCTGTCAATATGGGGTGCTGTGTGTACATTAATGAGGAAAAATATGAACTTAAATGATTTTAGCAAATGGCTGCAATATAACAAAGAGTGAAAAATGTAAGGGGGTCTGAATACTTTCCGTCCCCATGGTATATATTACCGCAAATAATCTGATTTGGGGGAATCTTGAGGTCGCCACAGTTCCCAGTATTGCTCCTCCTTAGGAGTTACATTTTTACACCAACTTTTTGTTGACAACATTTTACAAACCTTTCAGCCTATGCAGATGGAATACAAGATCTCTCCTAATAAGTATCTATACTTCATCAAACTGCATTATGCTATTAAGGCACGGCTTGGTCCACTGAATAAAAGATCTCTGCCACACAGAATAATAAAAAAAAATATACTGTTAACCTTCAATACTAAACTAGTCTCTCAGTACTATGCAGAATTAACTACAAATGTCTGAAAAAACTGACATATCACAGACAAATGGCTGTTTCCACAACTTATATCACCAGATTTGATGGACTTTGAGGCAACATACACTGTATAACCTCTGTCATCTCCTCAAGAAAACAAACTTATTAAATTGTATCAGATCTACTATGCCCCTCTTAAAGTGGAAGTTTAGTCTGAAAATTAAGTCCTGCTAGGTCACTTAAGGCTGGCCCCTTGTGTAGTTATAGCCATATAAAACATTAAAAATAAGTGCCTACACTGTTTAAAATCCAGTGATACATTGTCTCACTTGCTCTGCACATGCTCAGTTGCTCTCTATTTTTGCCACTGTACTGAAAATGTAGAGACGGATCTGCTGACAGCCTAAAGATTTACTTCTCCTCAGGAGCTCTGTCTGGGCTTCAGAAAAATGGCAGCCACCTGCAAGAAGAAACAGGAACAATGCTGGAAGCAATTTACAGAACACACTTCCGTGCTAAAGAACATTACTTTTTATCAAGCTGTTATGGGTAAAATTATGCTTTTAATATTGCACCTCATTGTTTTTGTTGTGGAATGAAAGCAGTCACCCGTCACTCTATATGGCCTTGCTGCTTTCTACAGCATATTTGGCAGAAAGTTAAGGAATTTATAAAATAACCTTGTGGTCTTCCTAATATTTGCTGCCTCAAAACATGTTTATTGGGTGTGGTAAACTCCAAAGTATTTCCTATGTTTATACGACTTGGGTTTCTAAAAAGCCGTTAATATTACTTTGAAATGGCCTAAATGTTTAATAAACTTTGCACCAGCCTTGTGTCAACATATATATTTAAAAAGAGGGTTTCCACAGTTTGAAAAGATTTAGGGTTCATGGTCTCATTCACCAGTTACATCTCCAGTGTTAAGTGATCTAGAAGAAACCAAATTAGTATATTCACTTTATGCATTAATGTTCTTACCTTCTGTTTCAACCATGTATACTGCCTAGATCTATCCATTAATGCAAAAGACTAGAGACCATATTCTTTTTTTGTGAAAGAATTTATTGTTTGTTATAGGTTTGTTTTTATTGGACATGCATATTACAAAGCCAATAGAAATCATCAGTAAAAAAAATATATCAACAGATGCCGTACAAGCCTTTGAACATGCTATTTAGTGAACAACATGCTTCTTTTGTAGAACATGTTCCAGCAACACACAGTAATGCATATCATCGTAATATCAGACTTCAGCCAAAAGAACATTAAATATCTCTGACATTTCCAAGCAGTATCATATTAAAATGTTGTATAGGCCTATTTGTTCGTTTTGCTTTTTCATATATTATCATTCTGTTTTCCTTAGATCACTGACTGCGGTAAACTGACAGGTGCAGGCATAATCATGTATTATCCTGACTGTTGTGGATAGCTAACAAGCATACAATCTTTTGATTATTTTGTTTCATTATAGAAACAAAGCTTTTCTGCTTTTAAACATGTCATGATGAATTCAGTCAAACTACCCCTGTAATGTAATGTCTAAGTATGGTTTGTGCAAAGATGAAAGCGTCATTATGCAAGCTTCCTTTATTGTGATCAGATAGGGCGGATTCTCAATGGAAATTCATAAAGGCCTTTATTGAAAATCTAGCAAACAAATATGTTGATTTTATGAAATAATTAAGGTTCTGTAAAATGTTAAGTGCTGGCTGTGCTGTGCTTCCTCAGAGTTATTGATTTCATTTTTCATTGGTTTCTAAATGAACTACTATGATAGGATGTGAGGGCTAAGATGATTTCATTTGGAAAAATCTTATGAAAATGGATATTAAAGCTTATTACATCTCATATGGTCATATGTCATAGCTGAACAGCTTTGAGTTGTGTCCTGCAATTTTTTTCTTAAGGATTTATGGCTCCTTTAGACTGTAATGCTATAAAAGCATGCAAGGCCACCAAAGGTTGCCATACTACTGCTTAAAAAAATAGATAGAGTATTGATAAAGAACAATTGTGTAGCGATCCCCTTTTGGGTCCATTTATTTTAATGAATCAGAAATAAAAAAGGAGGGGGAGGAGGAAACTTGTCACATTACTTTGACAGATCGTGTGACAAGGGCTTTCCTGGACTGTCCTTTGCAGCTTTTTTCTGTAGGACACTGCAGGCTCCATGAGGCGCTCTGCATTTTATGAATGAAACTTAAAAAGAAGACATGGATAATGTCTGTGATACAAGCAGAAAATACCCAAGCTCACCCGCACAATTGGAAACTACTTGCTGAGATTCGGTGCTCAGGCTGGGGGATCCCCACTCCCCTGTTCAAATGTCCAAAGCAGAAATTAAGCCGGAAACTCGATAACTCTTCGGTATTATCCTTTATTTGGCTACATCATATACACAGGATCAATGCTGACATGTTTCGGCTATTACAGCCTTACTCATAGCATGATTAACATTAAAATAGAATTGCTTATATATTGTAAAAACCCACCCCCCCAACTAATAGAGGGGACAAGACTGAACAAAATTACAATTAAAACCAATTAACATCAAATGGTTACACATGGAGGGTGCACACCAGATAACACCACATCAGAAATCCAATAGTATATAAATGACCATAGACATTTCAAAGAAAGTTTTTTGTTAGAAATATCCAAAAATATTTATTACATTAATTTACATCAGAAACACTATGTGTCATCTATTGTTTAAACCAGCTGGCATTCTAGTATTCAAAGTATGGATCCACCACAATTCCCTCTGCTGGAGTAAGCAGTGCACATTATTGGGTGTTTAACCTGTTCAATGCAAAAAAACAAAACAAAAAGAATTACGATTTTATGGATGTCCCTAAAATGTCTAGAGACATTCAAAATATTCCCGTCATTGTGGTTATTGGTGTCATTGTAGTGCTCCCAAATCCCGATCCTTAAGGGGCGTATAGTGCATCCCACATACTGTAGTTTGCAACTTTTACAATAACATATGGTGTAATATTACAATTTATGTACTGGTTTATCTTTAGAGTTTTACCAGTGGTAAGAGAAACTACATTGCTTTTTTTGTGTTTGTTATAATACCTACAGGTACTATAGCCACAACAATACTTACTTACAGATATCTAAGTACTGCATGAAGTTCCTGATCCGCATACAAGATTGGTAGATGCCATTTGCTAATACCAACAATCTGACTAAACTCAACTGAAAAGGATGTCACAAAATTAATAGTGCTACCGAAACGTTTTTGGCCCTTAGCAGTTGAATGGGAGCTTTTATTTATTAATGCTTCACAGTCTCTACTGATGGCTGTAGCTTAGGATGAAATATGCTGGTAAATTCCAGGTTGCAGTCATTTTGATTTAAATACATGAAAAGGGAAATTAAAGATTGTTTGGTGTTAGTCCATACAAAGATCAGGTTGTCTATAAAGCGAGCATACCATGCGATGCTGTCGCTAAAAGGATTGCTTGATTAAAACAAAACAATTTCCTCACACCAGCCCATCTAAAGATTGGCTAAAGATGAGGAAAATTTAGCCCCCATCAAATCACCACAACATTCCAAGTAAAATTGGCCATCAAACATAAAAAAATTGGGTTTTAATAAGAACTTTAGTGCAAGACACATGAACTCTTGTAATTGTGGTGAATAGGAGCTATATTTATGTAAATGATGTTTAACCACTTCCCGCCCGCCCTATGGCGGATTGACGTCCGGGAAGTGGTTCTGTTATCCTGACTGGACATCATATGACGTCCAGCAGGATAACCGCGGCGATCGGTGTGTCAGTCTGACACACCGCTACACTGATCTTGGTAAAGAGCCTCCGGCGGAGGCTCTTTACCACGTGATCAGCCGTGTCCAATCACGGCTGATCACGCTGTCAATAGGAAGAGCCACAAATGGGCACTGATTGGCACCATTATGTTGCAGTGATGCCCAGCAATGCCACCCTTAGGGGCATCACTGCAAACAAGCAGTGTCATCAGTGCCACCCATCAGTGTCCATTCGTGCCACCTGTCAGTGCCCATCAGTGCCCATCTATCAGTGCCCATCTGTACCAACTATCAGTGCCACCCATAAGTAACCATCAATGCCACCTACGAGTGCCCATCAATGCCGCCAATGAGTGCCCATCGGTGCCACCTATGAGTGCCCATCAGTGCCGTATACCAGTGCCACCTATCAGTGCCCATCATCAGTGCCACCTCATTGGTGCCACATCAGTGCCCATCATTGAAGAAGAAAACGTACTTATTTACAAAAAGTTTTAACAGAAACAAAGAAAAACTAGTTTTTTTTCAAAATTTTCGGTCTTTTTTTATTTGTTGCACAAAAAATAAAAACCGCAGAGGTGATCAAATACCACCAAAAGAAAACTCTATTTGTGGGAACAAAATGATAAAAAATTTGTTTGGGTACAGTGTAGCATGACCGCGCAATTGTCATTCAAATTGCGACAGCGCTGAAAGCTGAAAATTGGCCTAGGTGGGAAGGTGTCTAAGTGCCTGATATTGAAGTGGTTAAGGGCACTGATAGCTAAATGTTGGGGAATACATGAATTTAAAGACTTTACATCTACTGTAACCCAAAGTGAGTTCCTAGACCACTTGATTTCTTGTATGTATTCTAGCACATGGTTAGTGACACTAAAATAGCCTGGCAAGCGATTCGCTAGGGGTTGAAATAATGCATCAACGGACGCATCAATTGGATGGCTCTTAATTGGGATGTCCTGTTTGTGAACTTTCGGGAGCTGATGGCAAACAGGTGATGGGAATGTCTGTGATGTCCTGTTGCAAACAGATAATCGTATCTACTATCTGTTATGGATTCCCCCTCTATAGTGTATCTTGTTCTATATGTTCTATATATTTTACTATGTGACAGCATGTATTCAGGTCCAAATGTTTTTTATGTATCTGTATTTGTAACACTGTGTACAGCATCACAGAACATGTTATATTAATAACAGTAATAATTGTGGCAGCCTGTTGTTAGCTTGGGCAAAAGTAAAGAAGATTTCTCATTAAACCTTCAAAATTTTACATAATTGACCAGTGTTTAGGGGAAAATAAGCATACTAAAATCTCAAAAACATAGTTTTAAATCCTCATACACAAAGTTGTAAACTGTGTGATACAGTATACACATTTAATATAATATTTCACCGATACACAAAGCCCCTGTTTAACCTTTTTGTGGTTTCACTTTATGATTCTAGCTATAGTGCTTAAGAGATCATTTGCTATTGTTCAGAGGCATAACTAGAACGTTCAGGGCCTCTGATGCAAGAAACCATGAAGTGCCCCTCTGACCCCCAGTTAGTAAACACAGTTTACTATGCTTCAGTTATGAATGGACAGAGTCAGTGATCGGATGACTCTGTTGATTCAGAAAAGGAAGGGGCTGGTCAATTACATACTGTTTTTACCAGCCCCTTCCTTGCTCTCCATCCTGACACATTCCCTGTTGCAGGTGGCTGGAGAGGAGAGGGGAGAAGCCAGCAGAGTTGTTGGGGGATGAGGGGAGGCCAGGGGAGCACACAGGGGCTGGGGCAAAAGAAAGAAGCGGAAGCTGGAAAGAAGGGGTGGCGAGAGTGGCATATAGAGAAACCGATCCCCTCGATTTTCCTCCTGCAGCCGCTAAAAGTCTGCAGGAGAGAGAGGAGAAAAAGCAAGTTTTCATCAGCTGCAGGAGAAAAATAGAGGGGATCGGTTCATCTATATGCCGCCCCCACCACCCCTCCTGTCCAGGTGAGCAGGGAAGTTGCAAGTCCCCCTGGAGCACTGGGCCGGTGTCTTATCGAATTCAGTCCCCTATCATATAGTGTCCTCCCTGTACTGCGCAGGCGCAGTACGGAGGACAAAAGAGACTCCGAAAGTCTCCGAAGTTCAACAGCTGATCGTCAGCTGTACACGGCGCCTGCGCATTTATTCTTACCCTATGTCCAGGATCATTCCCTACTATCCAAGTGGACATAGAGTTAGAATAAATATTTGCCGAGCGCAGCGAGGCCGTGCCCGAAGCGTGGCGAGCGAAGCGAGCCCGCGAGGGGCCCTCTTACACTGCCATCGCTAACAGGTGCCCGAGCGCCGTGTACAGCTGATGGTCAGCTGATCAACTTCGGGCATTTTCGGCATCTCCTGCTCCTCCGTACTGCGCAGGCGCTGCGCCTGCGCAGTACGAGGCGGACACTATCTGATACGAGGACACTATATGGCAGAACACCGGGTCACAATTGCAACCCCTGTAGTTACGCCCCTGCTATTGTTGCAAACAATGAGATGTCCATACTTGAACCAAATGTGTTGTTTGGCCATACTAAATGCTGTTTTCTTTCCTCTGTTTTAGGAAAATTCAGGCAGTAAAGAATTTCATCAGAAAACACCAGAGTCAGTGAAATCTACTTCCAGCATGTCAGCAGATAACAAAGCAGAAAGAGAACAAATAGCAACAATTGCTTTAGACAAGGAACTTTGTATTCAATTTTATTTTCCACCTTTAGAAAGACTGGGACACATAAATCCCATGGTAATATTTAATTTGTCCAGAATAATATTTGTGCCATATTTTGTGTGTGTGTATAGTATACAAAGTAATACATTTAAACCACCTCCCTTCAATTTAAACTCTTTCATAAGGGATATCCATGCACAACTGGATCTGAATAGATAACCAGATATTCTAATATATTGACTCCAAACTGTACAACTTGCATAAAGACTAAAAGTGGGATAGCTGATTGACATTGGATAAACTGTGGAAAACATCTCTGATG
Source organism: Aquarana catesbeiana (assembly GCF_042186555.1). Taxonomy (NCBI): domain Eukaryota; kingdom Metazoa; phylum Chordata; class Amphibia; order Anura; family Ranidae; genus Aquarana; species Aquarana catesbeiana. The sequence goes on along the minus strand of NC_133326.1, from coordinate 310,153,995 downwards.
TTGTTAAAACAAACAATAATTGTATTCAGTGGTGACCAGCTACTTGTGTATCCATGAACGGAGGAATGAGGGTACTTAAAAATTAACCACCACTAGCTGCCAAACCTCTAAAGCCAAAATCCAATATTTTCAGAATGTTCACAGTTATATGAGTAATAGATTCTAATCTATGCAATAATAAAGTCTCTGACACCAGTTGTCCAATATGTGGATAGGGATCTCAGTAGTATACATAAAACAGTGGCCGCGATGCATAACATCTCTGCATCAGAGCATTGTAATCCACTCAAACATGTAAAGTTATTAGGCATCATTAACTCTGTAGAAAAAATAAAAACAAACCTTGGGCCAGAATCCATAATCTATTAGCCAGTTCTGGCAACATTGTGAAGATTAGAAACCTTGCAATACTTAGCAACTTAGTGTAAATCAACCGATTTCGCCACTCAGCGGTGGCTTCTTCAGAAGATCAGGTATGTAGTGTAACACGGACTCTTGCTGAAATCCCTACCCACATATTTTACAACTTGTTTCAGAGACTTGAAATGTTGAGTGGATTAGGGTCTATAACTCATTCCAACAGCGTAATTTCGGCATTTGGATTATTGTATTAGAGAATTAGAGAAGACATCATTCCTCCATTTATGGACACACAAGGAAATGGTCACCACCTGAAAAGGATTGATGTTTCATTTAGCAACATCGGAGATATTTTCTACAGTGTATCTTATGTTTGACATATGCCATGTGATGTTGGTCTGAGCAATAAGATTGTATATTTACAGACTGGGGGATATAGCGGATTCCTATTTATATCTGTCTAAGATTAGTGACAAGTACCATACTTTTGGCAGGTTCCTTCTTGGAAAAGGAGGAACGCCTGTTGCATGTTTTTTTTCCCTTGTACCATATAGATACTGCGAGAAATGCTATCACTGGAAAATATTTATAGTGTTACTAACCCAGGACCCTACAGTCACTATATCTGGTCTCCCACAGTACACAGAACATGGGAATGCTATTGGTTCAGTAAATATAAACTGCTAAATACCTTTTCTCATCAGCAGTATATAGCAATCTTGTGACTTCTATCAGTGTCCAGCCGAGCACTGGTTAAAGTTTGTAGGAGTAGTTTTCATTCTCCTTTGACTGTCCTATGAGGCTGCATGACCCCTGACTTTCTGTCTAGGCAATGCTGATTGGTCCTGTGCTGATCACATGCACCCTCCCAAAAAAAAAAAAAAAAAAAAAAAAACACACCAAACTGAGCATGTGCAGAGCACCTCCAGTGGCTCTGTTCTATCAGCAGATGGATTGAGGACAATAAAGGAAGGGGAGGATCAGAGAAGACAGGATCAAACAGCCTTTTTACACAATGCGGAGGATTAACACCTTAGGTTGCATAGTAAGTATAACAAGCATGCTTTACTGCATATACAGATTGATTTTGCTATTGTGTGTTTAGTAACACTTTAAGACAATCAGCTTGCAATCACACGTTTGATCTGTATGCAGAATATACAGTTTGGAGTCAAAATGTCAACATATCTGGAAACCTGCTATTTGGCTCCCTATGTGCATTGACATCCCTTGTGAATGAGTGGGGGTTTGAACCGAAGGGAGTTTTTTTTGTCTGATTTATACCGTATATACTCGAGTATAAGTCGTTCCGAATATAAGTCGAGGCCCTAATTTACCACAGAAAAAAATGGGAAAAACTTATTGACCCGAGTATAAGACGAGGGTAAGAAATGCACAGCTACTGTAAGTGGAAAAGAGGGTCAACAATGCCCATTTGCAGCATCACTGTGCCCATTTGCATGCCTCACTGTGCCCATTTGCAGCCATAGGTCCCCTGAACTTCAAACTCGGTAGTTAAGGGTTCCTAGATGCCCCCTAGCTGCAGCCAAAATTTGGGGTCTCTGAACCCAAAGGGTCCCGAAATGACATTGCTGCAGATAGACACAGTTGACCGAATTTGGGGCCCAGTATCTCGGGGCCACTTAGTGCTAAGAACCCCAAATTTGGTGGGCAAACCCAGTGGAACTAGCACCATAAAATTTCCAAAGCTGGGGTTTCCAGCACCAAGTGGCCCCGAGATACAGGGCCCCAAAAATCAGTTCAGAAAATGTCAAGCACTTTTCTGCAGCAGAGAATGACATTTTCCGAACCAGTTTTGGGGCCCCGCATCTCAGGGCCACTTGGGGCTAGGAACCCCAGCTTTGGATATGTTATGGTACCAGTTCCACTGGGTTTGCACACCAAATTGGGGGTTGCTAGCACCAAGTGGCCCTCAGATATGGGGCCCCAAATTCGGTTCAGAAAATGTCAAGCACTTTTCTGCAGCAGAGAATTACATTTTCCGAACTAATTTTGGGGCCCCGTATCTCGGGGCCACTTAGTGCTAGGAACTTTAGCTTTGGATATGTTGTGGTACCAGGTCCACTGAGTTTGCATACCAAATTTGGGGTTTCTAGCACCAAGTGGCCCTGAGATACGGGGCCCCAAAGTCGGTTCGGAAAATGAAAATTTTTTGCTGCAGAAAAGTGCTTGACTCAAGTATAAGTCGAGAGGGGCACTTTCAGCAGAAAAAAATGTGCTGAAAAATTCGACTTATACTCGAGTATATACGGTAATATTTATTTAGCAATGCAGGTCTGCACACCACTATTATCTACGCCATTTAGCAATCAGCAATAGATTATTTTGTAGGGTGCTAAACCCCTCCACAGTGTATTAATTTGTTAGTACAATCATTTTAAATATATAGAATAAGCACACCACATGACAAAAATGCTTTACCAATAAAGTTGTATTAGGCATATACATACAATGGTACAAATTGCCAAGTATGTCATATCACATCAAGCATGGGTTCTGGTTTTAACTTTCAATGGAATAGGGTAGATTCAGGGAGTCTTGGTTTAGTTGTTCCCCAGATATACTTAGGGACTAACTGCTATTATATTTGTATATAATACATAGGAACTGGGATGGAGAGGACCCAAATGAGGTAGAAAATCTTAGGTAGTAGAATTATCTTGGCAGCTGTAATTCTGCCTAAACATGAAGTATTGGGTGGGTCCCGGCGGGCCGCCAAAAGAGAAGTTAATTTGGCAAGCAGGTGGGTGTAGTTAGCATCATAAGGTAGGGATTGAGGTGCCCAGGTGAAGTGGAAGGGGTTTTGCAGAGAAAGGAGGTCCTATGAAGGGAAGGAGAAACTATGAGCTTTTGATTTTGTTCCATTTACTTTAAGGCCAGAGATTTGTGTGGAGAAGGAGTGGAGATGCGTGAGGAAATAAAAAGGGGAAAATCATTTTTTGATGATGTCCTGCAATTTTAATCCCCTAATGTTTTTTTGTTGGCTCAAATTCTCTTGCTAATGCAAATAAGAGTGGGTAGAAGGGACAACCCTATTGGGTTCCTCTCACATTAGATAAATAGTCAGATTTTAACCAAATGCACATGGTCCAGAGTAGAGAGACAGTACCCATTTCAAGAAATGCAGGCCGAAGTCCTATCGTGCAAGGATATAAGACAGGTATTGCTGGGAAAAGGAACTGAAAGCCTTCCATATGTCCAGAGATAGAGGGTAAGCTGGAATTCTTTTGTTTATGGCATGTAACAAAAGTGATGCTCTGTGGATATTATCACTTGCTTATCGATTAAGGATGAACCCAACCTGATCTTTATTAATCAGGGAGCCTATATTTGGGTTAAGTCATAGCGTGAGGATTTCAGCTAAAAGCTTAATATCAAGATTGAGTACTGATATTGGTCTGTAGTTGGAGCAGGTTATGTCATCTGAAATAGGTTTTGGTATCATAGTTATTATCATATTATTATCAGAAGCGCTCGGTCTTGTAAAACTAGCATTCGTAATGGAGATATCACGTACGTCTTGTACGTCACTATGTTCGTAATTGTTGGCCAACATTTGTGTGACCGTGTGTATGCAAGACAAGTTGGAGCCAACAACCTTCGAACAAAAATCCACGGTTTTGTCCGATCATGTGCACAGGGCATAAGAGTTTCCTGCCGGAAAGACTGTTGCTTCAGGTGGCTATTAAAGAAGTCAGCAAACTCTTTATAAGGTGGCAGTGGATGAGTATAGTTTGGAGATGTGTTTACAGGATTCTTGAAGGACTTTGACTGTGGTCGCTAAAGTATATTTCTCTGGATAATTTGGGGTAAATAGATTTATGGTCATGGTCAAGTTTGCATAGTTAAAGTGTTAGGAGTGTGTTTGGTTTGTTAGCTTTGACATAATATTTGTGTTTTGACCTGCATTTTTTTTTTTTCGCATTCTATAATAACTCAGATTCCACTAATAAAAGGTTTAGTACACCACAGGCTTTGCCGAACTGAAGTCTGTTGGCTAGGGGGGGGGGGGGATGGGCTTGGAAGTTACAGTGATGTCTGAAATTCTTTTTCCAGATGTTGGAAATGTAAGTGTATGCATTTATCGATCTGGAAGGTGAGATATATGCATGTACCTCTTATGTTTGTGTGCTTCCTTGAGCAGGGGTATTGAATTCAATGTTACAGAGGTCCAATCAGACAGATTTTCTGCCAGTAGAGGTCTGAATCACATGTTTGTGTGAATACTTCTTCACATCACCAACCCCCCTCACATCATAAATCCCCCAAAAGCACTGCCCCCTCCACATCACCTCTCTCCCCACAGCACTTCCCCCTTCACATCACCCCCCCCCAGCATTGCCCCTCTTCATATCAACCCCCTCACACACAGCACTGCCTCCTTCACATTACTCCTCCCCATAGCACTGCCCCCTCTCATCACAAATCCCCCACAGTAGTGTGATCTGCCCTCTTCACAGCACCTGCATCCCCTTCACATCACCTTCCCCTATTACATCATCCTTTCATCAGAAATCCCCAATTCCCCAGTAATATGCTCTGCCGTCTTCACTCCCGTACAGCACTGCCCCCTCTCAAATCACAACCCTGCCTCTTCACAGCCCCCCTACAGCACTATCACAGCCCCCCACAGCACTGCCTACCTTCACAGCCCCCCACAGCACTGCCTACCTTCACAGCCCCCCACAGCACTGTCACAGCCCCCCACAGCACTGCCTAATGTTACAGCCCCCCCCCCACACACCACTGCCTACCTTCACAGCCCCCCCAGAGCACTGCCTACCTTCACAGACCCCCACAGCACTGTCACAGCCCCCACAGCACTGCCTACCATCACAGCCCCCCATAGCACTGTCACAGCCCCACACAGCACTGAGCTGTATAAAAGATGATCTAGTATTCTTTTGATGATCCAGCATTGCTTCTAAAATAATTATATATTCATTAAATGTAACAATAATCATATCACATATGACATCTAAAGTAAATTTAGTTTTTACACTCACAGTATACCTGATCTCTATGATACATATACAACTGCCAACAGAGTTAAAGTGGTTGTAAACTCTCCCCGACAACTTTGTCCCATGTAAATCAGCATAAAAAACCCTAATGAACACCTGCTTGTAGATATCTCCTTACTTGCTTAGTATTGTTGTAATCCTTTTTGTTCTTTAGAATGACTTCACTGAGCATGCCCAGATCTCCCCTGATTTACGGCACACTCTGTGTACTTATCTGTCTATTATCAGATCTTCCTACAGCACAACTCTGAAATCCCACGAGACTGCATAATCACTCAGAGCTTCCTACTACACCCAATGTGACCATGTGACATCACATGCAGTGTAAACTTGGGCATCGGATAGGATTACTGCAGCCTTATTAGCTGAAGCTGATAAGACTGACACAGGCAAACACTAGATAATAGGCACAAGTAAATACTATGAAATAAAACAAGTCAGCTATGAGCAGTGAAACAGGGTTTCCATAGAAACGTTGGATTGAGAAGGAGGCTTGGTTAACAGTACAGGAAGTGCTCAATGTAAGGGCGGAAATACACTCTGTGGACTCTGAAAACAATACTTAAGATGGCGCTGCCTAACCCCCGGAAACTAGTTTTTTTAAAGTTTCTTTAAACAGTAAGTAATATGCGATTTGGGCTGGATTACAGTGGCTATAGTTTGATAATTACTTTTTTTATAATGGACTAAATGAAAAGCAGCATCAGAGTGGGAGAGTTTACTTTCTCTTTAAAAGGAGAAAAGAGCATCATCAAAGCCCCAGGGCAGTGGCAAGCAAATATTGCCCATACATGGAGGAGAAGGAGAAGACATTGAACAATGGTTCTATGCATTAAGGTGAAAAAACTTCTGACAGCAACCAGCCCCCCTGTTTTACTCACCTGAGCCTGTTTGTTTCCTTGGCGGAGACTTCTCTGCCCGGGGTTCTCGGCTCTTGATTGGATAGATTGACAGCAGCGGGAGCCAATGGCTGCTATCAATCAAATCCATTGATGCGGGCGCTGGGGGGCAGGGCCGAGTCCCGCATTGTTTCTATGCACGCAAATGCTGGACTCAGGAGCGCGCCCACAAGGTAACATCCAGGGAGAGCGCTTCTCCCAGGGGTTTACCGATGTGAGGAGGAGCCGCAAACGCCGCCGGGGGACCCCAGAAGACGATGTTCAGGGCCACACTGTGCAAAACGAACTGCACAGTGAAGGTAAGTATGATATGTTTGTTATTTAGAAAAAAACAAAACAAAGGTTTACAATCACTTTAATTTCCAGCTGTCGCACCTTTGTGGTGAAAGGATAGTTGCTGTGATACCTCTATTCCAATTATATAAATAATTCTATACTTCTACTACAAAAATATGTCAGCATGCATCCATTTCTTGTTACTCTCTAATGCTAATATACATTATTTTTCAAAGATACGTGGAGTATTACAAGCATCACTTCAGTTGAAAAAAAATAAATAAAAAAATTCCCTCTAAGTACATGCCATTGGTTTAAAAAAATTATATAGTAGTATTGTCTCAGTTTAATTAGTTATTATAAACTGCCAGTGCTGTCATAAATATTGTTGTTCTCTCCATTATTTTTTGGAAATTAATGTGGTTAATAAAATATACTGTAGGTTGAAAACATTTAAACTCATTTTATAGGACAATGGAAAATACAAAGTACAGTAAAAGAAAAAACAAATTTCTGACTGAAAACTAATAGTCGATTGGTTATCATGGGTTACAGTACTTTGTTATCATTGTTCCTTATATTGCTTTATTTAAGTTTTGGTAGTAAGAACTATAACTTAAACAGATACACTTTGTACGAATGTGTATATTTTCACATATATTTATTAATGCTGATATAAATGAAAAATAAAGAATGACATGATGCTCACAAACATTTATTTAATGTAGAGTTACAAAATAGTGTGTATACAGTGTGATATATACTGTATATACCAATTCTACAATTTTATATTTTAGGTGTTGCTAATGTATGCCTACAACAAGCAGAATATAAATGTTAGAGACCTTAGAAAGTGTGATCCAAAAGAGCTTCAGTGTGGCTACATTGGGATGCCTTTGACACGGTAAGTGGCAAATCAAAATGTGGGCAGGTTAAAAGGAGTAACTAGAATTATGAAAGACCTGGGTTAGCCTTGGGCATGCTAAGGAATACAATGATGTGATGCAATGCGCATCATGCCGAATGGTGTATGCAACCTAATTGCGTTAACAGAGGAAGGCATGTGAAAGACGTATGGTTAAATAAAAGCTAAACATACTTGCTGTATACATGACACGTGATAGTTCTTCAGTACCCACAATTTATGCTTTGTTTACTGAGCCACAAGCAAGAGCCTCAAAGACATTACCATAACCTCAGTACCTGGAAAGAATACAGTGGTGAAGAGTGGGTGTAGCTAAATTACTCCAGATATTTGATGTGTTTTCAATCACTTTAGTCCCAGAGCCATTTTTTTATTTTTGTTTATATGTTTAAAAAATTATTTTAAGCCTGAAGATGATTTAAAACTCCCAAAACACTCAATATTTTCTGAAAGCCGACACCCTGAAGAATAAAATAGTTGTAGTTGTATGTCGCAAGATATACATGCAATTGTTTACCAAAAAGTATTACCCAATTTTTTGGTAAAATATAAAAGATGAGGTAGCATTGATTAAATAGATACCCAACATGTCAAGCCTTAAAATTGCATGTGCCTTTTAAATAGTAACAAAATTCGGTACCCTATATTTTCCATAGGTGACGCTTTAAAAGCTCCCTACAGGCCGTCAGATTACAGTTAACCATGTATAATGGCCCTAGAATTATTGCTTTCACTCCGGTGAGGCGATATCTAACATACTGTATATATTTTATGCATGAAGCACAATCCGTGTGTTCGTCCATAGGTGCCCCCCACTGTGAATTTACGTTTATATATGTGTGTATGTTGGGGTGGGGCTCAAAAAAATTTGGGTTGGGATTTTAAGTGATTGGGTGTAACTTTCATTTTTTACACTTTTTTTTACTAAACTTTTATGTAATACATTTTTTAGTGAGCGTGTTTCCAGCACAAACACTAGAAAACATATACAGCACCCAGGTTTAAAGCCCACTTCCTGGACACCACATATGTGTTATGTGGTTGTGAAGGGGTTAAAAGTCAGCAGCTACAAATTAATTAAAAGACACTTACCGCTCCAGGGATCCAGCACTGTCCTCCCCCAGGCCAGTCCTTTGCCGGTCTTTGGTTCCCAGCACCACCATGTTTACCGTGGGAGGTCGACTGTGACACCCTGTGGCTTCACAGCAGGCTCCTCGCTGCGCATACGTAAGCCATGCTGCACTCAGTAAATAGACACACAGCCTCCTGGGACCTGCCCCAGGAGGTTGTGGGCAGGGAGAGTGGGGAGGAGAACTTCTGCTGGGTTTGCCTAGGTGATGCCAGCGGAAGTGGGAGTGGGTATGTGCCAGATATAGGTACCCCCTCCTTAAATGCAAAAAAAAAGAAAAAGTGGCAGAAGTAGAAGAGGAGGGGGGAATCAGTGGAACCTCCCCTCTTAAGGTGCAGTTTTGCTTTAAAGCTGTAGTAAACCGCTGTGTGTGCGTGTTTTTTTTTTTTGCAACCTGTAAGGTACAGGTAAAGCCTATATTTGAAAACAAAGCCCTCCAGCTCCGTGCTGTCACCACTGAGAAAGCTTCTATTTTACCCGGTCTTCCTACCAGGTTTGCGGACTCCGGCTGTGTGAGTGGCATGAGCCGCGATGACATCACTCCCACGCATGCATGTGGGATTCGCCGCTTACGGTACAGGACGGCCCTGATGGTGAGGTGACCAGCTGCATGTTCAGTAAATATCTCCTAAACGGTGCAGGTTTAGGAGATATTTACAGTACCTATAGATAAGCCTTATTATAGGCTTACCTAATAGGTAAAAGTCAGAGATGAGAGTTTACTCCAACTTTAAGTAGTAATCCTGCTGTTTATTAGCTTTAAAAAGGGACTCTTATATACAGTAAATGTATGTTTGCTATATAGGTCAGCTTTTCTCAACCTTTGTACCACATTTCTGTCAGTGGCTAAGGGCCCTCTTATATTGGAGGTCAGTAAAAGACTTATTCCCTTTGATTAGTGATCATTGAAATCGGACCCTCTTATATTAGTGGTCAGTGGGAGAAGGAACCCCATACACTGCCAATCAGTGTAATGAATACTGAAAAAAGGCTGTTAAAAAAAAAAAAAATTTAGAGAAGAGGCTCCACTGGGCCTATGATGCTGGATCTGCCAATGATTGTGCCAAAACTACACAGGCACTGTCATGTGGGAAAGTCAGTTTGTTACAGTTTAAAGAACCCGTAGCAACCTCTAAAGATAACAGCCTTTTTTCTTTGTTTCCAATCCTTTGCTATGAAATGGAAGAGGCATAATTCTTTATATCAACAAACATTGACCAATTTAGGTTTTGTTAGAGCTTTGCAGGATATAATGCAAATTTTCTGATTATGTGTGTTTCTATTTTTTAGTGTCCTTTCACTGCAAGAGAAGTTAAGTATTCTAAGGCAGAAGGCGGAACTCTCTCTCAATCCTGTAAGAGATGTCTCTGGGGAACAGCAGAAAAGGTCTACCAATGTGGCTAAAGAGAGACTTGACAATAAACCAGTCAGGGTCACACAAGAATTACAGGTATTGGACAAAGAACACACACAACTTTTAGAGCTCATGTCTGATGGTTTTTTTGTTTTTGCTTTTTTTTTTTTTTTTTTTAGAGGCTCCATTGCTTTAAATCAGGGATCTCAAACTGGCGGCCCTCCAGCTGTTGCAAAATTACAAGTCCCATGAGCAAGGCTGACAGTTACAAGCATGACTCCCACAGGCCGAGGCATGATGGGACGTGTAGTTGTGCAACAGCTGGAGGGCCGCCAGTTTGAGACCCCTGCTTTAAATAAAACTATAGAACATGTTATTGGCAGGGGGGAACTATTTAATTACTTTCGGGTGCTGCGAAGTAATATATCCCTACGGATTAACATAGAAGAGGCTGAATGTTCATGTAATTGTCAGGGACCACATTGCAGTGATTACTCCATGTGCACCCTAAAGTCATTCAATAGACCCCTTTCTTCTCCCGTTCCCCCTATGAACAAGTGGGGCTTGCAAGTACGAAGGTGATCATTTAATGACTTTCAGGTGCAGGCAGAGTAATCTCCTTCACTGCAGTTCCCAAAATTAAATAGAAGTCCTGGCCTCCTCTATATTGGGCCGAAACTTTAATTGTTGAGAAATGCGGCCCCCCCTCCACTCCATCTTGAACAAATGTGGCCCCGGGGAAGTTTTTAAAAAAAAAATGTATGCAGACTCTTTACAGTGCCCTTTAAAGAGCGATCCATGTTAAATTGCTTTTCAGAGGGCATTTGACAGGCAGTGGGGAGGCATTATAGTGCCTCTTTACTGCCTGATGTAACCCTGCAATGCTGCACAACAGCACACAGTCGCAGTGCTGTTTGTCAAACTGTGCACTCTGAGATAAAATTGCCATGACGGTGAAGCAAAGCATCAAGGTGGTGCCATATGTACAGCCCTGTCCAGCTGTATTTTGACAGTTTGGGAAGGTAGCCGGGGGTTGGTTAACTGCAGCTCAGCAGCCCAGTTCTCCATCTACCCCTCTGAAAGAGCCTGAAGTGCCCAGTAGTTTTGGATTATTGTACACTTGTCACCCTGTGAAGAATGATCTATGGTAAATTGCTTTTCAGAAGGCATTTGACAGGTAGTGATGAAGCGTTATATTGCTTAATCACTACGTGGTTTAACTCCTAAAAACCTGCACCATTGTACGCAGCTGCGTGGCGTCCCCATTCAGTGTAATTAGTCACATTCAGCTGCTCAGGGATAATTTTTACGGTGCGGCAAAGCTTCATTGCTGCAGCATGAGTACACCCCATCCCCATTTTTGACACTTAATATATTTTTCTATTTTTTTTATATCATATTTTGGGATACTTTATGGATTTGGATGTTTTGTTTATTGGTTTGATATAGATATATTTACAGATTTAGTCAATGTTTAAGTGGGTTTAGTTACCCACCCTTCATAACGTGTTGGTGTGGTCACACATCACAAATAATTTTATTTATCAGTTTTTAGATATTACCAATATTTTTTTTTTTTTTTTTTTTTTTTTTACACATTTCATTAGATATTATTATCACTAACACATTCAAAATTATTGGAGAGAGATTGTAGTATTGAGTTTGGTTTATTTTTGGATAGATTCATTTAACATACACCTAGGCACAGCTTTGTCTTTTTTCACTTTTTTTTCTGGTTGAGGATTTTCAATTAGATAGCAGCACCAATTATTACACCCCATCCACTGCCTTTGCCTGTGCGTTACACCCCTCCTAACCCTTGCATTCTGTACTTTACATATTGTAAACATGCGGGGTGATTAGATTCAATTACTTTTATTTAAAGGAAATGAAAAAGTTCACACAAACATTAATCTTCCCTCGCAGGGGGTTCCACCATCACTTTATAAACACACACTTCAGCCTCCTGGCTTACTCACTGTCAGCTTCTTGGTGTTCGATGGCGGGGCACATCTTTCCCTTCTACAGACGTGCACACACAAGCTGCCACCTGCAGCCTTAGACCCCGAGACCTCCTGTCTCTTTCTCCTGGAGCCGTCTCCTACTGGGACCCTCTCAACCTCCTAGGCCAGACTTCCTCTCTGCCGGGCGGAGCTGTCTCCAAGTCTAAGCCCTGAGCTCTCTTACTGGGAGGATTATGAAGCCAGCCCACAGGTGTGCAATTAGCAAGCCTAACAAAATCAGGCGTAACCTGCCAGTATACAACGTGACACGGGGTTGCATCTCCACAATACACACATTTTAAATCCCTCCCACCATTAACACAATTTTGCCACACCCAAATGCACACTGCCTGCAGTCTAGGGGAAGGGGTAGTTGGCCTCAGGCCTTGGTAGAGGGGCTCTGTCAGGTAGGCTATACTGGGCCCCATGATTTCTAACAGCGACCCTGTATGTGTGTGTGTGTGTGTGTGTGTGTATATATATATATATATATATATATATATATATATATATATATATATATATATATATATTATATACACTGTGTATATATATATATATATATATATATATATATATATATATATATATATATATATATATATATATATATATAATGTATATATGACAGCATGCTGCCACTATCATGTTCTGTAGTTTTATTAAAGTGCACCCTCTTATCTTCCCTCCCTAGCCCCAAGCCCACCAAAAAAATCCTTATGTAAGTGCAGCCTTGTGCATGCATGTATTTTGCTGTTCTAAAGCCGGATAATATATACTGGAGAGATGTAAACAAGTCATAAGCGTGTATAACAGCTGCATGTTAGTCATAACTCCCATATCAAAATGTTGGCACTTGCCAGGATTAGATTCTGTTTATCAATCTTCCAATTTAAGTGATATAAAAATAGATATCATTTTCACATTTCTACTCTACTTTGATATTTTTGTATTATATTTGTTTACTGCTTATTGAGCCTGAGAAACTCTGTGTAATGTGTTGTGTTATGAAGTCATCTGTTGTATCAGTGCAACACTGGGCTGCTTTATCCAAATGTTACCCTAAGTAGGATTTTCTTGCAGATTGATTAACCCCACAGTAATATCCCTTAGCCTTTTATAATATGCAGACCATGAGTACTGTTCAGTACATTCTCCTTTTGAATCTGCTGAGAATTCTGAAAACAAATTGGCCTTCTGTGCTTCAAACCAATGGAGGAGACAATGGAGCAGCTTTGTAATCTGCATTATAGATCAGCATCTGACAAACATTACACCCAATATGGCTTTATCATTTTAGTTTTACTTGAACCACTTTGTTGTTTGCTTCATTTATTTCTGTGTAATTCTCAAAATGTTCAGAGTGATGTATATGTATTGAGAATCCCACAGGTTTGCATTGACCATACTTATTTAGAACAGCACACCTAAAAATGTAGTACCCCTTTCATTTGCAGCCAATCAAAATTCATTTCTGTGATTTGACTTAAAAGTCTGGCTCAAGCCAAAATGTTCTCTTTAGTTCTGGATGAAGTCAGGAAGGGTTAACATGTCTGTCAGGTTTTATTATATTTTAATAATCAGGACAACCAATTATGAGAACCTGTATTAGTATGTTTTGTTGCTGTCTTTGTACACATTGGGGAGATTCCTTTTTACAATAACAGCATTAAAGACCAGGCAGAGGGTATAACTCTCCCAACTACATGAAAGTAGGTGTCATGTCACATGACGTATGAAAATCAATGTTTCCCTATGGGAACCGTCTTAACTGGTCCGACACAAGTCGGTCGGACTTTGAAAATGCTCCCTGTACTACTTTGGTCCAACTTTGATCCTACTTCATTGATTATCATTGAAGTTGGATCAAAGTCGGATCGCCGTTCTGCATGATCAGACTTTGGCATGCGACTTGTGCTTGATGATCTTGAGGGGGAAATCCGCGCCAAATTTTAAATAAAAAACCGCCATGGGTTCCCCCTCCAAGAGCATACCAGGCCCTTCGGTCTGATATGGATTTTAAGGGGAACCCCCTATTCCGCAAAAATGACGTGGAGGTCCCCCGAAAATCCATACCAGACCCTTATCCGAGCATACAGCCCGGCCGGTCAAAAAAAGGGGTGGGGACGAGCTAGCGCTCCCTCCCACCTGAACCGTACCAGGCCGCATGCTCTCAACATAGGGGGTGGGTGCTTTGGGGCAGGGGGGGCGCCCCCCTGCCCCAAAGCACCTTGTCCCCATGTTGATGAGGACAAGGGCCTCTTCCCGACAACCCTGGCCGTTGGTTGTCAGGTCTGCGGGCGGGGGCTTATCGGAATCCCAGGGCATGATGGGACGGTGTTGTAATGAGGGGCAGAGTCACCTGATGACATCACCCGGTGACCACGCCCCAAGTCATTGCGCACACGGTATTATAGTGGGAGAGAGTGTTGTGTCAACATCGGAAGAAGAGAAGAGGGAAGAAGATGACGGAGAAGACCAGGCCACCGCTAGCAAAAGAGCATGCAGAAGATAGCAGAGGAGCCCGGCAGAAGATACCGGAGAGCGTGGAGAAGAGGCCAGAGAGCGCGGAGAAGAACCAGAGACCGGGAGAAGAACCGGAGAGCGCGGAGAAGAGGCCGGAGAGCGCGGAAGAGACCCCCGAAGTCGGAAGAAGGCCCCCGGAGCTGCCTAATAAATTACTTTAAATACCTGTCTAGTGGTTTTTTTTTATTGACACTTTTTTCCCCAAGTGAATGGGTATGGGTACGATTTACCCCATACTCATTCACATAGGGTGGGGGGCTGGGATCTGGGGGCCTCCTTATTAAAGGGTGCTCCCGGATTCCAATAAGCCCCCCCGCCCGCAGACCCTGACAACCAATGTCTAGGGTTGTCGGGAAGAGGCCCTTGTCCTCATCAACATGGGGACAAAGTGCTGTGGGGTAGGGGGGCCGCAGGGCATGCAGACTGGTACGGTTCAGGAAGGGGGGCGTTCGTTCGTCCCCACCCATTTCCTGACTGGCAGGGCTGCAGATAAGGGTCTGGTAGGGATTTTGGTGGGATCCCCACGCCGTTTTTTTCGGCGTAGGGGGTTCCCCTTAAAATCCATACCAGACCTAAGGGCCTGGTATGCCCCTGGAGGGGGAACCCATGCTGGTTTTTTATTTAAAATTTGGCATGGAGTTCCCCCTTAAGATTCATACCAAGCACGGTGCCTGGTATTGGTGGGGATCCAAGTCGGATCCCTGTTCATTGAAAGTCGGACGTATGTCGGTTGCAAGTGGCAGGGCAAAGTCAGATCCAAAGTAGGACGGCTGTCGTGTCGCACCAGTGTAAACCCGGCCTAATGGCAGGTAACAAATGGCAGCCACAAATGTTAACGCATTTCATCTAAACTGGGCTTATTCATGACTAACACTGCTTACATAGTGCACATTGACTAAGAGTGTGATTAAAAACATATGGGTTCAATAAACTTTATGCAAAGACACATTTTAAGGAAGTTTGTGGTGTCTCCAGAATGGCATTGGTTAGTGGGGATAAGTATTTTTATCCAGTATAGGCATGGAGTGCCTGGAGTGTAGAATGCTTTCAGGAGGTGGTAGAGAAGTAGTTGCAGCGGTTAAAACCTAAAGCTAATAGTGATTCCTTTATATCTAACATTCATAAAAAGGAGTTGGATGAAATACAAAAATGGAGTGATAAGTGCAGCTGACAAGGGCAGAGCGGTGGCTGTACTCAATGCAGTGCTATATAGTGTGTGACAGACCTAGCCAGGGGAGAGACTTTTGGAGGGGACTGTATGCTAGCCTCTTGCCGATCGATCGGGGGCCCTTGCATTTGGGGGAACGGTGCTCTTTGTGAGCTGTATGCCTGGGGACCCTTGAGGTGGTATTACTGTGGATTTGGGTCCTGGTCCCCCAGGACACACAGACTCTGGGGAGCCTGGATTTGCCATATTGGAATAGTGGCTGATTAATAATGCTGGGACAGATACTGTTAGGAGATGCTGATGTAAATTCCAGCACCTGTCTGTCTGTTGTCTGATAAAATGTGTATTGTAAATAAGTCTATAGTATGGGATCTAAGAGTCATTAGATTCCCATTGATGTTTGTGTTAATTAACTCTGCTATTGTGTGAAGAGTCTATGTTGATTGTGATAATGTTGATTGGATTTTCTGAACTACAAGACGGCCTGTCTGGCCTAAAAGTCATGTCTGAGTCATCTAGGCTGTCTAAAGGGATTCGTTAATTAGCTCATGTTAATTAGGTTAATTAGGTTACAGCTGTATTGTTAGAGTAATATGAGCAGGAGGTCTGCACCTCCACTTTTAGGGTATAAAAGCCTGTATTTTGCAATAAAGTGAGATTCCTGTTTGAACTTACATACAGCCTGCCTGGTGTTTGTTCTGAGCTATCACAACTGGGTTAGAACGGCACATGATTCTATAGCTGCAGAGGAGTGTTGGAAGAGTGGAACCAAGCGAGCAAGGGGCTCGTTACATTGGTTGGCAGCCGTGGGATTTGCTCTCCAGTTACTGGGACACTTCAAACCAGCCTGCAGGAGAGCCACGCTGAAAGACTTACTTGAGAGCCGTGGAGGGAATGGTGGGATCGTGCTTACTTGCCGTGAACACATCCAAACCATCACCTGGATCCAAGGTAGCAGGATAGCAGGAGAGGAGAAATACCAGCCACCATGGATGAGGAATTCAGAAGGAGGTTGTGAGAGGAGATACAGCACAGAGGACCAGTATCAGAGCAGGTCCTGCTAGGATGGTTTGATTCTATCCGCTGTGAACTCTGGAAGGAAGCGCTAGCCCGTGAGCAGCGACACCAGGGAAAAGTTCTCCCCTCCATCCATGTGAGGTACTGGTCGCAGTATGAAGTGCGAATGCTGTTTTTGGGGGAACAGCCGAAACAGGAGTGGACAGCCGAGTTAAGCAGGCTGATCCGGGCAGAAATGCAGTTGGACGAGAGCTACAGAGCCCTCCAGTGGTATGTAGCCCAAGTGTGCCCATGGACAGCGGATGACAGCCCCACGGAAGGCTTTGACTATGATGGCCTGGGATTGTTATACTGGAGGCTGTCCGGGGACCCTGACTTTGGAAGTGATCGGGAGTGGCGTTTGGAGGAAATAATGGAGCACAGAGAGCGGAGACTGAATGTCCCAGAAGTGCACTGGGCACTGGAAGATTTGGAGTTTCTGGCCGTTCAGGAATGGGAGTTGGAGATCACATACAAACAGCTGTTAGACTCTGCTCAGCAGCAGGGTGGTGCTCCCTTTGCCTGGGACTATCATGAAATTCCAGTTGACAACTCTGAAATCCTGGCTGAAGAGTTGACAATGTGGCAGAGTAACGGTGTGCTTTGCCAACCTGCACCCGCAGCTATGGAGGGGGAGGTCTTATGGCGGATGCAGCAAGTGCTGACTGACCTTGATGAACCTGTTTCTGCATTGGATGATCTTGGATGGAGGAATGTGCCTGTCCAGCAGAATGCCAGAGAATCGGCAGTGGAAAATCTGAAGATTGCCGTCCCCAAACCTGAAGTGCTGACAACAGGGCAGAGCTCTGCTAACCTCTGCCCAGCACTGATAGCATCTTCTGGGTTCCACGGAGAGGAGATGGTGAACCTTTATCCCCAGACACCAGTTGCAGAGACAGGGGATTTGATAGACTTTTCTGCTGAGGAAGAACAACCTGGTGAGCCTCCAGCAGAAGAAGAGCTGTTATTAGGGCCAAACTTTACTGTGCTCTGACCAGCACTGATAGCATCTTCTGGGTTCCAGGGACAGGAGATGGTGAACCTTTATCCCCAGACACCAGTTGCAGAGACAGGGGATTTGATAGACTTTTCTGCTGAGGAAGAACAACCTGGTGAGCCTCCAGCAGAAGAGGAGCTGTTATTAGGGCCAAACTTCACTATGCTGTGCCCAGCACCAACAGAAGTATCTGTGAAGTTACAAGGAACTTCCCCAGCTGAAGCGCTGGCAACCGGACAGAGGGTCCAAGATCTCTGCCCTACACCTGCGGCGGTTCCGGAGGCTCAGGGTGAGAAGGAGGTGGTCACTTCCCAGCAGCAGATCAGGATACAGGGGGAGAAGGGAGAGGAGGTGTTCGTCGTCCCTCCCCAACAGTTAGCCGGAGCAGATGGTGTGGGGTTTCCAGCAGAAGGGCTGGCAACAGGGCTGAGTACTGCTGGACTTTGCCCTCAACTAACAGAGCATGGATGTCCTGTGAAGGTGGATGGGACTTCAGTCTCCACCTGTATACCCCAGGGATGCTGGGCAGTCGGCCCAGATCCCCAACAGCATGACGGAGTGAGCCCAGACACCCTGTCTTCTCTCCAGCAGCAGAAAGGACTCCAGGGAGAAGGGCCAGTCCAGGCCTCTCCCCAACGGCAGATATGTTCTCTGAGAGAGGCAGAGGTTGGCTGGGTGAGTAATGCTTTGTTTGGAACAATTTGTTTGGGGTACTGTGTGGGTACAGGCATTAGAGGACTGGAACTACTGACTAACTTCGGAGTCAACCCGTCTGGGGTCTCCTCCTGTGTTAGTCTCCTGCCAAAAGGGGAGAAATGTGACAGACCTAGCCGGGAGAGAGACTTTTGGAGGGGACTGTATGCTAGCCTCTTGCCGATCGATAGGGGGCCCTTGCATTTGGGGGAACGGTGCTCTTTGTGAGCTGTATGCCTGGGGACCCTTGAGGTGGTATTACTGTGGATTCGGGTCCTGGTCCCCCAGGACACACAGACTCTGGGGAGCCTGGATTTGCCATATTGGAATAGTGGCTGATTAATAATGCTGGGACAGATACTGTTAGGAGATGCTGATGTAAATTCCAGCACCTGTCTGTCTGTTGTCTGATAAAATGTGTATTGTAAATAAGTCTATAGTATGGGATCTAAGAGTCATTAGATTCCCATTGATGTTTGTGTTAATTAACTCTGCTATTGTGTGAAGAGTCTATGTTGATTGTGATAATGTTGATTGGATTTTCTGAACTACAAGATGGCCAGTCTGGCCTAAAAGTCATGTCTGAGTCATCTAGGCTGTCTAAAGGGATTAGTTAATTAGCTCATGTTAATTAGGTTAATTAGGTTACAGCTGTATTGTATAGAGTAATATGAGCAGGAGGTCTGCACCTCCACTTTTAGGGTATAAAAGCCTGTATTTTGCAATAAAGTGAGATTCCTGTTTGAACTTACATACAGCCTGCCTGGTGTTTGTTCTGAGCTATCACAACTGGGTTAGAACGGCACATAGCTGTAGTTCTAATCCCGGAACATTGGATGACCGAACAATCAGATGTTGCGTCTGCAATCTGATTCTATAGCTACAGAGAAGTGTCGGGAGAGTGGAACCGAGCGAGCAAGGGGCTCGTTACATAGTGCTATATAGGGATGAAGCCCTAAGACAGTTAAGTGATGTAGCCACCTATTGGCCCTTGCTGTCTTATCCCACTGTCCCTTTAAAAAACTGTTGGATCATCTAATAGAGGAGGGCAGGTCCATGGGATTACGTTCCCCCAAAACTGTGAAGTGTCTGACCGTGTGTGACCCAATTACACCAATTTTTCATTATTTACCGAAAATTCATAAATCGGGTGTAAGACAACCATTCCATGATTTATGTTTTGATGTTGCACTAATCACTGTTTTCTGTTCTCCGTGACTCCATAGGAAAGAGGTGTTTCCTCTGTTCCACCTTTGGCTTTCTCTTGGCAAGATTCTCTTTGACATGTTTTTCTGCTGTCTCTGACCCACTTAGGTGAATTTAACTGCTTGCCGACCAGCCTCCGCAGTTGTACTGCGGCAACATGGCTTGGCTGCGCGAATCGCCGTCATATTACATTGCCCCCTGCTCGCCCATGGAGCTGATGCGAGTTCCCGGCGGTCGCGATCACCGCCGGGCTCTCGCGATCGCTTGGGGCACACCGAGAACCGGGAACTGTGTGTGTAAGCACACAGTTTCCGGTTCTCTGAGGGGAGAACAGACAGAGTATGAACAGCGATCTGTGATCTCCTCTGCACAGTCCCATCCCCCCTTCAGTTAGAACACACAATAGGGAACACATTAACCCCTTAATCGCCCCCTAGTGGTTAACCCCTTCACTGCCAGTGACATTTTTACAGTAATCAATGCATTTTTATAGTACTGATCACTGTAAAAATGCCACTGGTCCCAAAAATATGTCAGAATTGTCCGACGTGTCCGCCATAATGTCGCGGTACCAATAAAAATCGCAGATCGCTGCCATTACTAGTAAAAAAAAAAAATTAATAATAAAAATGCCATAAAACTATCCCCTATTTTGTAGACGCTATAACTTTTGCGCAAACCAATCAATATACGCTTATTATGATTTTTTTTTACCAAAAATATGTAGAAGAATACATATCGGCCTAAACTGAGGAAAAAAATTGTTTTTTTTATATATTTTTGGGGGATATTTATTATAGCAAAAAGTAAAAAATATTGCGTTTTTTTTTCAAAATTGTCGCTCTTTTTTTGTTTATATCGCAAAAAATTAAAACCGCAGAGGTGATCAAATACCACCAAAAGAAAGCTCTATTTGTGGGGAAAAAGGATGTCAATTTTGTTTGGGTGCAATGTCGCACGACTGCGCAATTGTCATTTAAAGCGACGCAGTGCCGAATTGCAAAAATTGCTCTGGTCAGGAAGGGGGTAAAATCTTCTGTGGCTGAAGCGGTTAGAGCAGAAACAATTAATGTTTCTCCACCACTATTGAAAGAAGTAGTAGAATAAGAAGATGTAGGTGTGATTCTCTTTGAGATGGATTTCATGAGCTCTTTGCACTGGACATTCAACTGGCTCCTTCACTAAAACCTTTTGAAGTTCTCCTGATGACCTCTGGTACTGCATTTCCTTCACAACCTTCATGATTTCCTCTAATCTACTATCTGGGGGTGGTCTTTTTTTGGCATTGTTCTTTGACGTGTCTAGCCTTTCCACTGCCATAACATCTCTTTACAGCAGGTTACCCAGTGTTAACCAATTTAGCTTCTTCTGTTGAATTCCCTTTTGAGGCCAGGGCAATCACAGCCTTCTGAACTTCAGTGAGAGATTGTATGCCGGCTTGAGCCTGAACCCCTTAAAACCACTGTCTTTTAAAAATCAGTGAGAAATTGTTGCATTCCAACCTAAGCCCAACCCGCCTGAGCCTGAACTGCTTGAGTCAGTAAATTTTGCACCTCAGAATCAGATTTGATTTCCCCTGAGGTTTCAAAGTCTGATTCGAAAAAAAAAAATTAATCTTCCTCTTCCTCAGGAAATATCTCTCCTACCTGAGTAGAACATAATAAAATCTTTTCTTATTATGGAGTTGTCTTTATACCAGTGAGAAATTCCTCCCCCAACAAAGCTTCCTTTTTTTTAACTAATTCATGATAAGTAGGAGAGTTTCTAGAGCTACTTAACAGAAATGTCAAGACTACAGGATGGTTCGGGCAGGCTCCCTGCAAAACTTGACCAAGTCGAACTTTGTCAGTGGTTCATGAATTAATCCTTTGATCTTATGCGCTCAGACGATATAGCTGGACAGGTAATTTCTCTCTTTTTTTTGTGCTACACCTTCTTGAAGGTGCCAGAAAATTTGGCATGTAGTCACCACTGGTGTAGAAAAAGTCAAGTGAGATTATTACTGTAGTCTCTACTCCATCAAATAATGAAACTTTTTGTGACTGTAGGCAAAGAGGGATTGTATCTCGCTACTTGCATATAGCAGAGTATACATGTTCAGTTTTTTTTTCAATCAACCAGTGGGTTGAACTGATTTACATCAGACAATTAAATGTTCACCTGCCAGACTTGACTCTCTGCCAATCTTTGGCAAGAAGGCTCTACAGAGTTCACTACAGATTTCTGATATGTAATAAGTGCTGCTTTCCAGAAACAAAAAATTTGAATAGTGCAAAAACTTGTAAACCAATGTGTACATATTATGTTAAAAATGATGATAAAATACAAAACATAATCACTTCAGTGATTCAGTGCCAAACCATGATGTAGTGGCATTCATAAATTCAATATTTCATGATAAATCTAAGAAAACAAAAACAAAAGCACATGCCCCTGATGATGTCAACAATGTAAAATGATATTAAAGGTTTGGCTTTAAAAAAACAAACATGTCATACTTACCTGCTCTGTGCAATGATTTTGCACAGAGCAGCCCCGATCCTCCTCTTCTCGGGTCCCCTGCCGGCACTCCTGGCTCCTCCCCCTTGACCAGTGCCCCCAATAGCAAGCCACTTGCTATGGGGGCAGTGGTATATGCTTGCTCCTGAGCCCTGCTCTATGCGTCCATAAGACACACAGAGGCGCGGCTCGCCCCTGCCCCCTGATCTCGCCTCATTGGCTCACTGGCTGTGATTGACAGAATTGGGAGCCAATGTCTCCCGCTGCTGTCTCAGTTAATGAGGAGATGGGGTCCTAGGACAGCCGAGGCTTTCATGCACATCACTAGATTGAGAGATGGCCCAGGTGAGTATTGGGGGGGGGGGGGGCTGTGGGGGGAGCAGCACATAGAATAAATGAAAAACCTTCAGGCTCTACAGCCACTTTAAAATGCCACTGACCACCAATTATTGTTTTAGGCGGGTTTAAGTACCACTAACCACTAATAATTGTGGTATTGTTTTGGGGAGGCAGCATTTAAAGCTATTGTGCACCCTGCAATTGCAGAGCAATGCAATTTTATCCTACAGAGACTTTTAAAGGCTAAGCACACTTTAATTTATTTTAACCACCTCAATAGCAGCATATCTTCATTTCAAAAAATTGTGGCAAAAAATGAAAGAACATTGGGGTGTCCATCTTCCAAAAAAAGTTTTTTTTTTAAGTGTACCATACTGGCATTTGTATTTGTTACCATTTTTACTAGAAAGTAAGGAGCATTTTTTTCAAAACATTTGGTCTTGTTTCTTTTATATAGTGAAAAAAAAAATTCCAGTGGTTATTAAATACCAAAAAAGCAACCTATCTTTCTAAAAAAAATTATATAAAATTGATTTGGGTACAATGTTGCATGAAGGAATAATTGTCAGTCATCCTATCACAGCACTGAAGTTAATCGCTGAAGTGGTTAAGATAATACACACTAAAAGATGCAACAAGTATATGGACCCTTTAGGATGATTCTCCTTGAAGAAATTATGTTCCCAGACAGTTTACTTTATCCAGCAGACTGTAAGGCAATTGTCTGTGTTTATCCTCTATATTTAGCTGACAGCCTTTCCTTGACTATGCAAAACAAACTATCACACCAGCTCCTTTTGAGATGAACAGATAAATGAAGATACGGCAGTACTGTGTAGTAGTAGAATAATGCAATTCAAGAAATTAGAGTGACAGCCACTGTAGCACAATTAACTTCATAGCAGATACCATGTGGCACTTACAATCTCATAGTCAGCTCTCCTTGGTCCTACAAGGCTGACAGAAGATACAGGTGGAACCCACTCCACCTTCTCTGCTTTCCTTCGCTCTCTGGTAGGCACTGAAGAGTGATCTGACGAAGAATCCAGCAGCATATCTACCTGAAGTCTCTCTCAGCTACCCTCTTCTAGCATGTTCTCTCACCATGTCCATCTTCCCAGGCTGACCTGTAGAGGATTTTACACATACTGCAGACTCACACATCTCCCTTTTCAGTTGCCATTCCATAGAAATAAATTGTGGTGGTTATTTTGGGTATATTTAAGTAATTAAGACCAACTCACCACCTGTCACTGGTTGTTAAGCAAGCTGTCAACTTTACAGCCTACAGCTCCCTAGCAACCGGTGATGCTGACAGTGGGCAGAGCCTGATGGGGAAGCTGAGACACTAGTTCCCCATCCAGTTCGCTCTTTTCTTGGTATTGACAGCAGACAGGGGGAGGGGGGATTCTAAAGCCAATAGCTGGCTAGCTGTTGGCTTTGCATCTGCCCACTGTTTGCTGTTAATCACAAGGGAAACAGACCTGATGAGAAACTATTGTCTGTGAATTTCCAGTCCACCACCCAGTTTTAAAACCCTCTGCGCTGTGCTGGTTGTGTGAGAGGTGCATTTGCAGGCGTAAGCTCAGCTGCACTGAGGACCAAGTGTCTGTTTGAACACTTTGGTCTTCACACGTGGTGAGTTCCCCAGTTTACAACAGGTAAATTAATTTGTTGCCTGCACAAAAATTCGTTGCACAGAGTCTTACCAGAATTCTACAATGTGTCTTATACACTCTATATGAGTTGCCCTGAGAATGTTTTCTAGTGGCAGCAAAGCAGTCTATGTGTAAAAGTAAATAATTGCTGCCATACAACAGTTGAAAATGCCAGCAAATGATTGTATAAATATCACCATATATCACTACTCTTCAGCACTTTTCAGATGATCTCCCATATAACTTGGGGAGGCTTCATCAACAGAGATAAATAGAATGCAACTATCTTTGCATGCCATACAGAAAAGTTATTGTTTTGTGTTTTTATCTGTACACTTTAAAGTGTCATTAAACCCAGACTATAAATAACTCGCATTACATGTTAGTTTATATACTGTAACATAATGTACATACTCACAAAGTCACTAAAGAATTTGTTTTGTGTAGAGTGAAATATACCTGGTTGATCCTGCCTTAAGCTGTCCCTCCCATCTTCTCTGTGTCCCCATTGCAGCCTGAGCTGTTCTCATATAATGAGCATGCTCCAGTTTCAGTTCCCTTCTAAGCTCTTCATTTCCTCCTGTTTATTACATGTGCAGCCCACATGACTATAGAATTGCACACGTGGGCGTTTACACAATGGTAAATGACACTCCCCATCCTTCTCCTCCATGTAACACTATGGGTGCGGGATATAATATGCTGAATGATTACATGCGCTAAGAGACTCACAGTAAAGCTTAGTTTTAATAAATCAGTATTAAATACATCAAATGTAATTGCTAATACCTGTGAAGTGAAAAAAGATCCTTGAATACAGATGCCGCCTGTACAAAATGAAAGCTACACCATATTAATGCACAGCAAATACACTTGATGTTTAATAAAGATTTATAGGGAGCTGTAAAACAGTTTTTTATATTTATGATTTGTTTTGAATTGCTCTTCTGAATCAGGGCTATGCAGAGTCCTTCCCAATCATGGTTGTACAGACACAGACTCATGCTGTAGGGAGCATCAGCAGAGTAATAGAAGCCCATCCCAAGGATCTTTCTTTGCAGAAGCCAAAGAACAGGGAAAGATCTTGTGAACAGCGCTACAGATGTAATGTACAAGGATTTTTTCTTAAAAAAAAAAAAAGCAAAATACAGTACAATGTTTATCCATACAGTAAGTGAGTGGTGCTCACCTGTTTCTTATAAAGCAGTCATATTATCTTTTTCTATTTACAGACAGTTATCTTGGAATGCTGTTCTGAAGCTCAGTATTTGCTTTCTTCTGCTTCTGATCCTCAATTGGTAACTCAGGTATATTTTCCATTCTAAATATCTTCATAAAAATAATGCTACGAAACAAACCCTGAATAATTGTAAATGGTACACATTCTATAATTTAATTATTTACTGTTTATCATAAATTTACTTAGTGAGTCTCACTCTGTACTCCTCTCCGTTTGGTAGGTATTGCAGCAAAATTTTGCTTTGCGATATTAATCTTCTTAAGTGAGAAAATGGATGTGATGCTTGCCTATGACAAGAAAAATGATTCTCTCACAGCTATAATTTCCTTCATTTCACAGGCTCCATTTGACATCACTTTGCCATCATTAATCAGGCTGGAGAGAGTCTTTGACCTGACTCACGGCTGTATGTTAATGAAGGGAAGCCTGTTAGATTGGGTAATGTCACAGTTTACCTGAGCTATACTATGTTGTCACTTTTACTTATTTTGTTACCTTTTTTTTTAAGATATGTAAGATTTAAAAATATTTGCTATTTTTTCTTGTGCTAGATTTTTTTTTTGTATAGCAAAATATTTTTTTTTTTTTATAATGCATTGATTACTGTAAAATATGTGTTAAAAAACAATCTTGCTGTTTCCCTTTAATTTCTGAGACCAGAAATAAAATTTTCCAATTGTAAAAAGTTCTAATAAAGAAATAAAATTTGTTTGTGTAATGTGGCAGTGCTTGAAGCATACCTGTCATGGACCAATATTGTAAAAAAAAAACAGTCTGCAGTTAATACTTGTATTGCTACCAGGAGTGTTTAAGAGGTTGGAGCAACAGTTTTTTCTTAAGAAGATTTAAACCATATGAATAAAAGGTGACTCTTATATACACTCCAAAACTGGTAAAGTTTGTTCCAACCTTTGTCACTGTAACTTTTGCTGGATAGCTTGGACTACATGTAGAGTAAAATATATAATAAAACATGGTAAGTAAAAAAGGAATCATTATATTGAATTAACATCATTATACATTATCATGCCTTATTATGTTGTTTAGGATGAAACATTTTGCACAATAGTGGGCCTTAATGTGGACCACAAGTGTATTTGGAAGGTTTGTTTTTTCACAACCCCCACTTCTCAAATACAAATGGCTTAAAAAGCCAGTTAAGATGAAAATTTGTCCTAAAAAAGGAAACCTACATTGACTCTGGTTCTATTGATTTCAAGAGATTATGGTGAGGTCACCATGCCTCCAGCTAGTGCTGTGCACTCACATGACACTTGACTGTGCTCCAGCCCATTGCAGGAGTGCATTCTCACATAATTTAGAGCACCCAGGTCTACCAAGAAGCACCATGATGTCTCAGAAGTGTTGGAAGATAGGACAAGCTACGTTTATTTTTTAGCCAACATTTTACAATGTATTCAATCTATTTGTATTTGGCGGGTGGGTGAATAAAGCAGACTTTCCATTTTTAAGTGAGCCAGGAGCATACAGATGTGGAGTCCCCAAATTCAGCTCTGAGGTCTGAGGTCTGGTATGCCTCTCCCATTCCACTGTGTTCCTAACTTCACAATAAATATCACTTACCAATAGAATCTGAAATTATAGGGGATGGATAGTGCTCTGTTTTTTGCAGTTGAAAGTCTATTTTTGTACATTGAATACCCTAAGATCTAGGCTCCTGGGGCATTCAAAGAAAAATAGATGTATCAAGACATCAACAGTAAATCAGCTGAATATGTCCTTATTGAAGTTCCAGATATGTTCCAACAGGTATTTAAAGAACTTGGAGCGCCACTCAAAGCACTGCAAAATTTCCCCCTGCCAATGTTCAAACAAGTTCATCTAGGTTAGCTGAAACAGATCCGAAGACAGAAGGTAAAAACGCTGCACACTGAAACCCAGCCACTATATGGGGCTTAATCATATGAATAAGCCCCGTAAGCAGGGCGAAACACATCAGAGGAGCATAGGCAGGAGGAGTTCAGGCCTTGAAGCTGTATCTTTACCTTTATATATAGTGGCTGGGTTCTGGTGTGCATCGTTTCTATCTTCTGTCTTCCAAACACGCTTTTCATACTAATGTTGGCTTATTTGAAAAAAATATTTTTGTATGAATAAAAGACATATAAATGTATATTCTTTAGCAAACAATTAATAAAAGTGTACTCAATAAAAATCTGTAGTGGCTGAGTCATAGTAGAACTCCTCCAAATGGTCCTTATTAAAATCCACACATGGCTTTTCTTTAAGCTATAGGCATAATGTCTCATAAAATGTTTAAAAAAAAAAATTGTAATGTAGATAAGATAAAAAGTAACACGCTTGTCTCCGCGATATCCAAGAGTTACAAAGAATCCATAAGAAATTGTGCAATATACAATCCTCCTGGTTTAACTGTAAATCTACAGAAATCAAAGGAACTGTAATGTGTAAAACAGCTGCATGTTATAATACATTGAAACAGTGTCCCCTTAACAAATCTGCCTAATTTTTCGTTTAGTGGTATGCAGGAAGGCAGGTGCCCCAGCCTCAGGACACCACACACAGACACACACAAACACACACACACAGCCAGCAAGAATGGAGTTGCTGCCGGCCCGGGCACCTACCTCTCTGTATGCCACTGCGGCAAGTACCAGGCAAATTTGTAAGGCTGACCCTGTGTTTTTAAGTTTGTTACTTTCTATCTTATCTAAATTGTAACTAATTTTACAAATATTTTATGATACGTTATGTTCGTTGAGGTCTACTATTAGAGGTATACTCTAGAAATTACGTTTAGATATAAATAAAAGATAAAATAGAAGATATTTATAAAACTGCTGCTAATTCTGCAAATGACAACTGACACAGCAGTTGAAATATATGCATTCAGAACTTTAAAAGTCTTGATAAAGTTGCAAAGAACAGCTATTCAAATGAGATACACCTCATTGAAGATAATTAATTACTTATAAAGAGTTAATAAACTGATAAATTATTGATGTACTGCTGTTTAATTTCTACTAAGACAAAGCTGCTTGCAGTGCATTTTTAACATATACATCAAATGCACCTGTTTCTGTGATTAAAGAACACTTCAAAATTAATGAGCTACCTCTTTTTTGCAGACCAGCAAAATACTTGATCGTATTAACTTTGTTTTGATTTTTATAAGAGGTGTCCTATCAATTATCAGTTTATATGAAGCACAATGGCAACGAAATGTTATCTAATAAAATTTAGAACTGCTTGCTGCATTGTCTATTATATATTGCTACAGCTATGATAATTAGAGTGTGTATGTGGTATGAAGAATTAGGGTGTGTGTATAGCCATACATAGGGGATGATATGCTAAAGGCAAATAGGCTGTTCACTTTGCAAGTGAGATTGCCCCCGAGCTTAGTGTGAAGGTTTTGCTTTGCAAGAATGCCCAATCTTGTTAAAGGAAAAAAAAATAAACAGCATTTTTGATTGCATATGATTGGCTCATAGAAATCAGCAGAGCTTAATCTCAATCATGAAGCTCTTGTGCAAAGTCCCTTGAAAAAGTTCAATGTACCTTGTAAAATAAACAGCCTCTTTCCTTTGGTAAATCAACCCCACAGTATTTAGTATAGTATTTCATTTTAGATTGAGTAAGGAGGGGTTAAACCCCCTTCCAGGTAATCTCCCAAAATGATAAGATACAGACAACCAGAGTTATCAGTTGCTCTTCACCAAATAACATGGTTAGAAAGAATATACCCTTGGGACAGATTAGAATACATCGCACATTTGCTAATATTAAAAAATAATATACTGTATTGTACAAAAAAATCCTAAAATCACCATATATGTGCTAAAAATGTGTGTGGTAGCTCTGATAAAACCATAAACATGATCCCCCACATATAATTCATCCATACAAAAGTATGTAATAACAGTCAAATAAATGCACATAACAACACCAACGTGTGTTTCAATCATTCCAATCCAAGATCTTCTTCAGGGACCCTTGAAAAGAGGGTGATCTAAAGCTTCAAATTAAGAAACACTCGCCCGCCAAAGCATCCTTAAATACAGCAATATTCACTATGGAGCCCTGAGCTGCGGTGGATGGGGGTGTCATCTGGGGGTACACGGGTGATCATATGAACACCCCAACATTGGTGGAGGGGGGAGGAGAATCAGCAGTGGCCACAAAGACCCAAAGGAAGGTCACATGACACTAAAGAGAGGGGAGAGGCAAAGGTATGGTATTCCTCTTCCATATTTGAATGATGGTTGCGCATGGATCAATTGCCAAAAGGTCCACCCGGATTGACTTATGTTCAATAATATGTTGAGGCCATAAATCTCTCTGTAATTGTATGAAGGTCCCCTTTAGGATCCACCAAAATGAAGCCTCCAATCCCCTAGAAATATCCACCACAGACAGCCACGAAAGCAGTCCCAAAGTGATGGGAATCCATCTATTTAACAGCTATCCCTAGAACAGAGGTTCCCATTGGAAAATTTACTCTTACCTCCCCTTCCCTATGTTTTGTTGACAGCTCAAAAATCTTAGATTTCCCCTCATTTTCTGTCTGAGTGACAATGGTCACAGTACAAATAAAGAAGGTAAATATCCCCAGTTTTACTGGGATAAACATATATATATTTTACGGGGATAAACAGGGGACGGTTTAACACTTCCTCACTGTATTAAAAATGAAAAAAAAAAAGGTTTTTCTTACATTTTAATTACAACAACCTCAGTACACCAGATCTGAAAGCAAATGGTATGTGATAGAAATTTTCAGTTTATTCTTTTGCTGCTGTTTGTGATTGTCCAGGCAAGCTGTAATGTAGTGATTGCACTGTGCCATACAATGTATTTTTCTGAGATGGAGACCTTAATGTCATCTGCCCCTCTTCTACCACATGGCCAATCAGATAATATCTTGTCTTCATTGAAATCATTCAAGGTTTCTCCTGAGTAATGTTTAGTGCACATAGGGAAAGTTGACTGAGCATCTTCCGGAAAAGAATACTGCTCACTGTATGTAGCATAGGCTACAAAAGGGAATTCCAGATTCACCACTGGCCACACAAAGGTGGCATCTGGATAATTCATTTGACCCAAGCTGGCCCAAAGTGAGTGTTTAAACTAATCTCAGCAAGTATCTTTAAAGAGATACTATCTCAAGTCATCAGTTTCAACAAAAATCTTCTAAAAAAAATGATGTGTGAATTTAACATAGTTTATGCATTTTGTATACCAGTAAAAGTCTCCCTTGTGTAGACAAGAGCAGCACAATTTTGGTTGCGATGTCAGCAGCCCCAGCAGACTCAGAGCTATCACTTGAGTGATACTCTATAGCAGGGATATGCAATTAGCGGACCTCCAGCTGTTGCAAAACTACAAGTCCCATCATGCCTCTGGGTGTCATGATTGTGGCTGTCAGAGTCTTGCTATGCCGCATGGGACTTGTAGTTCTGTAACAGCTGGAGGTCCGCTAATTGCATATCGCTGCTCTATAGTATTCACTTTCTCTCCTCCCGTGAATGCTACATAAAAGGTTATGTAGGGAGGTGAAGGGAGGAGCAGAGGAGCTGAGACCCATTAGACACTCCCAGTGGAGGAGAGGGCTTGTCAGGAATCAGCGGCAAGGAGACCAGAGACGTAGCTACACCCAGAAACTGAGACCAAACAAAGAACGTATGTATCCTTAAAGTGATATTTATTATTAGTGAACACATACCAATAAACATGCACAGCAACCAGTGAAAACATAAACCACTCCAGCAAACAAGAACAAAAATAACTAATAAACCTAACTACTAACTATATACAGTACATGTACAATATAAAGGGACAAAGGTACAAGGGCAGGGAGCAGGAGCAAGGCAGAGGGGTGCAGGAAGGATCAGGATACAGGAAGCACAAGGATCTAGTAGCAAGGGGGCACTCAAAAGGATAGTGATGCACTGGGGAAGGCAGGAGCAGCCTTAAATATCCACCTGGCAGCTGAACCTTGGTGTCACTGATCATTTCAGCCTGCTGGCTCTTGGGAGACACCTGCTGGTGGACACTGGAGCTTCAGCAAACAGCCCAGAGCAGCATAGTACCACCAGCATGTGAACTCAATCCTAACAGACTCCCCTCCTTAAGGAGCGGCCTCCAGATGCTCCAAGCAGCCTTAGCTGAACCAGTCATCAATTACATGAGCCCAGAGCAAAAGTTCCTCATAGGCTGAAGTGCCGAGTTCCAAGCGAAATGCCATACTACCAAGA
This sequence comes from Aquarana catesbeiana, assembly GCF_042186555.1. Taxonomy (NCBI): domain Eukaryota; kingdom Metazoa; phylum Chordata; class Amphibia; order Anura; family Ranidae; genus Aquarana; species Aquarana catesbeiana. The sequence goes on along the minus strand of NC_133326.1, from coordinate 310,122,383 downwards.
TCCATCGATAGTCCCACCGCCCGGGTCAGATGATTGACTGGGTACCCCACTGCTGGGGTCAAGCAACTGGCTGGGTCTCCTGCTGGTCAGATTCTCTGAGATGTACAGCATTCGGGACTGAAAATCCCTCAAAACAGCAGGCCCCCCATGCTGGGGTTCCACGGGTTATCTGCAGACTTAGCGCTGGGGGCATGTGACAATACCAGAACCCAGACACTGATGTGTCTCGTCATAACCAAGTAGCTTGCCTAGTTTCCAGGACTTGCTGTGCACATGAAAAGCCACCTAGGTCTCTCTGAGGCACTGGTTACCCAACCCGGGTCCCCTAGTACACCCAGAGCTGTGGCAATCGCATCCAGGTCTCCGGGAGCTTACGACAACCAGGACTACAAAGGCAGATGCAGCTACCAGTTGCCAAGGGTATGTCCGGACCACCAGGCTTTGGCACCATAGAAGTAACACACTGCCAGAGGGACTCAACCGAGGCAACCGTCAAATGAATCTCAGGCCAAGCAGGTGACCCATATAAAGTATGTGAGGACTTGGAGCTTTCAGACCCATTAGCAGGTGGACAATCAGCCTTTGCATCACAATCCAAACTGAACAGCTGGCATAGAGTCAATAGAAGCCGGCAGGGTGGTAGGGAGAAGATATCTAAGATCATCAATGGTAGACTTGTCATCGGACAGCAGACCATCAGAGGCAGGCAGATTGTTGGGCACAGGATGTACAGAGGCAGGCTGGCAAGCAGACAGAGGCACATAAGGCTGGGCAGTGGCACAGGTATCGGCATGGTCCAGCTGGACGGCAGGCTTGGCAGTAGATGGTAGGTCACCCACGGCAGGCAGCAGCATGGTTGAGGAATGGACACCATCAGAAGGTGGCATCATCATGAAGGAGGACTAGACACCATCAGAAGGCACATCAGCATGGAGGAGCACTGGACACCACCGGAAGGCGGCATCAGCATGGAAGGGGAATGGACACCATCGGCAGGTGGCATCAGCATGGAGGAGGACTGGACACCATCAGCAGGCGGCATCAGCATGGAGGTGGACTGGACCCCATCAGCAGGCGGCATCAGCATGGAGGAGGAGTGGATCACATCAGCAGTTATCAACATGAAGGAATACTGGATCGCATCGGCAGCAGTCATCAGTCATCAGCATGGAGGAGGACTGGATTGCATCGGCAGCAGTCATCAGCATGAAGGAGGACTGGATCGCATTGGCAGCAGTCATCAGCACGGAGGAGGACTGGATCGCATGGCCAGCAGTCATCAGCATTGAGGAGGACTGGATCGCATCAGCAGTCACCATGGAGGAGAACTGGGCACCATCAGCATGCAACATAGATAGGGGCAGAGTTATAAGAGCAGGAGAAAAATGTTTCTTTTTGGGCTTAGATACTGGAGTCCTGCACGTTGTTGCATTGTGCTCACCAGAGTGTACTGCTGATGGGAAGGTAGTAACAGTTCTGGGGAAAATAGAGGGAAGATTAGTACAGGAAGAGGCCTAATGATATATTTACAAAAATGTGAGGGGTGTACTCGCTTTTGTGAGATACTGTACGTGAGTATCTTTTTTAGTCAGTGCTTTGTTTGCTGGTTATTATTACCTCTCAGCTCACCCTTTTAAATTGAGATTAATACCGATTATTAGGGATGAGCCGAACACCCCCCTGTTCGCACCAGAACATGCGAACAGGCAAAAAACTTTGTGCGAACATGCGAACACCGTTAAAGTCTATGGGACACAAATCAAAAGTGTCCATTTTAAAGGCTTATATGCAAGTTATTGCCATAAAAAGTGTTTGGGGACCCGGGTACTGCCCCAGGGGACATGTATCAATGCAAAAAAAAGTTTTTTAAGGAGCAGTGATTTTAATAATGCTTAAAGTGAAATAATATAAATGAAATATTCCTTTAAATATTGTGCCTGGGGGGTCCCCTTAGTCTGCCTGTGCAGTGGCGCATCTTTCTCATGTGTTTTACTGTGCCGCAGCAAAATGACATTTCCAAAGGGAAAAAATGTTTAAAACTGCCAGATCCCGGCAATATACTTAAAAATCAATGAAAATGTTTTTTTTTTTTTAAACTGCGTGCCCCCCCTATAGAATCCATACCAGGCCCTTCACGTCTGGTATGGATTTTAAGAGGAACTCCAGGCCAAAATTTTTTAAAAAATGGCGTGGGGTCCCCCCCAAAATCCATACCAGACCCTTATCCGAGCAAGCAGCCATGGCAGGCCAGGAAAGGGAGGGAGGGTGAGCGAGCGCCCCCCCGAACCATACCAGGCTGCTTGCCTTGCCGGGTGGTTGTGGGGGTCTGCGAGTGGGGGCTTATCGGAATCTGGAAGTCCCCTTTAACAAGGGGACCCCCAGATCCCGCCCTCCTATGTGAATGTTTTGTACCCCTGCCCATTGTACCCCTACCCATTCACCAAAAAAAGTGTCAAAAAAGTAAAAACGACAGGAGACAGTTTTCGACAATTCCTTTATTTAAAAAAAAGTGTCCTGCGATGTCCATCCATCTTCAATCACGGCGCCCAATGGACCCGAAAAATAGAAAGAAAAAAAGCTCTGCCTTGATGGGAGGCGTCCCGCCAACTGCTGTCTCTTGGCTTTGACAGCTGTTATATAGGCAAGGGTGGGGCCACCCAGTGACATAAACAGGTGACCCTACCCCCCTCTGATGTCACTTGATGTCAGAAGGAGCAGGGTTATCCGATTACGTCAACGGGTGGCCCCGCCCTTGCCTATATAACAGCTGTCACAGCCAAGAGACAGCAGTCGCATGGCGCCTCCCATCGAGGCGGAGCTTTTCTTTTTTTTTCTATTTTTCGGGTCCGGGCGCCATGATTGAAGATGGATGGACATCGCGGGACACTTTTTTTTTTGAAGATAATTTTATTGAGGAATTTCAACCATACATCGTGTACATAGAAGATTTTGAGTACAAAGAGAACAAGTAGTATTCATAAAACTAGGTTTATAGTCCATTATAAGGTTATATGGTAAGGCTCTAGGGTCTCTGCACCACCCGCCACCAGCACCCCGTCCGGGATCTTGCTGTGCAGGAGGTTGAGAGGTCCAGAAACCCAGAGCATAAATTGAAGAGAGAAAATATAGAGGCATAAAGTATTCAAATCAATATGAACAATGAGTAACGCAAGAATGACAAAAAAAACAAGAATGAAGTCAATACCAAAGAAGCAACAGTCTGGGTTGAAATCTCAGGGCGGTTCGAAAAGAGGTCAGTCCCAGGAACTAGAGCACCTTATGCGAAAGGACTTGAGGTAGCAATGAAGGGAAGCCTTTCCGGAGATCAACCCATTGATTATTTAAAGGAGGTCCTATTAATAACGAGAACCAGAGAAAGGAAGTATCAAGAAGTACAGTGTAGAGATTGAAGAGAAGAAAAAGGGAGAAAAAAGAGAAAAGGTAAAGTGCGTATGACAGAGGTTGGGGGAGAGGAGAAGCACAGAAGGCTATCACAAGAGGGTATCCGAGGACCACCTCAGGAAAGAATCGAGCCTGTTTTATGAATCAGGGTTATAGGGAGATCCCCACCTGGGTAGCCCAAGGTTCCCATATGATTTTGAATTTGTCTAGAGTGTCCAGAATGGTATTGGAAATCTTTTCTTGCAACATTATCCAAGAAATTTTTTGTTTAGCTAAGCGGAAGGATACTGTTGCAGATTTCCATGATCGGGTAATAGTCATTTTGGCTCCAAGGAGGATAAACCGAATTAGAGTCTGGTTAGGTTTAGAAGTATTAGGGATTGGGAAATTAAGTAAGGCGATAGTTGGGTCTTGCTTAACCGCAAAACCAAATGTTCTGCGAATAAGGGTGAAAATCTTATTCCAAAACATTCTGATTCTAGGACATTCCCATAAAATATGTAGAAGAGTGCCTATGTGGTTGCATCCTCTAAAACAGAGAGGTGATGATTGAGGGTAATATTTGACTAGACGAGAAGGTACCAAGTACCAGCGTGTTAAAGTTTTGAGACTAGCCTCAATCAGGGACGTGTTCAGTATACCTTTAAAAGAACGGGCAAAGTTGGAATGCCATAGGTCCAGGTCCCAGCTGAGGTCAAGGTCGCGCTCCCAGCTCAACATGTAGGCCATTTTCTCTGATGGTTCAGCTAGAGATGACTATATGAGAGAAATTCCTCCTCTCGTGTCCACGGCCGAGGAGCACCACTGTTCATAAGGAGTTACTGAGAGAGGGCTTTTGCTGCTCTTCCATGAATGGTTCAGAAAATGTGATATTTGATAGAACCTAAATTTTTCGGATGGGGGCATATCAAGTTTTGAGGTGCAGAGTGGTAAGGTGAGGGGTCCATTAGAATTAAAGAAATGTCCAATTCTGTAGAGGCCTTTATCTAACCACCATTTGAAGGCTAGGATATCTAGACCTGGGGGGAACCTGGGGTTACGGAAGATGTGGGCAAGTGGTTGCCAGGTAGAGGTTAGGGGTCTCATCTTATGAAGGGAATCACATAACTTCATCGAATGGGATAAAGTAGGAGTGTCAGAACTTATACTCACCGAGGCCAAGATGCCGAGAGCGGCTCGTCCTTACGACCACGCGCACCCGACCCCTGGAAGTGATACAGGAGTTGGGGGCACGCGGAGGCACGGACTTCCGGTAGTGGTGGGATTCCTGAAGGCCGGAGGGAGGTCCGGGTAGACGTTGGATACCGAGGAACTGCAAAGACAAGCGGTTAGATCTGAGCTGGGGTATCAGGTAGCACAAGTCCGTAATTCAGGCAGAGGTCAGAACCGGGATATCAAGCAGAGCAAGTCCGTAATTCAGGCAGAGGTCAGAACCGGGGTATCAAGCAGAGCAAAGTCCGTAATTCAGGCAGAGGTCAGAACCGGGGTATCAAGCAGAGCAAAGTCCGTAATTCAGGCAGAGGTCAGAACCGGGGTATCAAGCAGAGCAAAGAGAGCAATCCGTTAATCAGGCAGAGGTCAGGGGTATCAGGCAGGCAGAGAGAGTAATCCGTTAATCAGGCAGAGGTCAGGGGTATCAGGCAGGCAAGAGAGTAGTCCGTTTAATCAGGCAGGAATCAAGGGTATCAGGCAGGCAAGAGAGTAGTCCGTTTAACAGGCAGAGGGTTCAGCACAAGACACTTGGATATACAGGTTTAAATAGCAGGGACAGGGACCAGGGTACAGCTGACGACAAACCAGCAACCCGACTGGGTGCTGGAGCCGTCAGATGTAGCCCTCCGGCGAGCGCGTCAGCGTGACGCGCTGCCCGGCACCCGCACGGCCACGGCGCGCACACGGGGACCGCCGTGCACCCGCGCGCGCCGCACCATCGGGCCGCGAACGGGTGTACGGCGCAGCGTAAGTCCTCCGCGCATGCGCCCTGGAGTCCGGCGGACGGAGGCGGCTTGTGCCTCCTGACAGTGCCCCCCTCCTACGGGCGGACACTGGACGCCCAGGCTGGACATCAATTCCGGATGGTCTCGATGAAAAGCTTGAATTAAGCGTGGTGCATGCAGATTCCTTGCGGGTTCCCAAGAGTTGTCTTCAGGTGGGTATCCCTTCCACTGGATCAAATACTGCAGTTGTCTGCCCTTCTTCCTACAGTTAAGGATGGATTCCACCTCAAACTCATTCTCCCCATCCACCCTAACTGGTGGGGGAGGAAGTTCACCTCTCTCTGGAAAAGTGCTGTCCACCACGGGCTTCAGCAAGGACACATGGAAAACAGGATGGATCCTGTATGTCTTTGGTAATGCTAACTCCATAGCCACAGGGTTGATAATCCTTTTGATGGGAAAAGGACCGATGAACTTGGGCCCCAGTTTCCGAGAAGGCACGGACAGTTTGAGGTTGGTGGTGGACAACCAGACCTCCTCTCCTATATTAAAGGTTGGATTCTCCCTCCTGCCCCGGTCATACTGTTTCTTGTAATCCGCTTGAGCTCTTTGCAACATATCTTGAATCCTCTGGAAATTGATTTGTAAAGAGGTTATTCTGTCATGCACTGCAGGAACTGTTATCTCTGGAACGTCGTTGGACAGAAATGTGGGGTGGAATCCGCAATTTGCCCAGAAAGGCGTTTGGTTGGTGGCAGAGTGGATGGAATTGTTATAAGCGAACTCCGCGTATGGGAGAAGACTTGTCCAATCATCCTGGGATCCTGAGCAAAAACACCGCAGGTATTGCTCTAGGGTCTGGTTCGTCCTCTCCGTTTGGCCGTTACTCTGCGGATGGTAAGCTGATGAGAGGCAGACCTTGATATCTAGAGCTTTGCAGAGCTCCCTCCAGAACTTGGACGTAAATTGTACACCCCTGTCTGACACAATACTCCTTGGTACACCATGGAGCCTGATGACTTCTTTCAGAAAAATATTAGCCGTCTCCAAGGCCGAAGGAGTGCCCCTCATGGGCAAAAAATGGGCCATTTTGGAGAGACGGTCGACCACAACAAAAATAGTGGTAAAACCCCCCGAGGCTGGCAAGTCCACTATGAAATCCATGGAGACGTCAGACCATGGCCGTTCTGGAATGGGTAGGGGTTTTAGTAAACCCCAAGACTTGGCACTTTGACCTTTGTTCCGCTGACATAGAGGACAAGAAGCCACATATTCCTTGCAATCCCTTCTCCACCCAGGCCACCAAAAAGAGCGAGAGACCAGCTCGGACGTTTTCCTTATTCCAAAGTGCCCTGCGAGTTTGTGATCATGGCACATTTTAAGGGTTAGTGACCGTGTCTCCCGAGGTACAAAGATTTTCCCACAGATCCAGAAAAAATTCCCATTTCTTTTCAAGGATTGTACCACTGGTTCTATACAGGAGTTAGACGATGATTTAATGGATGACATCAGGTCCACCTGTGCCATCCCAAGGAAATTTTGGGGAGAGAGGATTGTACTAGGTTCCGGAGTTTGGGAGTCTGCTGAGAACATCCGTGAAAGTGCATCCGCTTTTCCGTTCTTAGTGCCAGGTCTATAGGATATGTGGAAATTGAAGCGAGAGAAAAAGAGAGCCCAACGAGCTTGTCTAGGTTTCAGCCGCTTTGCTGTCCGTAAGTACTCGAGGTTTTTATGATCTGTAAAGATCATCACTGGGTGTAAAGCGCCTTCGAGCAGATACCTCCATTCTTCTAGAGCGAATTTTATGGCCAGCAGCTCCCTGTCCCCCACATCGTAGTTTAATTCCGGTGGGCTGAGTCTCCGAGATGCGAATGCAACGGGATGAAGGATGGCTTTGGGCCCTTGTCTTTGGGAAAGAATTGCTCCTGTTGCAATTTCCGAGGCGTCCACCTCCAGTACAAATGGTTGAGAAGGATCGGGGTGGCAAAGAATTGGAGCAGAACTAAACAGGCTTTTCAATTTCAGGAAGGCCTCTTGTGCGGCTTCAGACCACCGGAAGGAACCGTGCTGGCGGGTTAGCTGGGTGATGGGTGCCACAATGGCCGAGAATCCGATAATGAATTTTCGGTAAAAGTTGGCAAATCCTATGAACCGTTGGACCCCTTTTTTATCGGACGGAGCTGGCCACTCCTGAATGGCTTGTATCTTCTGGGGATCCATTGCGATCCCATCTGCCGATATGATGAATCCCAAGAATTGCACCACTGATCTCTCGAATTCGCACTTCTCCACTTTCAAATAAAGCTTGTGCTGCTTCAATATAGTAAGGACCTTTTTGACGTGCCCCTTGTGTAGCTCCATCGTGGAGGAGAAAATGAGTATATCATCTAGATAGACAACAAGGAAGTCGTCCAGGTATTCTCGGAATATATCATTGACTAGGTGCTGGAAAGTGGCAGGAGCATTACACAGCCCGAATGGCATCACCAAGTACTCGAAGTGTCCGAACCTGGACCTGAATGCTGTCTTCCATTCGTCCCCGGCTCTGATTCTAACAAGGTTGTAGGCACCCCGGAGGTCTAATTTGGAAAAGACCTTGGCGGATCGGAATCGTTGAAATAGCTCCGGAATAAGCGGCAGTGGGTATCGGTTCTTGATGGTGATATTGTTAAGCTGCCGGTAGTCCACACAAGGTCTAAGGGACCCATCCTTCTTCCCAACAAAGAATATCCCTGCTCCGGCAGGTGAGGATGAGGGACGTATAAAACCCTTTTCCAGGTTCTCATTGATGTATTGCTTGAGAGCCTCTAGTTCAGTCTCTGAGAGGGGAAAAATACGCCCGAACGGAATCACTGACCCCGGCAGCAGATCGATCGGACAGTCATAAGGCCGATGAGGTGGTAGGCGGTCGGCCATTTGTTTACTAAAGACCTCTTGGAACTCAAGATATTCGGAGGGGATCTGCTGAAGTTTATCTGATGGAACCGTAACCGTAGCACAAACCTTCGGAATCGAAGGGAGGCAATGCTCAGAGCAATATGGAGAAGAAAAAGATACTGACTTAGTGCTCCACTGGATCTGTGGGTCATGAGCCTGCAACCAGGGCAGGCCTAGGATGACTGGGAAAATGGGAGAATGGATGAGATCAAGCCGTAGGAGCTCTTGATGCCCGGAGTCGGTGGTTACTAGGATAGGCCGAGTCTCCTGGGTGATTGGACCCGAACTAGGAAGAGAGCCATCAGCCAGATGCACCTGTAGACCTTGAGCTTTCGTTTGCAAGGGGATACGGAGGCTGCGGGCCAGGGCTGCATCCATGAAGCAGCTACAAGCTCCTGAATCAATGATGGCGGGTAGGCGAGACTCCCCTTCCGGTAGCTGCAAGGAAACAAACAACATCACGTAAGACTTTGGAGCAGTATTATCTTGGTAATTCATCAATTTAGGCTGAAAAGACTTACTAGGCCTTATTGGACAGCTGCGCAGGAAGTGTCCAGCTCCCCCGCAATAGAGACACAAATTAGACTGCCGTCTGCGTTGCCTTTCTTCTGAAGTTAATGGGGCCCGGACCAGGCCTAACTGCATGGGTTCGGCTTCGGGAGGTGGTGTAGGAGATGGTGACGGCATGGGAGAGGCTCTGAATGGCGTCCACGTAGGGCGTGGACCCTGGAACCGTTCTGAGCGACGCTCCCGCAAGCGCCTGTCCAATTTCGTAGCTGCCTGGATTAACTCTTCCAAGGAATCAGGAGTCTCCATTCTGGCTAGTTCATCTTTGAGGAGTTCGGACAAGCCTAGACGGTACTGGTAGCGCAGAGCCGCCTCATTCCAATCTGTGTCAGCTGCCCATTTACGGAATTCTACCGTATAGTCTTCAATTGGTCTCCTCCCTTGGGACAGATGATGTAAGATGGCTTCAGCCGTAGCCTTCCGCTGAGGGTCGTCATAGAGTTGGGCCATACTCTCGAAGAAGGTATCTATGGAATTTAACACAGGACTTCCTTGTTCCATTAAGCCATGGGCCCAAGCCTGAGGTTCTTCTGACAGCAATGAGACTGCGAACCCTACTTTGACGATTTCCGATGCGAACGTCCGGGGCTGAAGAGCAAAGTAAAGAGAGCATGCGTTTTTAAACGCCCTGAATTTTTTGCGGTCCCCTGCGAACCGTTCCGGTGTAGGGACCCTAGGTTCGGGAAGCGCCATAACCACTGTAGGGTTGGTGGTGGCCTGGGGAGGCGGACTTTCATTGCTGGGTACGGGAGCAGCAGCGGCGGAAGGAAGTAACCCAGTAATTTGTTGGAGGCGGTTGTCAATCTGAATATACCCCTCTTGTAGTTTCTGGACTGAGTCGGCCAGCGTGGAAACCTGCTGGCACAGGATCTCCAAAGGAGAGCGCGCTCTGTCGGCCTCGGACATCTGGCTGGTTTGTACTGTCAGAACTTATACTCACCGAGGCCAAGATGCCGAGAGCGGCTCGTCCTTACGACCACGCGCACCCGACCCCTGGAAGTGATACAGGAGTTGGGGGCACGCGGAGGCACGGACTTCCGGTAGTGGTGGGATTCCTGAAGGCCGGAGGGAGGTCCGGGTAGACGTTGGATACTGAGGAACTGCAAAGACAAGCGGTTAGATCTGAGCTGGGGTATCAGGTAGCACAAGTCCGTAATTCAGGCAGAGGTCAGAACCGGGATATCAAGCAGAGCAAGTCCATAATTCAGGCAGAGGTCAGAACCGGGGTATCAAGCAGAGCAAAGTCCGTAATTCAGGCAGAGGTCAGAACCGGGGTATCAAGCAGAGCAAAGTCCGTAATTCAGGCAGAGGTCAGAACCGGGGTATCAAGCAGAGCAAAGAGAGCAATCCGTTAATCAGGCAGAGGTCAGGGGTATCAGGCAGGCAGAGAGAGTAATCCGTTAATCAGGCAGAGGTCAGGGGTATCAGGCAGGCAAGAGAGTAGTCCGTTTAATCAGGCAGGAATCAAGGGTATCAGGCAGGCAAGAGAGTAGTCCGTTTAACAGGCAGAGGGTTCAGCACAAGACACTTGGATATACAGGTTTAAATAGCAGGGACAGGGACCAGGGTACAGCTGACGACAAACCAGCAACCCGACTGGGTGCTGGAGCCGTCAGATGTAGCCCTCCGGCGAGCGCGTCAGCGTGACGCGCTGCCCGGCACCCGCACGGCCACGGCGCGCACACGGGGACCGCCGTGCACCCGCGCGCGCCGCACCATCGGGCCGCGAACGGGTGTACGGCGCAGCGTAAGTCCTCCGCGCATGCGCCCTGGAGTCCGGCGGACGGAGGCGGCTTGTGCCTCCTGACAAGGAGCTAGTTTATGGGGGCGTCTTTTAGGTAGGTTCCAAAGCAAGAAATCTAGGGTATAATTAGGGACAGCTTCTCGTTCCATGTTTAACCGGTCTGGTTTAGGCCCCTTAAGATAGATTATGGAGAATTGGCTTAACTGCGCTGCCTGATAGTACCACCACAGGTTAGGTAAACCTAGGCCTCCTTTCATTCTGGGTCTAAAAAGAACATCCTTGGAGAATATGTGTCCCTTTTTGTCCCATATGAAGCAGATGATGGCGGACTGTAAGTGTAGAATGTGTGATTTGGGGACTGGAATAGGGAGGGAGCGGAAGAGGTATAATATTCTGGGCAGAAGAGTCATTTTAATAGCGTTCACTTTGCCTAGCCAGGATAGTTTACATAGGGACCATTGATTCAGGTCTTCGGTGAGTTTTTTAAACATGGGAGGATAGTTACATTTGAACAATTGGTCTATGCCGGATGCAAGATTAATGCCTAAGTAGGGAATGGAGGTGTGGTTCCAGGAAAATGGGAATTGACCTTTCAATCTGTATACAATGTCTTGGGGAGTTGATACATTAAGAGCAATTGATTTTGCCAAAGCCCCATTTCCGTAGAATTGTAAAAAGGTAGGGCCGGGCAACAGTGTCAAATGCTTTTTGAAGATCGATGGAGAGGAGGAAGCCCTCTTGAGGGGGGCCGCCATCCTATCCCGACTTCATGAGGGAGACTGCGTTTACTGCTCTCCGTATCTGGTCCGGTCCCTGCCTCCCCGGGATGAACCCTACCTGATCTTTATGTATGTAAGAACCTATAAATGATGCTAGTCTGTTCGATAATATCTTTGTCATGATTTTTAAATCATTATTGATTAACGAGATTGGTCTGTAATTGCTCACTTCGCTGGAGTCTTTACCCGGTTTGGGAATGACCGAGATGAAGGCTAGATTGGCATCGGGATCAAGGGGGGAGGACTTGCTTAAGGAGTTAAAGAGACGGGCCAGATACGGAGAGAGCGCGTCTGTAAAGGTTTTGTAGTAGAAGTTTGAAAATCCGTCCGGGCCCGGGGCAGAATCTTTTTTGAGGTCTTTTATGACCGCTCGGATTTCAGATTCTTGAAATGGGGACTCCAAGGTAGAACGATGGGAGTCAAATAGTTTTGGCAGTGGGATATTTTCAAGAAAGGAGTCTAGGTCTTTGTGGGAGATAGGACAGCTGTCAGAATACAAGTTGGAATAAAAGGATTGAAAGGCATCTAGAATCTTTTTGGGGTGTTGGGTAAGAGAACCCGACAGGGATTTTATTTTGGAGAGGGCAAAGATTCTATGTTTCGGGGTGAGTTTGGCTGCTAACTGAGGGCCAAACTTGTTAGCGCGCATGTAGTGACTGCCGCTGACCCATTGAAGATGTCTATTTGCATTGGAAGTCAAGGCTAAATTAAGGGACAATCTGGTGGAGGCTAGTTTAGAGAGAGTGGTGGAGTTGGGGTTCCGCTTATGGGAAAAACGGAGTTCTTTGAACTCTTTTTCTAGTTTTAAAATGTCCGCTTGTCGTTTGCGTTTTAATTGGGAGGAAAGTTGGATAAGCTTCCCTCTAATCACCGCTTTGTGTGCACTCCAAAGGGAGCTAGGAGAGATGTCCCCGGTGTCATTGATCCGGAAATATTCTTTAATATCTTTTTACAGCATAATACAATGTACAGGGTTGGATAGAAGTTTTTCATTCAGGCGCCAAAGCCATGAACCTGGGGGCGATAAAGAATTTAGAAGTTTTAGTGTCACTAGGGAGTGATCAGACCACAGGACATCATATATGGAGGCATGGGAGGCAGTGTGTATTTCAGAAGTGGGCATGAATATGTGGTCAATTCTAGCATAGGTTTTGTGAGGGGCTGAGTAGTGTGTATAATCTTTTGTTGATGGATTTAGTTCCCTCCAGGTATCAATAAGACCTAGAGAGTGGAGGAGTCTGGCGATCTGGAGACTTTGTTTGGGGGTTTTTTTAAGGTGGGGGATCCCTAGGTCTTATTTATTTAGAACCTGGTCAAAAGTGATGTTGGAATCTCCGCCCATGATCACCCTACCTTCGAAGTGGGGTGAAAGATTTGCAAGTAGGGAAGAGAAAAATTTGGCCTGGCCTCTGTTAGGAGCATAATAGGAGATGAGGGTGTAGAGGTTTCCCTCAATCGTACCTTTGACTAAGATATATCTCCCATCAGTGTCCCTAATTGTTAAAGAGTGTGTGAATGAGGTCTGTTTAGAAAATAATATAGCAACTCCCCGTTTTTTTTCATTAGCATTTGCTAGGAAAAAAGTGGGATATTTATTGTGGAGGAAGGAAGGGGAGTAATTGGAGGAGAAATGGGTTTCCTGGAGAAGAATTATATCTAAGCCCCTAGAATTGTAGCTTTGAAAGGCTTTGCGTCTTTCCACGGGGGAATTAAGGCCTTGGGTATTATGTGAGGCGATCTTAAGAGCCCTCTGTAGTGGAGAAGAGTCAGCCATGGTCACGAGAGGAGGAATACAAGCGTGTGTGGTGTGGACCTACCCGTATCCTTGTTGAACCGAACTTGAGTCTGGGAGGGTGGGCTCGGTACCCCAGCAGGAGAGTCTGGATCATGAAGGTCTTCTGTGCAAACTCCTGGGATAGGTATAAAGGGAGAGAAAGTGAGAAAAAAAGAGACAAGGAGAAAATAAAGTGAGAGAGTAAAGTTAGTGAATTCCACATACTAAAAACGAACAAAACCAGGCGTAGGCTCCTGGGAAAATGGAGGACCGAACTTATGAGCTCAGTCCTAAACCGAGACCCAAAAAAAATAAAGGGTCTCGGAAAAACAAAGACAACCTCAGCCAAGGTTGTGTGTCTGGTGTAACCAGAGGGAAAACCCCTCTCGATCACAGCAGAGGGAGTGACAAGCTAACCCGACCGGGACGCCGGGCCACCAACTTTAAGGGCAAAATGGAACCTTGAAGCGTGAGAGATAAAGATCTTTAGAGAAAAATTAAACATGAGTAACTATAACAGAAAACATAACATATAAGAAACTAACAAAGCTGAAGACTAAGCTCTAGGCGGATGTTTGCTGGAAGGTGGGAGGGGTGAGGGAGGGGAGGGAAGGGAAAGGGAAGGGGGAGAGAAGGGGAGAAGGAAGGGGTAAGCTATAATTTTGAGGTTGAAGCTAAGGACCGCCTAGGCACAGGAGTTTCAAGCTATCAGGTCAATCCTGAGGAGACAGGGGTCCATTTTCTTAGAGAGGAAATGTCAAAAATTTGGAGCCTGCACCCAATACCATTGAGGATAGTTCGGGTGAGGAGGAAGAGGAGAAATTGTTCTGCTCTCATGGATGAAGAGAAGGGTTCAGTTGGTGTGTAACCAGTCACCACACAATTAGAGGAGGAAATCCTGGAAAAAAGGAGACAAGGACCTTAGAGGGCCCGTTGGGTTAAAAATCATCTGGGCGGGTGAGAGTCACGATGCCGCTTCGTTTGCTGCTTATTCCAGATCGGAGTGATGGGGCTTCCTGGGGGGGGGTCTCTTGGAAGAGCTTGGTTTGTTGGGGGTCTCCTGGGGGGAAACTTCCTGGGTGATGAAACCGAGTCGCAAAAGTAAATGTTCACCTTCTTGAAAAGATGAGAAACCGTAGGATCTATCCTTGTATTGGAACAGAAGTCGGAAAGGAAAGGACCAGCGGTATTTTATGGCTCTCTGCGTTAAGATTTCCAGGAGAGGTTTTAGGGCTCTCCTCTTTTGAATTGTGGCCTGGGAAATGTCCGCAAATACATGAATTTTGTTTCCCTGGAAGGAGAGGCTATCCAGATTCCGAGATCTTTTCATAATTTCTTCTTTGATCTCGTAGTAGTGGGGTTTAACCACTAACTATGTCCCTCGGGAGCCCATCTTGACGGGGTGGTTGGAGCGCTCTGTGAGCTCTGTCAATCTCAAGCTTATGGCTTGAAATGTCCGGGATGACTTCTTTCATAAAGTGTTTTACTGTGTCGTGGATGTTGGTGAGAGATTCAGGGATACCTCTGATGCGGAAGTTGTATCTCCGACTCCTGTTCTCCAAATCGTCGATTTTTCCTAGTGCGATTTCGAGTTGGTCTTGCAGCAATTAGAATTTTGATTGGTGCATGCTACTGTGTGATCAACGGTTTGTTCAATCACTTCAATGCGAGCCCCCAAGTTTTGTAGGTCAGCTTTAATAGAAGTGGTTATTTGTGTGGCATTCTGAGCCAGGCCTGCAGAAAGCATGTCTGAGAAACAGTTCAAAAGTTGGGCCATATCAGACTGGAGGGGAGAGTGCAAGGGGAGAGCCAGCTGGGAGCCTGGGAGGTTGATAGGTGATTGCAGCGGTGGGGGTATGGAGCAAATCAGACAATGCTCTGCCAATGAGTGACTCGGTAGAGGCCGGGAAAACAGACTGTGGTGGCTGGGTACTCAGGGGGGTCGTCATCAGAGAGATAGCGTGCTGGTCGGTCGTAGGGGGATCAGCTATGGAGTCCCCGTCCCCTGTGTCTCCGCGTGGAGAGGCCGCGGCCGCCATCTTGGAAGCAGTGGGGGCAGGCAGGCCGAAATCCAGTTGCCGGCTGACCTCCGATTTTTGAGGGTGTCTCCACATGCAGGCTTGTGCCTGAGACTATCCGAAGCCTGGTGGGGTCTGGATCTGGGGTTCCTGCTAGTGGATGCAGCTGTTGGGGACCATGGAAGGCTCGGCCAGATCAGAGCTCCCGGTCAGCGCGTCTTCCCGGAAGTCCCACGCATGCGCACCCACTTTTTTTTTTTTAAATAAAAGAATTGTCAAAAACTGTATTTTTTACTTTTTAGACATTTTTTTTTGGTGAATGGGTAGGGGCTACCCATTCACATAGGGGGGGGCAGGATCTGGGGGCTTCCAGATTCAGATAAGCTCCCCGCCTTCAGACCCCCACAACCACCGGGAAAGGGTTGTTGGGATGAGGCCCTTGTCCCCGTCAACATGGGGACAAGGTGCTTTGGAGGGGACCCCCCCCACGCCATTCATTTTTCAAATTTTGGCGCTATGTTCCCCTTAAAATCCATACCAGACCTGAAAGGCTTGGTATGGATTTTGGAGGGACCTGCACGCAATTTTTTTGTAAAATTTTGGCATGGTGTTCCCCTTAACCACTTCAATACACTGTGTTATATATACTACACTGCCTGCACTGACTGAATATAGAGTCTACACTGAATATCTAGTCTACCCTGAATGCAGAGTATATATATATATATATATATATATATATATATATATATATATATATATATATATTTACTAGACTGTGTATGTGTATATATATATATATATATATATATATATTAAATACACTGCCACTAACTAACTACGGTAACCTGCCTGCCTAATCCAGCTCAATCTCCGTCCACAGTCACACACTATACACGGCCGCTATGTAAGCAGCCTTATATATTGTGGGGCCTGGACTTAGTCCCCCTGAACCATGATTGGCCAAAGGCACCATGCCTTTGGCCAATTATGGCTCTTGCAGCAGAGCACACTGTGATTGGAAAAATGCAGGTCAGTTGCATGCTTTGGCCAATCATCAGACATCAATGCACTGCGATGTTGCAGTGCATTATGGGGCGTTCCGCGGCACTCAAATTTCCTCTGAATGCCCCATAATATACACTGTTTGGTGAATGGGTGAACACACGATGTTCAAGCTCATCCCTACCGATTATCAGATAAAACAATTGCAGAGAGTAGAAAGGAAAATAATGTATGTTTTAGCTTTTATTTAGGGGAACCACATGAAAGTTATAGATATAAGTTTCAAAGATTAGTTTTTGCAAACATACTTGAATAAACAAACGAACTCATAGTAACAAACCACTCTCTAGCGAAAAAAATGACACCTATAGGCTTCACAACATTTATTTAAAAAATCATGATATATCTCATGAAAAATCAACATATAGCTCAGTGCTTGGTTGAGAAAATATAACAAACAGATGCTAATGATCATTGAAATGATGGTGAGGTGGGTTGACTTAAATTGAGTAACTGAAATAGAAACAGCTTTGTAGAGTTAATAAAACTGTACAAATAAGCTAAAAAGGTGATTGTGGTGGATTAACCGTCAAACCTCACACAGTGACAGAAGTAAACATAGCAAAAAGAAATATGGTGGTCATCCTGCATCAGCAAGGTCCCAATAGAAATATTGTGGCAGCGGGGTTTACAGATTATACAGAAGCACAAACAAGGTTGGAAAGTAACAGCAACAAAGTGGTCAGAACTAGAAGTGCAGAAGATGAGAAATACATCATGTCTACTTTCCGTCTATGCAGATGATGTCCAATAACATTCTAAACTGGCAAAAACAACTGGTGTACCCATCTACAGTCCAGAGAATCCTTTTGGACATGGTTTTGAAGGCAGCAAATGAGGGCTAAATCAAATGTGTGATATATTTGGCTCTAATAAAAGGCAGTTTGTCCAACGAAGGGCAGGAGTATTGTATATGAAAAATGTTGCAGGCAACAGGGAAGAATAGTGGAGATTTACTGCAATTTGAGGCTGCATTTCTGCAAATGTAGTAGGTGAATTGGTCAAAATTGATAACATCCTAACTGTTGAGATGTACCTGTAGATTCTTTTCCATCATGCAATACCACGAGGAAGGCATCTGATCGATCATCCGGAGAAACACACACTGAAGAGTGCAATTAAGGCTCGGTTCACACATGGGCGGCACGA
Source organism: Aquarana catesbeiana (assembly GCF_042186555.1). Classification (NCBI taxonomy): domain Eukaryota; kingdom Metazoa; phylum Chordata; class Amphibia; order Anura; family Ranidae; genus Aquarana; species Aquarana catesbeiana. The sequence continues at coordinate 310,105,011 of NC_133326.1, read as the reverse complement.
CTTGCAGGTCGCCTCAGCGAGGCGACCTGCAAACGACTGCGGGGCGACTTGCGAGACGACTTCTGCATAGAAGTCTATGCAAGTCGCCCCAAGTCGCCCCCAAAGTAATACAGGAACCTTTTTCTAAGTCGGAGCGACTTGCGTCGCTCCAATTAGAACGGTTCCATAGCACAGAACGGGAGGCGACTTGTCAGGCGACTAGGTCGCCTGACAAGTCGCCCCAGTGTGAACCGAGCCTAAGGGTGTGCTTTAGTTCACCCCCCCCGAAGGGGTAGGACCTTTTCCTAACACCCTGGGATGCAAGGCACCTGACAGGAACATATGATACTACTGGTCTGTCTAGCCAGAAGGGCCTGGCAGACCCCAATTTTCTAGATCAGCCAAAGCTGATCTTCAAATACTAGGTCGAGGGGCTCCCACAAAGAGAGACCACCACCCCCAAGAGCAGGGGAGGAAGGAACCAGAAGGCCACACATCCTCCCCCTAGATGTCAGGGCAAGCTAGAGGACTCAACCCTTCATCTTAGTAGAAAAAAACACACACCAAAGTGAAAGAATGACAAACAGTGGAGAAAAAAAAAATTAGAATAAATAAGTGGCTGTGCATGTGCACTGGCCGGGCCATGATGCCTGGAATACAAAAAATTGCCTCAGACTTAGCCAAAAGGCCCAACCCTAGAAGGCACAGTGCAGAAAAGGTTTTAGTGACTATGACCATGTGGTGGTTCACACTGTGGGGTCCCACACCCAAATGTAACTAAGAGCATCCCTAGGGCGACAAACACTCTAGGGGGCAGAGACACCGTGGACTCTCTGTATTGCCAGCTCGTGGGCAAACAAGGTAGATCCACTCAATTCAGGAGGAACTGTGAAATCCCTGGTGTTCCTGCCAGTCCCTCTGCTTTCCTATTAGGAACTGACCACACTAGGCAAGAGAGCACGTGGTCAATTCTCTAGCTATGCTGGGAACTCAGCCTGCTCTCCTCCAATGATCAGACTTCTGCTGACACATCCCCTCCCCTGCACAGCTATTCACTGTGAAGATCAGTGTACTGCTGTTACTCCTCTGCCAGCTGTTATGCAGCAGATGGTATATGGTCACTTATAAAAAAGGGTATTTATAGGGGGTTTTTTTTTATATCTATACAGAAATGTTTTGCCTTTCATTTCTATTTAACTTGAACTGGTTGTTTTACAACTCTTTAGGATAACAAATCAGAATTCTAGTTTATGTGTTCCATCAAATGAAAAGTCCTACCTGATTGGATGCGAATGACAAAGATTTTTATTTTGTGCTTATTTTCTTTTTTTAGTTTAATGCATTTCTCTTTTTTGTCTGCTCTAGCATATCGGTTTTCCATGGCTTCTAAATGATGTAGCATGTAGGCATTTTCATCTCAGAGCTCTTTCACACTACCTGCATTGTGGGAATGGGAGGCAAATAGGCTTGTTATAGCAATGCATGGTAACACATGCTGGGGCATTGCTGTGCAATTATAATTAATGCAAGTGCACTGTGTGCACCAAAACACACAATCCGCTCCTCTATGGGGGACCGGATAAAATCCGCTCCTCTATGGGTGACCGGATGAATACGGACCGCCTGTCCGTTTTCATCCGATCTGATCCGCCAGACGGATAGAAATAGGGTTTCCATCCTTTTGTATTTAGCGGATCGGATGTCAGTGGACATGTCACCGCTGACATCCGTCACTCCATAGAGGTTCATGGAGCGTCCGTTCAGGTCCGCCTGAAAAACTGACAGGCGGAGCTGAACGGTCCATATGTGTGAAAATATTGAGAGACTAATTATTAAGATTTATATTCATATAGTAAATGCATTTTTAAATCATGGTGAATGCTTTTTTATTATGAAACTGATATTTTTAGCATTACTTTTTATTAGTATCAATTCACCACCTATTACACTGCTTGTTGGAAGTCACTGAGTTTTATTTACTAAGGGAGCTAAAAACTGTTCACTGTACACAAAATGTATATTTAACAAGCTTAGTAAAAATGGAATTTGTGTTTTGACACCTTAAGTGTATTTTAACCTTTACAGCCAAATTTGGTTAACACCTACATTATACTTAGTGCATGTTCCCATTCACATAGCTCAACAAAATGTAAAGATTTGTGCTTATCACTTTGCTTGCTCTCTACTGAAAACTCCAAAAGTGTAAAGCCAGGTACACACTACAGTTTTGCGAGGTTAGTGCAGCGATCTCCCCCACTGAGCTGGTGTGTTCTGACATGGGGGATGCCCCCCCCCCCCCCCCGCCAGAATACTCCAATCAGCGCTCTCTGCCACTGGCTGAGAGCGCTGACTGGGAGTCGGTCGGCTGCTGGTTTTCCAGCATGCACGTTCATCAGAAGGCGGCCAAGCAGCCGGCCTCTGTCAGACAGACCGACATACACACTGGCAAATGTCTCCCGACATTCTGCTTAAGTGTATGGGGCCTAATATCCTGAAATATCTATTTGGCTTTTCCCTTCTATGTAATGTTAAGGAGGAGGCTGAAAAGTTATGTTGACCACAATTAACCCTGCCTGTACTGTGCTGGAAAATCAGTTGTAAACTAGATGTATGCAATGTCTGTCCTCAGGGCTTGGGTTGTACACTTTATGTTAATGCACTTTTAAACCAATCTGTCCACTAAATAAGCACATTGCCGGTTATTCTAAACATCAAGAACTGCCTGTAGAGTTTTATGTATAACAAGGTTAGAAGCAGGGGCGGACTGACCCATCAAGCTCTCAGGCACTGCCCGAGGGCCTGGGGCGTAAGGGGGCCCATGAGAGGCTCCGCAACACATGCAGTCTAGAAGGGAAGCGGCTGTAATAATACCTCTCACAGTGCGCTGCTTCCCGCCGGCTCATCCTTCCCTCCCGTCCACCCCAGGTGCATGTAAGTTGTACATGACATCACCTGGGACGGACGAGGAGAGAGGAGGGGCCGGCGGGGAGCAGCGTGCTATGAGAGGTATTACAGGCATCTGGTGAGGCGCTGTGCACTTTTTTTTACTGGAATCTAGAGGCACCATGACTGCCATCGCGGGGGCGGGAGCGGTCGACACGGCAGCCAGTACAGATGTGCGCTGGCTTCATAATCATCCCAGGAATCGAGGTCAGTGCTAATCCTTGGAGACAGCTCTGCCCGGCAGACAGGAGTTCTGGCCTAGGGGTCAGTGCAGCACGAAGCTGCAAGCACAGAGGTGCTGAATGTCAGGTCTGGGGAAGACAGACCAAGGCCTAAGGTGTAAGGCCTGAGCAGGAGTGCTGCGTTTTTAGCCAGGAGGGTGAATGCTGGTTGTTCTGAAGCAGGACTGTAATGCTGAATATCCCTGCGAGGGAATCCGATGTTTATTTTTGAATTTTGTTTATTTTGGAATAAAAATGGGCTTCCATGCTTTTGAAAACGCAGTCAGGACTGACAAGATTTCTTCAACTCGGATGCACCACTAGAGCTTAATCACCCTGGTTCGTTTTATATATATATATGCATATATATCTATCTATATATATAGATAGATATATATATCTATATATATATGTAGCAAAGACCCCCGCAGGAGCTACTGTATTTTATTTGGGCCTGTACACTGCTTCGTTACCCCTTTGTTTTCTCTCAGTCCCCCTGACACAGCTGTGGTGTAATATAGTGTGCAGTAAGGCTCTAAAGACAATTTCACAATATACAATGTAATATACTTTTTTTGTCTTTACCTTGGCCTCCACTTGCTTGATGATGCAAAGGAAAACAACACTCACACAATTGTACTTAAAGGGGTTGTAAAGGTAAAAATTTTTTCACCTTAATGCATTCTATGCATTAAGGTGAAAAAACTTTTGACAGTACCGCCGCCCCCAGCCCCCCCATTTTACTTACCTGACGCCTCGAATCTTCGCTCCTCGTCCTCGTCAGCTTCATTGCAGCTCAGCCTGGTCGCTGATTGGCTGCAGTGGATGGATTGAAAGCAGCGCAGCCATTGGCTCGCGCTGCTGTCAATCACATCCGATGACGCGGCGCGCCGGGGGGCGGGGCCGAGTGATACAGCGAGCGGCTATAGCCACCGGCTGTATCACGGGAGCGCGCCCGCAAGCACTCACCACCGTGCGAGGGAGCTCGCATGAAGGTGGTAAATGCTTGCGGGGAGGAGCTGAAACAGCCGCCGAGGGACCCCAGAAGACCAGGTTCGGGGCCACTCTGTGCAGAACGAGCTGCACAGTGAAGGTAAGTATAACATGTTTGTTATTTAAAAAAAAAAAAAAAAATAACTTTACAACCCCTTTAAACAAGAACTTCGTTTACTGTAATTGCTTTAAAGTAAAACACTACAATAGTTGTACTGTCAGACCAACGTAGTCTGACAGTCAACTGATTTCAGCTTACAAAGATATTATACAGATGTAAAGTGTTTGAAATAACTTGCTAGTAATGTGCTAAGGAAAATAGGATAAATGACAGAGTGAACTGATTTCTCTATGAGCATTGTCCTATCCTTTGCACGCTTTGTAACTATAAGGAAAGCAAATGCTGATTTAATAAAGTATAGTACAATATTAGGGAGCTCCCATTATCTGATATCACAGCAACTTTAGTATGGCAATGAAACACAAAGCCTTGTGTTTTATTAGACAGTCCTTCTTTTCTTCTTTCGTCTGCTAGCAATGAATAAAGTGAGTTTGTAATCCAATGGTTAATGACTCCCTATAAAAGCAAGCTGGATATTTAATCAAAGTTATGATAAAGCAGTACTGCAGCTATCTCTGATGCCAATGACACGGTACCAAGTCCTCAATGAGACACAAGCCCAGGACCTAGTTTTAGCTCAGTCTAATCCTTTTGCCTTTGTTTGTGGGACTATGGATCTCAGCAACTCTGTATTGTACAGATGAATGTGTAAAAGTGAAAAAAGTGCAACAGCCCTCTCACCCAACCAGGTCAGTGTTGTCAGAAGCTTCCGCTCTGGTGTACAGGGTCTTGACTCCGGGCGGTCGGCACCTCTGCGCTGCTGTGCTCCATACAATGAGACGCTCCGACACTCTCAGATGGCTCCGACTAGCTCCTCTGGCTCCTTCCCAGTCTTGCCCCGCCGTCAGCCCAGCTCTCTGGTGTGTCACAGTATCGCTGCTCGGATCGCTCTTCCGTGGAGGTGGCCCGCACTGTGCTGGAGACCTCACATAGATCCTCCCAGGCTGGCCAAGCATTTCCAAGAGCCCTAAGATGACCACGCCGAGCCCTTTTATAATCTACCCACAATGCAGTTCTGTTCTCCTGATGTTCATGGGAGTTAATAGGCATTATGGGTAGGTCAAGTTAATATCCAATGTAAACAAACAAACACTTCCATGTTAACTTCTTGAACGATGAAAAATAAAGATGCAGTCCTAGCATATTTTGGCCACTAGATGGCACCAGGTGTTAAGCTATAACATACATCAATTTTTATATATCAAAAATGTGACCGCTACACACTCCCCTGCTTGAACTCTTTGGTCCTCAAAGAGATGTAAGATTTTGTTTCTGTTACACATTTTTGTTTCTATACGGTTACACAAAACCGACAGGGGAGCTTCCCACCAATTTTCACATGATGGGGAGCTGTCCTGTACATTCACAGCCGACACTTTAATGTCATGTACAGGTGCGTCAGTGGGTGAGACAGGGTTTTGGTTTTCTGAGTCAAAAGCAAGAGTATCAGGCCTTTCTGGGTTTCTCCTGGCAGTAAACTTAATTCCTTCAGAACACTCGCCCAATGTCTCATAAGTTAGTCTCTTTGTGGGACGAATAACTCTTTTAGCCCTCTGTGCTTTTGGCGTTTCGGGTAAGCTGGTATGTTCCTCAACTCCATCTTGTTCTTGTGGCTCAGAATCTGAATCAGCACTTAGATCTTCCAAATCTGTTTCTGGTAGAAAAACTTGAGACTCCTCTGGATCTTCTCTTGGTCTACTTTTGGGTATGAATTCCGGTCTAAGAATTCCCCCATCCTCTCCCCCTGCTTGGAATGAAAGGTCCACTTCAGATTCTGATACTTCAGATGGCCACAACCAATTTATCTCCGTCTCCTCTCCTTCTTCCTCAGTAGCTAGAGATTCAGACCTAAGTCTGGTTACTGGTCTTTGTACAACAGTGGATGTGGATGGCAGCTCCTCTTGTGCGGTAATCCTGACTGCTTCCATGAGAGGTAGGAGGTGATTATGGTGCCAAGCCTTTATTGGCCCAGGGTTTCTTTCTGGCTGAACTTCATATACTGGAAGTTCTTGAAGTTTCTTGCACACAATATATGGTTGCGATTTCCAGCGATCAGCCAGTTTGTGTTTGCCTGGGATTCCCAAATTCCTTAACAGAACTCGGTCACCGGGTTGTAAATCTTGAACCCGTACTTTGAGATCAAAGTTCTTTTTGTTTCTGTACCCTCTGCGGTCTGATGTGTCTTGCTCTTTATCATAAGCAGTTTTCAAACTCTTCCTCAACCTATCCACATATCCTCTGCGAGAAGTCGCTGAGGTATGATCCAGACTGGTTCCAAAAGCCAAATCCACTGGTAGTCTGGCTTCTCTGCCAAACATTAGCCGGTAGGGGGAATATCCTGTTGCATCACACTTTGTGTTTTATATGCATGTACTAATGCAGTAATGTGCCTGCTCCAATATGGCTTTTGCTCAGATGTCACAGTTCTCATCATATTTAAAAGAGTCCGGTTAAATTCTTCCGGCTGGGGGTAACCTTGTGGATGGTATGGGGTGGTTCTAGATCTCCGAATACCTAAAAGATCCAACAGCTTTTGAATCAGAGTACTTTCGAAGTCTCTCCCTTGATCGGAATGAATTTGCTGTGGTAGACCATAATAGACAAAGAACTTTTCCACCAGAACCTTCGCCACTGTAGAGGCCTGTTGGTCTTTAGTAGGGAATGCTTGAGCATAACGAGTAAAGTGATCGGTAACTATTAAAATGTTCCCCTTTCCACTTAAGTCAGATTCCACACACAGGAAATCTATACAGACCAGCTCCATCGGTCCTTGGCTCTTCAAATGGCCCATTGGGACAGCTTTCTGAGGCAAGGTCTTCCTCTGTATACATTGGAGGCATGAGTGACAGTAACCCTCTACTTCAGTCCTCATATAGGGCCAGTAGAACCTGTCCTTCACTAACTGGAAAGTCCTTTCCGCTCCCAAATGAACGTGATGGTCATGCAGAGCAATCAGTACATTCTCTCGACGCTTTTCCGATAAGAACAGTTGCCACTTTTCTTCTCTGTCATCAGAGGGGCCCCTTCGGTAGACCACCCCTTGTTTGAGCTGTAACCGATCCCACTCTATGTGTAAGACGCGAGCTTCCTTTTTTGTGCTTTTGAGAAGTAGGTCCGGGTTTTTGCTCTCCAAAGCCTTCAGTGCCAGGCTACAAAGTGAATCTTCCTGTTGGTCTAACTGAAGATCCTTCATGGACAGCTTTGGTAAACCCTCCTCTGTAATCTGAGTGACATCACAGTAACACTTAGGCGCTCCGGCAGCAGACACTCCAACTTCTTCTGCTCTGGCCCCACCTTTACTTTGCTGTTGTGCTCTATCACAAAGGGCTCTCACTCCTTCTGGGGTGAGCTGGGTCCATTCTTCTGTTTGACCCTGGGAGCAGTGAGGTCGCCTTGATAATGCATCTGCATCCCTATTCCCAATTCCTGGTCTATACTTCAAGCTGAATGTGAACGCTGAGAGTGCAGCCAACCACCTATGTCCAGTGGCATCCAACTTTGCTGTGGTAAGCAAGTAAGTAAGTGGGTTATTGTCTGTTTTAACCACGAACTCTGCACCATACAGGTAGTCCTTGAGTTTATCTACCGCAGCCCATTTTAAAGCCAGGAATTCCAGTTTGTGAGTGGGATAGTTCCGCTCAGCGTGGACTAGACTTCTGCTCACACTGGCGATGGGTCTCTGTTGTCCATCATGTTCCTGATAAAGCACTCCGCCCAGCCCATCTCGGCTAGCATCTACATGCAATTCATAGGATTTAGTAGGGTCTGCATAGGCTAGAACCAGAGCAGTGGTAAGACTCCATTTCAGCTGCCTGAAAGCCTCTTCACACTGTGAAGTCCATTCATCTTGGATGGACTCTTTCTTCTTCCTGGGGCCTTCCTTTGGCTTTCCCAAGCCTTCTGAGTCTAAGCCAGTTCCTTCTTGATTTTTCAACAGCTCGGTGAGTGGGTGAGCTATCTTAGCAAACCCTTGCACAAACCACCTGTAATAAGAACAGAACCCAAGAAAGGATCTAAGTTCGGTCACATTGGTCGGTCTAGGCCAAGAGGTAATGCCTCCAATTTCTGCGGGTCTGTTGCCACTCCTTCAGCGGATACGATGTGGCCCAAGTAATTCACTGAAGGTTGGTAAAAATGACACTTCTCCAAGGAGAGCTTCAGGCCTTCATGATGTAATCTCTTCAAGACCTTCTCCAGGCGCTCTTTGTGCTCCTCCAGTGTTCTGCCAAACACTATGACATTGTCTAAATAGACCAACACCTCAGTCAGGTTCATGTCACCCACTGTCTTCTCTATTAATCGCTGGAAGGTTGCTGGGGCTCCAGACAGACCTTGAGGCATTCGATTAAACTCGAAGAATCCTACGGGGGTAATAAAAGCGGTCTTCTCTCTATCTTCAGGGCACATGGGGATCTGATAGTACCCACTCTTAAGATCTAGCAAACTGAACCACTTTGCTCCTGTTAAACTCTGTAGGGAATCCTCTATCCTAGGTGTGGTGTACTGATCTGGGATGGTCCTCCAATTTAGTGTCCGGTAGTCAATGCATAGTCGCAAAGAGCCATTCTTTTTCATTACAACTACTATCGGGGAGGCATATGGACTCCAGGACTCTCGGATAATTCCCCTTCTTTTTAGTTCAGCCAGCTGCTCCCGTAGGTCTCCTAGATCTCCCAACGGGATCTGTCTTACCCTCTCACGGAAAGGTTTATCTTCTTCTAACCTAATTTTGTGTTCGGCACTCTTTGCAAGTCCCACATCAAACTCACTTCTTGAGAAAGCAGTCCTCCATCTCAGGATCTGATTCTTCGCTCTCTCCATCCAAGCAGGGGTAAGAGGTGTGTTCTTTGGGTAGAACTCTTCTAGGGGAATCTCTCCATCCTGTTCTTCCATGATGCCACACGGTGAGACTGGGGTTGCTGGACTGACCTGCCCCAGCAGTACTCTGGCAGGTACCATTACGGGCAAGGCTGTTGTGTTGCGAATACTGACCGAGATACGTCCTTTACTTCTCTTCAGTGCTTTAGTTGACAACACTTCAGGGATAATTTCCAGGCCCTTGTTTTCTTTCTGCCTGTCCGTCTCAAGAACCATGAACGGGCCCGGCTGTCTCCAACTCAGCTTAACAGAGGCCTTTAAGCAGACTACCTCACCCGGTTGCACCAGTTTTTCCCTCTTGTCCAGGCGCCAGACCTTTCCCACCCCTTCTGGTGGGGCCTTCTGTTCCTGCACAAGATCCTGGTACACCTGTGTTAGTATGGGGTGCACTCCCTCAGCTGGAGTGTTCTTCTGTATAGGTGGAGTTAGAAGTCTTCTTACCAAGTCAGTGTTAGTCCCAAAAATAAGGGAACTTCTATCAGCCCCAGGAGGGCGAGGACACACCACTGCCAAAGGTGTCGAAGGTTTCAACCTACCCTGCCACAATTGGATCAAAAGTAAGCTTGATGGGTATCCATCCTAGGGGAAATTCTGTGTCCCTAACCCCCATATTTCCAGCTCTTCAAGCTTCTTCAAGGGGAGATATTTGAGATACTTCTCATAAAAGTCTTTGTAAAGCAGAGTTACTTGAGCTCCAGTGTCCAGCAGAGCTTTCGTGTATATTCCTTCTATCTGAATTGGGACAATCGGAGAAGGTTCCACTAACTTGGGAGGAAATGCATTTGCTTTAGCACGTTTACCCCATTGAGTGGCTTGTAGCTTCATACCTTGCTTACGTGAAGTTTCTTTCCTCTGTTTCGACTTAGCTGTAGCCGATTTAGCCTGATGAGTACAATTGGGTTTGGAGTTAACTGCTGTGACCGGGCACCCAGTTGACTCCTTCGCTGGGGCCCTCGGAAATTTTTCGACGGCTTTTGTGGTTCTGCTGCAAGTTCTGTTGAACTTGGACATACCCAAAGGTAGTGTCCCACTCCTCCACATTTAAAGCAGATCTTCTTCTTCATTGGTTTCACAGTCTGATTAATGTTAGTACTCATCTGAGTCTTAAGGGTCAAAACTTCATTCTCACGTGGCATAACCAGTTTAGCAGCCAGTAGGGTCATCATCTCTAACATTTCTTTCTGCATTTGGAGCAGTTTTTCCAGACCAGACTCACATGTCGACAGATGTTGATTTGATGAAGACCAAGATGTCTGATCTGCGCTCACCATCAGGACACTGGGTTCCTTAATGCCTTGTAACACATCTAACTGCTGTCCTCTTGTCCTGGTTATACTGGGAGGTTGACTCTTTCTTTGCTTTCTTTTTCTACCTCCATTTTGGCTGCCTCATTTATCTCCTCAATGAGGACCTCATCTGGTGTAGATAGATCTTCTAAGTGTTTCCTCAACCGAAGCTTGATATAATCGCTCCTCAGCCCTGTAGTTACGGACCTCAGAAACTTTTTTCTGAATCAATTCAACTCCAAAGTGTTCCTCAGAGCCATCTCCAGCATGCCCTTAAGGCATAGGCCTGGACTAATGGCGTTGATCACAGCCTCTACAATCTCAGACTCCAAGTATCCCCTCTGTAAGCCCAGTTCAATTTGGTGCAAGAGTTTTTGGTAAGAGAGCTTATCCTTCTGTCCCCTCTCTCCTATCTGACCATCAATCTTGAAGTCTTTCCTGATAGTCACCTCTGGCAGGCGGTTATGAGGGCGCCTTTTCATTACTGACACCGGTCTAGGTATCACTTGACTGTCACCCAGGTCTCTGCATGTCACAGTTAGTCCTTTAATGTGTTCCGCAATCATGTTTGGAAGTCTTCTGAAGCCTCTCCTGTATTTCGGTGTATTGCTGTTTCAACTCGGTTAGCTGTTGCTCTGACTCTGAATTCCTCTCAGGAACACCAACTGTTTTAATAGCTGCCCTTTTCTTTGTGGGAGGGGACCCTTTGCCACTCTCCCTTGGGGTAGACTGGAGACTGAATTCTTGCTGAGTGAGCTCTGTATCCCCCTGCTTGGCAGGATGTGTCAAGCAGAGTTCAGTTCTATCAGACAGTCTCATGCCCCGTACACACGGTTGGATTTTCCGATGGAAAATGTGCGATCGGAGCGTGTTGTCGGACATTCCGACCGTGTGTGGGCTCCATCGGACATTTTCCATCGGATTTTCCGACACACAAAGTTTGAGGGCAGGCTATAAAATTTTCTGACAACAAAATCCGATCACGTCAATTCCGACCGTGTGTGGCCAGTTCCGATGCACAAAGTGCCACGCATGCTCAGAAGAAATTCCGAGATGGAACAGCTCGGTCTGGTAAAATTAGCGTTCGCAATGGATACAGCACTTTCGTCACGGTGCTATGTAAAAAATGGTTTAATACAGCGCACTCTCTTCTTCTTTATAATGTGAGAAGAATGAAGTAGTTTTGCTGCTTATATTCACACAGACTTCTCACAAACTTCTTTCTTTATTATTTATTGTGATTCCCTCAATATATTTTGATTTGTCACATCTGACCAATTTTTTTTTGGTTTGTTTTTAATTGTAAAATTTTTTTTTTCAAGGCTGTTTTTTGGTAAAAATTTTTTATGCTTTTTAATAAATAATTTTTTTGGGTGTGTTTTGTGTGTCAAGTTTACACAACACCATTGATATCTTATATTATTGAATCTCAAAGAGATTGTTTGGTGTTGGTGTCCCTTGTTAATTTCACATTGTATATTTGAAATGTACCTGCCTCCTCACCAACAAACTGTTTTTTTTTTAAGGAAAACACACATAGGCGAGTATAATTGAACCAAAAATGCCTTTATTAAGGACTCACAACCAAAAAAAGAGGGAGTAAACACTGGAGAAACAGCAGAAATTGGTGAAGCCTTTGGCCCCCGGGGCAGACATCAATTATTTTACTGCAAAATTGGTGGCCTGAGGAGTCCATATGTAAGGAAGTGCAGTCTGGTCCAGAAGTCCCAGAGATCCTGAAAGCAGCAGATGACATCTGTATCCCCAGGCTGTGGTCACACAAGAGACTGCATCTTTTGTGAGACCAAACTGAACCCAGGGTCATCGCTCTCTGGTCTTCCTTCCACGCTTCCTTCCATGCTGTGGCTCTGGTGGTGGAGCAGGAGGAGGAGGAGGAGGAGGATGGTCCAACTCAATCACGTCAGTCTTGGCCACTGCTTTCGCCACTCACCCCCTTAGTTAGGACTTTATAAATAAGTTGCTCACACATGAGACGTTGACCCACCTGCATGCACTTCAGTTTGGTGGCAGCCATGCAGGCAAAGGCCTCTTCAGGAGTGGGTAAGGCTCTGAGGGACGCAGAAGCCTCCTGAATGAGCCTGAGCACTGAATCCTGCATGTGAGTCGCCTTCATCGCTCTTTTGTATGGAAGGCGGAGGGGAGAAACCTGCGATTCGGTCAGGCTGCGACTGGTCCCAGGCTTCTCATGGCTGCCACTTAGGCCTGCCGCCTCCTGGCTGCAACTTAGCCCCGCCTCCTCCTGGCTGCCACATTCCACAGCCTCCTCCTGGCTGAGGTCTTCCTGTGTATGAAAAAGGGACATAGTTTTAGTTTTTTATTCATCAATCACACACAATTGTCACCTCATGATTGTTGCAAATTGAATGTTAACAGATATAACTGATGATCATTCTGAGCCCAGCATTTTTCATTCTTGTCCCAATTATTTTTGCCCACTACTGTCTATTGATATGTAAAACACTTTATTAAATCAGTAATTAGTGATCAATAATGACATCTAGTAAAGATAATTTATTTCTTGACCAGAAATCTGTAGAACAATGCTATACCTGGCTCCAGCTGGGCTCCTCCACTTCTTCCTGGCTGGAAGTCCCAGGTTGGACATCGGAAGCCTCAGCTGGGGTGGAAGGAAGAGTGGAAGGAAGAGTGGAGAGGGATTCCCTGACTCCAGTCTGGTCTGACAGAAATCGCAGTCTTTCATAGTACCACAGCCTGGGGACATAAACGTCATCTGCTGCAGCTCCGGATCTCTGGGAATCCGTGACCTTCTTGCGCTCCCTTTGATAAGTGCTCCTCAGGCCACCAATTTTGTTTTTTAAATAGGGGATGGTTGCCGTGGGGACCACCGGCTTCACCAACTCCAGCAGTTTCTCCAGCGCTGCCTGCCTCTTTTGTTTATTATTATAATGTGGATGTTTCACCTGCCACAGACAGGGCAGCTCCCTGTATTTGTCTATGAACAGGGGGAGGAAGTTGTGGTCATTGAAGCCATCCATTTTATCTGCAAGACATGACACAAGATAAACCCTAATGTCAGGCAAAACTCTCCTAATCTTGTTACAATATAGGCCTCAATCTAGAAGCAGTATAGGCCCAAGTTTAGATCTCACCTTCGTTATCACGATCGGAGCCTCCTATACTCCTTCCTTCGCTCACAGGTCGTACGTACTACGCACGCGTGTTACGCTTTATATACACTGTGCATGCGTGTAACTCCGCCCGCCCCTGACGTTCTTTCTAGTCTATTACCCGCCCCTTTTCTTTCGGCGCAGTGGGGGAAGAGCACATGGCGGAAACACAGCAGGTGTGTGCTAATTACAGCAACGAGGAGGAGGAGGAAAGCCCGGAGGCAGAAACGTCCCGATCCAGAAGGAGACGATTTAAGGTCTCAAATATGTCCTTTGGGGAGATGTTGGAGATGGTCGACATCCTGAAGAAGGCTGACTATGATGGAAAGTATGGACCTTACCCCAACCCCAATGTCCGAAAGGCCAAGATCATGGCGAAAGTGGTCAAGAGTCTGCACTGGAATTTCGGGGTACGACGATCGAAAGATCAGCTCAGGAAACGGTGGTCGGACCTAAAATTAAGAGAGCATGAGAAGTACCGAAAGATCCGGAGAGTGCTGCAAAAAAGTAAGTAGTTGTGCTGTGTTCCGATTATTTTTGTGTTTATGACGTTCGTGCTGCTCCATGTGCTTTTCTTAAGTGTTGTACAGTTTAAAATGGTAACTTTCATGTTCATTGGCACATTATTCGTTCGTATCAAACATTTTTCTTTCGGCCTATAAAACACCATTGTTTTGGCCATATGCATTTGACCACATTTTTTAGGGCCTACTTGTCTGAAAATAATTTGATTGTGTAGATGGGTTTGTTACTAGAATGAAATGCAAACTAGATTCTGTGTAAGGAGAGGACACTCAGCAGTTTTCACATCTGGACTCTGGAGCACTAGTGTGGGACACAAGAACGCCCTTTTTATTAGGGGGTCCCACACAGGTGTTCCAGTGTATACTATAGGGGTGTCTCCATCTGTGAAGCTTGTACAAAACAGGTAAAGTATTGAAGCTTGACAAAGGACACTGAAAATTCTACATGTTGGAACTCTGCCAAAATAGACAATTGTACCCCACTTCCAAGCAATATTTCATATTTATAGTTCTTCCCTCAAATATCTGTGTGCTAAGTATACCATTTTTTTTTTTTACATAGGGGAGAAAAGACTTGGAGGACACCCCTCATCCGAGGAGACCAGAGACCCCCCCGCCTCTGGAAGAAGGGGAAATACCCCAAACACAAGAAGAGCAGGAGGAGGAAGAAGACGTGGTGGAACTAATCACCACAACAGGTGAGTGTCTGCGACCACAGGCTCAGGTAAGAGATGGATGCCGGCATATTTATAATACATGGTGTGTTTTTGTTTCTATCTTTTTAGGTGATCGTGATGTTGTGGATCCAGGGCATTTCACCTCGGAAAGTGCACAGATCCTGATCAGGGAGATCATGAGGTGTAATGTTGCATTGGAAAACATCAAGAAAAAACATCAATGATGTTATTCAAAAAAATAAGAACATCATTGATGTTTTGGGGAGAGTTTAAAACCCCTCCAAAGCCCTTTCTTTTATGGTGTGCTACAATTTTTAACTTTTTTGAAGAATTGTAGAAAAGCCAAATTTTGAAGATGCACACATCAATGGACGTGTTTTGGGGGTGCAACCCCTTCCTCAATAATAAAGTAGCTGAGAGGAAGGGGTTGCTCCCCCAATACACGTCCCTTGATCCCCCGTGATGGCAGCTAGCACATGTTGACATTCGTACATTTGTGTGCATCTTCAAAATTTGGCTTTTCCTGGGGTGACTTCACCCCATCTGAACGCAATATCAAACACAGTTCCTAAATACTCATGTCTGATATTGCCTTCAAGTTCTACCTAATGTGAACTTTGTAAGTTCAAGATTTGTGTCTTTCTTGTTGGTTTGAAACATGCCTGTTTTATCTTAAATGGACATTTTATACTTTTTCTAATGCCACCCCAAAAATTGTTATACAACAAACATGTTGGTTTGTTTTACAAACCTTTTCTAAATGCACATGTGATTGTGCTGGTATTAAAAAGATTGTTAATCAAGAATGTGTGGATAATTGTCTCAACGCTACAACACTTTTGTGGTGCTCCAATTGCTGCTTTCTGTGACAATGGGGGTTATTTCATAAGGGCAAATCCACTTTGCACTACAAGTGCAGTTTCAGTGCAGTTTCAAGTGCACTTGTAGTGCAAAGTGTCTTTGCCTTTAGTAAATAACACCCAACAGTGCTTTGTATAAGGTTACACAATCACGCCATTTTCAGGACTCACCACATTTCTGTCAGGGTCAGCTAAAACAAACACAAGCAGTAAATGTCACCAAAGATTTGCAGAATTTTTTTTTTATTTGATAAAGGTTTCACACATTGTCTGGCATATTGATAGCCCCCCTACCCGCAAAGAATTCAAGGTATCTTAGCCGGACATCACGGGCACTCAGGGAGGGCAAGCCAGGACGGCCACTTTCAAGCACCGTCAGGGTTGTTTCATTTATAATTCCGGCCTCAGGCCCAATTGACCCAGCATAGTTGGCAGAATGTTGCCGTAAAAAGTTATGTAGAACACAGCACGCCAGGATAATGTGATTCAGTTTGTACTCCGCCATATGTATGGGTGTAAGAAATAGGCGGAACCAGCTGGCCATGATTCCAAATGTGTTCTCCACCACTCTTCTGGCTCTGGCCAGCCGGTAATTAAAGACCCTCTGGTCCGGGGTGAGGGTCCTCATCGGGAATGGCCGCATAAGATGGTCCCCCAGCGAAAAAGCTTCATCCGCAATGAAGACGAATGGGAGTCCTTCAAAAATTGTCTTCTGGAGGTAGCAAGTCCAAGCTGCCATTCTGGAGACGCCTGTAAAACTCCATCTGGGCGATGACTCCACCATCGGACATCTGGCCATTCTTCCCCACGTCCACATACAGGAACTCGTAATTAGCTGACACCACCGCCAACATCACAATACTATTGAACCCCTTATAATTATAATAGTACGACCCCGAGTTGGGTGGTGGGATGATGTGGACGTGTTTCCCATCAATTGCCCCTCCGCAGTTAGGAAAGTCCCACCGCTGGGCAAAGTGGGAGGCCACAGTCTGCCATTCCTGTGGCGTGGAAGGAAACTGTTGAGGAAAATAAAAAAAATTAGTCTTTTTGCACATTAAAACATGGAAAGCAGATTAGACACAAACCTTCTTGGCCAACATCAAGATAACATTTATTAATGGGAATTTTTAAAGACCAAAGTATAAGGTACACCTATCATATTCCCCCTCTCCCCCCCTCTCCTGGGCCCTTTCTAACATTATGGGGGGGAGCTCTTGGACAGGTAACCCTCTCCACTTCATTGAGAGATGAATGCCTAAATAATGGGTATTACTTTGGCCAGCCCCTCCTTAGTTACACTATTGGCAGCCCACTGGACAGGTAAGAAGTGTCATAATACAAAGATATAAATACACACTGTACACATTTGAGCACATTTGGAAATTCTGCTATTACCTATCAAGATAATAATAGGATACAAAAACTTTAAACATTACCATTTGAAAGTATACAGGCAGGCCCTTGCACTACATGCTTTGGGGAATTCATCCATAAATCTGACCACAAAAGAGATGGGTATAGTGTGTATGGGTTTGGCAAAGTCAGCAGATAGATGATTGCGGATAGATAGAGAATTGGTATCAGCTTAGCAGTTGGGGGAAGGGAGGGTTCCGAATGATTTGGGGACCCCCCAAAAAAAAGCCTCTGGCACTCTGCCTGAATTTAAAGCACAAATCACATTTAAAAACATTTTAGGGGTGTTTGGGGTAAAGCACTACTATGGAGCTGATAAAATACATTGTTAAGTGACTACATGAGGTGAATATAGGGCCAGGAGAGCATGCTGAGGAGGTAAGTGAAGGCAAATATGTATGAAGGACCACATAATACATACACATACACATTACATTACATAAAAATCCAGCATGCATGAGGACAAAGGGGACATTCACAGCATATTACAATCATGATAATTAGGGAATGAGGAAAGAAATACAATGTATTATCAAACATTAAATACAATAAAATGTGATATTAAAGGATAAAAATCTTACCTTAATATAGTCCTTCTGCAGGACCTGGATGATGGCAGAACAGGTCTCTGGGATAATGATCCCCAGAGCCTGGGGGGAGATGCCTGTCGAGAACTTCAAGTCCTGCAGGCTTCTCCCCATCGCCAAGTACCGCAGGGTGGCGACTAACCTCTGCTCCGGAGTGATGGCTTGCCTCATGCAGGTATCCTGCCTGCTAATATAAGGGGTCAGCAAAGCCAACAAACGGTGAAATACGGGGTCCGTCATCCGGAGAAAGTTCCTGAAATCATCAGGATTATTCTCACGGATCTCACGGAGCAAAGGCATATGACAGAACTGGTCACGCTGAAGCAACCAATTCTTGGTCCATGAACTCCTCCCCACCCTGTTCATGGACTGGACTTGTGTCAAGGTCAGGACCCCAACACCAAGCCCCCGCACAGCACGAACTCTACGAGGAGTACGTATACGCAACATGGCTAGAAAATGGTTGGCTGCTCAGAATGGAGTAACAGAACGCACTGAAGAACAGCAAGGCCTGTGAAGAGCGACCTGAAAAACAGTAATGAACGAACAAGAACACAATGACTAATCAAAGTCACGCGTAGCTTGCTTGCATGCACTGAAGAGCAGATACAAACCCACAAGCACAAACTGAACAGCAGAAAGCGATCTGAAAACCACAAATCTGATAAAGCGCGAATCGTCTCTCACCAAACTTTTACTAACACGAGATTAGCAAAAGGAGCCCAAAGGTTGCCGCGCTTGGTTCTGAACTGGCCTTTTCTAGTCTCGTTGTACGTGGTTGACGTCACCGCGTTCTTGGCGATCGGAAATTCCGACAACTTTGTGCGACCGTGTGTAAACAAAACAAGGTTGAGCCAACATCCGTTGGAAAAAATCCTAGGATTTTGTTGTCGGAATGTCCGATCAATGTCTGACCGTGTGTACGGGGGATCACACTGGTGCCTTGAAAATTATCAGGGACTCCTTTCCTCCATTCCTCAATTCCAGTAAAGCATAAGTGCGGGAGGTCCCATGGTCTGGCCTCACAGCTACCACCCAGGTCTTCCTCTCTGGGGATAGTACTTGCACCACTTCTTTCACCTGATTCTCCTCCCATCCTTCCCCAGGGAGTTCAATTGCCACACTCGCTTTTGAGCGTGTACCTTAATCTTCATACCACTGGACCACAGTAACGGGGTCCATTCTGACACCAAGAGGGTGGGTTTTTCTGCAAAGTAACAGGATCCTGGACGAGCCCCCACATGTAGCAAAGACCCCCGCAGGAGCTGCTGTATTTTATTTGGGCCTGTACTCTGCTTCGTTACCCCTTTGTTTTCTCTCAGTCCCCCTGACACAGCTGTGGTGTAATATAGTGTGCAGTAACGCTCTAAAGACAATTTCACAATATACAATGTAATATACTTTTTTTGTCTTTACCTTGACCTCCACTTGCTTGATGATGCAAAGGAAAACAACACTCAAACAGTTGTACTTAAACAAGAACTTCGTTTACTGTAATTGCTTTAAAGTAAAACTTTAACCTGCTAGTAATGTGCTAAGGAAAATAGGATAAATGGCAGAGTGAATTGATTTCACTATGAGCACTGTCCTATCCTTTGCACGCTTTGTAACTATAAGGAAATCAAATGCTGATTTAATAAAGTATAGTACAATATTAGGGAGCTCCCATTATCTGATATCACAGCAACTTTAGTATGGCAATGAAACACAAAGCCTTGTGTTTTATTGAACAGTCCTTCTTTTCTTCTTTCTTCTG
This sequence comes from Aquarana catesbeiana, assembly GCF_042186555.1. Taxonomy (NCBI): domain Eukaryota; kingdom Metazoa; phylum Chordata; class Amphibia; order Anura; family Ranidae; genus Aquarana; species Aquarana catesbeiana. Next base: position 310,085,621 of record NC_133326.1, on the reverse strand, counting down.
CTAGCAATGAATAAAGTGAGTTTGTAATCCAATGGTTAATGATAAAAGCAAGCTGGATATTTAATCAAAGTTATGATAAAGCAGTACTGCAGCTATCTCTGATGCCAATGACACGGTACCAAGTCCTCAATGAGACACAAGCCCAGGGCCTAGTTTTAGCTCAGTCTAATCCTTTTGACTTTGCTTTTGGGACTATGGATCTCAGCAACTCTGTATTGTACAGATGAATGTGTAAAAGTGAAAAAAGTGCAACAGCCCTCTCACCCAACCAGGTCAGTGTTGTCAGAAGGTTCCGTTCTGGTGTACAGGGCCTTGTCTCCGGCCGGGACATCTGCGCTGCTCCGCTCCATATAACGCGACGCTCTGACACTCTCAGATGGCTCCGACAAGCTCCTCTGGCTCCTTCCCAGTCTTGCCTCGCTGCCAGCCCAGCTCTCTGGTGTGTCACGGTATCACTGCTTGGATCGCTCTTCCGTGGAGGTAGGCCGCACTGTGCTGGAGACCTCACACAGATCCTCCCAGGCTGGCCATGCATTTCCAAGAGGCCTAAGAGGGCCGCACCGAGCCCTTTTATAATCTACCCACAATGCATTTCTGTTCTCCTGATGTTCATGGGAGTTAATAGGCATTATGGTTAGGTCAAGTTAATGCCCAATGTAAACAAACACTTCCATGTTAACTTCTTGAACAATTAAAAATAAAGATGCAGTCCTAGCATATTTTGGCCACTAGATGGCACCAGGTGTTAAGCTATAACATACATCAATTTTATATGTCAAAAATGTGACCGATACACATATATATATATATATATATATATATATATATATATATATATATATATATATCTCTATCTATAAATATAAATGGATATATATATAAAACACAGTCACTTCCAGCGCTAATAGGTCTTCCAAGGTGTGGAGTAACAGATGTCAAATAAAATGGTGGTGTGAAAGGTATATATGGTATCCAAAACTGGGTGGATGCTGCCTTCCTCAGATGGGGTAATCCGAAAGGAACTACAAGAAAAACAGAAATGGAAGGCGCGCACACCTAGTGCATTACCAAAGATAATTTAATAATAAAAATGTTTTATATAAAAGTGGGTACTCACAAAATGCAACTGACAAAAGGCCATAAAAACAATGCATGGACATGCACAGAACACGGGGTACAGCCTACGTGTTTCGGGGGCGCACCCCCTTCCTCAGAGCTAGGCCTAGGGGTGTCATTAAGAATTAATGCTACCCCCATGTGCCTGCAAAAAAGCAGCCTGTTTTGTCTATGAGTCAGAAACGTGCAGTTATGCATGTATTCCTGACTCGCACAGATGTGAACCTAGCATTAATGCCTGAACACAATTTTGCAACTTTGACATGTGTTCGTAAGACTACATGTCTTAGTGTATCCAAGTGACTTATATCTTGTTTTTTTTTTCCCCAGGACAAATTTTGTACCTGTAGTAGGGTCCAGAAACAATACATTATGCACATTATGATTTTTTTTTTTATCCTACCTATATACACTGACACTAACCGACACAGATCCTAGATAGATTTTTATCCTACCTAAAATACACTGACCCTGACCCTTGACCCTAACTTCGACCCCTAACCCTGATCTGGATCAAAACCTGATGTAGCTATTTTATTTTTATTTTATTTGTTTATGTTTTTACACACAGTTTTTGGTGATTGGGAACCGGTCCCCCCATTTACCAATCATTTGTACAAGCCCCAGAGACACTGTACAGTGCACTCTCAGCACAAACACAGCCACGCATATATGCAGCCCTGTGAATAAAGGCCCACTTCTGTAAGGCCCCATATATGAGAGATTTTTCTTTCCACCAGACAGGCCTTGACAGTTATTCTTTGTGTGCCCATCTACACACCCGTAGCCCAACAGTCCTTTTTAGGACCTCCTCTTATGTGTGTCAACAACAACTGTAGTTTGCTGTGAGCTGTAGCTGCTCCACCCCAAAGTCTTTTCTTTTGTACAATAATTCATGTTTTATTATTATCTAGGTTAAAAATTTCTTGGGATGGCTTGTGTTTCAGGGTTTATTTTTTTGGGGAGGTATATTTTATTTTATTTTACTAGAGCTTTTTTTTTTATTTTGAGGTTTAGAGCATACACTCGTTGATGAGACAGGCAAAACTAGACTTGTGCACAATGGAAAATTTTGTTTAGTTTTGTTTTCATTCGTAAAATACATAAATTTGTTCTGTTATATTCCTTATGTTACATTAATTCGTTTTCGGATAATTTGTTATTTCTGTAGAGTGTCGATATTCAGTATACCAAATCAGGTCTTTTTGTATGTATATCGATTTGATTCAATATTTATCTATGTATATATAATCGTGATAACGATTCATAGTTTGGAAAGTTGTTTGTTTATTGAACCCATTAACACACACAATGACAGTGGGGGTTATTTACTAAAGGCAAATCCACTTTGCACTGAAAGTGCACTTGGAAGTAAAGTTGCTGTAGATCCGAGGGGGACATGCAAGGAGCATAAAAAACAGCATTTTAGCTTGCACATGATTGGATGATAAAATCAGCAGAGCTTCCACTCATTTCAGATCTTCCACTTACGCCGTGTACACACGGGTGGACTTTCCGACCGGACTGATCCGGCGGACCGAATCCGGCGGACAATCCGACCGTGTGTGGTCTGCATCAGACTTCCGACGGACCATTTCGGTCGGAACTCAGTTCCTAACGGAAAGCCTGTTCGTCTGTATGCTGGTCCGATGGACCAGATGCGACGCAAGGGCAGGGTACTGCATCTCGCGCTCGCTGCAATAGGAAAAACAAATTTTCCTATTGCGGCGAGCACGAATCGACGATGTCCCTTAGGTCTGGTATGGATTTTAAGGGGAACCCCCTACGCTGAAGAAGTCCCCGCCCATTGGGATGCAACGCGTCCGGAACTAGGAAGCGTTGTGACGTCACCCGCGGCCATCATGCATCTTTGTTTCTCATGCTGTATCATCTGGCACTGGATTGAAGTGCCTTGTTTGTAAGTGCGATTCTTGTTTTAATTCAATAAATTGTATTATTTGGAAAGCACTATGTTGTACTCTTTCTGTTCCATATAACTATACACGCTGGGAGAGCTCCTCATGCTGCCATAGGCTTGCCTTTGTCCTGCTGTCTGACTGATCTGAATCTGCCGTGCATCATCCTCTTATGACCTGTAAGGGAACGCTCTTTTGACCCTCTATAATTAAAGGGTCCCTGTTATAAGGTGAGAGGCCGTCCTTTATACTGGTGGAGGGATCACAGAAAGTCACCATGTTGCCAGCATGAAGTCACATCACACATGAATGTTTGGATTGCTTGTATTTTTCATGAACTTTTATTGTTTCTTTTATTTGAGCGCTGCACCATCTGTTTTTTATTTGTTGTTTAGGGATTTGATTTTTGACCCTGGTGTTCAGCTGCTGTGTTCTTTTTACGTATTTGCGCTGATTTGTTTTTCTTTTTGATATATCTAGGCAAACCTGCCCTTTGTGTGCAGCATGTTACCGCATACTTGTGCAATAACGTAGTGTGCACCCTTCCGGTCTGGTATGGATTTTAAGGGGAACCCCACGGTAAAATGTAAAAAAAAAAAATTGTGGGGTCCCCCCAAAATCCATACCAGACCCTTATCCAAGCCTGCAGCCTTGCATTTTAGGAAGGGGTAGAGGCGCTCGCTCCTGAGCCATACCAGGCCACATGCCCTCAATTCCATTATTACAAAATAAAAAATCAGTGTCCCTCGATGTAAATCCTTTGTTAATCAAGCCGCCTGCCGCACTGCCGACCTGCGCTTTGACAGTTCTTATATAGATAAGGAAGGGGCCAACTGGCAATGTCACCTGGGGGACCCTCCTCTTTGTGATGTCACTGGCCTAGCATGCACCAGTCTGTGACATTACAAGGGGGGGGCGGGGCCACCAGCACATTTTTTTTATTCAGCTGTTAGCGGGGAAACCCATTGACAGTTGATTACTCATCAGTTGTTGAGGACGCTGCGGCCAGGTTCCCGGCCCCGCTCCTTAACAAACAGGTTACAAAGCTTTGCCCAATCAGGATGCAGAATGCACTGTGCAGCGCGCAGTGCTTTGCAGGGTGTTTGGCGGGGCGAACACCCTGCGAATTCAGTTGTTTGGCAAACGGCCAAACCAGCAAATGTTCGGCCCGAAGTCATGCTCGGGCCAAACTGTTCACCCGACACTACTGCCAAACATCTAATTGTTGCTGCAGGGTAAATTTTGTGTTGTGCCTTGAAGTTTGTTGCCTTTTCTGGTGCTCTGCCACTAAAAAGGTGTCACACAATGTTTCTGTATTTGAATGTGACAAACTTCTAAAGTTTTCTGCAGGAGAAAATTCTGCTTTGTGCCTCAATGCTTGCAGCTTAAGTGCCCAGGCACTGTAAAGGTGCTGCACAATGTTTCCAAAGCTAGATATCAGCTACCAAATTTTTATTGATTGCTGCAGGGTACCTCCTGCATTGTATTGTAAAATATGTGGCCTATTCCAGTGCTTTCTACCAAACCCATATATGAAGTCTGTATTTTTGGGATACAGGAATGGTACAGGGGTTTGGGGAATGTAGGGCAGTGGGTTATTCATGCACTCTGTTTTAACATTTCCATAATTTTTCCTTGTCAAAAGAAGTTTATTGAGTATACAATGTTATAAAGATACATAAAGATACATAAAGTAAGTTTACAAGGATCTATAAAGTAAGCTCATTGTTTTACAGTAGGGTTTATATAGGTAAATATCATGAAATTTCAAATATTAAACATTGGGTTCACGTAAACCTAAATTAAAGATATATATCATTTCCTTAGTTACTTTTGTAGGTATTTAAATGATTTATACCTACTATACATATTGTTTACAAGTAGAGTGTATATAGGTCAAATAAATTCTGATAATGAGCTTTAATCGTAAGGTGGAGAAAAAGAAAGAGAAAGAAGAAAAAGGGTTGAAAGGTAGAGGTATGGTCCACAAGGTTGTCCCGCTCGTCAGTTTATTATTCTTTTTAGTTCTCTTTGAAGCCTTAGAATGGGTGTGTCTGTAAGTCATTTAATCTGTTACCATGGCAACAGGACAGAGTCATTGAAATTTGACAGGAACTGTTGTTTTATCCAAGGATGCCAAAGTTTTTCAAATTTTGGAATTTGATTTTGATCGATGGCTACCATCTTAGCATGGGACATTGTATTATTCATTCTGTGAATTGTTTCTGCTAGTACCAATGTAGGAGATTTCCATGCCTTGGCCACTGTTTGTTTTGCAGCCGTTATTAGTTGGATCATAAGTTTGAATTGAGAGAGTGTTAACCATTCCGGTTTTAGATTAAGTAAAGTTAAATATGGATCTGGTTGTATTAGTTTTTTAAATATTTTAGATGCAATCACGAAGACTTCCTTCCAGAAGGTTTGGATTACTGGGCACGTCCACCATATGTGTAAATATGTGCCTATTTCTGGGCATCCTCGAAAACAAAGAGTTGAGGTATTAGGTGAATATTTTGCCACTCTAGCAGGTACAAGGTACCAGCGAGTTAGGACTTTATAATTTGTCTCCAGTGCTAAGATGTTGGGTGAAGATGACTTAGATGTGAGCCATATATTAGACCAGTCCGTGTCTTCTAAAGTTTGTCCCAGGTCCTCCTCCCACCTCTGAACGTAAGAGGGTCTATTAAGATTTGCTACTCCATATAATTGATTATAAAGTGATGAAATTGTACCTTTAGCAAATGGATCTTTTGTACAGATTGATTCAAAAATGGATAATTGGGATAATGGTGTATCCCCCTTTAGGAATGGTGTATAGAAATTTTTGATTTGGAGATATCTAAATATCTCAGAGTTTGGTAGATCATATTTTTCTCTAAGCGATGGGAATGAAAGGAATGATTTAGATGCTATGAAGTCATTTAGTGTCTGAATGCCTGATGTTGTCCAAGCTTTAAAAGAATTTGGGTAGATCCATGCCGGATAAAAGGCCGGATTTCTGATAAAAGAAAGGAGAGGATTGTGTGGAGATTGTAACTGATATTTGGTTTTTAGTTTATCCCAGAGAGATAAGAAGTGTTTAGTTATGGGATTATGAATTTTAAAGCGGTCTTTAGGATCAAGCCATAATAAATTTGATATTAATAGAGGGTCATTTTCTGAAGCCTCTATAAATACCCATAATGGGATTTCCTGTTTTGCATGGTATTTGGACAGACTGGCCAAATGTGCTGCTCTGTAGTAGTTAGTAAAATTAGGGTATCCCAGGCCTCCTTTATTTTTGGGAAGATGTAGTGTGTGTATAGGTATACGTGGTTTAGAAGAGCCCCATATAAACGAAGTTGCTCTTTTTTGTACTATTCTCAAAAAATAGGAAGGAATTGGAATAGGGAGGACTCTGAATAGATAAAGCAATTTGGGTAGAATACTCATTTTGATTGCATTAATCTTCCCTATCCAGGATAAAGGAAGTTGCGACCATTGTTTTATTAGATTTGTGATCTGTCTTAATACAGGAGGATAATTGGTTGAGAATAAGTCAGAATGAGATGCTGTTAAATGAATTCCAAGATATGGGATTGATTTTTCTGCCCATGTGAATGGGAGTGCAGCCCTAGCCGGGATCAATTCCATGTTTGTGAGTGAAATATTAAGCACTAGGCATTTCTTAGGATTAATCATAAGGCCGGATAGGGCTGCAAATCCATCAAGAGCTGGTATTAAGTTAGGACCAGAGACCTGTGGTGATGATAGAAAAAGTAATATATCGTCTGCAAATATACATAATTTGTGTGTAATACCTCCTACTTCAATGCCAGTTATAGTTTGGTTTGTTCTGATGTATTGGGCCATGGGTTCGAGTATAAGGGCAAATAATAAGGGAGATAATGGGCAACCCTGTCGGGTACCTCTTTCGATATTAAAGGCTTCAGATTTGTATCCAGCATATTTTATATAGGCTTTGGGTTTATTATATAATGCTTTGATCCATGTTAAAAAGTGGGGTCCAAAACCCCATTTTTGTAATGAATATTGCATATATTGCCAGGATACTGTGTCAAATGCCCTCTTAATATCGAGAGATAGAAAACATAAAGGGATTTTCCTTTTTTTAGCAATATGTGCCAATAACACTGCCCTGCGTATATTATCGCCTGCCTGTCTATTTGGCATGAAGCCTACTTGATCTCTATGTATTAATTTTCCTATAATGCTATTGAGGCGTTTTGCTATTATTTTTGCTAATAATTTAATATCGAGGTTTAACAGAGAGATAGGCCGATAATTCACACAGGAAGTATCATCAGAAAGGGGTTTTGGGATCATACAAACAATTGCCATTAGTGTTTCTTGCCGAAAAGAATGTCCATCTAGAAGTTTGTTAAAAGTTTCAGTGAGAATAGGAGAGAGTATTTCTGAGAATGTTTTATAGTATAAAGCCGAGTAGCCGTCTGGGCCTGGTCTTTTGTTAAGTTTTAGGTCTTTTATGGCGTTAGCAACTTCATCTATAGTTATAGGCTCATCCAGACTGCTTTTTTGATTCTGAGATAACTCAGGTAAGGTTATTTTTGAGAAGAAGGATTCAGCCTCTGTAGGATTAAATTCATTGTTTGTCTTGTATAAAGTTGCAAGATGTGAGTGAAATTTATGGACTATTTTAACTGGATTACAAGTGTAAACATTTTTTGATAATTTCAAACGTATTGGTTTGAAAGATTTGTTAGTTGAATTTAATGCCCGAGCCAAATATGTACCTGGTTTGTTTGTATTCATGTAGAAATTGTGTTTGGAGCGTTTGAAGGATTTATCAACTGACTCAGTGAGAAATAAATCGTATTCCAATCTAGATTTTTCCAGATGAGATTTTGTACTCTGAGATGGATTATCTTGAAATGATATGTAGGCTGCATTAAAATTGAGTTCTAGTTTTTTTGCTAGATTTTTGCGTTCCCGTTTAAATAGTGCCATTTGTCTTTGTATTGTACCACGCAAGACAGGCTTATGAGCTTCCCACAGTGTTATTGGGGAGATGTCTGTTGTATTATTAATTGATATGTATTCCTTTAAAGCTTGTTCAATGGCCATCTGATGTAGTGGGTGTTTGAGCATTATGTCCGGTAAGTACCACGTTGGGTCATGCGCTTTTGGTATGGCTGAGGCTATAGTAGTGTATACTGCATTATGGTCAGACCACGGAATCGGAATTATATCTGATGCAATAATTTCTGGTATCATTCCTATTGTTAGAAAAATATGATCTATTCTGGTGAAGGTTTGATGAGGGTGCGAGAAATAAGTGAATTTCTTTTTCATTGGGTTACTTTCTCTCCATGAATCTACCAGATTGTATTTGGAAAGAAGTTGAGAAAAAGGTAATCTAGAGGTTATTTTGGATGGTGTAAAAGGTGATTTATCTAGAAATGGGAGGAGGACCTGGTTCGAATCCCCACACATTATCACTGTTCCTATTTTGTGTGTATTAATCACTTGTAATATATGTGAGAGGAATGGTGTAGGTTGTTTGTTAGGAGCGTAGTAGGAAATCACCGTGATTGCTGTATCCATTATATAACCCATGAGTATCAGGTATCTACCTTCTGGGTCTTTAATTTCTGATGATAAGGTGAATGGTGTGGATCGGTGAAATGCAATTAGAGTTCCCCTTTGCTTGGTACAGGCAGAAGCCGTGTAAATTTGTTGATAAAAAGGAGAAATATATTTTGGAGTAGAATCTTTGGTGAAGTGTGTTTCTTGGAGGCATACTATGTGAGCCTTCTTGTTATGGAAAGTACGGAAGGCTTTGGTTCTTTTTTGAGGGACATTTATTCCCTGAACATTCAGGGAAAGTATATTCAGTGGTGCCATGGCAATAGATCAAATAGTTTTGACTTACTTTTTGTTATGCAGAGCTGGCTGCGCAGATCAACCTGTGTGGACTGAAGAGATGAATAGATAGAAAAGAAACCAGTGAATTCTGGAGTAAAGAGTAAACAAAAAACATATGAGATTAGATGATACATTGTATAAATTATTTTTTGCAAGTAATCACAATTTACCCGTGAAAGAGAATAAATATCTCTCTCAGGGGAATAAGTGCCTTCGTCACACTCCCACATAATATGGTTGGGAGAATGAGGAGGGCTAATGGGGGTACACGGATCTTCCGCTTACAGGAGAGAAGTGCTATGTCAAAAGACATCAAAATGATGTTTCATTAATTGGAGTGCAGAATATAGTTTTTGTTGAAATTATTTATTCCAGGGTGGTTGTATATGGTTAGTCTTGCCCTAGGCTAAATAATTCAGTTAGAAAGGTACTGTTAATAACTTTGGTATTGATGAAGATAGTTTGAATTATTTTGGGATTTTAACCCTTTTAGAGTAAACAATTACATATTTTATTCATATGTAACTGTTTAGATATGTTAACTTATAAAATTGAGGTTGTATTGCTTCAGATTAGAATAAACAAAAACATAATTCTAGGAACTAGTTAGGTAATATATTTGTTTTAAGAAAAGAAAGAAAAAGCTTCCATTACTTCTGGATTATTGAACATATTTGTCCTAAAAAGTAATAAATCTATTGTTATTACCTGATAATATATAACTGAACAAGAATTTCCTTATTTCACTTATATATTCTAAGGCTATATGAATCAGAAGTAATAAGAAATATAACTGGAATGTAACATGATCCCACACAGTGTGTGACTATCAGAATGCAGTTACATTCAGTTATAAATACAGGTTTTTTTATAGAGAACCATCTCTTAGTATAATAAATGAAGAGATATCAGGAATTAGGATGTCAGTCCATTGAATCTTCTTGGTCCATGGATGATGTGGCATAACGGCCTCTTTTGTGAGAATGATGATTCCCATTTTGTTCTGAAATTTTCTGGGTGCTGCCTGAAGGTGAAGATGACGCCATTCTTCTGCGTGTGGGAGTGTTGCTGCTTGTGGGTTCTGTCAGATTTAATTTTAAAAGGGTTTGTTGTAGTTCATCTGCTGATCTGCTTCTGTAAATTGTACCTTGGTAGTTAAATCTGACTGAAAAGGGGAAGCCCCATTGATACATAATGTTGTGGCGTTGCAGTTCCATTAGTTGGGGTTTCATGGATCGTCTTTTAGTAATAGTAAGTTGGGATAGGTCAGCAAAAATTTGATAATTGTGTCCTTGAAAATTAAGTTCCTTTTTTTCTCTTGCAGCAATTAGTATTTGTTCTTTCGTTCTGTAATAATGAAATTTTGTGATTATATCACGTGGGGGTCCATCTTTCTTTTTGGCTGTGAGGGCTCTGTGTACTCTGTCCAGTTCTAAACGTTCAATAGGGATATCTGGCTTTAGTTCTTGTAATAGATTAGTAATAGTAGATTGCAGGTCTGTCACAGTTTCAGGTATTCCCCTTATGCGCAAGTTTGAACGTCTGGCTCTATTTTCGTAATCTTCGAGCTTAGTTTGAAGTAATAAATTCTCTTTTTTTAATTGTTCCAATTCTGTTATATTTTCTTGGGTTGTAATTTCAATTTCATCCATTTTTATTTCTAAGGCTGCGGTGCGGTTTCCCAGCTCTCTTATTTCTTTGGTTAGGCTTTTTGTTATTTGGTCTGAGGTTTGTTTTAAAGCCTTATGAAGCATCTTTTCAAATTGTAATAATATTACTGGGGATACTGAGGAGGCTTGTGGAGAAGTTTGTGAGAGGATTTGTTCTGTATCTGACTCAAATGGAGAGTCTTGCTGTGACATTTTCTGTCTGTGAGAGCGCCCTGATGCTGTATCTTGTGAGGTGACTGGAGCTGCTTCAGCTGCAGTGAGTGCCTGTGAGCTCTTTGTGAGGTGATTTTTATTTCTGCCACGGTTTCCTCCCAGTACCATATTTCCTGCCCAAACTTTCACAGTTTGTTCCCTGGGGCAAAAAGGTTCAAATGGATACCTTTTGAGCCTGCAGGCTCCGCTTTGTCCTTCTCTTCTCTCCTCAGCGGTGTGGAGCTCTAACAATGCATGTCTGCTCTGCTAGGCTCCGCCTCCTGCCCCCCCCAAACATTTCCATAATTTTTAAGACAATGCAGCAATGAAAAAAATAAATCAGCTCACAAACTAATTATTATTATTTTCCACTGGTCATCTTGTATGAAGCTGGGGACTTTTGCTTTATTTTTTTTTAAATGTAAACTTTCCTATAGCTTTTTAGATCTGTTGTGGCTACTACTCTATTGGTCAATTCAGACATTGTACTGCTTGATAAAATAAAAATCAAGTGTCATAGTCAAAATTGCTAAAAATTAAGTGAATAAGATTGGGGTACTGCTGCTGTATTTAAGCCAAGCAAAATATAAAAGTTAAAAAATCAATGAAATGTTTTGCTTTGGTAAATGTTCCCTGTGACAGTGCCCAGCTCCCCATGTCCTTTTTGACAATTACATATTAGCTTTGAAAATGGCCAGAACTTAGTATCAAGATTTCCTCAATTATACACTTTAATAGGACCCCCCCCCCCCCCCGAACTGAACCCCCCGATCTGAACCTGGGCAGATTTGCCCATCCTCAGTTATTGATACTTTTAGGTGTATTGGGAGATAAATTGTGTTATGGGAAATGAACAAACAAAACTCATAGTATTACTATTTCCATCTATTGCAACTTAATCCTGTAGCACAGTATAAATTAATACATTTTCACACTTGGTTGGCTATACTGAGAAGTTCCAGCTGGATTAAAATGCACAGCTGTTAATGCTATTGGCAAATGACGGCAGTTTGTCATTTGCCAAATGTATTTGCTATGCGATCAATTAGGATCAAACTATTCTTGGGTGGGTCAGTCAATTTGTGATATTTATCAATGTAGCCAAAGTATGGTCATGCCTTTTAGTTAAACAGATTTACTGCCATGTCCATTAATCTAAATTTTTCAACATTGTTTTAAATAAAAACAATTAGGATGATAAAGAATCTAAAATTCGTATACTTACAAAATGCAATATATACAGTGTGCGTGTGTGTGTATATAGATAGATAGATAGATAGATAGATAGATAGATAGATAGATAGATAGATAGATAGATAGATAGATAGATAGATAGATAGATAGATAGAAAGATACATATAGATAGATATATATAGATATAGATATAGATATATATATGAGAGAGAGAGTACATAATAATCTAATACTATTTTATATTAATTACAGACATATGAATGTCCTATAAGCTTTAATTTATATGTTTCTAAAGACATTTTTACTATTTTTTTTAAATCTAACTTTCATTAACCACTTGAGACCAACCTACTGTTTAAAATGGCACTGGTATAGTGGCTATTCATCACAGCAGCATTTTAAAACAGAGGCCAGTCTCAGCAGCTCCTGTCACCACCCCGCCAACACTTGTTCAGGAGCCGACATCTATTAGTGACAGTTGGAGTTTAACGCTAAGCCTAGTAGCTGAAACATTCAGATCCTTTACTTCCAATATTCTGCAGATGTCTGTTTTGCCTTTCACTGCAGCAATAGATCACTATTAGACGTGATCTGCTGCTAAACAACTGTCTGGATCTATTCTCCATTGACCAGATCAAGACCCACCATGAAGAGAAAAGTTAAAAAAAAATTATCTTAATCTTACACTAACAACTTCTGCAAACTGTTTTCCCCCATGTGCACATTGCAATGTAGCGCCAAAAGGGGAAAAAAGCCCTCTTATGCCCTGTACACATGGTCAGACTTTCCGATGGAAAATGTGCGATCGGAGCTTGTTGTCGGAAATTCCGACCGTGTGTGGGCTCCATTGGACATTTTCCATCGGATTTTCCAACACACAAAGTTTGAGAGCAGGCTATAAAATTTTCCAACAACAAAATCCGATCGCGTCAATTCCGACCATGTGTGGCCAATTCCGACGCACAAAGTGCCACGCATGCTCAGAATAAATTCCGAGACAGAACAGCTCGGTCTGGTAAAAAAGTGTTCGGAATGGATATAGCACTTTCGGCAGGCTGCAATGTTTTAAATAGTTTAATGCAGCGCACTCTGTTCTTCCTTCTAATGCTAGAAGAATGAAGTAGTTTTGCTGTTGATATTCACACAGACTTCTCACAAACTTCTTTCTGCATTATTTATCATGATTTCATCAATATAATATTTGTATTTGTCACATCTGATTCAAAATTTTTTTTTAATTTTTTTTTGTTTAGTATTTTTTTCAAGCCTGATCTTTTTTTTTTTTTTTTTACTCCAGAATATTTTTGTGTGTGTTTTGTGTGTCAAGTTACCACAACACCATTATTATCTTGTATTATTTAATCTCAATGGTTGTTGTTGGTGTCTCTTGTTAATTTCACATTGTATTTTTGAAATGTACCTGCCTCCTCACAAACAAACTGTCCTTTTTGAAGGAAAACACACATAGGCAAGTATAATTTAAACAAAAATTCCTTTATTAAGGGATCAGAACCAAACAAAGAGGGAGGCAACGCTGGAGAAACAGCAGAAATTGGCGAAGCCTTTGGTCCCCAGGGCACACATCAATTATTTCCAGGCAAACTTGGTGGCCTGAGGAGTCCATATATAAGGGAGTGCAGTCTGGCCCAGAATCCCAAGAGATCCTGAACAGCAGCAGATGACATGTATGTCCCCAGGCTATGGTCATAAAAGAGCCTGCATCTTTTGTCAGACCAGACTGAACCCAGGTCATCACTCTCTGGTCTTCCTTCCACGCTTCCTTGCACACTGTGACTCTGGTGGTGGAGTTGTGGCAGGAGGAGGAGGAGGAGGATGGTCCAACTCACATAGGTGGGTTTTGTGTGTGATTTCACCCTTCACCCCCTTAGTTAGTGTTTTGTAAAGAAGGTCCTCACAAATGAGGCGTTGACCCTCCTGCAAGCCCTGCAGTTTGGTGGCAGCCATGGAGGGAAAGGCCTCTTCAGGAGTGGGGAAAGCTCTGAGGGACGCAGAAGCCTCCTGAATCAGCCTGAGTGCTGAATTCTGCACGTTACTCCCCTTCCTGGGTCTTTTGGTTGGAAGGCTGAGGGGAGCAACCTGCGATTCAGTCAGGCTCCTACTGGGCCTGGCCTTCTCCTGGCTGCCACTTACCCCCGCCTCCTCCTGGCTGCCACTTACCCCGCCTCCTCCTGTGTGCCACATTCCACAGCCTCCTCCAGTGTGCCACATTCCACAGCCTCCTCCTGGCTGAGGTCTTCCTGTGTATGAAAAAGGGACATAGTTTTAGCTTTTTCTTCATCAATCACACACAGTTTTCACCTCATGACTGTTGCAAATTGAATGTTAACAAATATAACAGACTATCATTCTGAGCCCAGCATTTTTCATTCTTGTCCCATTATGTTTGCCCACTACTGTCTATTGATATGTAAAACACTTTATGAAATCAGCAATTAGTGATCAATAATAACATCTAGTAAACATTTATTTATTGACCAGAAATCTGTAGAAGAATGCTATACCTGGCTCCAGCTGGGCTCCTCCACTTCTTCCTGGCTGGAAGTCCCAAGTTGGACATCGGAAGCCTCAGCTGGGGTGGAAGATAGGGTGAAAGGAAGAGTGGAAGGAAGGGTTCAGAGGGATTCCCTGACATCAGTCTCGTCTGACAGAAAACGAAGTCTCTCATAATACCACAGCCTGGGGAGATAAACATAATCTGCTGCAGCTCCAGATCTCTGGGAATCCGTGACCTTCTTGTGCTCCCTAAGATAAGTGCTCCTCAGGCCACCAATTTTGGCTTTTAAATAGGGGATGGTTGCTGTGGGGACCACCGGCTTCACCAACTCCAGAAGTTTCTCCAGCGCTGCCTGCCTCTTTTGTTTATGATTATACTGCGAGTGTTTCACCTGCCACAGACAGGGCATCTCCCTGTATTTGTCTATGAACAGGGGGAGGAAATTGTGGTCATTGAAGCCATCCATTTTATCTGCAAGACACAAGACAAACCCTAATGTCAGGTGAAACTCTCCTAACTTGTCACAATATATGCCTCAATCTAGAAGCAGTATAGGCCCAAGTTTAAATCCTACCTTCGTTATCACGATCGGCGCCTCCGATACTCCTTCCTCCGCTCACAGATCGTACGTACTACGCACGCGTGTTACGCTTTATATGCACTGCGCATGCATAAAACTCCGCCCGCCCCTGACGTTCTTTCTAGTCTATTCCCTGCCCCTTCTCGTTCGGCGCAGTGGGGAAAAGCACATGGCGGAGACACAGCAGGTGCGTGCTAATTACAGCAACGAGGAAGAGGAAAGCCCGGAGCCAGAAACGTCCAGATCCCGGAAGAGACGATTTAAGGCCTCAAATATGTCCCCTGGGGAGATGTTGGAGATGGTCGACATACTGAAGAGGGCCGACTATGATGGGAAGTATGGACCTTACCCCAACCCCAATGTCAGAAAGGCCAAGATCATGGCAAAAGTTGTGAAGAGTCTGCAGAAGAATTTTGGGGTACGACGATCCAAGGATCAACTCAGGAAGCGGTGGTCGGACCTCAAATTAAGGGAGCATGAGCAGTACAGAAGGATCAGGAGAGTGCTGCAAAAAAGTAAGTAGTTGTCCTGTGTTCCTAATCGTTATTTTTATTACGTTCGTGCTGCTCCATGTGCTTTTCTTAACTGTTGTACAGTTTAAAATGGCAACTCTCATGTTCATGGGCATATTGTTCATTTGTATGAAGCATTGTTCGTTCGGCATAGAAAACACCATTGTTTTGGCCATAAGCATTTGAATACATTTTTGCTAGCCTACATCTCTTAAAATAATTTTGTTATGTAGATGGGTTTGTAACTAGAATGAAATGCAAACTAGATTCTGTGTTAGGAGAGGACACTCAGCAGCTGTTTACACATCTGGAAACTGGAGCACTAGTGTGGGACACCAGAACACCCTTTTTATTATGGGGCCCACACAGGCGCTCCAGTGTATACTATAGGGTTGTCTCCATCTGTGAAGCTTGTACAAAACAGGTAAGTATTCAAGATTGACAAAGGACAAAAATATTTCTTCATCTTGGAACTCTGCCAAAACAGACAATTGTACCCCACTTCCAAGCAATGTTTCATATTCCTATTTCTTCCATGAAATATCTGTGTGCTTTGTATACCGTTTTCTTTTTTACATAGGGGAGAAAAGACTCGGAGGACACCACTCATCCGAGGAGACCACAGACCCCCCACCTCATGAGGAAGTGGAAATCCCCCAAAGCCAACAGGAGGAGGAGGAAGGAGACGTAATCAAAATAGTCACCACAACAGGTGAGTGTCTGCGACCACAGGCTCAGGTAAGAGATGGATGCCGGCATATTTATAATACATGGTGTGTTTTTGTTTCTATATTTTTAGGTGATCGTGATGTTGTGTATGTTGTAATAGTATGACCCCGAGTTGGGTGGTGGGACGATGTGGATGTGTTTCCCATCAATTGCCCCTCCGCAGTTAGGAAAGTCCCACCGCTGGGCAAAGTGGGAGGCTACAGTCTGCCATTCCTGTGGGTTGGAAGGAAACTGTGGAGTCAAACAAGAAAAATAAATTAATAATTTTGCACATAAAGATGGAAAGCAGATTAGACACAAACATTCTTGGCCAACATCAGTATAACATTTATTTTAGGGAGTATTTAAAGACAAAGGTATAAGGTCCACCTATCAGATTCCCCCCCCCTCTCATGGGCCATTTCTAAAATTTTATGGGGGGGGGGGGATGTTTTGGACAGGTAATCCTCTCCACTTCATTGAGAGATGAATGCCTAAATAATGTGTATTAGTTTGGCCAGCCCCTCCTTACTTACACTATTGGCAGACCACTGGACAGGTAAGAAGTGTCATAATACAAAGAGATAAATACACACTGTACACATTTAAGCACATTTTGACATTCTGCTATTACCTATCAAGATAATAATAGGATACCAAAACTTTAAACAGTGCCATTTGAAAGTATTCAGGAAGGCCCTTGCACTACATGCTTTGGGAAATTCATCCATAAATCTGACCACAAAAGAGGTAGGTATAGTGTGTATGGGTTTGGCAAAGTCAGCAGATAGAGGATTGGTATCAGCTGAGTTAGCAGTTGGGGGGGGGAGGCTTCCAAATGATTTTGGGACACAAAAAAAGCCTCTGGCACTCTGCCTGAATTTAAAGCACACGTCACAAATTTACACATTTTAGGGGGTATTTAGGGTAAAGCACTACTATGGAGCTGACAAAATACATTGTTAAGTGACTACATGAAGTGAATATAGGGCCAGGAGAGCATGCTGGGGAGGTAAGTGAAGGCAAATATGTATGAAGGACAAAAAAAAATTACCTAAAAATCCAGCATGCATGAGAACAAAGGGGACATTCACAGCATATTACAATGATGGTAATTAGGGAATGAGGAAAGAAATACAATATATTATCAAACATTAAATACAATAAATTTTGATATTAAAGGATAAAAATCTTACCTTAATATACTCCTTCTGCAGGACCTTTATGATGGCAGAACAGGTCTCTGGGATAATGATCCTCAGAGCCTGGGGGGAGATGCCTGTTGAGAACTTGAGGTCCTGCAGGCTTCTCCCCGTCGCCAAGTACCGCAGTGTAGCGACTAACCTCCGGAGTGATGGCTTGCCTCATGCAGGTATCCTGCCTGCTAATATAAGGGGTCAGCAAAGCCAACAAACGGTGAAAAACGGAGTCCGTCATCCTGAGAAAGTTCCTGAAATCATCAGGATTATTCTCACGGATCTCACGGAGCAAATGCATATGACAGAACTGGTTACGCTGGAGCAACCAATTCTTGGTCCATGAACTCCTCCCCACCCTGTTCATGGGCTGGACTTGTGTCAAGGTAAGGACCCCAACACCAAGCCCCCGTACAGCACAAACTCTACGAGGAGTACGTATACGCAACATGGCTAGAAAACGGTCAGCTGCTCAGAACGAAGTAACAGAATGCACTGAAGAACAGCAAGGCCTGTGAAGAGCGACCTGAAAAACAGTAACGAACGAACAAGAACACAATGACAGAGACAAGCGTAACTCGCTGCACGCACTGAAGACCAGATACAAACCCACAAGCACAAACTGAACAGCAGAAAACGATCTGAAAACCACGAGTTTGAAAAAGTGGGAATCGTCTCTCACCAAACTTTTACTGACACGAGATTAGCAAAAGGAGCCCAAAGGGTGCCGCGCTTGGTTCTGAACTGCCCTTTTATAGTCTCGTCATACGTGGTGTACGTGACCGTGTTCTTGGCGATCGAAAATTCCGACAACTTTGTGCGACCGTGTGTATGCAAAACAAGTTTGAGCCAACATCCATCGGAAAAAATCCATGGATTTTGATGTCGGAATGTCCGATCAATGTCCGATCGTGTGTACGGGGCATAAGAGTACAACTCATATGTTTACATTGAACTTTACCATTCCATGATGTTCTAAAAAAGTCAAACACATTTGATGTTTTAACTTGTTTCCACCAGCTGTACGCATATGTGTGGCCACTGGGCAAGTGGCTGCTCCCAGCAGAGAAATGAAGCTGTTGCAGGCAGTTCCCAATGCATACTTGCCAATCCAATCCAATCACAGCAGTCACAAGATCTGATATCTGCCTCCTCCTCCCAACATTTATACCCTCCTAAAGGGCTGAGGGGTGGTGGCTGGCTACTAATAGATTTTTTGTTTATATTTTGAGGTAAATATATGGGGGTGTAAATTTTACCTCATAAAAATAAAAATGAAAGGAAAATGGATTTTTTCACATTTTTTACTATTGTTGCCAAGGATATAACAAAATATATTTCTACATTGGCTCCAAATTAAAGTCATATCTGTCCTAAAGAAAAAAAAAAACTTGTATAATATATTAGAGTAGCCTTCAAAACCTAAAAGATATAATGTGTGGAGCTGAGACATTGCCAAAAAAAATAAAAAATGTTCTGGGACTCAAGGGGATTTAGGCCCCTTTACACAGGCTTTCTTGTCACGTCTGCCTGTCATCCGATGCTCCATGCAGGTCTATGGGCAGGCGCATGTAAATGGCTTGTGTCGGTTTACAGTTACATATTTTTAACTCTGTCTAGGTCCAGAATAAAAAAAAGTAGAAATGTCTGGTTAAAAAAAAAAAAAAAAAAAACAATAAGTGGAAATTATTTTTTTTTTAAGTTATAGCGTCCACAAACTATGGTATACATATTTGATAATTGATCAATCCTGATTTATTGACAGCCTGTATAAACTTTTGATGGCCTTAAAATGTCAGGACAGTACAAATAACTGACAAATGACCCCTTTTTGAAAAGTAGACAGAGTAGTAAGAGGATGGCAAGTTTTTCAAGTTGTATTTTTTTTTGTCACAATGTTTTGGAAAATGAAGAACTTAAAGGATAATTTCACCTTTTCGAACAGGTTACATGTTGCACCCGTATTTAGGGTGAAACATGTAACATGTTCCAGCAGCTGCAGCCTCTCCGCTTCCCATTGACAGCAAGCGGGCACCTTTTCCGGGCACCCTCTGTCACTGTTTGAAAATAACATGGCCGTGCGGGGCTTTGCCTGCCTGTCCGCATCATACATTCACAGAGTTCTGTGAATGGCAAACTACAAGTACAAACGGCCCTTGCGGCTGTCAGCTTGTAGTTCTCAATGAACTACTATGGTGCTGCTGAGTGGTACTTCATTGTCTCTTCCTGCCAGTGTGTACAAGCAGACAGATACACTGACAAGTCTGCAGGAGTACTGTATGTTACCTGCAATCTGCAATGTTTTACAGGCTCCAAGTAAAAAAAAAAAATATATTTTTTTACCTGCAAAAAAAGATGTGCATCTATTATTATTTTTTTTTTAAAGATGAACTTATCTTTCATCTTTTACAACAACCCATCTTGTTTAAAATGAAAGGCAAAGCATTTTTGTATAGATATAAAAAAATATATATAAATACTTTTTTTTTCTTTTTTTATAAGAGATGACACTTCCTCTGTTCCCTCTGTTCTCAGCTGCATTAGAGCTGGGGGAGGAGAAGCTGCAGCACACTGAGCTTCCCAATAAAAGGCTGTGCAGTGGGGGAGTGTTAGGACACAATTTATATTCTGCCCTAAACACACGTGAGAATAAGGCTTTACAGGTATTTATTATAGTTATCACATCCCTCTTCCTGCAATGCCTTCACCTGCTTTTCTTTCTAGGACAGGGACATCTTTGTTCATGCTCTATTCAAGGTCAGCTGGCACTTCTTGGACTGAGATGCTGGCTCAAAATGACACGGTCATGTAATTCTGGTTCCTGTGCAATACTAGTCAGGGTTTACAAATGTATGACACTGATTAACCCCACTCCCAATGCAGCCTCTCACTTAGAGCCATTTCACACTGCTAGCGCGGCCGCTAGTTTTAGTGGCGCTTTACCGCTGTTATAGCGCCGCTAGCGGGGAGCTTTTAACCCCGCTAGCGGCCAGGGAAAGGGTTAAAACTGCCAACAAAGTGCCACTGCTGAAGTGCTTTGCAGGCGCATTGGCAGCACTGCCCATTGATTTCAATGGCAGGGGCGGTTTAGGAGCGGTGTATACACCGCTCCCGCACCACCCCAAAGATGCTGCTTGCAGGACTTTTTTTTCGGTCCTGCAAGCACAACCCCCCAGTGTGAAAGCTTTCACACTGGGGAGGCTTGAGAGGTGCTTTAGAGGTGCTATTTTTAGTGCTAAAACGCCTAAAAAGCACCTTCAGTGTCAAAGTGGTCTTTATGCCAGACTACAAAGTTACAGTATTGTAACAGGAGAGGAGACTGAAGAAATGCATTCTTCTGCCTGCAGCTGACTGATAGCATAATCTCAACCTAGGCAAAGTTACCTGACTGGAGTTTAAAGTGACACTAAACAATATCTTTATTTTCCTAAAATAATCCATGCTCATCCACTACTTAATTACCCAGTGATCTATTTTTAGGCAAACATTTCTTACTGTGTTTTTCTGCCTCCTTGTCCTCTTAGAGCTCCTAATGCATGCAGCTCCAGCTCTCTGTTATTTGTGTCGCCTGTTGCAGACATGGCAGAACAGAGAACTGATGGCATCTAATTAACAAAGGGGCCTGTTCCCCTTTTGTTACTTACATCTGCTTCATTTTTTCTGCTTAGAAAAGCACAAGCTTGCACCACTCTGTTAAATCCCTCCAATATCTCCTAATGTTGTTTTTCTATATTTGTGATATTTGTGATGTTCTCTTGACTTTAAATAAGTTTCACCACTTTTTCCCAAAAGCAGTGTGCTTATGCAATAAAGCAAACACACTCACCATTGTTTCTAATTTTTAGGGACTCGTTAATGACTGGAATGGTACCACTGGATTGGCGTAGGGCCAATGTGGTGCCTGTATTTAAAAAGGGATCAATGTCTTTACCAAGTAACTATAGACCTGTTCATTTAACTTCTGTAGATGGGAATGCACCGGAGAGTTTAATAAAAGACCACATAGACGAGTTCTTGCTGGAAAAAAATATTTTAAGCAACAGACAGCATGGATTCATGAAAGACAGAAGTCAAACAAATCTGATTTCTTTTATTAAAACAGGGTGGCTGTGCATGTAGTATACTTGGATTTTGAAAAAGTGTTTGACACAGTTCCCCACACGTGGCTCATGTGTAAGGTAAAGTCTACAGCAGTGGTTCTTAACCATCCTAGTGCTGTGACCCCTTGATAAAATTTCCCAAGTTGTGGGGACCCCTAACAGTAAAATTTATTTTCGTAGCATGGGTTGTCAGCACCCAAGGCAAGACAAGTCATTTGCTCCCCTAACCCATGGACATTTAGCGCTCCCTGAGTCCTTTTAATGGCAACTATAATCACAGGTAGTGTAACTCACTGTGTCTCCGAATTTGTGATGTCTCGTAGCAGTGACACCTCTGACGAAATCAGGAGACAGGGTCTCCTCCAGCCCCTCCCACTTCACATTCACTCAATTGACCTCTAGTCTCTGCCATCCCAGCCATGCTGTGAACTGAATGGGTGCCTGCGAAGAGGCTGATGGGCAGCCACGGGCTCCCGGAACAGCCCAGCTGGGCGGCCACAGGCTCCAGGAATAGTCCTGCTGGGCAGCCGCAAAAAGGCTGGGAGAGAGGTGCGGGCTTCAGGAACAGCCCAGGATTCGGTGACCCCTGCCAATTCATCATTCGACCCCCGAGGGGGTCCCGACCCCCAGGTTGAGAACCACTGGTCTACAGGCTTGGAAAGATTGGTTTGTAAATAGATAGAAAACTTGCTAAAAGACCGAATTCAGAGAGTAGTGGTTAATGATTCTTACTCTGAATGGTCTAAGGTTGTCGGTGGTGTACCCCAAGGTTCAGTGTTGAGACACTTACTTTTTAATACCTTTATAAATGATATAGGGTCTGGGATTAAAAGTATAATTTCAGTGTTTGCAGATGAGACCAAGCTATGCAGTGGAATAACGTCTTTACAGGATGTCTCCAACTTACAAGCCAACCTCAATACAGTGTTAAACGGGAACCCTGTGCCAAAATAAAAAAATGGCATGGGGGTCCCCCCAAAATCCATACCAGACCCTTATCCGAGCAGGAAAAGGGAGGGCGAGAGAATGCCCCCCTGCTGAACCTTACCAGACCACATGCCCTCAACATGGGGTGGGTGCTTTGGGGTCCCCAAAACACCTTGTCCCCATGTTGATGGGGACAAGGGCCTCATCACCACAACCCTTGCCCAGTGGTTGTGGGGCTCTGCGGGCGGAGGGGTTTTTCGGAATCTGGAAGCCCTCTTTAACAAGGGGGCCCCCAGATCCCAGCCCCCCTTATGTGAATGGGTATCGGGTACATTGTACCCCTACTCATTCACCAAAAAAAAAGTGTCAAAAAAGTAAAAATGACAGACAGTTTTGACAATTTGTTTATTAAAAAAAAAGTGTCCCGCGATGTCCATCCATTTTCAGTCACAGCGCCGACGGCCTCAAAAAAACAAAAAAAAAAACAGAAAAACTCTGCCTCGATGGGAGGTGTCCCGCCGACTGCAGCCTTTTTGCGATGACAGCTCTTATATAACCAAGGGCGGGGCCACCCGGTGATGTAACTGAGTGACCCTGCCCCCTTCTGACATCATGTGACCTCATCATGTCACTGATCCCATTTACGTCACTGGGTGGCCCCGCCCTTGGATATATAAGAGCTGTCATTGCAAAAAGGCTGCAGTCGCGGGGACGCCTCCCATCGAGGCAAAGTTTTTCCTTTTTTTTTTTTCTCGGGACCGTTGACACCGTAATTAAAGATGGATTTACATCACTTGACATTTTTTTTTTTAACCACTTAACAGAGCCTCGTTTTGAGGTTTTGTGTTTACAAGTTAAAAACTGTTTTTTTTTTGCTAGTAAATTACTTAGAACCCACAAACATTATATATATATATATATATATATATATATATATATATTTTTAACACCCTAGAGAATAAAATGGTGGTTGTTGCAATACTTTCTGTCACACCGTATTTGCGCAGTGGTCTTACAAGTGCACTATCTTTGGAAAAAATACACTTTTTTTAATTAAAAAATAAGACAACAGTAAAAGTTAGCCCAATTTTTTTTTATATTGTAAAAGATAATGTTATGCCAAGTAAATTGATACCCAACATGGCGACAAACTTTTACCCATAAAAATCTCCATAGGCGATGTTTAAAAAAATCTACAGGTTGCCTGTTTTGAGTTACAAGGTCTAGTCTAGTGGACTAATGCTAGAATTATTGCTCTCGCTCTAACGATCATGGTGATACCACACATGTGTGGTTTGAACACCGTTTTCATATGCGGGCGCTGCTCACATATGCGTTCGCATCTGCAGAGAGCTCGGCGGGACGGAGCGTGTTAATTTTTTTTTTTCTTATTTATTTTACTTTTTAGTTTTTATTTTACACTGTTCTTTTTTTTAAAAAAATTTGTCACTTTTATTCCTAATACAAGGAATGTAAACTTCCCTTGTAATAGGAAAAAAGCATGGTAGGTCAAAAAGACCTCAGATCTCATAGTTACACTAAAATGCAATAAAAAAAAAAATGTCGCAATGGTATGGAGCCGAGTGGGGGCCATCTTCCCCTCAGTCAGCTCCATACTACAGACCGAATCCCCCGAATCCGCTGCAGAGACCAATCTGAAAGTCTATCCGCTTGCTAAAGAAGTGGATACCAGGGTTATGGCAGCTAGCTGCCATAACAACGATAGTCCTCTTCAAACAGCTGACGTATGCAAGGCAGTCGGCAAGTGGTTAATAAAGGAATTGTCCAAAACTGTCTTCTGTCATTTTTACTTTTTTGATGCCCGGAGACCCCCACAACCACCGAGCAAGGGTTGTGGGGATGAGGCCCTTCTCCCCATCAACATGGGGACAAGGTGTTTTGAGGTGAACCCCAAAGCACCCTCCCCATGTTGAGGGCATGTGGCCTGGTACGGTTTAGGAGGAGGGAGCACTCTCTTGTCCCTCCCCCTTTTCCTGCAGCCTGCCAGGTTGCGTGCTCGGATAAGGGTCTGGTATGGATTTTGGGGAGGACCCCATGCCATTTTTTACATTTTGGCATGATTTTCCCCCTAATATTCATACCAGACCTGAAGGGCCTGGTAATGGACTGGGAGGGAAACTCACGCCGTTGTTTTTCAATGATTTTTATCTATATTGCCAGGATCCGGCAATAAATTACACCCGCAAGCAGTTTTAAATGTCATTATTTCCTTTAGAAATTTAATTTTGCTGCTCTCATTCATTACACTATGTATGGCCGCTATGTAAGCAGCCTTACATAGTGTGGAGCGTTTTCTTAGTCCCCTGAGCCATGATTGGCCAAAGGCACCCTGCCTTTGGCCAATCATGGCTCTCACAGCAGAGCGCACTGTGATTGGTCAAGGCATGCAGGTCAGGTGCATGCTTTGGCCAATCAGCAGCCATCAATGTACTGCGATCTCGCAGTGCATTATGGGGCGTTCCGCGGGCACTCGAATTTCCTGCAACCCCCCTCATAATGTTCGGAAATCGGTGAATGGGCGGACACCCTATGTTTGAGTCGAACTTACGTTAGACTCGAACCGCGGGCTCATCCCTAATCATCAGCAAGACGTCATCTGCAATATGCAGTTCAGTTTTGGGCACCAGTTCTCAAAAAGGATATCGGGGGAACTGGAGAAAGTGCAGAGAAGGGCATCCAAACAGATAAGAGGCATGGAGGAGCTCAGCTATGAGGAAAGATTAGAGGAACTGAATTTATTCTCTCTTAACAATAGGATATTAACCACTTCAGTCCCATAAGGATTTGCCCCCTTAATGACCAGGCCATTTTTTGTGATACGGCACTGCGTCACTTTAACTGACAATTACTCAGTCGTGCAACGCTGTACCCAAATAAAATTGACGTCCTTTTTTTTTTTTTTTCCATAAAGATTTTATTCAAAATTTGCAAGATAAACAACTATATCACATTTAAGGTTACATGTATTCGTACAAACGAAAATAAGTACAAATAAAAAGGAAACACCACAAAAAAGGGGGGAACAACGGGGTACACATAACAAAATATGAGACAATCAAGATTGAATCTGCTTAGAGGCCTCCTCCAGGAATGTCAAGGCTCTCTTTCCATTTATTAATGCATAAACAGCGTCTGAGGGCAGAGGATCATACTCTCAATTTTCACCTCCCCCCTCTTCCTTCCCCTGCAAAATACAAGGGGCAGGAGAACCTATTAAACCAGTGTTTGTAATCCAACATTACCAAACAGGAACTCAATCAGTCCGCTCGGGTCCTGGAGGGTATATGTAGTTGACGTCCTTTTTTACCCACAAATAGAGCTTTCTTTTGAGGTATTTGATCAACTCTGCAGTTTTTATTTTTTGCGCTATAAAGAAAGAAAGACCAACTTGTTTTTTTAAAAAAACTATTTTTTTTACTGTCTGCTAAAAATACATATCCAAAAAAAATATAAAAAAAAAAAAATGTATTCATCAGTTTAGGCCGATATATATTCTTCTACATGTTTGGTAAAAAAAATCACAATAAGCGTATATTGATTGAATTGAGCAAAAGTTATTGCGTCTACAAACTATGGGATAGATTTAGGGACTTTTATTTTTTTTATTTTTTTAACTGGTAATGGCGGCAATCTGCGATTTTTAGCGGGACTGCGACATTGTGGCAGACAAATGACACTTTTTAGGGACCAGTAACATTATTACACTGGCAGGGAAGGGGTTAACACTAGGGGGCGATCAAGGGGTTAAGTGTGTTCCCTGGGTGTGTTCTAACAGTAGGGGGGGTGGGCTTACTGGAACATGACAGAGATCACTGTTACCGATCACTGGGAACAGTAGATCTCTGTCATGTCATCTGGCAGAACAGGGAATTGTCTTGTTTACATAGGCAGTTCCCCGTTCTCCCTCTCCTCACCGTGATCGCGGGTCACCGGCGGACAACGCTTCTGCTACCCTCCTTGCATGGACAAAAGTACAAGTACGTTGGTTTGAGCAGGATAGCGGACTTGCCGCGGTATATCTGCGTGAGCTGGTTGGCAAGTGATTAAGGGTGGATATGATCAACATGTACAAATACATAAGTGGTCCATATAGTGAACTTGGTGTTGAGTTATTCACTTTAAGGTCCTCACAGAGGACAAGGGGGCACTGTTTATGTCTAGAGGAAAAGAGATTTCATCTCCAAATACGGAAAGGTTTCTTCACAGTAAGAGCTGTGAAAATGTGGAATAGACTCCCTCCAGAGGTGGTTCTGGCCAGCTTAGTAGATTGCTTTAAAAAAGGCCTGGATTCTTTTAATAAATGTACATAATATACTGGATACTAACATTTATGGGTAAAGTTGATCCAGGGAATATTGCCTCCCGGGAGATCAGGGAGGGATTTTTTTCACCTGCTGTAGCAAATTTGATCATACTTTGCTGGTGTTTTTTGCCTTCCTCTCGATCTGTGGGTATAGGATTGTGTATATGGGATTGTATGTTTATTATTTTTATTTTTTTTAGTGGTTGAACTAGATGGACTTGTGTATTTTTTCAACCTGACTAACAACGTAACTATGTAACCAATTTTATTACGTTCCCAACACAGCAAGGTAAACATACGTAATTGATCATCTCCATGCTTTTTTCTCACATTACAACCAAAAAATGTTGTTTCCTCAAACCTCCTGTTACTCCCACCAAGATCCAATATACGTTGTATCAATTTTCAATAAATAAAGTAAAAAAAACTTTGTAAATCATAAAGCCATTTGTTCAAATGATATAAAAGCAATACAAATGCTGTTCCAGTCATGTGTAAAAATGTGCACACAACACTAAAACACTCATTAGAACAAACAGAACCAATGATTCTGGCTCAACCTGATGTGTTTTGTCATAAGTATTAATTTTTTAAAGTCAATACTATGTCAAGTCTACCTTTGAAAAAGTCAATATTCTGTCGAAATGTGTCAGTTGCGGCGCCATAATCAGAGGATCTGTTTGTTCAAGTAGTTGGTATAGATTTGTGTGCACTTTTTACACATGAGTGTGAACTTTATTATCTGATGTATATGATCTTGCAGTTTAAACAGGAAGTTAGGAGTTTACTGGATTTCTGTGGGTCAACAGGTATTTTTCTGTAATTTTTAGAGAGACAAAACATGGGGAAATGTGATTGAATTACAGAGATGTACTGAATAGATTGTTTTTGTTTTTATTTTGCCCAGATATACACATTAAGTTGAGCCAGGTTAGCAGTGATTCTGGGCATATATAACAATTTTCAAGCAGTGGGGAAGCTAGACATTCTTTCACCTGGGGCAAAGGCTCAGATCAGCGCTTCCCCTGAAGAGGATGGTGTCAGTAGGGCAGGGGTTGGTGTCAGTAGGGCAATGGACGGTGTCAGTAGTGTTTTATTTTCATAATATTTTTTTATTATTTTTACAAATTTTTAGGAGCCCTGTTGGGGGTTTTGATGAAATATTTGGGGTCTAAATGAACCCCTGAAACATCCCTCAAAGTAGCTGGTGGGAGAGGAAAGGAATGGGTCCGGCAGAGCTGCAAGGGAGTCAAGTGAGCTCACAGGGGAGCTGGGCAGCAGTAGGAATGGGGACCTGGAAAGGAGGGGCAGCGGGGGCGGCATTTAGGGGTACAGATGGGCTGTATTTTCCTCTTGCAGCTGCTGAATGCCAACGGGAGAGAGAGGAGGAGAACCAGTTTTCAGCTGCTGCAGGAGGAAAATAGCCCATGGGTTCCACTAAATGCAGCTACTGCCACCTTTCCTCTTTAGGTTCCGATGGGTTGCTGACCCCAGGCTGTAATGTAGATATAGCCATTCTTTTCATACTCTCTCCGCCTTCTGACCTTCTTCTGCATGCTGATACCCCCCGGCGGCACCCCTCTCAATGGAGCACATGAGGCACACCCCCCCCCGCCTCCTCAGTTAAAGTGCAACCAACGCTTTAATATGCTGTCAGATTGTTGACAGAAACTGCTGGTGGTAGGATGCAATTGTCCATTTTAGTTGTTTTTTGCAATTGACAGCTTGCAAAAATTGCAAAAAAGTGTGTAACCAGCATAAGAGTCAGAGACCTTCCTAGTTGCATTTCCCCACTGCAATCTTTATGCCAGCTTCAAACATAATCACTATGACATTGCCAGGACTTGCTTACTGACATGCTACCTAGAGTGTTATAATTGTAGAGTGACCCCACTACAAAGTACAAGGAGGACCAACTCCCTATACTCCTACAAATAACAAGGACCCATGTATGGAGGCCCAGACAATTTTTGGCACTTTTATTTTTATTTACTGCATCTATTGGAAGCTGTTCTAGTGAAGTCTGTGTTTCTCATCCATGGATGATTGTGGGAATATTAATGTTTATATAGAAAAAAAAGGTGGGAGCCACGTCTTTTATAAATGGCTAATGCCCTGTACACACGGTTGGACTTTGTTTGGACATTCCGACAACAAAATCCTAGGATTTTTTCCGACGGATGTTGGCTCAAACTTGTCTTGCATACACACGGTCACACAAAGTTGTCCGAAAATCCGATCGTTCTAAACGCGGTGACGTAAAACACGTACGTCGGGACTATAAACGGGGCAGTGGCCAATAGCTTTCATCTCTTTACTTATTCTGAGCATGCGTGGCACTTTGTGCGTTGGATTTGTGTACACACGATCGGAATTTCCGACAACGGATTTTGTTGTCGGAAAATTTTATATCCTGCTCTCAAACTTTGTGTGTCGGAAAATCCGATGGAAAATGTGTGATGGAGCCTACACACGGTCGGAATTTCCGACAACAAGGTCCTATCACACATTTTCCGTCGGAAAATCCGACCGTGTGTACGGGGCATTACAATTACATGAAAGTCCTGCTATCCACTAAAACCTAAGGGCCTTTGAAAAAGTGACCTGCTGTATTTTGTCTGCTGTGTGTTTCACATATTCCCCATATTGAGAACATGATTTTGGTGCCATGTTATTTAAAATGCTGTATTTGTCACGCAGTCCATCTATCAGACATCTATTAATTAAGATGATTTATCTTGGTATACATGCTGTGCATGATTAGAATGCTAGTATAAACTGCTCAGAAGGCACTGTGAACGGGTTAAACACATTGTAGGTTTACATCAAATTTGTTCATTATCAGATGTTTTGGATGCAACGGACCGTATCCATATTGACAACACTGCTTAGAAACAGAAAACATTTCCATTTGCTCAGTGGCCAAGCAATCTGTGATTCCAATCAACCCTTTCTAACTGTGAAGGCAACATGTCTGGGGTCAGATCACGATTCATTTATTTTTAGCAATTGCATAGTAAATGAAAAAATTGGGAAAGCGATCATAGTGCTGTGCCTGTTTTTTTTTTTTTTTTGTATAGGATTATATGAACTGATTTATTTTATACACTTTTACATTTTTATCAAATTTCTGTGTTAAAATAATTGTCTTTGTTAACTAGCATTTTAGGTAGCTCATCAGAAAAAAATAAGTATGAGAAGTAAATATTGTGCAGAAATAAAAGCCCTGAATAAAGATAAAGCTAAGGCAATAAAGCCTAAAGCGTGTCTGAATTTCTACACAGCTTTCTAAAATGGATTGTTCATTGTGATTAGTGATTGCTCACAACAAATTAAAATTAGCCGTTGTGTACATTAAGTGGTTCTGAAATACATTCCTCTCCAACACATAATTTTATTTATTTCCAGATTTTTTTTTTTCTAATAAGCATAGAATTAGGGGATAGGATAGTACATTCTTGCAGACATAGTATTAGATAGTGTAATTGCATAGTGGAAGGTTGGGCAGTGCTTGGCAGTGGCAACTTGGAATATTAGGACATTATAATCGCCTGTGTGCAGTTTGCAAGCAATTTGGCGCATCTTGCTCAGTTATTCAATTTTGGCTAGGACTAATAAGCAAGCTATTGTCAAACAAAAGACACGGAAAGCTGGGCACTACCATGTGGGACATGTACCAATGACAAAAGTGAAATAAACTGATAAACAAAGAAAATCTCCACTCTAAGCAAAATTGACAGCTTTCCAAGACTCCAGCACACACTGACAATATGGCTGTTGTGAGCCCACCCTTTTATAGAAAGGGGCTTGCATTTGTCATGCCTTCAATCTATTGGCTCTTGTGACTCAGCTGACCAGGAAGATGCTTTTATTATGTCATTATAGGGTTGTTCCTTGATTCTAGCGGTAGCCTTGCAAACCTTTAGGAAAGTGTGCTAGGAACCCTTTCTGTACTGTATTGTAGTTTATCCTGCCCATGTTTGCCTCTCCTTTTTTGCTAGTTATAAACAGAGCAGCTGTTATATTTTCTTTTTTCTGAATTTGGTACCAACACACGAAATCTTCATATGCTTTGTAAAGGTGATGTCTGGGCTTCTGGTGTGTTGCTGTATTTTAAGGAAGAGGCCTGCCTCCAGGTGAGCATGCTCTCTGTTTGTACATTGCTTTTTATGTTCCTAAAGTTGGTATACTCAGATATTTATCAAAAGTACCTTGATGTGGCAATGTAAGTGGGAACTCTGATGTAAAGGGAAATGCTGCAGACACTTGTATATAGATGAAGGGGGAGGGCTATGGTAACCAGAGACCCTCTTACATCAGAGCGTTCCTCATTACATCAGGATCCACAGTGTTCCCCTTTACATCACGGTCCGCACTGTAAGGGGGAACTCTGTGGACTCTGATGTAAAGGGGAAATCTGTGGACTCTGATTTAAAGGGGAACTCTGTGGACTCTGATGTAAAGGGGAACTGTGTGGACTCCGATGTAAGGGAGACGTTAGTGGACTGTGACGTAAAGAGAGAACTTTGTGGAGTGTGATGTAATGGGGAACTCTGTAGAATCTGATATAAGGGGGAGCTGTGTGGACTGTGAAATAAAGGAGAGCTCTGTGGAGTCTTGTGTAAGGGGGCGGGGGCCCTGGTGACCAGAGACCTCCTTACATCAGCGTTTCCCTTTACACCAGAGTCTGCAGCATTCCCCCTTACATCAGTGTCCCCAGAGTTCTCCTTTACATTAGAATCCACAGTGTTCCCTTTTTTTTTTTTTTTTTTTTTTTAATAAACAAGTTTATTCAGAAAAAATACAAGTAAAAAGCATGCAAGCATATTGTACTTTATACATATCTCCTGAGTAGTTGTGTGGTATTTACATGCATGTACAAACTTTTGTAAAATAAACTAAACTAAGTAAACTAAAAATGAAAACTCTGGCACTTTTGTAATGGCAATCAGAACACGCTGATAGGACACAATCTTTCCCCGACCTCCCTTCCCATGGTACATTATCACGACTGTGCAGATCTCAGGGCAGTTCCCAGCACCAAACCTCTTATTGTACATATATCTATGCATCACATGTATTGGTATTGTTAAGCCATTTATCCCATACCCTATTGTACTTAGCCGGACATCCCCTGTGTTTATATATAACCTTTGTGTAGGGTAGGGACAGGTTCACCATTTTAATCCAGTCCTGAAAAGTAGGAGGGGAGGCCCTCATCAAGTGTTTTGCCACCAGTTTTCTGGCGCAGAAAAGTGATTCATATAGAAGAGTAGCAGTGAATTTGTCTATAGTAACATCTGGGAGCAGCCCTAGTACACATAACCTTGGTTCCACCTGAACAGGGGATCCCATATCATCATGCAAGAATTGAATAATTTGATTCCAGTAAGTTTGGATAACCGGCAAGACCATATAAGGTGGAAAAAAAGAGCTTGATAAGCTCGTGCATCTTGGACATTGAGTGTCTTGGTTTTGGGAGAATTTAGCTATTCTAGCTGGTGTGAGGTAAGATTTGTGGATTATGTATAACTGCGTCATACGCTCCGGAAGCCTAGGGGAGGCCTTTTTAACGTTTTCTAGGACCTCGTCCCAATCATCATCCTCCACTGGGCCTATATCCTCTTCCCATCTAATTTTCGCTGTGTCCATTATGCCCGCAACCAAGCGTGCCCGAAGGCCTGAGTACAAAGTTGATATCAGTTTAGTTGATTCTGCACCCGTTATGACATCCACGAGGGACAACACTTGTGGATTTGGGTACCCATTTGCAAATTGTGTTTGTAGGGCGTGTGTGAGTTGTCTATAATTGAATAACATGCGTGGAGGCAGTTGAAACTCAGCACTCAAAGAATTAAAGTCTCTTACTCCCGATGGGGTAATTACCTGGTGCAGGAAAATTATTCCCTTTGTAGCCCATCCAACCGCCCCGGGGATCGAAAGCAATTCTCTTAATTGCGGGTTGTGCCACAGAGGAGTATGAGAGTGAAAAAAATCTGCGCCGATTAATTTTAATGCTATCTCCCATACATGTTGATGCTGTTTCAGTAGGGGTCCTCGGCCAACTGCTCCCCTCCCACCTGCTCTACCCCTGAACAAAACCTGTAAGGGGGTGTAGGTATCCTTATTGGGTTTATTGCAAACCAGAGCCTGGTACTTAGCGCTGTCTGAGTTGTGAATGTAGTAAAAGTGAGACAATTGTGCGGCTATATAGTATGAGTGAAAGTCGGGTAGGGCTGTTCCTCCTGATGTTGTAGGGTTTTTAAGAGTGTTCCAAGCCAGTTTATGCCTACACGAGCACCAAACAAATGAATTAATGAGTTTGTCGATTGTTTTGAAAACTTTGAGGGGGATAAGTACTGGTGAGTTCCAGAACACATACAAAAATGTTGGCATTATGATCATTTTAATAAGGTTGATCCTACCCATGATCCCCAATGGAAGACGTGCCCATACCTGTATGTGTGATTTAAGGTATAAAAAGAGCAGTTCTATATTGTTGTCTAAAAATTCCGTGGGGTCCCTAGTTATTTTTATTCCCAGATATTGAATGCATGCCACCCTCTGCAGAGGGAGATTTGCTGATAGTCTTGTGGGCGGTGATATATCTAGAGGGAGAATTTGTGACTTTGACCAGTTCATGCGTAACCCCGAATGTTTTCCAAAATTTTCAATTGTATTGAGGGCAGCCTGTAGCGACGGACCTGAATCCTCCAGATATAGGAGCATGTCGTCAGCGTATAGACTCACCTTTTCCACCAAATTTTCCATTCTAAGGCCCTGTATCTCTGGATTGTTCCTAAGGGATATGGCGAGTGGCTCCACTGCCAAAGCATACAGGAGCGGGGAAAGTGGGCAACCCTGTCTAGTCCCTCGTTCAAGGGGAAATGGGTCCGATGTTCTCCCGTTCACCAACACTCTGGCCTCAGATAGATAATAAAGTAACTTAACCCACTTTATAAAATTGGGTCCAAATCCAAACCCCCTCAAACACTCCCAGAGGTATCCCCACTCCACAGAGTCGAACGCCTTGGCGGCGTCTAGTGCCACCACTGCCCTATTTCCGATCTCCTCAAGCACTGCCGAGACGTTCATGTATAGACGACGTAGATTCATAGCCATGTTTTTCCCCGGCACGAATCCCGTCTGATCCGGGTGTATTAGGGATAAAATGATTTGGTTCAGGCTGATAGCCAAAATCTTTGCCAAGATCTTAATATCGGCCTGGAGTAATGAGATTGGGCGATAAGACTCGGGGTACAGGGGGTCCTTACCCGGTTTGGGAAGCACTATAATCACCGCTTGTCTAAAAATGTGATTATATAACCTCAGTAGCTCAGGCACCAGTACCTCTGAATAGGCTGCATAGAAGTCTAGTGGCAGGCCATCCATCCCGGGATCTGGTTTTCATTATTGCACTAGATGCAATGCTTGCAAAATAACTAGGAACCCGGGCTCAAGAAAAAGAAGGCTCAATTCCAATCTGTAGTAACACAACAACAATTTAATATCAAACCTCTCATCACATGCGATTCTGACCACGTAACTTACATTTTGGAATGCCCATGTTCCCTTCAATACGTGGGCAGAACCACACGCCAATTGAAAGTAAGAATTAATGAACATTTAGCAAATATTAAAAAAGGTTACCCTAATCACAGTGTCTCAAGACATTTTAAACTTTATCATGATAGTGATCCATCACTATGTACATTTTATGGGATTGACAAAATCTCTAGGGATTGGAGGGGTACCCATATGAAAAGGTCAATATCTAGGAATGAAACGTACTGGCTTTATAAATTACAGAGTATGCAACCACATGGGATGAATATAGACCTGGACCTTAATTGTTTTCTCACGAATGATTAGGTCCAGGACTATTTAGTATTAATACTATATATTTCAGATTATGGTAGTGAGTCGGGTACAACTACTACCTTTGTCGCTAGAGACACAATTGTTATGGTGGAATACAATCCCCCCCCCCCCTCCCGTTTATATGGGAATTTAATATTTACTATATTTACTATATATTTACTAATATTTACTATAGATTGAGATAGGTTAGATTGCAGCTTCTGCCGTCTAGCAATGTCTTATAGGCTTTTATAATATTATTCTTTTGTTATGTAAACCGAGACTGTGGCTGCACAGAATTCAGGGCAACAAGAGTTCTTCTTTTTTAAATAGATATCCAATTAATAAAATATTAACTACTTATCATCTACTTTTTATTTTTTTATTTTTTCCATATGGGGTCTATCCACCTACTTGTTATTGACCAGTAGGGGGACTACCACAATTTTTTCCCCTGGAGACGTTTGGCAATAAGAAACATCCGTTCTAAGCAGGGAGTAATTTGATCAGTTTAGTCAACAACCACTAGATGGAGCTACGCTCCAGAACATTGTTGAGCTATCCAACTTTATTGATACGAGCATAGGTCTCCTGGTATGCTTGCCAATTACCCACCCCCTTTTTTCTTTCCAATAAAAACCATCACTATAGTGACCAACGTACGCTTCCCTGAAGACGTTCATAACGAAACGTACGTCGGAGCGGTACGTGGTCACATGTTCT
The DNA here is from genome assembly GCF_042186555.1 of Aquarana catesbeiana. Lineage (NCBI taxonomy): Eukaryota > Metazoa > Chordata > Amphibia > Anura > Ranidae > Aquarana > Aquarana catesbeiana. The sequence continues at coordinate 310,050,202 of NC_133326.1, read as the reverse complement.
GTTGTCTTACAACATCCGGATCCTTTGGCTGTCCCCCTGTGCGGGCTGGAACGCACGCCAGCTAGGAGGAGATATGGAGGGTTTTTTCTGACTGCAAAGTTACCCTGACATGCAAGCAGCCCCAGTGCCGGGTAGGCACTCACCAATGTAAGCGGCCACTTGGCTATTTTATTGTTTATATTTTTAATAAATGGTTTTACTCTATGGAGACTGTTTTTGTTTCCTATATATCCATATCCACATCTTGAATGAGTGTGACGGGAACGATCCATGCCTATAACACCATCCACAGTCCAGCCATCCATGTGAGCAGGCACAATCCTGCGTAAGCGCTAGTGACTCTCTTTTTAACTAAAGGAGTCATTGGTATCTGGTAAGCAGATATCTATTACTTCGAGGTGTATTCCTTTCTTTTCTCTTCTGGTGATGGAAAACCTTTTTCTAACAACAGCAAGACTGTGATAATATTGCAAGATATCACTTCAATCACTTCAATCACTCATTTTATGGGGACAATCAAACACTATTGCTATCATCACTATTGTTATCACTTCAATGTGTAAATTAATGTGAACTGCTATTAATAGTGTTTATTTCCCAATTTTTCTGGTATTGCAAAGATATGTTTACCCAATGCACTTGATTTATATTGTATAGCCGCTAGCGCCCCCTATCTTTCCAATATTCCAATTTTTTTTTGATTATTCAAAAATTGGGGGAGCAGCTTATATCGGTTGTATAACACTTAATAATTTATTTTTATTTTTATTTGTATTTTTCACTGCTGGGAATGTTTTTTCACTAGTGTATGTGATTCACTTATGGTATTTGGCTATTGACACCATTGGCGGGAGGTCATTATTATTTTTCATCCATCCCGGGAGCCTTAGCAGGCGCCAGGGATGCCACAGCCACCGTAATCTCGTCCACGGTAAGTGGGGCCTCAAGGGCCTCCAACTGTGATTCCGAGATCTGGGGAAAGGGAACATCTTGCAGAAATACCCTAGTTTCCCATGCGGTGACCTGCACTTTAGATGAATACAGATCTGCAAAGTATGCCCTAAAAGTATCCGCCACCGATTTGGGATCAGTTAACAGTACATCACCCGTGACCCTTAGGGAGACAACCACAGGGGGCCTAGTGTCCTGTTTAGCCAAATACGCTAACAGTTTACCCGCCCGTTCACCTTGTTCAAATACTCTTTGTTTTGAGAAAAATAATTTTTGTTTAGCCCTTTCAAAATGCAATTGATCTAATATTCGGGTATGAAGTTTAAGTGCTGAAGCTTTGTCTGGTGTGGGGTCTGTATTAAATTCATTTGTAATCTCGTCTAATTTCTCGGTCGCCTCATGGAGTAGCGTGCTCGAGGTGGTTTTTAGTCTATTTATGCGTGTTGTCAGTAGGGTCCTAACGTGCAGTTTGAATGATTCCCAGACCATTCCCACAGAAGCGGTGTATCTGTTGGTGTTAAAGAAATGTTGCCACTCACCAGGTATGTCTTCCTGATCCCCCAGAGCCGACAGCCAAAAGGGATGGTGGTGCCACAACCTAGGCCTCGTCGGCGGGGATAGTATCAAAGAGGCCCAACATGGGGCGTGATCGGACAGGGACCTAGTGTGATAACCTGAATCTGTTAGTAAAGGGAGTAGAATGTTTGAGGTGAGTATCATATCTATGCGTGACATGGAGGAGTGTGACGCAGAAAAGCAGGAAAATGCTCTATCACCCGGGTGCTGATGTCTCCACGTGTCTGTAAGAGAGAATTCTGTTAGTGTGCGTCCAAGTCTGGTAGTGTTGGTGGGCTGAGCGTCCCGGTTCACCTGTAACCTGTCCGCGGATGGATCTAATACCATATTAAAATCCCCAAGCCAAATGGCTGGTAGTAAGGGGTGTTTGGTCATATAAAGAAGGCCCTCATTGATCAAAGTGGAGGTGTACGGTGGGGGTATATAAAACGCCAGTATAAGGTATTGAGTACCTGATATGGTGCAGTGCAGGAAAATAAATCTGCCCTGAGGGTCAGTCTTTACTGATATACAGCTGAATGGAGTGGTCTTAGCTATTAGGATAGAAACCCCCCGTGAGTATGGGGTGTGGGTGGCATGATAGGACCAACCTATCCACGGGCGTTTTAAGGCGCTCTGAAGTTGTCCAGTGAAATGCGTCTCAAAACAATAATGGCAGCACGATAGGATTTAAGGCAACCAAAAATCGCAGATCATTTAATTTTATCTCTAATCCCTCTAACATTCCAAGTTAGGAACTTTATGCTAGTCATGCTTAAGTTGTTTAAAATTATTGAGACGCATGTCACTAAGGTGTGCCCGAGACACAGACACCCACCACCCCCACCATCCGGAAGTCCCCCAGCCATACAGTCGCAAATTATGCCTTATAAAGTATCCATCAGTACTTTCTAATGTGCCAGACATTAATAACCATATAAACAACAATTAACATTTCCCCTCCCCCTCCCTGCCCTCCACCTCCCAAACTTGGTTGGGGCATACATCCCAAAACCTGTGCGATTGTGCAAGAGTAGCTGTCCACTCACATAGACAAATACAGCTCGCACCATCTTAACCTTCGTCCACTGAGGGCACAATACCGCTTTAATTAGCAGAGCACATGCCGCCAGTGAAGGCGAACAAACGCTGGTGTAAAATTAGCAATGCAAGTAACAGACGGCATTACTTAGCAGTGGTCGGTATATAAGTATTCCTAACCGACCACTCCGCCGTGATATATAGTAATCATACATGACATGTCTAAAAACTGGTTACTAAAAGAAAAAGGAAAAATAACAACTCAAAGTGACATATGTCCTCCCCTCCCATCCCTCAGAAAACTGAAAAGGGCATTTCTGGCAAGGATGTGAGCATGTGAAAATATAGTCTGCCAGCCGGGTCCATGCATAGAGAAAAGAAAAAATTTGGCTTATGCACATCACAGACTCACAAAGTTGGAATGATCTAAGGCAGATCCTTTTGGTTGTGCAAACCCTGAGTTCCTCAGATGTGTGGGGTAAAACATCCCATACACATGTTGGCCTCATGTAAAGCATAGAAACCCTTTGTAGATACAGTATGGAAGTCACTGTTCGCGGGGAGAGAGAAGTAAATAAGGCAACTTACAGACACCAAAGCCGCAGAGCTGAGAGTCTAGCTGGCGGGATGATTCCTCTCCGCTTCACGCTGATCCAGCCAAGCCACTGCCTGGGTTGGGTCTTCAAAGAAATGTGCACGGTCCTCTCCCACTACCCGAAGGCGGGCCGGAAACAACATTGCATACTTTAGGTTATGGATCCTTAGGCACCGTTTAACCTCTCCAAAGCGAGCCCGCTGTTTTTGAACCTCTGCAGAGAAATCCGGGAAGGCCATCACATGTCCCGATTGGAACGGTATATTCCCCTTGGTTCTTGCAAGGCGGAGAATGGCATCTCGGTCCCTGAAGTTCAGTAGCTTTGCTATGAATGTGTGCAGCGGTGCTCCTTCAGGGGGGCGGCGGGCAGGCATTCGGTGGGCACGTTCCACGACGAATGTAGTAGAAAAGGCCTCTCTGCCATACGCAGTGATGAGAAGCTTTTCCAAAAAGGTGGCTGGGTCAGGGCCCTCCGAGCCCTCCGGCAGGCCAATGAACCGTATGTTAGATCTGCGGGCCCGATTCTCAAGCTCGTCGTGTTTCTGAGCGAGTTGTTGGAGTTGCTGCTGCATATCCTCCTGGCAATGTTGTAGGGGGTGAATTATGTCCTCCGCGACTTATCCTGGTCTCCGTTTCCGTGACCCGTTCCCGAATCTTAGTCATGTGCTGGCGAATCAGTGAAATGTCCACCTTCACTTCCTCTATCTTCGAAGTTAATGTGGCTTGGCATAGCGAGATCACCTCCAGGACTTTAGTGGTGTCGGCCGCCTCATGTTCTGCCTGTTGAGCGGCAGGAGATGTTGCCGAGGCGCCATCTTGTCCCTCCAGGTCCCGGTCTACTCGGCGGTACCTGTCTAGGGAAGAGGATGACGCGTTGCTTCTCTTCGGTGGAGACATGTTAGTCCAGGAGCGGCTGAAGTAGTTACCCCCGATAGAGAGAGAGGAGACATTGCTGAAACTGGCAGAAAAAGGAGAGTCTAACAGATATAGGTGGTAAACGGTGAAGCAGCCTGGTCCATCTGGAAAGCACAGCTCATCCTGAAACCACTGAAGAGATCACACAGCACAGAGGCATAGTAGCAGTACCGGAACAACACCACCCCAAGGCACCCACTCTGTCGCTCGGTACCCCTGTAGGGGTGTTTGTTTCTGGTGAGTGGGGGAGCACTGGGGGGCAAGCACTTCAAGTCACCGTTTCAGAAGTACACACAGAAGTCACTGCTTTTTACTGCTGTTCCTGAGGTCGAATCACTGTATATATATTGAACTTTGCTTATATATCATCTTGCTATATGAACACTCTGGTCTTGAATGGATTATATATTTTAAGAGGCCCATTAATTTTTAAAACTACAGCTGTAAAAACATTTTCTATATATAACATTTTATGTATGATTTTCTGTGGGAATTAATATTTATCAGATTTCGGAACATCAATAGAGATCCTATTATTGCTACACTGGTTAATAATTCTGAGAGCCACACACTGGAGTCCGCACTAACACTTTATTTTCACATAAGGTTGTTCTTTTTTAAAAAATTTTTGACTTTTACCAGGCGCCATATTGTCACAATACTTATGAATCTTGGGGTCAATTTTATTTTTTATTTATTAGCTTTATAGAATTGGGTAGAGATAAATTAGCACATGCACTTGACACTTTATTCCATATAAGGTTTTCACCTAATAGGTATTTTTTCCCCTTAGTAGGCGCCATACTGTCACAATACTTTTCAACTCTGGGGTTATTTTAATTTAAACAATTAATTTTTATTTTAATTAAAACAATTAACTTTTATAGAACTATATTTTTTTCACTATTTTCACATAAGTTACCCAATTTTTAACATATGAGGCAACTTTTTTCACTGAGGTGTTAGGAGAGTAATCCTTTATTATTTATCACCATTTTTTCACATATATAGTTACTCTTTTGGTTTAGACCGTAATAAGGTACACAGTGATGGAGCTCCCAAGTGTTTGAATGTAGTGAATGTAGCTCTTATTCAACCTATCACGAATTGTTTTACATATTAGGGCAGCGCCATCTGTACTCCCATATTATCCACTATATTTACATAATTAGACCCCTGTGGGGAACTAATTAGGGAGAGGCAGCAGCTCTGTCATAGTCCTAAGCGCGGATTTATCTACTTATACCCTCGATATGGGCCAGTTTGCCGGTAAGAGATGTGCAGGATATCGCTGACAGGATAGATCACTAGCGGAGCTCTGCTCAGATGCGTCCGCTCACATTGCCGTCCAGGCCACGCCCGTCACATGGGATCCACAGTGTTCCCTTTTACATCAGAGTCCACAGTGTTCCCTTTTATATCAGGGTCCGAAAAAAATTCCCCCTTGCACTCCTAAAGTGGAACCTTGCAGATTCTGATGTAAGGAGTAACTCTGTGCTAGGTTATATTAACCTGACCTTCATGTAAAAAGAAGGTTTTTTTTCCTTTTGTTATACCTTAAGCACATTGCTAATTGCATTAGCTACATGTTTGTAGCATAAATAGTGGTATTTGAACTGCAAAATTTAATTTTGGCAAGTTTTCTAAACTGTTAGTAAAAAAAAAAAAAATAAAAAAAAATAAAAAAAGGCTTTGTCAGTACATTTTATGTGTCATGCCAGTAAAAAATTGCATTAGCTACATGTTTGTAGCATAAATAGTGGTATTTGAACTGCAAAATTTAATTTTGGCAAGTTTTCTAAACTGTTAGTAAAAAAAAAAAAAAAAGGCTTTGTCAGTACATTTTATGTGTCATGCCAGTAAAAAAATTGGCCCTGCCAGTAAATTTTAGATGGCATGTCAGTAAATTTCACTTCGGGAGAATGTCACTTCCACAAGTATTTACAAATGTATGCAACTTAGACCTTAAACTTGAGATGACAAAAGCAGATTAGTTAGATTTTTTGTTGACTAGCTTCAAAGTGTGCTGGGAACCTCTAAAATGATCCGTAGATCTACAGCTATAGGCAGCTAAATGTTGGAACACTGATGTAGAAAGTGGTAGAAAATCTCTCCAGTAGGTGCACAGGTATCAATAAATACATAGAAATGTTCTAACAGTTTACCTGCTTCTAAACATTACGTTTTTTTTATATTGCCATCTCATTGTCCTCATTGGTGCAATTTTGCCTAACCTCCTGCACCTAAGACTTGTCACCAGGACAGCAAGTGAGGGGAAATCTACCCAAAAAGAACACTGCAATACAACCTTAAAGACATTCTAAACCTACCCAACTGGATCTGATCTTTAAATAATGGAATAAGCTAATGCTGGTATGTTCTACATGTATCTCACACAGTCACATATATTAATCTAGTGTGTATGTATACAGTATAGTTTTTTACATGTTTTTTCTGTTGTATGGAATCATATGTACTGTATACTCAAAATGCACAATTGTTTAACTGTTGTCACAGCTCCTGGTCTTAAAAAAGAGGATTTCAAATTTTTCTACAAAAACGTTCACATTGTGTGACTATGGCTCAGTGCTGCTTGTTTTCAAAGGAAAGAATTCTGAAATGTATGTTTAAGGTGGTCAGTTCTGTGATGTGTTCTGTTTACATGACTGATCAGCTGTTCTGCACGACTGCAGTGTGCTCGGTTTATTAGGTCAAAAAAGTAAAATGATCTGTCATGGCTTAGTGACAGGTTCAGTGATTGATGCTAGGGTGGCGGATATTATGAAGAAACAACATATGCATTACCACTAAGGTTAATCTACAACGTAAAGAATTACCCAAGACCAGTAAGTATTAAAACTTAGAATAAAATATTCAATCCTGTTCCTAAAAATAATGTCTTGCTCTAAAATCTTTTCTTTGGGTATCTGAATACAATTATTACAAATTCTATATCAAATTGTTGACTCTCATACACTATTATTTTTTACCAGACAAATTGGGTGATCCTGTACCTTGCGTGATCCTGATTCTTTAATCCCTACCCTGCCCCTCACAAAACCTGCCTTGTTTATCCCCTCCCTAAAAAAAAAAGAAGAAAGGTATTGCCTGGATCAACCAATTAATTAATTTTATAAATGGTCGTTTTAACGGGTGAGTATCAAACAATCATGCAGGCCTAAGTCTGCATGCAGTTCCAGTTGCCCTATGTACCAAATTGCAAAAAACAAAAGAGAAAAGATTCTCTTAAAGAGGGTCAGCAAAGAACACTGATGTTGATACAAAAACCAGCTTTATTAATTACCTAATTATAAACCAAATTGAAATACAAAAAAGTGAAAAATCAGCAATGGAGACTGACGGTTACCACAAACCAATTAAAATTGGACAACGTTGTCACAGGGGGTGATTCAAAAACATGTGGGAGCCGCGGTTACACATCCACTCATACACATCATACACACCACTTGTATACTGATAAGGTATAATAAACAATGAAATTAGTCCTGCCCAATTGGAGTATCAATTGTAAGTAACAATTAGCAAAAATGCAGTGTCCAGTATGGTAGGGGCGGATCATATACCAATATCTGGGATGTGGGTGGATGGACGATCTGGCTATGGGTTGGGTGTAATGTTGTTGTACACAGAAAGATCGATCTCATGAAGAGTTAGCCTTACACAGATATTGCACAAACACTGTATGCATGACAGCTGTTAGGTAGGTTGCAGATGTAACCATGTCCAGGTTCCAGTAAGGGAAGATATAGATTATGCTGCACAAGCAGCAAAATGTATGTCCATGGAGACAAAAATAGAAAGGTGCAAGGAAAACTGACATACGTTTTGAAGGTGCTGAATGAAGTGGAAGGGTCTCACCAGCCGCAGTAACACCGTCGTCAGATTTGCAATAAGTCCTTAATTCCTGAGTCTCTACATGGATAGGTGCCGCTGTGATGGTACAAGTGAATTCCAGAGTAAGGAACCGTTGCTTGTTGTAAAGCCACTGTAGGGCGGATGTCTCAGTATAATGAGATGTTAGTAGGGGAGACAGGCATCAGCTGTTGAGTTGTGCAAACATAGGCCGGATCGAATTGCCAGATCGAATTGCGCGCGGCTCCCAGTGACGTGCTGACGTCACACCGCTGACGCGTTTCACCAGCCAATGGACGCTGGTTTCCTCAGAGCGAGGAGGGGTCTATGGTGAAAGGCTTAAATAGGTACTGGAGGATGCAATTCCTACTTCTATCCACCAGATGTCACCATCCAAACCCCTCAATAGTGAAAGACTTAAATAGGTACTAGAGGATGCGATTCCTGCTTCTATCCACTAGATGTCACCATCCAAACCCCTCACGTGTAAGACATTCAGCAAAGGAAAAAACGTACATATTAAGCACAGGAATAAACTAATAGGGATAGCGATTGAAAGAGATTGTGATATAATGACTTGTAAAAAATAGCCATAGAAAGAGTGGAGAAGTTGATTATACATGATAATGACTGTATTGGAAGTTCACCCAAAAGTTTAGGGAAAAGCTATTATTTCTCTAAAAAGGGTTTGAAACTACATTCTGTGTTTAACCCCTTAGGGGCTAAGGAATCTAAATAGTACGTCCACATTTTCTCCTTTTGAAGGAGAATAGTGTCAAAATCCCCTCTTCTAGGGGGTAAATTCAGCACATAAATCCCTTTAACTTTAAGGCCCCTTGGATTACTGTCGTGGAATTTGGCAAAATGTACTGGAATAGGTCGGTCATCTTCTTTATTCTTTTTCTTATTCCTAATACCACTGATGTGCTCGCCAATCCGGATTCTGAGTTGGCGTTTAGTCTTTCCTATGTAATTTTTATTACAAGGACACGTGAGTATATATATGACACGTGTCGTTGAACAGTTGATGAATTGTTTAATTTGATAATGCCTACCTCCTCTCGGGTTGGCAAACTCATCAGTGTGATGCACATATTTGCATATGTTACAATGTCCACATGCATGCATACCTGGAGGGGGTTTTCTCTCGGTAAGCCAATTTTTATTGATGGTTCTGGTGTATTCTGAATGGACTAGAACATCACCCAAGTTCCGTGCCCTTTTAGCTGTAAGTAATGGTTTGGGGCTAATTAAATATGTAATTAGGGGTGCCGATTTAAGGATGTGCCAGTGTCTGTTAAGGATCTCCTGGACTTTTGTCCATTGTGAACCAAACCTGGTGATAATTCTAGGGAAGTCACTTGCTAATTTTTCAGGTTCTGGAGTATTTTTCTGTGTAGTTAGGAGGTTTTCACGTTTCATTTCTAATGCATTGTTTTTGGCTTTTTTAAGGGAATTATGTGAAAACCCTCTTTTTCTGAACCTATTGTACATCTCATGTGCTTCAGATAGAAATTGCTCCTCCTCTGAGCAATTTCGCCAGATCCTTAAAAATTGTCCCGTTGGTATCCCTTTTATTAGGGACTTCGGATGATGGCTCTGTGCCAAGAGGAGGGTGTTTGCTGCTGTTTCCTTTCGGAACGTACTAGTTACTATCTGATCACCGCATCTAGTGATTTGTAAATCAAGGAAAGAGAGGGCATCAGCAGAATAGGAATAAGTTAAATGGATATTCCTTTCGTTAGTATTTAGTAGGGACATAAATTCCTCAAGTTGTTCTGTTGTGCCCTCCCATACCATGAGTACATCGTCGATGTACCTTAACCACAACGCACAGTGGTCAAGGTACATCGAGGACTTGTATACCTCCTCCTCCTCCCAGAGGCCGAGGTGGAGACATGCGTATGAAGGGGCCCACGGAGCACCCATACTGGTGCCTCTCACCTGTTGATAGAATCTCCCAAGGAATTAAAAGAAGTTGTTACCTAACATGAATTCGAGTATATCAATAATGAACTCATTATGGGCTCCCAATAGGGGGTAATAAATGTCAAGAAAGGTTTTTGTTGCTTGGATACCCCAATAGTGGGGAATCGATGTATATAAGCTTTCGACATCTATTCCCACCAAAAGGGCATTTGGTGACAAGGAGAAATGAGATAGTTTAGAGAGTATGTCTCTGCTATCACGGACGAAGGACCGTAGTTTTGTTACCATATCTTTGATCATCGAGTCCACAAATTTACCAGCTCTCTCAAGGGGACCATTGATAGCTGAAACAATTGGTCTCCCAGGAGGGTTTGTTAGCGATTTATGTAATTTGGGGATTATGTAGAAAGTTGGGATAGTAATAACATCAGCTCTGAGGTATAGATATTCCTTTTTAGTAAGTAAACCAGCTTCCATAGCTATTTTTAACTTGGTGTTAAGAGTTTCTATCAGGGCTGGGAATGGGGTACCTGTCAGTTTTTGATAGGTAGAGGTATCATTTAATAGTCTAAAGGCGTCATCCTCATAGATTTTTTCACTGGGTAGGACCACATTACCGCCCTTATCACTTCTTTTTATCACCAGGTTAGGGGCTTCCAGTAATTCTTTTAGTGCTTTTTTCTCAGAGCTGGTCAAGTTATTTGATCCCAGCCAATCCCAGTTAATCCTTCCGAGATCAAGTTTAACCTGATCTAGGAATAATTGAAGCCATTTGTGCTTTGATAGGGGTGGCATTTTTGTGGACTTGATCCTCAAATTAGATTTCCTTCTGATTGGGTGGCTGTTTTCAGTTTCAGAGTCGCTACTGGCGTTTTCCTCTAATAAAGATATTAAGTTATTGATAGCCTCATTTTCATCCTTGTCAAAATTGGGATCGGGGGTAGATCTATTGTCAGGGTCACTATGATGCCAAAGTTTAAAGAGAACCTTTCTAAGGAATAAATTTATGTCTTTAAACACTTCGAATTCGTTCATGGGCGCAGTGGGGGAGAAGGATAGTCCTTTTTGAAGAAGTTTTAGATGATTAGAATCCAGTTGAAAATCAGATAAGTTAACAATGCTCATATCCGTGGAGGTTGAGCTAGAGATTCCATTTAGCGTCTTTTCTGACTCCTTAGTCACCCACTGCGTCGATTCTGGGTTGTGTTTCGATCCTTTCCTCTTCCTTCTACGTTTACGTTTCCTATTTCCCTGAGATGACTCTTGTCTACTGATTGGTTTGGGCAATCTGCTGATAAGTTGCCCTGAGGTTCCTCTAAAAAAGTGACAGATTTTATAGGAGTGTCCTTATCAAGGTCACTATCTGAAGAGGAGCCTATTCTATTCCTGCTGGTGCGTCGTGAATGTCTAGAATTTCTTGAGGAGGATCTACTTCTATTGGGCAAAGTGGGGTTAAAGATATCCCCCCTTTCAAAATCAGTAATATTTTGTCTAAATTTTTCCTGTTTGGTATGTTTAAGATTTTTTTGTATTCTTTCTATTTCTTTCTTAATAAACTCGTTATTCTTTTCAAAATCAGGTTCGTTTTTATGAGGTTCCAGGGCCTTTGCACTTATCTCTAATTCTTCTTTGATTTCCTCAAGTTGTGTTTCTTCTTCTAGAACTATAATTTTCATTAAGGCTAATGCCGCGTACACACGAGCGGACTTTCTATCCTACTTGGTCCGGCACACTTTCCGACGGACTTTGTCCGCCAGGTGCGCCGGACTTTAAAACGAACGGACTTGCCCACACACGCCGGGATTTTCCGGCGGGCTAAGTCCGCCCGTCTTTCCGACGGACTTTCGCCGGAGTTCCGGCGGACTTTCAGAATGAACGGACTTGCCCACACACGGACAAGTCCGTTCATTTTGAACGTGACTCAGGTGCGACGGGACTAGAAAAGGATGTCAATCTTGCCGCTTTTATCGGCTAGATTGACACCTTGCGAGCCCCGTCGCGGGGCATACCAGGCCCTTAGGTCTGGTATGGATTATAAAGGGGAACCCCGCTACGCCGAAAAAACGGCGTGGGGTCCCCCTAAAATCCATACCAGACCCCGATCCGAGCACGCAGCCTGGCCGGTCAGGAAAGGGGGTGGGGACGAGCGAGCGCCCCCCCCCTCCTGAACCGTACCAGGCCGCATGCCCTCAACATGGGGGGTGGGTGCTTTGGGGGAGGGGGGCGCCCTGCGCCCCCCCCCAAAGCACCTTGTCCCCATGTTGATGAGGACAAGGGCCTCTTCCCGACAACCCTGGCCGTTGGTTGTCGGGGTCTGCGGGCGGGGGCTTATCGGAATCTGGGAGCCCCCTTTAATAAGGGGGCCCCCAGATCCCGGCCCCCCACCCTATGTAAATGAGTATGGGGTACATGGTACCCCTACCCATTTACCTAGGAAAAAAGTGTAAGTAATAAAACACACTACACAGGTTTTTAAAATATTTTATTAAACAGCTCCGGGGGGGGGATCTTCCTCCGGCTTCGGGGGTCTTCTTCCGGCTTCGGGGGTCCCTCCGCTTCATCTTCTCCCGGCGTCCGGTTGGTTCTTCTCCGCTCTCCGGCCTCTTCTCCCGGTGTCGCAGGTCTTCGGCCGGCCCCTCCACTCTCTTCATGTAGCTCTATTGCGAGCGGAGGTCCGGACTTCTGGGCTTCTGGGCTTCTTGGCTTCTCTTCTCTTCCCCCAGATGTTGACACGACGCTCTCTCCGGCTGGACTGGTCTCTGAGGGCTGCGTTGTGACTTATATAGGCGGAGACCCCGCCCCCATATGATGTCACAGTCCCTGGGCATGCTGGGACTGTGACGTTTTAGGGGGCGTGGTCGACCACGCCCCCTAAAACGTCACAGTCCCAGCATGCCCAAGGACTGTGACATCAAAAGGGGGCGGGGTCTCCGCCTATATAAGTCACAACGCAGCCCTCAGAGACCAGTCCAGCCGGAGAGAGCGTCGTGTCAACATCTGGGGGAAGAGAAGAGAAGCCAAGAAGCCCAGAAGCCCAGAAGTCCGGACCTCCGCTCGCAATAGAGCTACATGAAGAGAGCGGAGGGGCCGGCCGAAGACCTGCGACACCGGGAGAAGAGGCCGGAGAGCGGAGAAGAACCAACCGGACGCCGGGAGAAGATGAAGCGGAGGGACCCCCGAAGCCGGAAGAAGACCCCCGAAGCCGGAGGAAGATCCCCCCCCGGAGCTGTTTAATAAAATATTTTAAAAACCTGTGTAGTGTGTTTTATTACTTACACTTTTTTCCTAGGTAAATGGGTAGGGGTACCATGTACCCCATACTCATTTACATAGGGTGGGGGGCCGGGATCTGGGGGCCCCCTTATTAAAGGGGGCTCCCAGATTCCGATAAGCCCCCGCCCGCAGACCCCGACAACCAACGGCCAGGGTTGTCGGGAAGAGGCCCTTGTCCTCATCAACATGGGGACAAGGTGCTTTGGGGGGGGGGCGCAGGGCGCCCCCCTCCCCCAAAGCACCCACCCCCCATGTTGAGGGCATGCGGCCTGGTACGGTTCAGGAGGGGGGGGGCGCTCGCTCGTCCCCACCCCCTTTCCTGACCGGCCAGGCTGCGTGCTCGGATCGGGGTCTGGTATGGATTTTAGGGGGACCCCACGCCGTTTTTTCGGCGTAGCGGGGTTCCCCTTTATAATCCATACCAGACCTAAGGGCCTGGTATGCCCCGCGCTCGCCGCAATAGGAAGATTTGTTTTTCCTATTGCAGCGAGCGCGAGATGCAATACCATCCCCTCGTGTCGTATTTGGTCTGTCGGACCAGCCTACACACGAGCGGGCTTTCCGTCGGACCAGCACACACACGAGCGGACTTTCCGCCCGAAACTGAGTCCGACGGAAAGATTTCAAACATGTTTAAAATCTAGGTCCGGCGGGCTTTTGGGAAGAAGTCCGCCGGAAAAGTCCGCCGCCGCCCACACACGGGCGGATTGTCCGGCACACTCTGGTCCGCCGGACCAAGTATGCCGGAAAGTCCGACCGTGTGTACGCGGCATAAGCCTCTGTTTAAGCATTCCTTTTTCCATACCTCCAAGAATCTAGGGGTATGGAGATGTTCTGCAGGGACGATTCTCTCCCTCAAGCCCCTAGGGATGATATTATGAGATATATGTGATTTTAAAGAGGAAATATCCCATTTACGGTTCAGGAATTTAATCATAAGCTTTTTGTGATTTTTGAAAAGTTTACGTGTTGATTCCCCTGTTTCTTCACTCTTTCCATCAGTAGAAAAGGCAGTATTAATTTTGTCATCCAATCCCCTCCCTACCCCCTGTTTTTTTTCATTTTAAATCATTTTGTTTGTAATTTGAAAGGAACAACGGTTCCCCTAACAGGTTTATACCTGCTGGGTCATTTATACTTGATCCGTAAACAATTAAATACTCTGAAAATTATTAATTGTATCACGACTGTTGGCAAGTATTTTCCTACTTTAATGCCCTGTACACATGACCGGTTTTGCCATCGGAATAAACTCTGAAGGTTTTTCCAACGGAGTTCCGACGGAATTCTGCTCAAGCTGTCTTGCATACACACGGTCACACCAAATACCGACCGTCCAGAACGCGGTGACATACAACACGTACGACCAGAAAACGGAAGTTCAAGCCAGTAGCCAATAGCTTCCGTCTCATACTTGCTTCAGAGCATGCGTTGTTTTTGGTGTGTCAGAACAGCATACAGACGAGCGTTTTTTCCGATAGTAATTTGTTCCGTCTGAAAAATATAGAACATGTTCTCTATTTAAGTCCATCTGAATTTTCGACAGAAAAAGTCCGATGGGGCATACACACGGTCGGCATATACGATGAAAAGCTCCCATCGGACTCTTTCTGTCGGAAATTCTGCTTGGGTGTATGCGGCATAAGACCTGATTACTTTTGTAATGCTTTACAATTGTGTATTTTTGTGTGGATACACCTATAGCTTGTATGTCTAAACTATACTTAAATAACTCATGTCTTCTCTTCATAAAACAAAATAAACATAATACACAAAAAACATAGAATAAAGCAGTATTACTGTATAAAAAAACAAAAACTTTTAAATGTTGAGAAACTGAGAATGATATTGTAAGGGTCCTTTCACACTGGGGCGGTTTGCAGGCGCTATTGTGCTAATAATAGCGCCTGCAAACCGACCCGAAAGTGCTGCTGCTTTAATTCCAGTGTGAAAGCCCCGAGGGCTTTCACACTGGAGCGGTGCGCTAGCAGGACGGGAAAAAAAGTCCTGCTAGCAGCATCTTCGGAGCGGTGAAGGAGCGGAGTGTATAACGCTCCTTCACCGCTCCTGCCCATTGAAATCAATGGGACGGCGCGGCAATACCGGCTGCAAAGTGCCTCTGCAGAGGCGCTTTGCGGTGGTTTTAACCCTTTCTCGGCCGCTAGCAGGGGGTAAAACCGCCCCGCTAGCGGCCGCATACCGACGATAAAGCGCCGCTAACAATATCGGCGCTTTACCGCCGACGCCGCCCCCGCCCCAGTGTGAAAGGGCCCTAACTGCACAAAACAATGGACAGAAGAGAAACACACAAACTAATAAAGGCTTCGGTAGTAGTTCAGTGAACCTTGATCTGATGGGATCCATGTACAGCTAAGCTAGGTCTTTACCAACTTTTTGTCATAAATGGCTGATTTCCTGTCCCTCTTGCGTTACCATCTTAAATTTCTACATTGTGCTCCAATTAAATGGTTTAATTTGAAAAATATAGAGCAGCACAAAGTACAACTTAAGACAATAGCAAGACTTCCAGGTTCTTTGCACGACCATTAAAGAAATGTATGGACATATACTGTGGTACAAAATAAGAAAAATAATATCTGATAATAGCAATAGGACCACCTAGAAATAGGAGGTATTTCTTGCAAAATAATAACTTTTGGGTCAATAGTGAGTATATGTTGTAGCTCTGCTCCTAGTTCTGGGTCAAGTCGTGATTCCAGCTATGATGTCACCAAGAATGTTTGTAAAGAAACACTAGAAGTGAAAGGACTTTGACATGGACATTCATTGTACTGTTCATTTAAGCACAAGAGAATCCATTTTGTTCTCACTGTTGAAATGTGTTCTGTAACCTTCACCTAACACACAGACACTTCTCCTACTAAACGCTCTCTACTCCCCCCTCCCTTTTCAAGGTTTTACTTTTGCAATTGTTCTATTCGCTAGTTTTTAATAATATATTTCTATTTGTTAGCTTTTAATAACATATTGCTATTTGTTACTTTTTAATAACATCTCACACCACCCCTTTCTTATCTATGTATAAAATAACATGTAATAATAAATTTTTCACTGAACGGACATTTTAAACACAGTGATTGAGTCCTGTGAATCTGTTCCTGCAGCTGCAGTATTAACTTTGTTTTAGAGTCCCAATCAGAAATCAGTCATATCAGTCTTGGCGAGTCATAACAGGAGTTTGGCAGAGTCTCCAGAAGGAACCGCGCTTCGATCGGGATCATCGGGAAACGCAGACCTCAAATGCCGGCTAGGTAAGCTGCCCTTAAGCTTGCTATATTTCTGCCTTTTCCTATGTATCCTATCTGTCGGTTCTCAAGGAAACCAGACCACTCTCGGACCTTTCTGGTTGGGTAACGTGTGTGTGTGTGAATGTGTTTGTGTCCCCCTTCACGGGTTGGACTGTGTGTGGATAGGGAAAATCCTCTGCAGTTCCCTGCGTTGACTCCTTGTGGGCGACCTGGGTCAGAGGCGCATGGTAGGGTCAGATAAAACTCACAGAGAAGAGAAGAGACGAGGAGGGTCTCTTAATGAGTGTTTTGTCTATTGTCATAAACCCCTTCTATCCACGTAGATAAGTGGAGACTATTCTTGTAAATCTGCAGATTTGCTGTACTATTTGTTTTAGAGGCAAGAGGGTATAGGCACAAGTAGAGAAGAGAGAAGACTGGCCAGTCATTATGGGCATTAAATTAATTAAGGGAATGAAGGGAGAGAGGCCTTCAGAAAATGCCCAGCGCAAGATGAGCGCTAGAGAATATATGAACCGAAGGTACGGTTCTGCCTATACTGAGCCCCTAGATAAATGGGTAGAATGGACAAAGGGAACAGCTAAACCTTTAAAATCTGAAGGGACTTTTGATTTAAAAGTATGGCAAACTTTTCTGCACGATTATGGCCCACTACTGTGCAGTGAAGGAACGTGGAGAATAGCTTGCACATGGGAGACAGAAGCTAAAGTAGCAAATCAAACTGGCTTGACGGAGATATTTAATAAAAGTACTGCCCAAATTTACTACGTTTGGCCAGAAGACTCTGTAGAGGAGGACCCCCCACCTTATGTGGCTGCCAGTTTGGCTTTAAGGGGACCATGCACAAAAGCAAAAGAATTAGATTACATGGAACACACAAAAGATGAGCTATGCAATATAGTAGAGAGCAGAAGTTTAACAGCCCCATATCAACCTACAAAGAGGGATTTGGCTCGTATCCTAGAGACAGATGATTGGCATAAATCAAAAGGCACATATGCAAACCTGGATCTCTCTGAACTTAAGGCTTTGGCCAGAGAAAGAGAGATAGAGTCTGAACTTCCGGAGCAAACCATAATTTCCAAATTGTGGCAGCAAGATGAAGAGAGAAGGAAGGGAGATGCCAGCCCTTCTGCCCCTGGCATAGAGAAATCTGTTGCAGTTTATCCTGTCAGAACCCAATTAGTTTTTGAAGGTGATGCTGTTGACAGTAAGTCTCAAATTAAATGGCATGTACCTTTTAGTCCCCAAGATATGAGAGCCATATTAGAAGGATTGGGAGATCCTAGAAAGAATCCAATTGGGTTTGCAAACAAACTTAGTGCTGCACAGGAAGCATATGAGGCTTCTGCTACTGACATTCATCAGCTTCTTATTAAAGCAGTGGGAAGCAACATGTCTGGCTATATACTTAAAGAATGTGGTGTAGACGTCAAAAATCTAGGTAAGATGGTTAGTGGACGGGAGGTTTGTGGACGGGACGGGAGGTTTGTGAGAAATTGAAGGAAAATTCATTAAAATAGAGGAAGAGAAGGCGGGAGAAACTGCAAGTCCATCTACACAACTGGTGAAACAAAGGTTTCTTGATGGTTTAATACCCCAGTTGAAAGAAAAGTTGTTCACAGCAAGGCCTGAGGCAGGCAATATGTCTATTCGAGACGTCCTGCCTATCCTGTTGTCCATAGAAAACAGGATTAACCAAAAAGACAGCAAACCCAAGGTAATGTACATGGGGAAGCAGAGAGGAAAAGGAAGAGGAAGAGGCAAAGGCAATTTCAGAAATCATGGCAATCGGGGACCAATTATATGCTACAATTGTGATGTGATTAGCAAACATAGACTACACTCCTACAGGAGTCCAAGTGGTCAGTAGTCTATCAGGAGAAGTTTTAAATTCTGCCTGTGGAGTATTTTTAATCCAAGACTCCACTCTGCCATTTCCACCAGAATTGAAAGTGATTCCCGCTGAATTATGGGCCACCAGCAAATATGATGTAGGTCTGCTGGATTGCACCCCAGTCATGATAAAAATTAAACCAGGAGCCCATCTCCCACAGATTAAACAGTACCCACTGAGTATTGCTCAGACTGAGGGGATAAAGGATCAAATCACTCAACTGAAAGCAGCAGGGGTTGTTGTACCAATTAAGTCCCAGGTCAATACACCCCTGTTCCCAATTGCAAAGAAGCCAGACAAGAAGGGTGGGCAGGTGACATATCGCATGGTGCATGATTTGAGAGCCATTAACAATATAATAGAGGCAGATACCCCAATCGTGCCCAACCCCCGCACTTTACTAAGTGGAATACCTGCCTCCAGCACCTGCTTTACAGTGATTGATCTTGCAAATGCTTTCTTTTCGGTGCCCCTGCACCCAGATTGCTGGCACCTTTTTTCATTTACCCATGATGCCCAAAAGTTAGCATGGACAAGATTGCCCCAAGGCTGTGTGAGTAGCCCCTCTGAATATAATACTGCGTTAAAGCAAGTATTGGACCAATGGTCCCCCTCACACCCAAACACAGTTTTGCTTCAGTACATAGACGATTTGCTTATTTGTTCTGATACAAAGGACATTTGTAGCAGAGAAACAGTAAGCCTTCTCCTGTTTCTCTATAACAGTAACAACAAAGTTAGCAAAGATAAGCTACAATACTGCCAAGAGAAAGTGATCTTCCTGGGTCACTGCATTTCACATGGAATCCGTCACCTAACCCCAGATCGAGTTAAAACTCTACAAAACTTTGAAAAACCAAGAAATGTCCGGCAACTACGTGCCTTCCTGGGGTTAGTGGGATATTGTAGGGACTGGATTCCAAATGCATCAGAACTTATGGCTCCTCTATATGAGGCTACCACTAGAAACCCTTTCAAACTCACATGGGACAATGAATTGCAGATGAAGGAGCTTATTAAAATTTTGTCTGAAGCGCCCGCCATTGGACTTCCTGACTATACTAAGACTTTCTCGTTGTTCTGTCATGAAGTCAATGGATTTGCTGCAGGTGTACTCACCCAGCTACATGGAGACAAACAGAGGCCTGTGATGTATGTATCAGCCTCATTAGACCCTGTCATCAAAGGCTCCCCCAGTTGTATGCGAGCCATAGCAGCCTGCATTTTGCTGCTAGACAAAGTAACGGAGCTTGTACTAGATTCTGCTCTGATCCTGTATGTGCCACATGCAGTACAGGAAATCATGAATCAAGTAAATACTAGACATGTGTCTGCCAGTAGATTTGACAAGTACCAGTCTGCTCTTTTTGCTCCATCAAATTTAACAATCAAACGATGTGTTACTTTAAATCCGGCTACTCTTCTTCCTATAATTGATGAGGAAGATGCAACAAATGGTACTGATGTAGAACCTGAGAGTTTTTCTCATGATTGTATGGCTCTTATGGAGGTAGAAAGGGCCTCTGTCACACCAGCAAAAGATGAGCCCTTATCAGATTGTGACACACACTTATTCGTAGATGGTTCCAGATTTTACACTGACGATGGTCAGCCACACACAGGGTTTGCTGTAACCACTACAGACACCATTTTACATCAGGAAGCATTGAAACCCCAGATGTCAGCACAGGAAGCGGAGTTGTATGCTGTAGTCAAAGCATGTCATCTCCTAGAGAATCAAAGGGGAAATGTTTACACTGACAGCAGATATGCATTTGGAATAGCCCACGATTATGGGCCTATCTGGAAAGCACGGCACTTTCTGACTAGTGCAGGGAAGCCAGTGAGACATGCAAAACTCATAGAGCGGCTATTTGAGGCCTTTCAGAAACCAGCAGAAGTTGCCATCTTGAAGGTAAAAGGGCATGCAAGGGGAAGTGACATGACAGCCAGAGGAAATGCTTTAGCGGACCAAGCGGCAAAGGATGCTGCCCTTATGGCATTTGGAGTCACATCCACTGTAGGGGTCGCCCAGGTAGCGGGGACAGATTCCCCTCATCAAGAGCAGTGGGATGTAGAAACTCTAATTCAGTTGCAGAACCAGGCCCCTGATGAAGAGAAGGATAAGTGGATCAAATGTAATGCTACCCAAAATCAGCAGGGCCTGTGGAGCGCTGACAACAGGTGGTGTCTACCCAGGAGTTTGTACCCAGTTTTAGCACAGCTGGCACATGGCGTCAGTCATCTTGCTAAGGGCGCGATGGTGGCACTTACTGACTGCTATTGGATAGCACCTGGATTTAGTGCATTTGCAGCCAGGTTTTGTGCTTCATGTCTCACTTGTGCTCTGTACAATGCAGGGAGGCCTGTTCATGTTCCCCAAAGGCATTCTCCAAAGCCAGATTTCCCTTTCCAAAGAATTCAAATAGACTACATTCAGATGCCCAGAATAGGCACCTATGAGTTTGCTTTAGTGTGTGTTGACATGTTTTCAGGTTGGCCCGAGAGCTGGCCAGTAGCCAAAGCAAATGCAAAAACAACAGCAAAGAAAATTTTGAATGAAATAGTTTGTAGATATGGAGTTCCTGAAACTATTGAGAGTGACAGAGGAACCCATTTTACTGGGGAAGTAATGAAAGAGGTAATGGAAGCACTTCACATACAGCAAGCTTTCCATACACCTTATCATCCACAAAGTAGTGGTAAAGTTGAGAGACTTAATGGAATTTTGAAAAACAGATGTGCAAAAATTAAAGCAGATACAGGAAAAGGATGGGTGGAAGCTTTGCCATTAGCCCTATATTCTGTACGAACTACCCCTAAACAACCACATGGGCTGTCCCCCTATGAGATTTTATTTGGAGGGCCACCCAAAACAGGGCTATATTTTCCCCAACAGTTGCAGGCTTCTCGCTCTAATCTGTTAGAATATGTTCAGATTTTGCAAAGAACATTGAATAAAATACATGAAGGTGTTTATAAATCTATCCCCGACCCAGATTCTGTTTCAGGTATTCACAGAATCCAACCAGGTGACTGGGTGGTGGTCAAGCGACACGTCAGAAAGCCACTAGAACCAAAATTTGACGGACCACATTTGGTGCTTTTGACAACCGGTTCTGCTGTCAAGTTGGAAGGAAAGCCCACCTGGATTCACGCCAGTCACTGCAAGAAAATCCTGAAGTGATGATATCCTTTGGAAAAAAGATGATAATGTTACTTTTCTTTTTGTTGTTTGTGAGAACTGAGACATGGAAAAATAACCCTTTCATCCAAATGTTAAAATTGTATGCAACCCATAGCAACGCTAGTAACTGCTGGGTGTGTTCTCATTTGCATCCCCAAACAGGAACAATACCCATGATAGCAATGCCTCTCAATTTCACTGATCTAAACAGGACCAGAATAAATGGCTCATACATAGTCTCCACAGCTAATGAGCACAGATCAGTAACTTTGATGGTTTCGAAACAGATAAACACTCCACAGATTTGTTTAAACATTACATGCCCGTTTAACACTAAATGTAGACGGTTGGGCAATTCAGATTGCAGCGGAGCAAAAATTACAGTTTATGGAGGAAACTATGGTCAATATTATTATATCCCAGATCCAGAACTAAATAGAACCCTTTATAGTACAAATTGCTCACAGTTTCCAATATGTGAAAATATCGGTTTCCTGAGATTCCATGTCATTGCTTCCAGTTTTTTAGGAGCAGGCGTACCGTCCATACGTAGAGGGTTATATTATATATGTGGAAATAAAGCTTACGCCTGGATTCCTACTAATGTTACAGGTACATGTTACATTGGGAAGTTAGTACCTGCTTTGGCTGTTCGCAAAGATACAGTGCGACCAGATCAAAGTCCAGAATACCCTTTAGTGTTCAAAAGAGAACTGTTCACTGAAGGTGACATGGCATGGTCATGGTTCCCTTCCTGGACAGGATGGGGAATTGAAGCAATGAAAAGACTAAATAATTACACTAGAATTGTAGATGAGATTATTAACCTTACTACCACTGATATAGGTTTATTAAATGAAGAAATGGCTCAGCTTAAAAAAGTAGTATTAGAGCACAGATTAACTCTAAATTATCTCACTGCAGCTCAAGGTGGGATGTGTAAGATATTTCGCACTGACTGTTGTATATACATTTCTGATAATGAGGACATTATTAAAGGGCATCTTGCTAAGATAAGAGAACTACAGAATAAGGCCAGAGATATTGCTAAAGATGGATGGAACCCCTTTCAGGGTTTAGGAGGTTTTGGTGATTTTTTATATGGCATAGCAACATGGTTACAGAAACTAGGCGCTTACATTGTGATGTTTCTATTTCTCATGTTTGTTATTTACTTCCTCATCAGGCTATGCCTCTGTGTGACTACCCGCTGTACCAACAAATGTACCACCAGCCCTGATGAACCCATTATTGTGAGAAAGCTAGGAGAGAGCTGAACAGGACGCCGTCTCTCTGCGCCAATGTAACAGGAGTTACCAGCAATCGGCTGAATGTAACGCGGAGAAGAATGGTGTCAAATAAACAAAAGGGGGGAAATGACATGGACATTCATTGTACTGTTCATTTAAGCACAAGAGAATCCATTTTGTTCTCACTGTTGAAATGTGTTCTGTAACCTTCACCTAACACACAGACACTTCTCCTACTAAACGCTCTCTACTCCCCCCTCCCTTTTCAAGGTTTTACTTTTGCAATTGTTCTATTCGCTAGTTTTTAATAATATATTTCTATTTGTTAGCTTTTAATAACATATTGCTATTTGTTACTTTTTAATAACATCTCACACCACCCCTTTCTTATCTATGTATAAAATAACATGTAATAATAAATTTTTCACTGAACGGACATTTTAAACACAGTGATTGAGTCCTGTGAATCTGTTCCTGCAGCTGCAGTATTAACTTTGTTTTAGAGTCCCAATCAGAAATCAGTCATATCAACTTCTATGAAATAAAAAGAAGGGGAACAGATAGGAAAAAAGGAAGAACAGATCGGTAGACTGGGCATGTAGGAAGAAGAGAAAGGAAGACCATCCCTCAGAAGCAAATAACTCCTCATCCTCTATGGACAAGATTTAATGAGTTTGTTGGGGAAGAAATCAAGTATCCTGCACAGAGCCCTGACCTCAACCCTCCTGAACACCTATGAAATGGATTGGAATATAATTGCAAGCCAGGTCTTCTTGTTCATCATTAGCATCTGTCTATCCAAAGGTTCTACTGCTGAACAGGCACACAGACACAGACACTCCAAAATCCCACTCCCAGAAGAATGGAGCATGTTATAGTTCTAATGTAGGGGAGGATCAAAAAAAAGGAGATTAAGGTCTGGTGTGACCCCTCTGACACCTCCATCCCTAACAGTGCACAAAAAAACAAGAGAAATAGCCCTGGGACTAGATGAGGTGAGAGAGGTTTAGCCAATGTTCACAGCGAACACTGAGACAAAATCAATTTATTCATTTCAAAATGTTATGTAACGGAGTGGCAACAACAATGATTGTGAGTTACCCGGCATAAAAGCCAATGCACACAACTCAGATGAAAGTAAATATACAAAGATTTATTACAAGTTTTATACATCAATGAGCAACAATAAAACTTTAAAGTTGCTAGGTCTGTAAATACACATATACAATAAGAAAATAAAATGTGGACATACATATGTACAGGAAAGTATGTAGACATAATGCAGACATCAATAATACCCAGCATGTACTGGCATAAAACAAGCATCAATAACACCCTATGCATTTTGCAAGACCCTGTTGTGGCTTTTGTTTGTCCCGCCTCCTCAGCCCCCAAGCTGGATGCACTACACGACCGCCATCTTGATATCCAGCGTTTGGCGATTTATCTCAGCCATTTCGTAAGTATGAGGTCTCTGTTTCAGACCTCTCTTGCCAATCATTCCACCTGCCCCCTTTTATCAACAATATACATCTATTGATCTTATTACTTATATTGCAGATACAACATTCATGCATTCGCCCCTGAAGAAGCGAGCAGGGTCTCGCGAAATGCATAGGGCTTTATTGATGCTTGTTTTATGCCAGTACATGCTGGGTATTATTGATGTCTGCATTATGTCTACATACTTTCCTGTCCATATGTATGTACATTTTATTTTCTTATTGTATATGTGTATTTACAGAACTAGCAACTTTCAAGTTTTATTGTTGCTCATTGATTATTAATACTTGTAATAAATCTTTGTATATTTACTTTCATCTGTGTTGTGTGCATTGGCTATTATGCCGGGTAACTCACAATCATTGTTGTTGCCTCTTCGTTACATAACATTTTGAAATGAATAAATTGATTTTGTCTCAGTGTTTGCTGTGAACTTTGGCTAAACCTCTCTCACCTCATCTAGTCCCAGGGCTATTTCTCTTGTTTTTTAATGTAGGGGAGGAGACTCTATAACACATATGTCAAACACAAGGCCATGGGCTGAATCTGGTCCTCCAGGCTTTATCATGTGGCCCTCACACCCAATTTTGCAGCTGTAACATGGCGGAACTCCATTTCGCCATTTCTGGCTCTCGCCCTCTGCTCCTGTTGTCACATGTAAGCACAGAAAGGGACAGCTTTGCTCTCAGCAGCTCCTGAAACAAATAGATCTCTGCACACACTCAATGCAGAGACAGAACTCCAGAATCTGAAAGAGAGAATGATCTCCCTGCAAGGTGAGACAGAGCCACCTACAGAGGGAGGTACTAGAGCCAGACAAGGTGGAGAAGGTAATGCAAGGAAGCTTTGTGGGGGGGGGGGGGGGCAGGGGGGGTTTGGGTTGCACACAGTGCATAGCACACCCCTAAACCCTACACTCTGTATGTGACGTACTCCTGAACCCTGCACTCTGTACATAACGCACCCCTGAACCCTGCACTCTGTACACAGTGCACTCCTGAACTCTGCACTCTCCCAGTAGCATAATCTTGAGCTCTGCACTCTGTATGTAATGCACTCGGCAACCCTGTACTCTGTATGTAGCACACTCCAAATACAACCGGCCCTTTGAGGGCAACCATACTGCTGATGAGGTCTGTGATAAAATTCAGTTCGACACCCCTGCTCTATAAGAATGTCCATGGTTTGGAATGCAATGTCCAACAAGCTCATCTACTGTGGGTGTGAAGGTCAGGTGTACACAAACTTTTAGCTCTATTGACTATCATGTACGTTATTTACTTTTCCACATTTTAAAAATCTGGTTTGGGCTGTAGACCACGGTGGATTGGCTGGATTGGTCACTAGTCATAGGCAAGTGGCTCCTTGGGCAGTGAGGAAGGAATCACTTCCAGTGTGTTGAGCCCAACAGTGGATGGTGGTGGTGAACGCTTTTAGGCTGCTATCACTCTTGTACAACCAGGTGGTCGTTTCAGCGAGAAGACTTGAGTAAGGAGAATGGAGCGCCTGGTGTCCAGAGCAATGCAACTCTTGCTGTAGGATTCACAAAACATTTCTTGAAAATGTAAACATGTACATTGAGCCAATGTGGTTTGGGGTAATGAACCCCCCTTCTTCAGGGCCATGAGTGCATATTTTTGGATGGTGGTGGTGAACGCTTTTAGGCTGCTATCACTCTGGTACAACCAGGTAGTCGTTTCAGCGAGAAGACTTGAGTAAGGAGAATGGAGCGCCTGGTGTCCAGAGCAATGCAACTCTTGCTGTAGGATTCACAAAACATTTCTTGAAAATGTAAACATGTACATTGAGCCAATGTGGTTTGGGGGAATGAACCCCCCTTCTTCAGGGCATGAGTGCATATTTTTGGATGGGGGTGATTCCCAGAGCTCTTGCAGCCTCATTACCAGCCAACACTCTGCTAAACTGAAGCTCAAAATTTAGAAATTCCTCTGGGAACCACCCTCACCCATAAGTACGCACTAACAGCCCTGAAGAAGTAGGAGTCCATTCCCCCATAAACGCTTTGCCGTTTTCTGGCTTTGGCTTTTTGTTTTATGACCCTACATCAAGAGTTGCATTTTTCTGGACACCGCGCTCTTCTTCCTTCTGACATTTTAAAAATAGCAATTGCTACGAAAAAACAGTATATGCAGGGGGAATGTGGATGTATTGGTGAAGCTAAGCTAACTTTAGAGTAAAAGAAAAAAATGGCTTTGCCAACATAACAGCTTATTATGGATGTTGTTGCTGCATAATAACAAATTATTAATTTCAAGAAGACAGAAGTAAACATGTCAACTTGTGTGCTCCTTTTACACACAAATGATGGAAAACAACTGAAAATAATGCAGTAATCTAATGATGGATGTTACGATTAGAAGAGACATTTAATTATTCCATGAGAGTTGTGTAGCTTCTTTTTATATTTTGATAGCTTATTTAATTTAAGAACTGTAGCTGCGAGGTATAGTTGATATAAAGCTTCTATGACGTCCATTTATGAAAAACACCATTTCCTATGTATGAGCAACATCATTCTCTGTACAGTGCATAACAAATGTGCACTGCTAAAAAGCCCTCTTCTTTCTTGAGTTCTCTCTCCTGTTCAATTAGCCACAGCTGTCCTGACCTGTTATGCCTTCTCAAAATAGAATGCTTGCACAGACTATGGATTGCTACTTTCAAGTACTCCAATTCTGAATGAAAGAGAAAAACAAATAACATCTGATTATTATAAAAAAATATCATGGCATTTGTTACTATGTTCTCTGCTGCTAGCAGGACTTAACACACAGTAAAATGGTATGGGGAGATGTGTTTCTATATGCGTCTATAAAAAGCACACATTTAGCATAAGCCCTATAAAGAGTATACCAATAGTACTTGTTAAAAAATCTTTGGATATGTATATTGGGGGTTATTTACGAAAGGCAAATCCACTTTGCACTACAAATGCAAAGTGCACTTGAAATTGCCCTGAAAGTGCACTTGGAAGTGCAGCCGCAGTAAATCTGAGGGGTAAATCTGAAATGAGGGGAAGCTCTGCTGATTTTATTATCCAATCATGTGCAAGCTAAAATGCTGTTTTTAATTTTCCTTGCATGTCCCCCTCGGATCTACAGCGACTGCACTTCCAAGTGCACTTTCAGTGCAATTTCAAGTGCACTTTGCACTTGTAGTTTGCACTTGTAGTGCAAAGTGGATTTGCCTTTCGTAAATAACCCCCATTAACCCTCATTGTGTATGGAGCTTATTTACGTGGCTCTATGGAAGCTGGCTGATATAGAAAGCATCTCAGGAAGTCAGCCACATGTTCAGTATTCCAGGAAAATCACAAAGCTTCATGTAATACTTGCATAAGGCCTAGTTTATAATTTTGGTTCATGGGTGGCAAAAAACAGGCAGTTGAACCACATTTCAACCACCCTCCTAAGCTGCAAAGGGATTGTTAGCTCAATGGTAGTAGCTTTTTGAGTCAGTCCATAGCAATCAGAACTGTGTGTCAGGCTTATCAGTCCACGTTTATTAAACAAAATTGAAGTTCTGCAAAACAGTTGCCCATGCAGGGGATTTTCACCATCAAAAACAAGTAACAAAAATTACCGAGCCACCTGGCTCCTCCTTATCAGCAGCGCCACTGCTTAGGCACTAACCTTGGCTTTTGGCTGGTCCCTCAGACCATCTTACACAATACCTCTGTGGTCATTCTGCTTTACCAGCAATCATGGCTGTCCCAGCCAATTCAGTTGCAGCACCCTGCTGCCTGGGCTCACTCCTTGACCTCTTGGGAGGGTATCTCCTAATAACCCAGGCTCTCTCACTCCTCTAAGACCTCCAGATTCCCTTAGTTCCCTGAGCTCACCTTGTCATCCTGGCTCTCTCAGTCTCCCAGTCTCCCTTAGTCACCTCAATTCTCTAAGTCCTATGGTCATGAAATCTCTCTTCTAGCATGGGGTGCTGTCTCTTGAGTGGAGCACATCTGTCTCCTAATGGGAGCCCACACCTGTCTCCTAGATTGAGCACACATCTGTCTCCTGAAGGAAGCACTGCACTGTGGCCAGGCCTCATTTATAAAAGTAAGACCTGGACACAGGATTGAAGACTTTGTCCCACCCAAGACTCTCTGAAGTATTTAGGCTTCTTGACCCTGACCTGGGATTACAAAACCCAGACAAAACTGAAACCCCTGTCTTCTCCACTCAGACACAACACTCTGGAACCCCTCAAGTATCTTTGAGAACCCTTTGTGTCTTATGCCTATACTCACACAGTGGCTGGGCCTAGCAATGTCATAGTGGGTATACACGTGCCAAGGCCGGGATGCTTCACATTGCAATTCGTCAACTATCCCCTGAAAAGCATTCCACTTCATTAACATTAGTTTAAAATGAACCTACCATTCAAATGAAGACATGTAACTTTTGACCTATACCTTTTAAAATTCTAGTTGCCTGGCTGTCATGCTCACTATTTGCTTTCAATAAATTCTGAGTAGGGATAAAATCAGGTGTGTTTGGATCCTAGTACGAACCCACATGAGAGACCATGCCAGTAAGCTGTTAATGTACTGGGACATTCATTAGCGGTGGAGGCATTACCCACACGCAACCACATGTACACACATTTGGCCTCAGGAAATGCCTCACCCCCTTATGATAGGCCTATTACAAGTAACACCTTCATGGCAGGCTTGCTTAGGTGGGTTTGGACCAGGATTTGAACATGCCCGCCTGAGCTCATCTCTATTTCTGAATCACTGATTCCATACAAGTAAACAGAGCAAGTGGTCTTACTTGTTGCATGCTTGTTTCAGATTACTGCTAACCCAAAGTAGTGCAGTGCTACCCAAATAACAAAG
This sequence comes from Aquarana catesbeiana, assembly GCF_042186555.1. NCBI lineage: Eukaryota > Metazoa > Chordata > Amphibia > Anura > Ranidae > Aquarana > Aquarana catesbeiana. The sequence continues at coordinate 310,021,106 of NC_133326.1, read as the reverse complement.
TGTAGGATACTAATAAATACCAACAATAAAGATAATGCAATATCCTCATAGAAAAACACAAGTGCCGACAAATATCAGTTATGACAATGAAAATTCTCATATAAAAATACACGAGTGCATCCAATATTACATTCCCAGCAGTGTCATAACAGTGCATCAATATTATAGTCCCAAGAGTGTCCTGAAAATTTGTGATCAACACAAAACTGTTTTTTTTTATGCACAGTGTTTGCGTTAGTTCACAATCAGTGGGGTTGATTTAGTAAAACTGGAGAGTGCAAAATCTGGTGCAGCTCTGCATGGTGGCCAATCAGTTTCAAACTTCAGCTTGTTCAATTAAGCTTTGACAAGAAAAAAAAATGGAAGCTGATTGGTTTCTGTGCAGAGCTGCACCAGATTTTGCACTCTCCAGTTTTAGCAAACCAAGCCAAATGTCAGTGGCGGAATTACCAGGGTCGCAAAAGTCACACTTGCGACGGGGCCCTGGCATTTCGTCACTGTGGGGGGCCCCAGCAGGGTTGCTATCCACAGGGCTCTGAGCGAAGAGGGTGTCTCTCATGGAACAGCAGCACAGAGACACCGGCATTGACAGTTATATTTCCCTCTCTGTCCGTCCTCTCTCACAGGGGATGACAGAGATCACAGCTGATCTGCTCCCCCTTCTCCCCCCTCCTCTCTCATATGTGCTCCGCGGGCAGTCAAGTGTGAATCTAACAAGCTCACATTTCCCGCGGAACACACAGAGAAGAGAGGAGTGGGGAGAAGGGGGAGCAGATCAGCTGTGTCCTCTGTCATCCCCTGCGAGAGAGGACGGACGGAGAGGGAAATATATCCGTCAATGCCGGTGTCTCCATGAGAGACACGCTCTCCGCTCAGAGCCGTGCTGTCCTGAGAAGGCAGACAGCACTGATAGGATTCACTGATGAGCACTGATAGGCACTGATAGAAGGCACTAATGGGCACTGATAGATGGCACTAATGGGCACTGATAGAAGGCACTGATGGGCACTGATAAGAGGCATTTATGTGCACTGATAGGAGGCACTGATAGAAGGCACTAATGGGCACTGATGGAAGGCACTGATGGGCACTGATAGAAGGCACTGATGGACACTGATAGGAGGCACTGATAGAAGGCACTAATGGGCACAGATAGAAGGCACTGATGGGCACTGATAGAAGGCACTAATGGGCACTGGTAGAAAACACCGATAGGAGGCAAATTATGGCACTGATAGAAGGCACTGATGGGCACTGATGGGAGGCAAATTATGGGCACTGATAGGAGGCACTAATGAGCACTGATAGAAGGCACTAATTGGCACTGATACAAGGCACTGATGGGCACTGATAGAAGGCACCAATGGGCACTGATAGGAGGCACTGATGAGCACTGATAGAAGGAACTAATGGAAGGCACTGATGGGCACTGATACAAGGCACCGATAGGGAGCATTTATGGGCACTGATAGGCACTCATAAGAGGCACCAATGAGCATTGATAAGAGGCACCGATGAGCACTGATAGGAGGAACCGATGGGCACTGATAGGAGGCACTGATGAGCACTGATAGGAGGCACCGATGGGCACTGATAGGAGGCACCGATGAGCACTGATAGGAGGCATTGATGGGCACTGATAAAAAGCATTGATGGGCATTGATAGGAGGCACTAAGGGGCACAGATAGGCCGCATTGGTGAGTACTGATAAGCAGCACTGATAGGAGGCACTAATGTGCACTGATAGGCTGCACTGAGGAACACTGATAGGCAGAACTTAGGCAGTATTGATGGGCACTGATGGGCAGGATTGAAGAGTACTGATAGGTGGCACTGATAGACACTGTTAGGCAGCATTAATGGGCACTGATAGGTGGTGCTGATAGGCAGAATTGATGGGCACTAATAGGCCGCATTAATGAGCACGGATACGTAACACTTGTAGGTGGAATTGATGGGCACTGATAGGTGGCATTGATGAGCACTGATAGGCAGCATTGATGGGCACTAATAGGTGGCATTGATGAGCACTGATAGATGACACTGTTGATTGGCGCACTGCTTATCAGTGTAAACAATTTACTGACATTCTTAATAGTTAATGGCAGTCCTTTCCTAACACAGACACAGTGTGGGAGGAAAGGGCTGCGGATAACCGGCAAGTCTGTTTACATGTGATCAGCTGATCACATGGTAAAGGGCCGCTGTGATTGCACTGGATGCATGTCCCAGGGGGCATGCGGAAGCACAGTTTTGGGAGGATGTCCATTGACACCCTCCCAAAATTGGAAGCCTGGGCTCGGATGGAAGGGGGGCCCATCATGGTTTCTTGCACCGGGGCCCTGAAGGTTCTAATTACGCCTCTGCCCAATGTGTCTCTGCAGGTAGTTGAAATGAAGCTCTGTCCCTCCTCTCAGGAACTCACTGTGTTGCAGATCTCTACCCCCCTGAACAAGGAAGGACCAAAAAGGGAGCAAGGGATTTCTATTCGGCAGTCTATTTCTGGGTGCCAGCCTTAGACAGGAATTAGCAGTGGAGTCGTATTCCTTTAACCACTTCAGCCCCGGAAGGATTTACCCCCTTCCTGACCAGAGTACTTTTTACAATGTGGCACTGCATCACTTTAACTGCTAATTCCGCGGTCATGCAATGCTGTACCCAAACGAAATTTGCGTCCTTTTGTTCCCACAAATAGAGCTTTCTTTTGATGCTATTTAATCACCTCTGCGGTTTTTATTTTTTGTGCTATAAACGGAAAAAGACTGAAAATTTTGAAAAAAAACGATATTTTCTACTTTTTGTTATAAAAAATACATTAAACTCAATTTAGTCCAAAATTTATTCAGCCACATGTCTTTGGTAAAAAAAAATGTCAATAAGCATATATTTATTGGTTTGCGCAAAAGTTATAGCGTCTGACTCTCATTTCTTGAGGTGCTAAAATGACAGGGCAGTACAACCCCCCCCCTCCAAATGACCCCATTTTGGAAAGTAGACACCCCAAGGAAATTGCTGAGAGGCATGTTGAGCCCATTGAATATTAATTTTTTTTTGTCCCAAGTGATTGAGTTGTCACTAAATGATATATTGCTCACACAGGCCATGGGCATATGTGGAATTGCACCCCAAAATACATTTAGCTGCTTCTTCTAAGTATGGGAATACCACATGTGTGGGACTTTTTGGGAGCCTAGCCACGTACGGGGCCCCGAAATCCAAGCACCGCCTTCAGGATTTCTAAGGGTGTAAATTTTTGATTTCACTCCTTACTACCTATCACAGTTTTGAAGGCCATAAAATGCCAGGACAGTTCAACCCCCCCCCCCCCCCAAATGACCCCATTTTGGAAAGTAGACACCCCAAGCTATTTGCTGAGAGGCATGTCGAGTCCATGGAATATTTTATATTTTGCCACAAGTTGCGGGAAAATGACAAACTTTTTTTTTTTTTTTTTTGCACAAAGTTGTCACTAAATGATATATTGCTCACACAGGCCATAGGCATATGTGGAATTACACCCCAAAATACATTCTGCTGCTTCTCCTGAGTATGGGGATACATGTGTGGGACTTTTCGGGAGCCTAGCTGCTTACGGGGCCCCGAAAACCAAGCACCGCCTTCAGGATTTCTAAGGGCGTAAATTTTTGATTTCACTCCTCACTACCTATCACAGTTTCGGAGGCCATAAAATGCCAAGATGGCACAAACCCCCCCAAATGACCCAATTTTGGAACGTAGGCACCCCAAGCTATTTGCTGAGAGGCATGGTGAGTATTTTGCAGCTCTCATTTGTTTTTGAAAATGAAGAAAGAAAAGAAAAATGTATTTTTTTTTCTTTTTTCAATTTTCAAAACTTTGTGACAAAAAGCGAGGTCTGCAAAATACTCACCATACCTCTCAGCAAATAGCTTGGGGTGTCTATGTTCCAAAATGGGGTAATTTGGGGGGGGGGGCATCTGGGCATTCCATGGCCTCCGAAACTGTGATAGGCAGTGAGGAGTGAAATCAAAAATTTACACCCTTAGAAACCCTTAAGGCGGTGCTTGGTTTTTGGGGCAGCGGGACACTACTTGTGCTTGCCACCTCACCAGCTTGAACTGCATTTATGGGACTTGCCACGTCACCAAGTGTTACTGCAGTGCTGGTTGGACAACGACCGGGGTGTACTAGGTCGCTGGTGCTTGCCAGTTCACCAAAACGCTACCAAAAAAACTGTTAGCAATCGCAGGGATCAGGCCTGACTCTGTGAACGCTGCAGTTATGCGTTTAGTGTTTTGTAAGTGACAGTGATCGATCGATACTGCACTTGGGTGGGCTAGGCTGGGCTGGGCGGAGGGGCAAAACACAGGTGCTAGCAGGTATCTGGGCTGATCCCACTAACACTGCGTTTTTGGGAACCCTAAACTGCTGGGGACGCTAGTATAAATCTGATCGGATCAGATATTGATCCGTTCAGATACTATACCACTAAGGGAGGTGTATGGTGCGTGCATGGGTGTTAGCGCTACTGGCACTAACCTGATGCTGCCTGGGGCTGGTGCTTGCCGGTTCACCAAAACGCTACCAAAAAAACTGTTAGCGATCGCAGGGATCATTTATGCGTTTAGTGTTTTGTAAGTGACAGTGATCGATCGATACTGCACTTGGGTGGGCTGGGCCGGGCGGAGGGGCAAAACGCAGGTGCTAGCAAGTATCTGGGCTGATCCCGCTAACACTGCGTTTTTGGGAACCCTAAACTGCTGGGGACGCTAGTATAGATCTGATCGGATCAGATATTGATCCGTTCAGATACTATACCACTAAGGGAGGTGTATGATGCGTGCGTGGGTGTTAGCGGTATTGGCACTAATCTGACGCTGCTTGGGGCGACGCAGACCCTATCTTACCCTAAAACCTAACTTATATCACCGTCGGGCGATCAGGGGGCTAAACCTTTATTAGGTAATAAACGGCGGGTGCCCTGACACTATAAAAAATAAATGAACTAACCAGCGTCACCCGTAACACTTATATGGTGATCACTGGTGAAAGGGTTAACTAGGGGGCAATCAAGGGGTTAAAACCTTTATTAGGTAGTATATGGGGGTCCCTAACGCTATAAAATGCTGACGGCGAACCTATATATTTACCTCCCTAACTAGCGTCACCAGTGACACTAACACAGCGATCAGAAAAATGATCGCTTAGTGACACTGGCGACGGGGGGGGTGATCAAGGGGTTAAAACTTTATTAGGGGGGGTTAGGGGGTACCCTAGACCTAAAGGGGGCTACCACTAACTGCCCTACCACACTAACTGTCACAAACTGACACCAATGCAGTAATCAGGAAAAAAAAACTGCTTCGTGTCACTGTGACCGGGGGGGGGTGATCGAGGGGTGATTGGGGGGTGATGGGGGGTGTAATATGTGCCTGGTGTGTTTTACTGTGTGTTGTTTTGTGCAACTCACTCAGATGTCTTCTCTCCTCGGCGCCGGAACAGAAAATACCGAGCCGAGGAGCGATAACATCACTTCCTCTGCCGCTGTTTACTATACAGCAGCAGAGGAAGAATCTCATTTGTGGGAACGAAGCCGACCACCTCGGGCACCGGGGGGGGCGCGATGTGCCCCCAGCCCGCGGGAGGCAGATCATGTACCAGGTACGTGATTTTGCCTGCCCGTGCCATTCTGCTGCAGTATATCTGCGTTAGGCGGTCGGCAAGTGGTTAAATGCTTGTGACAAAGAAGGTTGTTGTAAGTAGGATTTTTTAAAGTGTCTTGTTTTACTGCACAAGTTGGAGCACTCTGTTCTTTTTATTTTGCAAGGATGGAGGGCAGAAAGAAATCTGAGTGTGAGTCCTGGCCTGAGGGCAGAAGCTGTGTGAGGAGGAGGCAGTGCTGGAGGAAGAAATCTGCAACACAGGAGGGACAGAGCTTCATTTTCACTATCTGCTGCAGACTATGTTGGCATTTTTTTTTTTTGTGAGACACGCTGATTGAGAAAGATGTCTTGATCAGACAAATCAAGAGGGGTATGTTTTGTACTTTATAACAACGGTCCCAATGTGTGATACAGAGATTTCTGCAAGAGATGATCTGTAAAGTGGATAGAGCAAAACTTTCCCTGTTGCCAGTGAGACAAACATTTATCCATTTAACAGGATTACTGTTTTTATTTAGGAGACGTTTCTCCTAGAAAGTGTTTATTACCTGTTTTGTGTACTGTCAGTGTTACCTTCTACTGTTACAGAGTCAAAATTGTTTGTGCTGCAATCAAGATAATCTCAAATGGTGAATTACTTAGCCGGATTATTTTTATATTTTGAAGAAGCTTCTCCTTATAAAGATTTTAGAAGGTTTTATGGACCCTTTTGTGGACAGTCAGTGTTATTTTTTTCTGTTTGGACATCAATTCATATCGGCTGTATTGAAGAGGAGTTCAGTATATTTTTGGTATATTTATTTTCATATTTTTTTCTTATTGTTTAATAAGTATTTTTTATAGGTAAGGGTTCTCGTAGCATCAGCTATATGTTGTTTTGTATGCAAAATACATACAAGTAGTAATTTCTTCAAAATGAGGCACTACTAACTTCTGAGGTCAAAAATCTATTTATATTTTTGTTGAATAAACGATTGAAAAAGCAAATTTTCCTAGTGTTTTTATTTACATATTATTACATTACTTCTACCTGTAGGCACCGTTCGAAAAAAAAATAATAATTAATGTTTGTTCACATATATTTAACAAGTCAACAATTTCAACCAATCAAAAGACAGTGATTTAGAATTCCTGTCATAAAAATATATGTGGCCTGTGAAGGATGGGGTCCCTGGGGAGTTGTTGCTTGCAGGCTTCATACATATTCACTATACTCTGTCAGTAAGCACCGCCGTGTCACAGAAAGCTTGCCTTCTAAACTCCAGAGATGCTAAGGGGAGGATTTTCAGAAGGTGGAGTCAGTATAGTAGTCCTTAGAAATTGAAAGTAAACAGCAAAGCATGCTGGGAATCCTGGAAGTTGCGGAAAGAGATGTCCAGCAGACACATAGAACTCAAAATATAAAAGGAGATTTTCAAGCAAGCTTATATTGAATTAGCTAATGTTTGTATTTTATTACAATGCTTATTATATAAAATTAATGTATAAGCTTTCTCTACAGAACTCCTTTAATGGCTGTAAGGATGGAGAACCACACAGGTTAGTAGGAATGACCTGAAGAATGGGCTGTGGAATTTCTCTCTCTCTCTCTTTCTCTCACCCCTTCATTTATTACCAACAACATTCCAATTCCAAGGAATGTTTGAATCTAGTTGGTGGCTGTGAAAAGTTATAAAGCGGTTGTAACCCGCATCTGCTAAAAAAAAAAAAAAGAAAAAGACCTGTAAGGCAATTGTATAATGTGCTAGTATGCATCACATACTAGCACATTTTTGAATACTTACCAGGTTCGCGCGCTCCGGCTGTGTGATTGGCCAGAGCCATGATGACGTCAATCCCGTGCCTGTGCACAGGAGCACTCGGTTCCAGCAAAAAGCTCTGAAGTTCTGGCAAGGTACGCTGGAGCTTCACAGCCCATGCGCCAGTGATGTCACTGGCTGCATGCAGGGTGAAATCTCCTAAATCTCCTAAACGGTGCACATTTAGGAGATGTTCATTTTACCTACAGGTAAGCCTTATTATATTTACTACCACTTTAATCATGAAATTTTATGTACATCAGGTTTCCTATATTTTGGAACATATTTTTGGTAATTGCCCTCTTGCATCGCAATCAGAGGTTTTAACATTACCAGCATGGTGGTCTGATGTACTACAGCACATTCGGATGTAGACCCGAAGGACTAAGCATTTGCTTTCTGTCTACGTTTCATGTTTAATTTTCAATTTGACCAGTGTGTACCCTTAAGGAAATTACTTTAAGGTGACCTATGTATTTTGACTTGCAAAGCTAGGCTTCCTGTACCCTGTAGAGTATATGCTGGAAACACATGAATGCTTCCTCTCAAATACATCTTCATTAAAACTGGTGAAGTAAGTGTGAAGAAAGCAGTGCCTTGATATGATTGCTTTCAGGCCTGTTTTCTAACAAACTCCAAGGAAAGCAACCACAACATCTATTTTCATACAAGTGCAATGTGATTTGAAAGCAGTACTGCAAACATGAAATGCAATATCCTGAAAAATATATTTCCCACAAGACAATTCTAGGTGGATTGATGGGTTGTCCTCATTCTGTTCACATTCTGTTCACATTCTGTTGCTTCCTGCATTTTTTTTTCTCCTGTTTAGTTGTTGATCTATATAGCTTGATTTTTTTTCCTTCTATAACTGAAAAAAAATGGTAAAATGGTTCATCGTGAAAATAATAAATAGCTTTCATATTTTTATTTAAATGTTCCCATATAATATATATTGTGTAAAACATTGTATATAAGGATTTAATTCTTTTTTAGACAGAGATGCATATATAATATACAGGTGCATCTAAAAAAATTAGAATATTATCAAAAAGTTATTTTTTTCAGTAATTCAATTCAAAAAGTGAAACCCATATATTATATAGATTCATTACACACAGAGTGATATATTTCAAGCATTTCTTTCTTTTAGTTTTGACGATCTATGGCTCATAGCTAGTGAAAACCCAAAATTCAGCATCTCAGAGAATTTGAATATTACATAAGACCAATAAAAAAAAGAATATTTAATGCAGAAATGTTGGCTTACTGCAAAGTGTGTCCATGTACAGTATAGCATGTACTCAATACTTGGTCAGGGCTCCTTTTTGCATGAATTACTGCATCAATGTGTAGTGGGAGGTTGCTTTGATAGCGGCCTTCAGCTCGTCTGCATTGTTGGGTTCCCCTTGATTGTGTAACCTACTGAACCAGACTGAAAGACCATTTAACCACTAAGCCACCGCCCACCGTCATATGACGGCGGGACGAGGCTTCTGTTGTTCTGGGCGGACGTCATATGACGTCCTCGCCCTCCCGAGCCACTAGAGGGCGCGCGTGCCCGCTGCGTCGCTCGGGACCCAGTGCGCGTGCCCGACGGCCGCGATGTCCGCCGGGCACCCGCGATTGCCGGGTAACAGAGCAGGAGCGTGGATCTGTGCATGTAAACACAGATCCACGTCCTGTCAGAGAGGAGAGGAGACCGATGGCGTGTCCCTTGTACATAGGGACACCGATCGGTCACCTCCCCCAGTCAGTCCCCTCCCCCCACAGTTAGAATCACCTCCTTAGGTCATACATTAACCCCTCGAGCGCCCCCTAGTGTTAACCCCTTCCCTGCCAGTCACATTTACACAGTAATCAATGCAATTTTATAGCATTGATCGCTGTATAAATGTGAATGGTCCCAAAAATGTGTCAAAAGTGTCCGATGTGTCCGCCGCAATATCGCAGTCACAATAAAAATCGCAGATCGCCGCCATTACTAGTAAAAAATAAATAAATAATAAAAATGCTATAAATCTATCCCCTATTTTGTAGACGCTATAACTTTTGCGCAAACCAATCAATATACGCTTATCGCAATTTTTTTTTACCAAAAATATGTAGAAGACTACATAATGGCCTAAACTGAGGAAAAAATTTGTTAAAAAAAAAAAAAAAATTGGATATTTATTATAGCAAAAAGTAAAAAATATTGTGTTTTTTCAAAATTGTCCCTCTTCTTTTGTTTATAGCGCAGAAAGTAAAAACCGCAGAGGTGATCAAATACCACCAAAAGAAAGCTCTATTTCTGGGGAAAAAATGATAAAAATTTCATTAGGGTGCAGTGTAACATGACCGCGCAATTGTCATTCAAAGTGCGACAGTGCTGAAAACTGAAAAATGGCTTGGGCAGGAAGGGGGTGAAAGTGCCCTGTATTGAGGTGGTTAAAGCAGTGTTTCTCAATCCCAGTCCTCAAGGCACCCCTATAGGTCATGTTTTCAGGATTTGCATTATTTTGCACAGGTGATTTGATCAGTTTCACTGCCTTAGTAATTACCACAGCCGTTTCATCTGAGGGAAATCCTGAAAACATGACCTGTTGGGGCACCTTCCCATTTTTTTTTTTTATTTAAGGTACCCATATAGTGCCATCAATTTATGAAGCACTCTACACATACATCGCACACTCACATTGGTTCCTACCCTCAAGGAGCCCACAATACAAGGTCCCCAACTCACATTCATATACTACACAAGCATGTGGCTGACATTGTGGCTTTTAAGGTGAAGAGAAGGATACGCACTCATATGAAATGCATAATGTAGCAATCAGTATAGCTTTGCACACAAATATGTAATTAAGTTAAAAGTTGCCAAATATTGATGTAATTCAGAACAAAAAAAAGGTGAACTAAATTGAAACACACGATTGATTGATAAAAACATTGTATAACATTTTAATAATAATAAAAAAAATAAAAAAATAAAAAAAAACACAATCAACATGAACAGTAAAGAGCGATTAAAACCACATATGCTACTAATAAACTACTACTAATAAACTATGAACTATGGTGTTGGTGAAGACTCTTGAAAGTCCCTTGGACGGCAAGAAGACCAAACCAGTCAATCCTGAAGGAAATCAACCCTGAATGACAGAAAACAAGATGGATAGATAGCATCATCGAAACAATGAACATGAAAATAAGCAAGCTCCAAGGGGGCGGATATAGCCGGAGATCTTGATGGACGCTTAGTAGCGGAGCCCCGGTACCAGCACGGCTCACATTGACCTACCAGGGCCATATCTTCTCACCCTAACCCGGCATTCTTGCTCTACAGCACCCAAGGAACGAGAAGACATCATGCCCAGGTGCAGGAATGAGGGGAATCGCTCTCAGAAACTCACAGAATTATTCACTCTCGGGCCTAAACAAAATGGTGCCGGCTCCTCATTCACCCTGGCATCTGGCTTTCCTAATCACTCAGCACAGAAGGGGAAAACTCAAAAAAGGAGCAGCCCTCCTAAAAGTCCACAATCTTCGCCAACCACACCAACCTCTGGGAGCCCAGATAAGGCAAGATTCCGGGTGGATGCCGCAGATGCAGAACATGAGGTGAGCTCTCTGCATGACTCAGGGGATGACACCAGGGAGCTGCCCGATTCCATAGCTCTATTCCCCGCAAATACCCAGCCTGTTATAGACACTGTTCTAAAGGAGATGTTAGTCTCCCTGAGAAGCTCTCTCCATTCAGATATGTTATCTTGTGTACAAAAGTTCAGCACAGAACTACGGTCTGTTTCAGCTAGAGTGACACACACAGAGACCAAGATGGGGGAATATGCAACCACAATTAACAACTTGGTAGATGCTAATGAAAGTAAAGAGGATGATTTGGAGGAGATTAAGGCAAAAATGACAGACATAGAGGACAGATCCAGAAGGAACAATGTGAAGATAAGGGGGATCCTGGAATCTGTCCAGAAGCAAGCCCTGCGCAATTATGTCTCCCAACTAGTCAACACAGTAATGCCTTATATGTCTGCCATAGACCTCACAGTGGACAGGATACACCATCTCCCTAAGCCCACTTATCTCTCTGACAATATACCTAGAGATGTCATAATGAGACTTCATTTTACCACACTAAGGAACGGTTAATGGCAGCTTTCAGACAGAGAGACCAGATCCCTGCTCCATACTCTAACCTGCAATTCTATGCCGGCTTGTCTCAGAACAGACTCCAAAAGTACAGAAATCTGTGCATTGCAAGAAAATGATCATAAGTGTTTTAACCAACTGCAGGGTTTTTTCTAATATACCAGATATTTTGCCAAATGTGCATGCCTAGGAACATTTATGTAACAGTGACCACAATATGGTAATGTTTAAAGTGGTATTCTGTAAAGTACTTAACAAGGGAGTTTAAAAAAACATTAAAAAAAAAAAATGTTTAAAAAATTTGACATGGGCAAGTATCGTAAATTGGCAAGAAAGACATCTAGGGGTCTATTTATAAAAAAACATTTCTGTACGTACATGACAAACATTTGCATAGTTTCAACCAAAAAAATCAACATATTTTATTTAAGGATTTTTTCCTATAATTATAAGCACCATCTAGTGGCCATAATGCTGCATTTGTTCTGATATACTTCAATGAGTAAAACACTGCATTATGGCCACTAAATGGAGTTGACGATTATAGGAAATAATCATATTAGACAAAACACAGCATTTTTTTTTTTTTTTTTTGCGAATGCTTGTCACATCCATACAGCAAATTTTAAATAAATAGTCCAGAACTAAACAGACCATTTAAAAATCTTTTAACTAAATACTGGAACAAATACATTTTCTATGGGAGCATTACTTCTAGGAATCAAAGGAAACCATCACTGCTAAAACTGGAGTTTTAGATGGACATATAAAGAAATCATTTACATTCTCACTTCTAGTCCTTACTGATAATGTCTTTGTGAGATATCAGCAGTGTAATAAAAACTATAACATTATTAATAATATTAAGATGATTCTTAAAAAAGTTTTACAGGAATAATAACACTACTGCCCGTACACACGGTTGGATTTTCCGATGGAAAATGTCCGATCGGAGCGTGTTGTCGGAAATTCCGACCGTGTGTGGGCTCCATCGGACATTTTCCATCGGATTTTCCGACACACAAAGTTGGAGAGCAGGAGATAAAATTTTCCGACAACAAAATCCGTTGTCGGAAATTCCGATCGTGTGTACACAAATCCGACGGACAAAGTGCCACGCATGCTCAGAATAAATAAAGAGATGAAAGCTATTGGCCACTGCCCCGTTTATAGTCCCGACGTACGTGTTTTACGTCACCGCGTTCAGAACGATCGGATTTTCCGACAACTTTGTGTGACCGTGTGTATGCAAGACAAGTTTGAGCCAACATCCGTCGGAAAAAATCCTAAGATTTTGTTGTCGGAATGTCCGAACAAAGTCCGACCGTGTGTACGCCCTATAAGGAAAAAAATGTGCATGAACCCTTTAAAGAAAATACAGTTATAAAGAAAATTTCTAAAGAGATCCTAAATTCGTATTTTTCATCTGTTTTCACAATACTGAAATACCTACAGTATATATGGCATATTCTGTGGGGAAAAAAATCTGCGTTCATTTGCTCTTTAAGGCTAAGTAAGAAAATACAATTATAAGGAAAAATGCTAAAGGGAGATCTTAAATTCTCATTTTTCATCTGTTTTTACAAAGCCAAAATAAGTTACATTTGTACTTCTCCCAGCACCCTCAGAAAAAAAACTGCCAGTATGATGCATTGCTAGTGCATCCTGTTGTGCTTGGAAAAAATTGCTCTTAGGAGACTAATTCGATCAGTGCAAAGCACGTCTCTGCACCCTGCATCACCAGTCACCTTTAAAATTCTGGTTTAAATCTAATTGGTGGCAGTGAAAAAATTTTTACAATCAGGCTTTTTTATGGGTGGGAAAGTACCTTACAATGATTGTTCCAGTACATCAAATATACAGGGGTTGGACAAAAAAATGGAAACACTACATGATTGACAGGTGTGAGACACCTAGCTAAAAGGTGGAAAGCCTCATTTTTGTCATTCATTATATTCAATAATACGGAGTCACAGCAAGGCTTACTGAGCTTCAAATAGGGCAAATTGTTGGTGCCCAGTGCCCACATAACTGGTGCTTTTGTGACTGAAGTTGTCAATTTATTTGCAGTGTCAGAGAGCACTTTCACGGCATATACAGTTTCCAGGAAAGCGTCGCCTAATAAGCATAAGCGTGGTCGACATGGTCAAATGACCAAAAGAGACAAAAAAACAGTGCGCAGGATTGTGAATCAGATTTTTGCACGAAGAGTGGTATCAGATTCCATTATCCACCATTCATGACTTATATTTGTCAATTCCCAGGAGAATTCAGGCCGTCTTGGATGCCAAAGACGGTCCAATACCATATTAGTTAACAATTTAGTTCATTTACCATACTTGTTTCCATAATTTTGCTAAGCTCCAACAAATTTCCATCCCTATCCAAGGCAAGTAACCTTTTTGGCCATTGAGTCTCACTCATTGGACAGTTGAATCTCATTTTACAGGGGGAGCACAAAATGAAATGCTAACTGAAAAATTAATGGTTATGCTTGCCTATCTTACCACCTATTTGTGGAATCTATGCTCTTTCCAAGAATTATGGCTTCCAGCAGAATCTTCAACATTTAATATTCCTGAGAGATGAGTGCCTTTGCTCCATGTCATGCTCTGTAGTTCCATTCACCAGCCCTTACATCACTACAAGGCACAGTAATAGAGTCTCAAATTAATGTTTGTAGGAATGTTTGTGCAAACATTCATTTAAAAATTCTCCAGTACATGCAATGAAAAAAGCACAAAAAGTTTTCTTTTAACATTCGATTTTGGAGTGAATGGACTTTCCTTAAAGTAAAGCCTTGGGGTTTTTTTCTTAAAATATCAAACATGTCATACTTGCTCTGTGCAGAGGTTTTGCACAGAGCAGCCTTGATCCTCCTCTTCTGGGGTCCCCTGCGAGCGTTCCTGGCTCCACCCCCGCCGAGTTCCCCCATAGCAAGTCACTTGCTATGGGGGCAGTCGTGCATGGTCGCTCCCAAGCCCCGCTCTGAGTGTCCATAAGACACACAGAGCGCTACCCACCCCCTCCTCACTCGCTCAGGAGCGAGAGACCCGGGAGAGCTTTGGCTTTCATTTACATCGCTAAGATGCAGTAGGGTAAAAACCTTCTGCCATTACACACACTTTAATGAAAAGCACATTCACTGATATTCGCTATTCGCTATTTATCCTGCCCCTTCCAATTTTTTTGTCACTGTGGCTGACAATGAATGCTGATTTAATCCCTGTAACCATTAGAAGACTGAGTGTGCATTCTTAAAATAAAATTTGACCAGGCTTTGGTCAGCTTTAGTGACCAGTGGGAGGATTCACAACATATTGTTGGGGACAAAGCATTCCACATTCCCAATAGTGCCAGATACTAAAGATTCTTTGGTGGACAGAGTTGTTAAAAGATACTGAACATTCTATGAACAGGATACGTAAAAAAAGGATCAGTTCTTTTACTGCTTTCTATTTACTGTATGGTTTTTTGGATAGCAACAGAGTCACTTTAACTTACCTTTATCTGACTTGTTTGCAATCAACTACAGCAAGAATTTAGAGGAAAACTTACAGGGTTGGAGCAGTGTACATTCTAAATCCAGTGCTGTGTAATGCCATGTACACACGAACAGAATTTCCAACAGAAAAAGCCAGACGGGATCTTTTCATCGTATATTCCGATCGTGTGTAGGCCCCATCAGACTTTTTACGTTGAAAATTCTGACAGACCTAAAAAGAGAACATGTTCTAAATTTTTCCGACGGAACCAATTCCTATCGGAAAAAACGCTCGTCTGTATGCTATTCCGTCGTACAAAAGACGATGCATGCTCTGAAGCAAGTACGAGATGGAAGCTATTGGCTACTGGCTATTGAACTTACTTTTTCTAGTCCCATCGTACGTGTTGTACGCCACCCCGTTCTTGACGGTCGGACTTTGGTGAGGCCATGTGTATGCAAGACAGCTTGAGCGGAATTCAGTCAGAGAAACCTTCGGAGTTTATTCCGACGGCAAAACCGATCGTGTGTACGCGGCATTACTTTGTTTTTTACTGCTTCTACCACCAGTCACATTCAAAATTCTAAGGCAGGCTTGAACCTGATTGGTGGCTGTGAGAAAATGAAGCGTAGTTTCCTATATAGGAGACACAGCAGGAAGCCCGCATTGGCTGCATTTTAGGGATAGCTTTCCTGCATCCAAAAGAGGGCATTAGATTAAAAAATTACTCACTGAGAAATGCCTGCTGCACAGATATGACTGGATGAAAAATATGTAAAGAGTAACCACAAAAAGAAAAAAAAACCCTCAGTGAACTGGTAAAGCTATCTGTAAAATTATGCAATGGTGTGCAAGTCTACTTCTGTCATATTTAGGAGGCTACTCATAATAGGGGAGGTTGAAAAAAGACACAAGTCCATCACATCCAACCTATGTGTGTGATTTTATGTCAGTATTACATTGTATAACACTGTATGTTGTGGTCATTCAGGTGCTTATCCTATTTTATTTTTGAAACTATCGATGCTCCCCGCTGAGACCACCGCCTGTAGAAGGGAATTCCACATCCTTGCCGCTCTTACAGTAAAGAACCCTCTATGCAGTTTAAGGTTAAACCTCTTTTCTTCTAACTTTAACGAGTGGCCACGTGTCTTATTAAACTCCCTTCCATGGAAAAGTTTTATCCCTATTGTGGGGTCACCAGTATGGTATTTGTAAATTGAAATCATATCCCCTTTCAAGCGTCTCTTCTCGTAACCTTTCCTCACAACTAATGTCCTCCAGTCCCTTTAGTTTTGTTGCCTTTCTCTGAACTTGCTCCATTTCCAGCACATCCTTCCTGAGGACTGGTGCCCAGAACTGGACAGCATACTCCAGTTGAGGCCAGACCAGAGTCTTGTAAAGTAGGAGAATTATCTCTTTATCTCTTGAGTTAATCCCCTTTTTAATGCATGCCAATATTTTGTTTGCTTTGTTAACACTGCATGCCATTGCTCAGCCTATCATCTACTAGGACCCCCAGGTACTTTTCCATCCATGATTCTCCCAGAGGTTCTCCCCCCAGTGAGTAGATTGCATTTATAATTTTGCCACCCAAATGCATTATTTTTGTTTTTTCCACATTAAACCTCATTTGCCATGTAGTTGCCCACCCCATTAATTTGTTCATATCTACTTGCAAGGTTTCCACATCCTGAGGAGAAGTTATTGCCCTGCTTTGCTTAGTATCGTCCGCAAATACAGAGATTGAATTGTTTATCCCATCCTCCAGGTAGTTTATGAACAAATTAAATAGGATTGGTCCCAGGACAGAGCCCTGGGGGACCCCACTTTCCACCCCTGACCAGCTTGAGCACTCCCCATTTATCACTACCCTCTGAAATTGCCCTTGTAGCCAGTTTTCAATCCATGTACTCACCCTATGGTCCATGCCAACTGACCTTTGTACAGTAAATGTTTATGTGGAACTGTGTCAAATGCTTTTGCAAAATCCAGATAAACCACATCTATGGGCCTTCCTTTATCTAGATTGCAGCTCACCTCCTCATAGAAGTTTAATAGATTGGTTTGGCAAGAACGATTCTTCATGAATCCTATGGCCTATTTGCTCTTGCTATTCTGACTTTAGAAGCGAAAGGTCCACTTTGATTGTTAGGCATTCTTATATTCACTCATGATTAATTAATTAACTTCCACCCCACCCTTTATAACAGTATACATTTGAGCACCCTTAAGGGGTCAGCACATTGCTGGGGGAGCACATTGCAGGGGCTTCTATCCTTAAGACTTCTTTCTCAAAGTGATTCTTTCTACAAGTGATATGCACTTCAATCTCTGCACTTCAGCGATTGCACAAAGCAAACATACATAGCAAACTGCACTGGAAAGCATCTAACAGACTGCTGGTGACCCTGTCTCTCTATTAAGCTCTCCTTCCACTCTGTAACATGTGCTCTCTACCACTCCTTCTGAAACTTATGTCCTCTCTCCTCAAACTCTCTTACCTTCACCCCTCTTCTCCACCCCCCTGTTTATACATATCAACCTGCCTTCTGTCCTCTCCCTACTACTGCTCCTACCAACTCTTGCTCATTCTACATCCATATACTGATAAAACCTCCAGTACTCTGAGGCATTCCCCTTCAAATAAATCACATTCCCACATTACCTCCCTCACCCTCCTGCTTCTCCTAACCTCTGGTGACATATCCCCAAACCCTGGGCCACCATCATCTGTCTTTGCCCAATGCTCCCATCCCCCTACACCCTCTGGCAGCAGCCGCAACCCACAGAACTTAGTTTCTATTCCACGTCTTTCCAAATCCAGCCCCCCTTTCTCCTGTGCCCTTTGGAACACATGCTCTGTCTGTAACAAACTCACTGTCCTCCACGACCTCTTTATCACAAATTCCTTTAACCTACTTGCCATTACTGAAACCTGGCTTCATGAATCAGATACTACTTTTCCTGCTTCCCTCTCCCATGGTGGCCTTCTTTGGACTCACTCCCCAAGACCAAGTGGACGGAAGGGAGGTGAAGTGGGAATCCTTCTAGCCCCATGCAGCACCTATCAGGTACTTCACCCACTTCCCTCTCTGACACTCTCCTCTTTTGAGGCACATTGCATTCGTCTATTCTCTCCCATTTATCTAAGAATTGCTGTCATCTACCGACCCCCTGGACCAGTATCAGCCTTCCTTAATGACTTCTCTGCCTGGCTACCCTATTTTCTCTCTTCTGAAATCCCCACAATTATTCTCGGTGACTTCAACATCCCTGTTAACATTAACACTACTATTGCTTCTAAACTTCTCAGTCTAACCTCATCTATTGACCTGAAGCAATGGATACAGGCTCCTACTCACTCCAATGGCAACACCCTTGACCTTGTCTTCTCCTATCTGTGCACTACGTGCAACCTTTCCGACAATCCTCTCCCACTCTCTGATCCCACCTTATTAGTTTTGCTCTCTCCCTGTCTTCCACCTCCTCTCCCTCCAACCGCCTAACAGTTACACATAGAAACCTTCGCCACTTCAACCCTTCTCTTCTCTACTCTGCTACTGATAGCCTGTATGACAAAATCTCACCCCTGTCCTGCTCCAACCTAGCCACTTTCATCTACAACAGCTCACTGTCTTCCTCCCTAGACAAGCTTGCCCCCGCACTAAACGCAGAATTAGGCCCCGATTGCTACAACCCTGGCAAACAGATGACACCAGAAGTCTCAGAAAACGTAGCCGCACTCTTGAGCATCTGTGGCATAAGTTCCAGGAAGACTTCACACAATATAAATCTGCCCTCCTAAAATACTATTCCTGCCTCCACACTGCCAAACAGACCTACTTTATCACACTCAACACCTTCTCATCTAGTCCACGTTAGCTCTTCTCTACCTTCAACACTCTACTCTGTCCTCCACTGCCTCCACCCTCTAACTCACTCACTGCCTAGAAAATCGCCAATCACTTCAAAAATAAGATTGATACAATTCATGAGGAGATCTCCAACGCGCAAAATCCTCCCCCATGCAACACCCCATGTCCACAGATACAATCATTACTTCCCTCATTCAACCCTGCTACTATTAATGAGGTTGCTAAACCTTTATCTAACACTCATCTAACCACCTGCCCCCTGGATCCTGCTCCCTTGCAAATGCTACGCTCACCCTCTGACTCAATTCTACACTCTCTAACTCACATTTTCAACCTCTCCCTCTCTTGTGGCATCTTCCCAAACTCTCTAAAACATGCGTTAGACACCCCCGTACATAAAAAGCCCTCACTGGATCCCACCAATCTTAAGAACCTACGTCCCATCTCCTTACTCACCCTGTCCTCCAAAGTTCTTGAAAGACTGGTCTACAACCGACTGAGCGACCATCTGACCATGAATAAACTTCTTGATCCCCTTCAGTCCAGATTTCGCTCTCAACACTCCAAGAAAACTGCTCTCCTTAAACTCTCAAATGACCTACTAACTGCTAAAACCAGCGGACACTATTCTGTACTACTTCTCCTGGATCTCTCTGCTGCCTTTGACACAGTAGACCACCCACTCCTCCTCAATAAACTCCATTCCTTTGGTCTCCATGACTGTACTTTTCGCTGGTTCTCATCCTACCTATCCCACCGCTCCTTCAGTGTCACTTACAACTCTACTTCCTCCTCTCCTCTTCCTTTCTCTATTAGGGTCCCCCAAGGTTCTGTTCTTGGACCTCTTCTTTTTTCTATCTACACCACCTCCCTGGGTCAGTTGATTGCCTCCCATGGCTTTAAATAACATCTCTACGCTGATGACACCCAAATCTATCTCTCCACCACCCAGCTCTCTCCATCTGTCTCCTCACGCTACACCAACTTATTAGCAGACATATCAGCCTGGATGTCACATCACTTGCTCAAACTCAACCTATTCAAAACCAAGCTCATGATATTTCCTCCCTCAGGTGCCACTTCCCCTGATTTATCTGTCAATATCAACGGCTCAACTATCAACTTGTCCCCCACGCCAAGGTCCTAGGTGTAATCCTGGACTCTGAACTAACCTTTCGGCCTCACATCCTATTGCTATCCAAAATTTGCTGCCTCAACCTCCGCAACTTCTCCAAGATATGCTCCTTTCTAACCAATGTCACCACAAAGCTTCTAATCCACTCCCTGGTCATCTCCCGCCTCGACTACTGCAACTCCTTCCTCATTGGCTTACCTCTAAATAGGCTATCCCACTTCAGTCCATCATGAACATTGCTGCCAGGCTTATCAACCTCACAAACCGCTCAGCGTCTGCTATACCCCTCTGCCAATCCCTCCATTGCCTGCCACTCAGCCAACAAATTAAATTCAAGATACTAACTATAACTTACAAAGCCATCCACCACCTGGCTCCCAGCTACATCACTAACCTAGTCTCAAAATAACAACCTAATCGTTCTCTTCACTCCTCCCAAGACCTGCTGCTTTCAAACTCCCTTGTTACCTTATCCCATGCTCCCCTTCAGGACTTCTCCAGAGCCTCTCCCATCCTCTTGAATGCTCTACCTCAATCTGTCCAATTTTCTCCTACTTTATCCACTTTCAGACGATCCCTGAAAACTCATCTCTTCAGAGAAGCCAATCTGGCCTCCACCTAACAACTGTACATTTATCTTCTCAATCAGCACATCGCCCACAGTTATTACCTCTTGTATCTTTTGACCTTCCCACTTAGATTGTAAGCTCTAAGGAGCAGGGTCCTACTGTATTAAAGTGTATTGTATTTGTACTGTTTACCCTCAAGTTGTAAAGCGCTACTTAAACAGTTGGTGCTATATAAATCCTGTATAATAATAATAATAAAATGAATCCATGCTGATTACTGCTAATTATACCATTTTCATTACTAAAATCTTGTATATAGTCCCTTATCATCCCCTCCAAGAGCTTGCATACTATTGATGTTAGGCTAACTGGTCTGTAATTCCCAGGGATGTATTTTGGCCCTTTTTTAAATATTGGTGCTACATTGGCTTTTCTCCAATCAGCTGGTACCATTCCAGTCAGTAGACTGTCAGTAAAAATTAGGAACAATGGTCTGGCAATTACTTGACTGAGTTCCCTAAGGACCCTCAGGTGCAAGCAATCTGGTCCCGGTGACTTATTAATGTTAAGTTTTTCAAGTCTATTCCTAATTCTGTTCTCTGTTAGTCATGAGGGTGCTTCCTGTGATGTGACATGAGTATAAACGCTGCAGTTTTGGTTACTGAAGCCCCCAGATTCCCTCATGAAGACTGAGGAGAGGAATAAATTCAATACATTCACCATCCTTTGTAACCATATTCCCTTCCTCATTCTTTATGGGGCCAATATGGTCTGTCCTCCCTCTTTTACTTTTTATATACTTCAATAATTTCTTGGGGTTTTTTTTTATCTCCTCCGCTATGTGTCTCACCCTGATTGCACCCTTACATTTCTTGTTGCATTCTTTGTAAAGTTTGAATGCTGATGATGATCCCTGTATTTTTTTAAGGTCTTCTCCTTTGCTTTTATAGGCATTTTTACATTGGAGTTAAGCCACCCAGGACTTTTGTTCACTCTTTTAACCACGTGTACGGCTCTCATTTTGGGTGGACATCATATGGGCATGGGCGTGCAGCGCGGCGATCTCAGCCTCGCTGTGTTGTTAGGACACGCCACGACCCTGATCTCTTTAAAGAGCCACAGCTCTTTAACCATGTGATCAGCTGTGTCCAATCACAACCGGTCACATGTAAACACGGAAATGCTGGTAATCGGTGCTCCTCACCTCACACTAACAGAGTGTGAGAAGAGCTGATCTGCAGCATCTCCTCACAGAGGACATCTAGGCATGTAATCAAGGCACTGATGATCAGTGCCCTGATTACAATAAAGCACCCACAGTGCCAGAAGTGAATGCCCACAAGTGCCGACAGTGTGCCCACAAATGCCAGCAATCAGTACCCATTAGTGATGCCAGTCAGTGCTGGTTATCACTGCTGCCCATCACTGCTGCCCATTAATACCTATCACTGCTGCCCATCAATGCCACCCATCAATGCCCATTAGTGCCCATCAGTGCCGCCTATCCGTGTCACCTATCTGTGCCCACCAGTGCCGCCTATCTGTGCCCATCAGTGCCACCCACCAGTGCCACCCATCAGTGCCCACCAGTGCCGCCTATCAGTGCTCATCAGTGCCACATATCAGTGCCACCTATCAGTGCCTATAAGTGCAGCATTTTCATGCCTCCTCATCAGTGCCACCTAATCAGTGCCCTTAAGTGCCGCCTCATCAGTGCCCATAAGTGCCACCTTACCAGTGCCCATCAGTGCAGCCCATCAGTGCCCATCAGTGCCGCCTCACCAGCACCCATCAGTGAAGGAGAAAAATTACTTATTTACAAAATTTACTGGCAGAAACTAAGAAAAACTTTTATTTTTTTCAAAATTTTTTGTCTTTTTTTTTTGGAAAAGATAAAAAACTCAGAAGTGATTAAATACCACCAAAATAAAGCCCTATTTGTGTGAAGAAAATGATACAAATTTCACATGGTTACAGTGTAGCATGACCGCGCAATTGTCATTCAAAGTGTGACAGCGCTGAAAGCTGAAAAATGGCCTGGGCAGTAAGGGGGTGCAAGTGCCCTGTATTGAAGTAGTTACATTTATTTCCCAATGCACTGGCTAATGCCCTTATTTAATATGCTCTTAAAGCAAATCCATTTATCCTCCATGTTCTTTGTTCCTAAGATTTTATCCCAATTAATATCTTCTACACAAACGGCTTTTTTAAATACATTCTTTATTTACCAAGAATACAGACAGGCTACAGAAATATAAGCAGCATAGTGATATAAAGATAAGCTGGCAATTAAACTTAACAATTTCCAGAGCATATCTTTAGATGAAAAATACAGAGCATATCAGGGAAAATATAGTAAAGGTGATTATAGTAGCTGTAATAAATTGTTTATTGTTTATTGTTTAAGGCCCCTTAAGAAGACACACGACCCAGCCACATTTTGAAATTGGACAAAAAGAGGCTTAACCTAAACTGAGAAAGGGGTTCTTTACTGTTAGAGCATTGAAAATGGGGAACTCCCTTCCTGTGTTGTGTTTGTAAAACAATATGATTTTTTTATATTAATCAGACATAACATTACATGGGACAGTCTGTTTTGTAGTCATAGAAACAGAAATCAGATTACTGTCAGGTTTGGCTTGAGTGGATACTTCTCAAAAAAAAATGCTGTTGGATACAATGGGAACGTAAATACCATTGTTGTATTTAGTTGACAGTTTGAACAGTCTATTGTCTCTATAGCTACAGTCTCAAACTGAAAGACTTTTGTCTGTTAGTCGGTTGTTATGGTAAATAACCTGACATCTAAAAGGACTTATCATGCCTTAAACACGAGGGACTTTGTCATGCATTAGAACCAAGGACAGTCTGTAAGACCAGAAGCCTCTCATCATGCTTTAAGACCAGAGGAGGAAGAATCTGTACTAGCCAAGAAGAAAGATACCTGATTTCCAAAGCAACTGCCAACTGAGTCCTCGTCAAAGGAGATCACAAACACACAGTAACTTTAGTTACTAAGTCCTCGTTGTCAAAGGAGATCACAAACACAGAGTAACTTTAGTTAAGTAACTTTTAAGCATAATTTTACTGTGAAGAGACCATAGTTTCTGTTTATTTTCTAGGCATCTTGCTATAGCTATCTATCAGTCTTGATGTGTATTCCTAATATTGTAATAGTTTTGTATGTACAGCTTTTTTGTTTAGTAAAAGCACATTTCCACACTGCAGAGGTCTGAGATTCCTTTCTTATACCACAAAGTAACCTTGCTAGATAGACGCAAGCAAAACACTTACCCAGGTAGTAGTATAAGCAGAGACAGTTGACAAATTAAAAAAAAACTTTCAGATGTCTTTCTTAGTAAGCATAGTACTCAAACCCTTATGCCGCGTACACACGGTCGGACTTTTCGTCTACAAAAGTCCGACAGCCTGTCCGACAGACTTCCGGCGGACTTTCGGCGGACTTGCAGCAGACTTTCTAACGAACGGACTTGCCTACACACGACCACACAAAAGTCTGACGGATTCGTACGTGATGACGTACACCGGACTAAAATAAGGAAGTTCATAGCCAGTAGCCAATAGCTGCCCTAGCATGGGTTTTTGTCCGTCGGACTAGCACACAGACGAGCGGATTTCGGGGTCCGTCGTAGTTACGACGTAAAGATTTGAAGCATGTTTCAAATCTAAAGTCCGTCGGATTTGAGGCTGAAAAAGTCTGCTGAAAGTCCGGAGAAGCCCACACACGATCGGATTACCAGCCAGCTTTAGTCCGTCGGCGTCCGTTGGACTTTTGTAGACGAAAAGTCCGACCGTGTGTACGCGGCATTACACTGTTATATGCCAATGTTTGAACTTGGGTTCTTCCTTAGCTGTGCTGCGGCTCTGTTCACTCTGCCACTGGAGAATCTGAGCTTCCACAGCATATACCCTGCTTAGCCACCTACAGACTGGAAGATTTGGCTGCTTAATGACCAGGCAAATTTTTTGTGATATGGCGCTGCGTTGCTTTAAAGGGGTTGTAAAGGTATTTTTTTTTTTTTTTAAATAACAAACATGTTATACTTACCTTCACTGTGCAGCTCGTTCTGCACAGAGTGGCCCAGAACCTACTTTTCTGGGGTCCCTCGGCGGCTGTCTCGGCTCCTCCCCGCAATAACTAGCCACCTTAATGCGAGCTCCCTCACATGGTGGATAGTTATTGCGGGCGCGCTCCCGTGATACAGCCGGCGGCTATAGCCGCTCGCTGTATCACTCGGCCCCGCCCCCCGGCGCGCCGCATCATTGGATGTGATTGACAGCAGCGCGAGCCAATGGCTGCGCTGCTTTCAATCCATCCACTATAGCCAATCAGCGACCAGGCTGATCGGCTGAATGGAGGTCGGGAACGCGCAGGCGAGTTTTTGAGGTGTCAGGTAAGTAAAACGGGGGGGCTGGGGGCGGCGGTGTTATCAAAAGTTTTTTCACCTTAATGCATAGAATGCATTAAGGTGAAAAAATGTATACCTTTACAACCCCTTTAACTGAATAAATACTAAAAAAGTCGTGCTAATAATGTGATAAAGGCAACAGATAAATGCCTTAAAACCTCATAGAGGAATATAAATCCAAATATAAGCAATAATCAGTGTGCAAAATGAATTAGTGATAATCAATGTTAAAAACAAATCTTAGAAAGTGCAGATAATGTCCATATAATCTGTGCACAATGAACAGTGATTGATTGAAGTCCATATATTGTGTATAGCAAAAAACAAAAATCAAACAGAAGGACCAGAAAAAAGGACCAAAAAAGGAATATCCCCAAGTGACAGATGAAAAAATACTCTTGCTGCAGTGAATGGGGTGCGTAGATGAAACCTCCACCTTCAAAGATTGCTGGGGATTGCTCACTGGGCAGACGGCTGTAACCCCCGCCCGGGATCTCAGAGACAGGCACTGGATGTCACCCAGTCCACAGGAACCCTCTCCACAGACCGCAGCAGGATGGATTGGATGTGTCAGCGTGAAAAAGATAAATTGCTCCACATAGCATAAAATCTTCACATTTATTGAATAAAATAAAGCCAAAAATAAACTTACAAACAGCAGTTGTATATGGGCATAAAAAGAAAGCCGTCCGGCTCCAGAACAGCCCGTAACTTCCGGGTACTCGAATAGCGGTGTCGTCAGGACGTAGCTCCTCCTCCCTATGTCGTTTCGTCGCTACAGGACGTGGTCACGGGATACGAGCCACGTCCTGACCCACCGCTTATATACAGAGAACAACACCGCCTCATTGCTGCAGGAAAATTAAAGCGCCATCTTATCTGAGGGAAACAGTGAGGGCAAATGCATATAATCATGTCCCTAATGGACATTCCAAGACATGGTAACAGTGTATGTTTTGGTACTGTCAGAACTGTCATGCAGACGTCGAAAACCTGCGGGCTAAAAAGCTGCTATTGCAAAATTCACTAAAAATAAGAACATATTAAATATGATCTAATAAAAAATTCAAATTGATTATAATTGTTAGAAAAATATATATAAAATAAAACAATAGCACCATTAGTGCGCAGTCTGTGGCTGGTCATTGAAGGACATAATTCAAACGGCCCAGGTAGTCTGACCCAAATAGCCTAGATCATATGGAAATAAAAAATAAAAATTAAAATTAAATAAAATTAAAAAATTAAACTAAATATGGATGACTTGAATGGCCTGGGTCATTAAACTGGAATTAATAATCCCATATTTCATAGCCTCCAAATGGCTAAAAAATAAATGTTGATGATCCATAAATAGGGTTATTACATGCTCGAAAAACAGATCAAGATATTGTCGTCTCTCTGAGATGAGAAGGCACCCCAAACCCAGAGGGTCGTACAAACATCAGTTATTAAATCAAAAGTATCTTATACAATTGAAAAAGTGCTGACAAACATAATAAGGTTCACATATATGTGATATAATTTTTGAAAAATAAAGTAATAAAAATGAAATAATGAAAAATAAAAAATAAAAATTAAAAAATAAAAGAAATAAAAATGTAAATATAAATAAATTAGATATGGAAATAAATATGAAAAAATCTTATTATAACCATAATAACCTAAAATATCTAGGAGTTGTCAATAAAGGAATTAACATTGACATCGATGTTAAGACCAAAGGGGGTATAAATCTTTAGTTTATAAACCCAGGCCATCTCTAATCTTGAGATGCTCCGAACAAGGACACTGCCCCTCCAATGGGGCCTGAATTTATCGATTCCCAGGAAGATGGTGCCTGTGGGGTCTCTGCCAAGGACAGTCAAGTAATGTTTTGATACAGAGTGCTTAGTGAATCCTCTCCTGATATTATTAATATGTTCGTTTGGTCGCACCTGCAGGGCTCTTTTAGTCCAGCCCACATACTGCAGGCCACAAGGGCACTGCAGCATGTAGACGACCCCCGAGGTGGAACATGTAATAAAGGACTCGATGGTAAAGGATTTTCGGGTACAGGTGGAGGTGAAATTCACAGACCTTCTACTCCTGCAACCGTTCAGAGAACACACCTGACACCTCCTACATTGAAAATACCCGGTCAACTCAGAGAAAAAGGTGGGTCATGAGATGGGAGGGTCAAGAATGTTGGGTGCCACTTTGTCTTTGAGTGACGGTGCTCCCCTAAAAACTACTTGGGGTTTGTCTGGCAGGATAGATGTCAACACCCTATCGTTTTTAAGAATATGCCAATATTTGTTGATAATATGTTTGACTTTAGAGTGATGGCAGGTAAAATCAGTGATAAAGGGACAGCGAAAAGAAGCACCAACTGGACCCTTGACTCGCTCTATGAGCAAATCTTGGCGGTCCACTTTGACTACCTGATCCAACGTACTGGCAACAAAATCTGGGGAATAACCCTTAGCGACAAATCTCTGAGTTAAGATCTGTGCCTGAGTCTGAAAGGTGGCAGCATCTGTACAATTCCATTTTAATCTGAGAAACTGGCTCTTAGGCACAGATTTGAGCCATGAAGCGTGGTGGCAGCTATCATGGGGAATAAAGGAATTTCTATCGGTCGGTTTGAAGTATGTAGAAGTAATGAATTCATTGTTGCGTATGGAGATGGTAAGGTCAAGAAAGTTGATCTGTTCCGAACTGGCTTCATAGTTGAGCTGAATACCCCTATCGTTGTTATTGAGGAAGCACATGTATTCAGACAGATCAGAATCAGTACCATCCCACAGGAGGAGGATGTCGTCTATGTAACAAACCCACAAGGCCACCTGGGGCCTTGGCTGGGCATAGACGACATCCTCCTCCCATCTGGCCATGAACAAATTTGCCAGGCTAGGGGCATACTTAGCCCCCATTGCAACCCCCTTATCCTGGCGATAATAGTTCCCATCGAACCAAAAAAAATTGTGAGTGGCTGCAAACTCCAACAATAACATGATAAATTCAATTTGTTCATCTGGGAGATTGGACAATCGATTAAGATGTTCAGATACGGCCTCTAAACCCAATTGGTGGGGAATAACCGTGTACAAGGAGGTAACATCGGCCGTCACCAATATCATCCCCTCCCTCGGTGTGAGGTTGGAGAGGAGATTGATGACATCCTGAATGTCCTTAACATAAGACCTCATAGTGCGCACCAGAGGTTGCAGGTAAAAGTCTATGTATTTGCCCACCCAGGACGTAACGGAATCGATCCCGCTAACTATAGGACGTCCCGGGGGGCAAACCAGGCTCTTGTGTATCTTCGGCAAATAATATATTATCGGTACCCTGGGTGCCCTAGGGACCAGAAATGCCCTTTCTTTCTTATTCAGGATACCGAGGTTAGAACCCCTGGTGACCAGACGTTCCAATTCGGTTTTATAGGCTGCATTGGATTTGGATGGCAGTCGGGTGTAGGTAGTGTCATCACCTAAAATGCGATACATTTCATGCATATAGTCGCTCTTATTAAGGATGACTATCCCACCCCCTTTGTCTGCAGGGCAGATAACAAGTTGTTTAATACTACAAAGAGATTCTATGCCTAGCTGGATGTCCTTCTTGCTTCTCACAAATTTCACATTCATGTCCTCCAACTCCCTCAAGGCCAAGTCCCTGAAGACTTTAAGCGAAGGGGATAAATGGCCAGGAGGGTTAAACAAAGATGCGTTGGACAAACCTGAATGGGAGAAGCCATCAGTCAATGTTCTAGAGGGATTAATGGGATTTTTGACCATATACCTTTGAATGTTAAGTTTTCTAACATATTTATGGATGTCCATATATGTGTGGAACTTATTGATATTCCGGGGTGGAGCGAACTTTAAACCTTTGTCCAGAACTCTAACCTCAGAGTCAGTCAGAGTCTGAGAACTAAGGTTGAAGATCCCAGTACCGTCTATGTCCTTGGTCTTTTTGGACTTAATGCGCCTCCCCCCTCTAGTTCCTCTCTTAGTTCAACCAGCCTTTTTGTA
The DNA here is from genome assembly GCF_042186555.1 of Aquarana catesbeiana. Lineage (NCBI taxonomy): Eukaryota > Metazoa > Chordata > Amphibia > Anura > Ranidae > Aquarana > Aquarana catesbeiana. The sequence goes on along the minus strand of NC_133326.1, from coordinate 309,991,999 downwards.
CCCTGGTTGGATCTGGGAAAATCCCAACTCTGGTGTCCAGGGTTATAGGAACTGTTACTTTCCGTACCTTCAGTATGGTTGAATGCATATTGGCCACCGGAGTTACCCATACCCTCCCTTATTTCGGGGGATGGTTGGTAGGGGCCTTCCTCAGGGCACTGAATGTCTCCTAAGGGTAAGAAATTGTTCTGTACTGGTATATTGTAACCAGTGGTATAGTCTCCCTCATAGTGTACCACATGTTGCTCCCCATAATTGTTAGGGCGAACATACCCAGGACCCCGAAGGTGGGGTGGGATGGATGTACGATGGTTAGAGTAACCACCTTGTGAGTAGCCATTATTTATATAGCCATTATTAGTGTTGGGTGCAGAGCCCTGCCCCCGAAATGGGGGTGGGCCCCGCATCGAACCCCTTCCACGGCCTCGCTGAGATCCACGATGTGGAGAGCCATGCCTATAAGGCTGTTGAGGTAAGGGTCCCTCACGAGATTGTTGCACCCCAAACCCAGACTGTCTGGGGTAAGGGTACGGAGCAGAAGAACGCTTAACGTTCATCCTCTGGGGAGGTGGCTGTACCCCTGCTGGATAAGAGCGGGCCTGCTGAGGAAGTGCCACACCATGATTACCATTGTTCGCTGGACCTCCCTGGGTAGCAGTCATGGCTTGATTATTGGCATATGGAACAGAGTCTCAATAGATTGGGTGGCCTCACCCAGTGCTGGGACAAGGCCATTTGGTGCCCAGGGCGAAGATGGCAAACTGCGCCCCCCCCCCCCCCCCGGTTTTAATAAAGAATCAATGTTGTTTCAAAACAAGAATATACTTAAAACAATACAAGTTCAATTATGTTTAATGCGATAGAAAAAGAGTTCACTCACACATTTTAATATGTATTTTTATTTTTATACCAAATATTGGGTTATTGCAGAGTATTGGGGGCTATTGCAGAGTATTGCAAAGTATTGCGGGGTATTGCAGGGTATTGCGGGGTATTGCAGAGTATTGCAGGCTATTGCACAGTATTGTGGGGTATTGCAGAGTATTGCATAGTGTTGCGGGATATTGCAGAGTATTGCACAGTATTGTGGGGTATTGCAGAGTATTGCACAGTATTGTGGGGTATTGCAGAGTATTGTGGGGTATTGCAGAGTATTGCACAGTGTTGCAGGATATTGCAGAGTATTGAACAGTATTGTGGGGTATTGCAGAGTATTGCACAGTGTTGCGGGGTATTGCAGAGTATTGCAGAGTATTGCAGAGTATTGCACAGTATTGCGGGGTATTGCACAGTATTGCGGGGTATTGCAGAGTATTGCACAGTATTTTGGGGTATTGCAGAGTATTGCAGAGCATTGCACAGTATTGTGGGGTATTGCAGAGTATTGCAGAGCATTGCACAGTATTGTGGGGTATTGCAGAGTATTGCAGAGTATTGCACAGTATTGTGGGGTATTCAGCAGTGGTGGTCACTGGTCATTAACCTCGCCTCAGCCTCCTCCCCTCCCCCAATCCAGCCATTTATTAATCTGTTTTTTAGTGTTTACTTACACAAGTTCAGACTCAGAAGTTATGAGTCTGAACTTGTGTAAGTAAACACTAAAAAACAGATTAATAAATGTCTGGATTGGGGGGAGGGGAGGAGGCTGAGGCGAGGTTAATGACCAGTGACCACCACTGCTAAATATCTGAGTCAGAACACTGGCACTGCGCTCTTCTACCTTCCAGATTGAATCCAGCCTGAGCCAGCCAGCCAGGCAGCAGCTCCTCAGCTCGGCTCCGCTTGAGATAACAGACAGTGCGCCGACACAGCACAGCTCAGCGCTCAGCTCTCAGCTCCCGCCTCCCGCCTCCCTGCGCTCCTCTCTGCGTCCTCCCACCTCGCCTCCGGCCGTGAGTGACGTCACGGCACTGGCAGAGACTACGGGACTCCTCCGTAGGGGAGTAAACAGTGTAGTTGTGTGCTAAGGGAAGGGAGGATCATGCAGGAGCGCACAGCTGCGCCCCCCCCCCATACCAAATGGTACCGCCCAGGGCACGTGCCCTCTCCGCCCCTGCCTTGTACCGGCCCTGGCCTCACCACTCTGTTCAGCGAGTAGTTTCTTTTGCCACTTGAACACTATATGGGATTCATAATCCGCTATGTCTCTATTGAATTTCTTCCTTTTTTTTATTTTTTGTTCTCTATCCTCCTTTTCCAAAAGCTTAAGCAAGCCTTTGGATCTATCCAGATATTCCTCTCCTGATTGAAAGGGGGTAAGCTTATCCTTAATCTGCCTTATTTCTTCATCAAGTCTAGCCAGTTTACTAGCCTTTCTTTCAAGTAGAAATCTCAGGAGACTGATACCTGCTTCATTAAAATGCTTATACCAGCCTTCCAGATCATTCTCTCCCTTTTGGGGGCCCACATCCCACCTAAGGCTCCAGGGTACCATGTGTTTTTTGACATATGTTTCCAAAAAAGCGATATCCCATTGTGTGTGAATCTCGGAAACCACCAAATTCTTTAATCGCACCAACAACCCACCAGTATCACTAACTCCATTCTTATAGGGTTCAAAGACAACTTCAGTGTTAACCACCCTAGTGGCTCTGAATTCAAAAATATCCATGTCTAAAGTTAGGTAATCACAACCCTCTCGATAGGAACCAACTGAAATAACGTTAGCAGCAATAAAAAAGTATAGAACGTGGAAATGGAAAAAATAAAATACTGCGCTAACAATCAAAAAGCGTATAAGCTGTGACTAAGTGTTATACAGCACAATCAAATAAATACTAAAAAAGTCGCGCTAATAATGTGATAAAGGCAACAGATAAATGCCTTAAAACCTCATAGAGGAATATAAAACCAAATATAAGCAATAATCAATGTGCAAAATGAATTAGTGATAATCAATGTTAAAAACAAATCTTAGAAAGTGCAGATAATGTCCATATAATCTGTGCACAATGAACAGTGATTGATTGAAGTCCATATATTGTGTATAGCAAAAAACAAAAATCAAACAGAAGGACCAGAAAAAAGGACCAAAAAAGGAATATCCCCAAGTGACAGGTGAAAAAATACTCTTGCTGCAGTGAATGGGGTGCGTAGATGAAACCTCCACCTGCAAAGATTGCTGCCTCTTACCAGAGAGCGTTGGTCCCTTAATTATAGGAGACCTCACTGGGCAGACGGCTGTAACCCCAGCCCGGGATCTCAGAGACAGGCACTGGATGTCACCCGGTCCACAGGAACCCTCTCCACTGACCGCAGCAGGATGGATTGGATGTGTCAGCGTGAAAAAGATAAATTGCTCCACATAGCATAAAATCTTCACATTTATTGAATAAAATAAAGCCAAAAATAAACTTACAAACAGCAGTTGTATATGGGCATGAAAAGAAAGCCGGCCGGCTCCAGAACAGCCCGTAACTTCCGGGTACTCGAATAGCGGTGTCATCAGGACGTAGCTCTTCCTCCCTACGTCGTTTCGTCGCTACAGGACGTGGTCACGGGATACGAGCCACGTCCTGACCCACCACTTATATACAGAGAACAACACCGCCTCATTGCTGCAGGAAAATTAAAGCGCCATCTTATCTGAGGGAAACAGTGAGGGCAAATGCATATAATCATGTCCCTAATGGACATTCCAAGACATGGTAACAGTGTATGTTTTGGCGCGGTCAGAACTGTCATGCAGACGCCGAAAACCTGTGGGCTAAAAAGCTGCTATTGCAAAGTTCACTAAAAATAAGAACATTTTAAATATGATCTAATAAAAAAATTCAAATTGATTATAATTGTTAGAAAAATATATATAAAATAAAACAATAGCACCATTAGTGCGCAGTCTGTGGCTGGTCATTGAAGGACATAATTCAAACGGCCCAGGTAGTCTGACCCAAATAGCCTAGATCATATGGAAATAAAAAATAAAAATGAAAATTAAATAAAATTAAAAAATTAAACTAAATATGAATCATGACTTGAATGGCCTGGGTCATTAAACTGGAATTAATAATCCCATATTTCATAGCCTCCAAATGGCTAAAAAATAAATGTTGATGATCCATAAATAGGGTTATTACATGCTCAAAAAACAGATCAAGATATTGTCGTCTCCCTGAGATGAGAAGGCACCCCAAACCCAGAGGGTCGTACAAACATCAGATATTAAATCAAAAGTATCTTATACAATCGAAAAAGCACTGACAAACATAATAAGGTTCACATATATGTGATATAATTTTTGAAAAATAAAGTAATAAAAATGAAAGAATGAAAAATAAAAAATAAAAATTAAGAAATAAAATAAATAAAAATGTAAATATAAATAAATTAGATATGGAAATAAATATGAAAAAAATCTTATTATAACCATAATAACCCAAAATATCTAGGAGTTGTCAATAAAGGAATTAACATCGACATCGATGTTAAGACCAAAGGGGGTATAAGTCTTTAGTTTATAAACTTAGGCCATCTCTAATCTCGAGATGCTCCGAACAAGGACACTGCCCCTCCAATGGGGCCTGAATTTATCGATTCCCAGGAAGATGGTGCCTGTGGGGTCTCTGCCATGGACAGTCAAGTAATGTTTTGATACAGAGTGCTTAGTGAATCCTCTCCTGATATTATTAATATGTTCGTTTAGTCGCACCTGCAGGGGTCTTTTAGTCCAGCCCACATACTGCAGGCCACAAGGGCACTGCAGCATGTAGATGACCCCCGAGGTGGAACATGTAATAAAGGGCTCGATGGTAAAGGATTTTCGGGTACAGGTGGAGGTGAAATTCACAGACCTTCTACTCCTGCAACCGTTCAGAGAACACACCTGACACCTCCTACATTGAAAATACCCGGTCAACTCAGAGAAAAAGGTGGGTCTTGAGATGGGAGGGTCAAGAATGTTGGGTGCCACTTTGTCTTTGAGTGACGGTGCCCCCCTAAAAACTACTTGGGGTTTGTCTGGCAGGATAGATGTCAACACCCTATTGTTTTTAAGAATATGCCAATATTTGTTGATAATATGTTTGACTTTAGAGTGTTGGCAGGTAAAATCAGTGATAAAAGGACAGCGAAAAGAAGCATCAACTGGACCCTTGACTCGCTCTATGAGCAAATCTTGGCGGTCCACTTTGACTACCTGATCCAACGTACTGGCAACAAAATCTCGGGAATAACCCTTAGCGACAAACCTCTGAGTTAAGATCTGTGCCTGAGTCTGAAAGATGGCAGCATCTGTACAATTCCGTTTTAATCTGAGAAACTGGCTCTTAGGAACAGATTTGAGCCATGAAGCGTGGTGGCAGCTATCATGGGGAATAAAGGAATTTCTATCGGTCGGTTTGGAGTATGTAGATATGGTTATATGTAGTATGGTTATAATAAGATTTTTTTCATATTTATTTCCATATCTAATTTATTTATATTTACATTTTTATTTCTTTTATTTTTTAATTTAAATTTTTTATTTTTCATTATTTCATTGTTATTACTTTATTTTTCAAAAATTATATCACATATATGTGAACCTTATTATGTTTGTCAGCGCTTTTTCGATTGTATAAGATACTTTTGATTTAATATCTGATGTTTGTACGACCCTCTGGGTTTGAGGTGCCTTCTCATCTCAGGGAGACGACAATATCTTGATCTGTTTTTCGAGCATGTAATAACCCTATTTATGGATCATCAACATTTATTTTTTAGCCATTTGGAGGCTATGAAATATGGGATTATTAATTCCAGTTTAATGACCCAGGCCATTCAAGTCATGATGCATGTTTAGTTTAATTTTTTAATTTTATTTAATTTTCATTTTTTTTTTTATTTTTTATTTCCATATGATCTAGGCTATTTGGGTCAGACTACCTGGGCCGTTTGAATTATGTCCTTCAATGACCAGCCACAGACTGTGCACTAATGATGCTATTGTTTTATTTTATATATATTTTTCTAACAATTATAATCAATTTGAATTTTTTTATTAGATCATATTTAATATGTTCTTATTTTTAGTGAACTTTGCAATAGCAGTTTTTTAGCCCACAGGTTTTCGGCGTCTGCATGACAGTTCTGACAGCGCCGAAATATACACTGTTACCATGTCTTGGAATGTCCATTAGGGACATGATTATATGCATTTTCCCTCACTGTTTCCCTCAGATAAGATGGCGCTTTAATTTTCCTGCAGCAATGAGGCGGTGTTGTTCTCTGTATATAAGCGGTGGGTCAGGACGTGGGTCGTATCCCGTGACCACGTCCTGTAGCGGCGAAACGACGTAGGGAGGAGGAGCTACATCTTGACGACACCGCTATTCGAGTACCCGGAAGTTACGGGCTGTTCTGGAGGCGGCCGGCTTTCTTTTCATGCCCGTATACAACTGCTGTTTGTAAGTGTATTTTTGGCTTTATTTTATTCAATAAATGTGAAGATTTTATGCTATGTGGAGCAATTTATCTTTTTCACGCTGACACATCCAATCCATCCTGCTGCGGTCTGTGGAGAGGTTTCCTGTGGACCGGGTGACATCCAGTGCCTGTCTCTGAGATCCCGGGCTGGGGTTACAGCTGTCTGTCCAGTGAGGTCTCCTATAATTAAGGGACCAACGCTCTCTGGTAAGAGGCAGCAATCTTTGCAGGTGGAGGTTTCATCTACGCACCCCATTCACTGCAGCAAGAGTATTTTTTGGTCCTTTTTTCTGGTCCTTCTGTTTAGGGATGAACTCATGTTCGACTCGAACATTGGCTGTTCGCAAGTTCGCCGAACAGTGAACAATTTGGGGTGTTCGCGGCAAATTCGAATGCCACGGAACACCCTTTAAAAGTCTATGGGAGAAATCAAAAGTGCTAATTTTAAAGGCTAATATGCAAGTTATTGTCATAAAAAGTGTTTGGGGACCCAGGTCCTGACCCAGGGGACATGGATCAATGCAAAAAAAGTTTTAAAAACAGCCGTTTTTTCAGGAGCAGTGATTTTAATAATGCTTAAAGTCAAACAATAAAAGTGTAATATCCCTTTAAATTTTCTTACCTGGGGGGTGTCTCTTCTTCTTTTCTTCTCTTCTTCATTTTCTTCTCCGGGCCGCTCCTCACACATGCTAGCATGGCGGGAGGCTCCCGCTGTGTGACGGCGCTCCTCGTCTGACAGTTCTTAAATAACGGGGGCGGGGCCACCCGGTGACCCCGCCCCCCTCTGATGCACGGTGACTTGACGGGACTTCCCTGTGACGTCACGGGGAATGCCACAGGGAAGTCCCATCATGTCCCGTGCGTCAGAGGGGGGCGGGGTCACTGGGTGGCCCCGCCCCCGTTATTTAAGAACTGTCAGACGAGGAGCGCCGTCACACAGCGGGAGCCTCCCTTCATGCCAGCATGGATGCGGAGCGGCCCGGAGAAGAAAATGAAGAAGAGAAGAAAAGAAGAAGAGAAGAAGATGAAGAAGAAGAGAAGAGCGGGAGCCTCCCCCCATGCCATGGGTGCGGAGCGGCCCGAGGAGAAGAAGATAGAAGACGCCGCGGAGGAGATGCTGGACGAGAGCGCCGGAGGAAGAACCAGAAGAGCCAGAAGAACCAGAAGAACCAGAAGATGAAGGAAGATAGAAGAAAGAAGAAGTATTTAAATAAAGGAATTGTCAAAAACTGTCTCTTGTCATTTTTAACATTTTTGACAGTTTTTTAGTGAAATGGTAGGGGTACTTTTGTACCCCCTTACCATTTCACACAGGGGGGGGCCGGGATCTGGGGGTCCCCTTGTTAAAGGGGGCTTCCAGATTCCGATAAGCCCCCCGCCCGCAGACCCCCACAACCACCGGCCAGGGTTGTGGGGATGAGGCCCTTGTCCTCATCAACATGGGGACAAGGTGTTTTGGGGGGCTACCCCAAAGCACCCTCCCAATGTTGAGGGCATGTGGCCTGGTACGGTTCAGGAGGGGGGGGCCGCACTCTCGTCCCCCCCTCTTTTCCTGCGGCCTGCCAGGTTGCGTGCTCGGATAAGGGTCTGGTATGGATTTTTGGGGGGACCCCACGCCGTTTTTTTTTTTTTTTTGGCGCGGGGTTCCCCTTAAAATCCATGCCAGACCTGAAGGGTCTGGTATGGAATTTAGGGGGAACCCCACGTCATTTTTTTTTTACATTTTGGCCGGGGTTCCCCTTAATATCCATACCAGACCTGAAGGGCCTGGTATGGAATTTAGGGGGACTCCCACGTCATTTTTTTTTTTTAATTTTGGTTCGGGGTTCCCCTTTGGGGAATTCCCATGCCGTTTTTATCAATGAACTTCTATGTGTATTGTCGGCAATGCAATAGCCGCGGGTAGTTTTAAATGAGTTTTTTCCTTCAAAATGTCATTTTGCTGTCAGACTGTTCTAAACACAGGAAACATGCGCCCCTTTACAGGCATACTATAGACACCCCCCAGGTACGAAATTTAAAGGGATATTACACTTTTATTGTTTGACTTTAAGCATTATTAAAATCACTGCTCCTGAAAAAACGGCCGTTTTTAAAACTTTTTTTTGCATTGATCCATGTCCCCTGGGGCAGGACCCAGGTCCCCAAACACTTTTTATGACAATAACTTGCATATTAGCCTTTAAAATTAGCACTTTTGATTATTCATGTTCGTGTCCCATAGACTTTAACGGTGTTCGCGTGTTCGAACAAACTTTTTTCCTGTTCGCATGTTCTGGTGCGAACCGAACAGGGGGGTGTTCGGCTCATCCCTACTTCTGTTTGATTTTCGTTTTTTGCTATACACAATATATGGACTTCAATCAATCACTGTTCATTGTGCACAGATTATATGGACATTATCTGCGCTTTCTAAGATTTGTTTTTAACATTGATTATCACTAATTCATTTTGCACATTGATTATTGCTTATATTTGGATTTATATTCCTCTATGAGGTTTTAAGGCATTTATCTGTTGCCTTTATCACATTATTAGCGCAACTTTTTTTAGTATTTATTTGATTGTGCTGTATAACACTTAGTCGCAGCTTATACACTTTTTGATTGTTAGCGCAGTATTTTATTTTTTCCATTTCCACGTTGCTTTAACTGACAATTGCGTGGTCATGCGACGCTGTACCCAAACAAAATTGACGCCCTTTTTTTTGCACAAATAGAGCTTAATTATGGTGGTATTTGATCATCTCTGCGGTTTTTATTTTTTGCACTATAAACAAAAGAAGAGCGCCAATTTTGGAAAAAAAATATATTTTTTACTTTTTTTGCTATAATAAATATCTCCAAAAATGTTTTTAAAAAACAAATTTCTTACTCAGTTTGGCCCAATATATATTCTTCTACATATTTTTGGTAAAAAAAATCCCAATACGTGTATATTGATTGGTTTGCGCAAAAGTTATAGCGTCTACAAACTATGGGAAAGATTTATGGCATTTTTATTATTTTTTCTTTTTTTTACTAGTAATCGCGGTGATCTGCAATTTTTAGTGGTACTGCGACATTGCGGCAGACAGATCGGACACTTTTGACACATTTTTATACAGCGATCAGTGCTATAAAAATGCACTGTTTACTGTGTAAATTTCACTGGCAGGGGGTTTCTTGTGTAAATGTCACTCAATCAAGGGGTTAAATGTGTGTTCCCTGGACTGTGAAAGGATAGGACTGACTTGGGGAAGAGACATATAATTTTTCCTACTTAGTAGATAACAAACGATATGTCTCTTCTCTCCTGACAGAACAGTGATTTGTGTGTTTATACACACAAATCCCTGTTTCTGCTCTCGTGCATGCGATTGTGTGTGGCCGGTGGTGATCGTGCCCACCGGCCATGCACATCGGATTCCCCGCCGTGCATCGGTCGCGCGCCTGCTATCGCCCTTAAAATTACAGACATACCCATACGGCGATTCGCAGGAACTAACACTTTGCTGATGTATATCGGCGTGAGCCGGTCGGCAAGTGGTTAGTACAACTGCTCCTGGGACTCTTTAGCTTCGCCTGCTTTGCAGCTGCAGTCAATCCACAATCAGCTCAGCTAAATTGCGGGACTTCCTGTGCACTGTGCCTGTTTGTTGGATCTGTTTCCCTGGGAGTGTGCTATACTACTGAACGTCTGAACTTTTGAACGTTGCCTGATTCCTGGACTACTTTCTTTGCCTGCTGATTTTGCATTACTCTACCAGTCAGTGCATGACCCTGCCTGCAGAGGTGGGGGACTCGAGTCACATGACTTGACTCGAGTCGGACTCGAGTCACCTGTTTGAGGACTTGCGACTTGCTTGACAAAATTAAATAAATGACTCGACTTGACTTTGACTTGCCACTAATGACTTGCGACTTGACTTTGACTTGGGCTATTTGACTTGCAATGACTTGCAATGACTTGGCACCACCAGTGCTGTGTCTTGGCCTAGGCAAAAGTCGCCCCCCCACAAAAGAAAGCTCCCCCGAGTCCCGGCTTCTGCCCGCACAAATACAGCTTGCCAACATTGTGGGCGGGGATCGCATAGGTGTCCGCGAGCGGCGCTTGCAGTGTTCGCGGCCGCCGCAGACTTTTTTTTTATTTGATGATGACTGCGCTGCAGTCTCTCCTCCTAGGCTGTACAGGTCTCTGTATTCCGTCCGGCCAGGCCGCGGCGCCGCCCCCCTCCTACTGCGGAGTGATCTCTGAGGGAGGGGCTGGGCTTCTGTGCAAGTGTGCAGAGCCAGCAGCGTGAGTCGCGGGCCTCACGGTGGGGGAGGAAGAAGGAACTGGAAGTTGCCCAAGGAGCCAGCCAAGCCTAGCCGACTGACTGAATCTGAGTGGAGTCCAGTCCAGCAGCCATAGAGTAAGTCATGGCAGACTATTATTCTTCTACTGAGGGGGCACTGGAGCAGGGACAGTCACACGACTCAGGGAGGAACTGGTCTGAGAATGGGGGACAGTGCAGTGGTCGTCGCAGCACAGAAGAAAAAGCACAGAGCCCGGAGCCGAGGAGGAGGAAACAGATTTGCAGAAGCTGCAGGTTTGTTTGATGCAGTGCCAAGCAAATGCTTCCCTGCAAACTTTGCAGGGAAGCATTAGCTTGCTTGGCACTGCATCAAACAGACCTGCAGCTTCTGCAAATCTGCACTAGTGATGTAGCAGCTAGCAGGGCCCTGGCCTGTACTGATGATTACAGGACGCAGATATGATTGCAGATGCAATCTATCATCAATATCATTGCACATGCTAAAACTATGAAACCTAGGTAGGTACAAACCTTCTTTCCTTGTTTTCTCCTCCTCCTCGGCTCTGTGCTTTTTTTCTCCTGCGCTGCGACGGCCACTGCACTGACCCTCAGTCCCAGACCAGTTCCTCCCTGAGTCCTTCACTAATTAACTATTACTTGTGCGAAGTACAAAGTGCTCAACGTGAATATTACATAAAAATCATATTGCTGAATTAAGTTCTCCATGCGTACTACAAACTCATTAAACAGTCCACATCCAGTGAAAGTTCATGTACTGCAATGCTCCATGCATGCTGAAATCAATGCAAACTTTAGCACTGGTCACTGTATTGGTGTCACTGGTGCCCAAAAAGTGTCACTATGAGTCACTAATGTAATATTCTAATCTGGAATGATAAACGTCTCACTGTTTTAAACAAGGTTAGGTTAAGACCGTATATATATAATACATTAAAAATAGTTCTGTAAGTACTAGTGTACTAAGCAGCAACACCTTATTTTCTGGCAGTGCCCGGGCCATCCCGACAGCAAACTCTGGATCCACCCCTGACAGATCAACGCACAAGGCAGCTATAATGGAGGGAGCGATTCCAAAAATAATTAAATTTGGATTTAAGGATTATATTTTAGATGTTGGTGAAAAGAAGAGAACGGCGATATGCAAGGTCTGCAACTCAAAAATAAGAGACACGTCCACCACAACATCCAACTTCATCCGTCACTACAAAACCCACAAAGAAAAGTAGGTACAGTAACGTCACGTGTATGTGTATATATATATATATATATATATATATATATATATATATATATATATATATATATATATATATGCAAATTAGGCCTACATCCCACTTTAGGTGGGAGCAGAGTATATTGTTGTTCAAATCAATAAATCACATAGCTAACTTTTTTTTCTATCTCTCTTCTGTTTACTCTATAGATATGAAGAGTACATCCATACCAAAGGGACTTTTGATGGTACCCAGCCTCAAATCTCACAATTCATCGCACAGGGGACTGTGCAGCTATACCACTGCAACCACCAGCAGCAAAAGGCAATTACAAACTCAATCCTGTCAGACCTCATTCTAAACTGCAACATGCCACTGTCCATCATTGAACATCAAAGCTTTCGTCGCTTTTTGTCAATAGTAGACAACAAGTACTCTCCAGTAAGTAGAAGAACAATTAATGGCAAGCTTGACAATCTGGTGGCAGATAGGAAAATGAAGCTGAAAAATGAACTCGAAGTGGTAGATCATCTGTCAGTGACTGTAGATATATGGTCAGACCGCAGGATGAGAGGCTTTCTTGGAGTCACAGTGCACTGGATCAACATTGAGGATGACCGTCTTCAGTTAAAATCACAGTTGCTTGCTTGCAACCGCTTCAAAGGTCCCCATACAGGGGAAAGAATTTGTGAGGAATTTGAGCATATATGTGAAGAGTACAAGATTAAAAAAAAGGTAGACCACATCATCTGTGACAACGCCGCAAACATGAAAAAAGCATTCACTACATGTTTTCCAGGACAGCTAGATGAAGACGATGACCTTGATGATTCAGACATTTGGAATGACCTGTCAGTGGAAGAACAGGAGATGTTTGACAATTATTTGAGTGCAAAAGCCCAGACTAGACTTCAATGTTTTGCACACACGCTTCAATTGGTAATAGGTGATGGACTTAAAGAGACTAAATTAGTCAATGCAGCTCTCGCCAAAGCTTCCAGGTTGAGCTCCTTGTTACACACAAGCACCTCTTTCAAGGAAAAATTTGAGGAGGAGTTTGGACAGCGTGGAATCCCTGCCTCTGTTACCACACGCTGGAATTCCACACTGAGGCAATTGAAATCAGTGGTCAGCTGTGACCAGCTGAAACTGACTAGAATGCTTGAAGATGGGGGACACAAAGAGACTGTATTCACAGCTAGAGAGTGGAATCAGATTAAGGAACTCGTGGATGTCCTTCAACCTTTTGGAGAAGCCACAGACCTCTCACAGGGAGAAAAATTTGTGACAATAAGTGCTGTTGTACCCTGTATCCTTTCTCTGAATCACCACTTGGAAAATCATAAAGAGAGCGTGCGCTACCTTGGTGGCTTGATCCGTAGCCTGCAAGAATCACTCCAAAGACGATTTGAAGGGATCTGTCAATGTGAGGATGGCAGATGAACAGAATGATGTAGCAACCTTACCCTTCTCTGACCCTCTATACCTAAAAGCTGCTCTGCTGGATCCTTCATTTGGCACCATGTGGTTGACCCATGATGTTTTGGCTACCGAAAATGTCAAGGAGGCTGTGTCTGCGATGATAAAAAGTATGTTATGTTTTTGGTAATAACCCGTTTGCAGTAATAACACCTGAGTGCATTGAGTCACTGTTTTATGCTTGTGTTTTTCAGACTTGATTCTCAAAGAGGACTGCAAGCCCACCCCAACAACCACCGATGAAGACGAGCAAATGCCAGTGGCAGAGTCAGAGAGTCAATCTGGGCTGTTCACAGCATACCGCAAAAAACAGAAGAGAGATTCATGTTCCAGTCCCCAAATACAGCTGAACCAGTATTTAGACATTTGTGATGGACAGAGCTGCCTTCAGTTTTGGGCCATGAACAGGCACATGCTCCCCTCTTTGTTCAGGGTAGCGGTAAGAGTAATGTCAGTCCCTGCATCAAGCGCACCTGTTGAACGTGTGTTTAGCCATGGTGGGGTGATAATGCGACCCCATCGCTCACAACTGAGCGAGAAAGTACTTTCAAATTTAATTTTTTGCAAATGCAATGCATTTTAGGTGGCTATTCTGAGAATAGCCACTTAACATGCATTGCATTTGCAAAAAATAGTATTCTGAGGAGTGAGAATACTATTTTTTGCAAATGCAATGCATTTTAAGTGGCTATTCTAATAACTAAGAAAAAAGGAATAGAAGTAGATAGGCGCTGTTTCCAAGCCTGGTGAATTCAAATGTGTTATTCCCTTAGTGGGAGGGCAGTATGGAGTGGGAAAGATTGTAAAGATATTGCCTATAGTATAGTGAATGTTTATCCCGTGGAATTACTATAAAGGTCCTGGATGTGCATAAGTCAAGTTGGTTGTCTGACTTAATAAAGTGCAGTGTGTGCTCTAAAAAAGATATAACTTAATCCGTATAAATATAATATATCCATATATAAATGAACCCTATTTTTAAATTAAAAATATTTGTGCAAAATTATGTGATCCATAACGTAATCGATAATGTACATATGTAGTGAACAAACAAATATATATAATCAAGTGCTTTCAGTGCTGCTACAAAAAAAAACCCTGGATTCTGATGCATATTCCAATGAGTAAACCTTTCAGTGCGTGCCTTAATCCGTGTTCTAATAGTGATTGATTGCACTCACCAGATCCTAGCAGCACTGAAAGCACTTGATTATATATATTTGTTTGTTCACTTCATATGTACATTATCGATTTACGTTATGGATCACATAATTTTGCACAAATATTTTTAATTTAAAAATAGGGTTCGTTTATATATGGATATATTATATTCATACGGATTAAGTTATATCTTTTTTAGAGCACACACTGCACTTTATTAAGTCAGACAACCAACTTGACTTATGCACATCCAGGACCTTTATAACACATTTGAATTCACCAGGCTTGGAAACAGCGCTATCTACTTCTATTCCTTTTTTCTTATATTCTTATATCTTACTCCACCTAGTGGAAGTAATCGGTAGTGGCAGCAGTTCCAACAACATTCTTTAATTTTTAAATTTTTATTCCATTGCATGCATCCCATTGCGCGGGTGTTTCTCCCTCTTTTTTCTATTCTAATAACTAAGCTCAAAGTTTGAACTTGACACAATGCCAAATTGCCAATGTCTGGACACTTGAAGACTGGTGATGGGAATACTATTATTCTCATCACCATTCAAGTGTCCAGATATTGGCATTGTGTCAAGTTCAAACTTTGAGCTTAGTTATTTTCCCCCTCAGCAAGGACTACATTTTTTTCAGGCTTGTTGGCCATTTAATTGCTGAGTGTTCTGCTCCTTGTCTGCTGTTTGGGCATTCAAAGTGTTTCTTTAATATGCCAAGAATAAAGCACTAAGCAGTTTTGTTAATGTTGAAAATAAAACAAAACCTTTCCTGAAAACTGACTTTTAACTAATTTAAAGGATGGAAATGGGGTAGATCAGTATTTTGACTTAATTTGTGACTTGACCAAAATAAATGACTTGACTTGACTTGCTTGCCTTCTAGCAGGGACTCGACTTGGCTTGCTTGCTTTTCGCCACAGTGACTTGGGACTTGCTTATGACTTGAAGGTTAAGACTTGAGACTTGCTTGTGACTTGCACATGTGTGACTTACCCCCATGTCTGCCTGCCTGTCTCTGACCAAGCTTCTGGATTTCGACTTTGTACCTTGCTGTCAAGCTGAACCTGCCTGCCTGACTGCGATAACGCCTAAAGCTCCACTCTGGAATAAACCTTTCGACAGGCACCTTACATGCACACATCTTGAAATTAATGGCCCTGTGTCTTTTTTCAACCTTATCAACTATGTAACTATGTAAGTGCTCTAGCATGATATAAGCTAAACAGATAACAAGTGTATTGAATAGAAAATCTTTATATCCACGCTGCATCCTTGGACATTAGTAATAATAAATCAGCCATTTTTTACTTTAACTGTTCTTCCTGTATATTTTTTTCTTTGGGGGTCAGGGGGATTGTGGGGATTACAAATTGTAATGGGGAAAGAGGGAAGTCTGGAAAGAGGGAGATGATAGAGAGAGAGAGGTTGAGTGATATGGAGAGTAAGAGGGAGATGTGAAAATGAGAGTGGGAGCAAGGCACAAGAGCTGTCAATGTGTAGGCATATATGGCACAGAAGACATATTCTTAAGCTAGGGAGTCAGATTTAAAGTTAAAAGACATCAGCCTTTGCACTTAAGCCAAAGTGTCCACATAGTTCTGTAATTCTCCTCCTGATGTTTCATTAGTAAAGTTTTCCATATGTTGGATATTTTGGATTAAAGAAAACCAAACGTGCTTCAGTACTTCTCCAAAGTGATGGTATGCAGGCCTTAGCAGCATTGAGGAGGTGTGTCAATAAAGAACTTTTATCTTTTTTGTGGATAGTGGTATATCTTGTAGCAAACATCCTGCTGTGCTATTTGCAAGAAACACATCAGTCAGTTTTGTAGTGATGGTTTTAACTGTGTTCCAAAAGTCTTGTAGTTTGGAAAAATCACCAGAAAATGTAAAGGAGTGAGCCTTCTGCTTCTTGACATCACCAACACAAGTGTGAGATTTGTACAGACTTGGAGTCTTATACAATGAATTAAAGATTGATATCTATGTTACATCTACAGGTAATTATGGGAAAAGATGATAATATGCTCTTTTTGGGCCTGGGAAAACATAGTCTAAAGGTCTGCCTCTAACCTTTTAAAGAATGAAAGATCTTGTTAATGTTCCTTCAGAGATCAAAATCAAATACAGAAGAGCAGTGGTGGCTGGTGAAGTTTTAGGAGGGGGGAGGGCACCAGACCCTGCCCTTACTTTTTGACCTCACCCACTTTTCATAAGCCCCACCTCTTATAGAATCCACCCACTACATCCTCTGTATTTCACTTGCTGCCATCCATAGTGTCAGGAGTATGCAGCTCAGCATTACAAGACAGAGTATACAGCTCAGCATAACAGATACGGTATGTAGATCAGCACCACAGATAGTATATAGATCAGCACCACAGATAGTATACAGATTAGCACCACAGATAGTATACAGATCAGCACCACAGATAGTATATAGTAGCCAGCACCACAGATAGTATATAGCAGCCAGCACCACAGATAGTATACAGATCAGCACCACAGATAGTATACAGATCAGCACCACAGATAGTATATAGTAGCCAGCACCACAGATGGTATATAGCAGCCAGTGGCACAGATAGCATATAGCAGCCAGTGGCACAGATAGTTTATCGATCAGCACCTCAGATAGTATACAGACCAGCACCACAGATAGTAAATAGCAGCCAGCACCACAGATAGTATATAGATCAGCACCACAGATAGTATACAGATCAGCAACACAGATAGTATATAGTAGCCAGCACCACAGATAGTATATAGTTGCTAGCACCACAGACAGTATATAGCAGCCAGCACCACAGATAGCATATAGATCAGCCCCACAGATAGCATATAGATCAGCACCACAGATAGTATACGGACCAGCACCACAGATAGTGTATAGCAGCCAGCACCACAGATAGTATATAGCGGTCGGCACAACAGATAGTATACAGATCTGTGCCTACCCATGCCATCTCATCTGTGCCCACCAGTGACATCTCATCTGTGCCTACTAGTGCCGTCTCATCTGTGCCCAACAGTGCCATCCCATCTATGCCCACCAGTGCCATCTCATCTGTGCCCACCGGTGCCATCTCATATACAGCTATATATATACCCCAGGCACAGGCAGGCATATGCATGCATTGGCATTTGGAACTAGGAACCATTACCCAGGACAGTCAGGGAGTCAGCGTGTGGCTGTGCAGAACGGAGGGGAATTGCCTGGGACAGGGAGTCAGTTACTGTTATTGTGTGGCTGGCTGTGCGGAATGGAGGGGCTGGCAGCAAGATCTCAGAGAGACCAAGAGAAGAGAGTGTCACTGTCTGGGGTCTGCAGCGCCAGGCACTTACCTTCAATGACGCCGCTCATCTGAATACACCAGTCGACTCCACTCCCACTGTGGCCGGGAAACCGGAAGTGACAAGTGTCCTCTCCTCCGATCCCAGTCGACTCCACCCCCACATGTCACTGTGTCAGTGATGAAAAAAACACAGCCCACTATCCTCTCCTCCGGTCCCTGCTGTGCCAATCCTAGCTAGTTATTTGGCATATTAACAAATCACAGTAGAGTGGGGGTGTTTGCGAGCGCATTGTGTGCGCCCCTACCACACCCTAAACATGGTAAAATCAGCTGATTGCAGGCTGGGAAGCTTCTCATAGACGCCGCATGTCCGACACCTGGTCATTCTTAAAGTGACAAAAAATAAATTAATCACTTCACTTCCGCCCAACGTCGTTTTACGTGATGACTTTGAAGGAGGATATCGTTGTTATGGCAGCAGCTAGCTGCCATAACCCAGGTATTCTTTTCTTCAGTGGGCGGTCCGCTACAAGATAAAAGTGGTCTCTACAGCGGATTCGCCGCAAGATCACTTTTATCGGAGGCGGGAGAGGGCCCCTCCCTCCCGCCGCGATCCGGTGCTCTCCGTCGGCAGCAGCAGAGGCGATCGCGTCTGTCCCCTTGCTATGGAGACGAGTGAGGGGAAGATGGCCCCCACCCGCCTCCATATCACTGCAGGGCGGAAGCGACATCAAGATGTCGCTTCCACCCATAGCTCTTAAAAGGCCTTTTTTTTTTCATTTTTTTAAATGACGATTTTTTTTTAATTGCATTTTAATGTAAATATGAGATCTGAGGTCTTTTGGACCCCAGGTCTCATATTTAAGAGGTCCTGTCATGCTTTTTTCTATTACAAGGAATGTTTAGGAATAAAAGTGACACAATTTTAAAAAAAAAAAACAGTGTAAAAATGTAAAAAAAAGGTAAAATTAAATAGTAAAAATTTTTTTTTAAACGCGCCCCGACGAGCTCGCATGCAGAAGCGAACGCATACGTGACTAGAGCCCATATATGAAAATGGTGTTCAAACCACACGTGAGGTATCGCCACGATCGGTAGAGCGAGAGCAATCATTCTAGCCCTAGACCTCCTCTGCAACTTAAAACATGCAACCTGTAGAATTTTTTAAACGTATGGAGATTTTTAAGGGTTAAAGTTTGTCTCCATTCCACGAGCGGGCACAATTTTGAAGCATGACATGTTGGGTATCAATTTGCTCGGCTTAACATTATCTTTCACAATATAAAATGGGCTAACTTTACTGTCTTATTTTTTAATTCAAAAAAGTGTATTTTTTCAAAAAAAGTGCGCTTGTAAGACCGCTGCGCAAATATGGTGTGACAGAAAGTATTGTAACGACCGCCATTTTATTGTCTAGGGTTTTCGAAAAAAATGTATAATGTTTGGGGGTTCTAAGTAATTTTCTAGCAAACAAAAATTTTTTTAACTTGTAAACAACAAATCTCAGAAAGAGGCTCAGTCTTTAAGTGGTTAAAAATTAACAGCTTTGGGGGGGCGGCACCCGAGCGCCCCCTATGGACAGGCCGCCACTGCAGAAGAGACAGAGTGTCATATGAGGGTGGTATCTAAGCACATTTTATCAAATGTAGTGGTGGAGCAGATCGTTTTGTGAGTGTAAGATAAAGATCTGAGAGAAGAGCAAAGTTGGGCATGCTCTAGGAATTCTGAATCAGAGGAGGAGTCTACTTTTGTGCTATCCACAAGCTTGCCATGTCGGGCAAACCGAGCTAGTCTAAAATGTCCCTTCATAATTAGAAACAGGAATGATGTATCCTATTCACAAGGTCAGGAATGAAATTTTGGTTCCCCAAAATGGGTAACGATGGGCTGGGAGATAGCGAGAGTGAGGTTTTGCTAAATACACTTGTAGTAGTCCAGCCAATTTTATTGTAGTTCTTATGAGGGATGTGCTTTAGTTGTTGGTAAATCGGGGTAATATTAGGGGAGACCTGGCAGTAGAGTCTTCACAAAGGCTTGTTCTTATTGTTTCCAAGATTTCAGGTCCTTTTGTTTTCACTACAGATGGGCCGAACACCCCCCGGTTCGGTTAGCATCCAGAACATGCGAACAGACCAAAAGTTTGAGCGAACATTTGAACACTGTTAAAGTCTATGGGAGTCGAACGTGAGAAATCAAAAATGCGAATTTTAAAGGCTAATATGCAAGTTATTGTCCTAAAAAGGGTTTGGGGACCTGGGTCCTGCCCCAGGGGACATGTATCAATGCAAAAGAAAGTTTTAAAAATGGCTGTTTTTCTGGGAGCAGTGAAAACTGCTTGCGACTTTACTGTGATGTCGGGTCCCGTCAATATGGATGAAAATCAGTGAGACAAACGGCATGGGTACCCCCCCCCCAGTCCATTACCAGGCCCTTTGGGTCTTGTATGGATATTAAGGGGAACTCCGCACCCAAATTAAAAAAAGAAAAGGCGTTGGGCCCCCAGGCCATATATACTCTGAACAGCAGTATACAGGCAGTGCAAACAAGACAGGGACTGTAGGTTCGTTCTTATGTAGAATCTGTTTGTAATTTGGAACAGGTACAATTTGTAAGTGTAGCTCCAGCCAAAAAATCTATTTTAAAGCTTTTTGGAAAACATAGGGAAGGGTTATCATCACCCCTGTGACATTTGTTTTGCTGTCTGTGCCCCTGTTCAGAAGATTTCACCTCACTTTCTGTCCCAATGACAATTGGATTTTGAAAATTTGGGTTTTTTAAGGGAAACAAGGATTGGTGATAAATCAGTGGAGTAGACACCTTTTTCCCATATTAACTCTTGCAGAAGAGAATTTCCCTTCCTAGGGGTAGATTTCCTCCCACTTCCTGTTGTCTCCCTCCGTTTGTAAGTAGGAGTCGTTTGTAAGTAGGAGTCGTTTGTAAGTCCAATGTTTGAAAGTACGGGCCTGCCCTATTTACTCTGCAGAAAATTGGGCCTTAGGTGTTGGTGGTACCAGAACACTGTAAGTCCTCACAGATACTATAGTTGAGTGCAGGAACGAGCCCTGCTGCAAAATATTACAGCAAAAAATGTAATCACACGCCACTGTTAAACAGGAGCAGACAAATTGGGCTTTAGGCACTGGTGCTGGTGCCACAACACTGTCACCCCTCACAGATACTCTAGTTGAGTGCAGGAACGAGCCCTGCTGCAAAATAAGACAGTAAAAATTGTAATTACACGCCCCTGTTAAACAGGAGCAGAAAAATTGGGCTTTAGGCACTGGTGCTGGTGCCACAACACTGTAACCCCTCACAGATTGTGTTGTTGAGTGCAGGAACGAGCCCTGCTGTGAAATATTAGATTTAAAAAATGTAATTACGCGCCCCTGTTAAACAGAGGCAGAAAAATAGGGCTTTAGGCACTGGTGCTGGTGCCACAACACTGCAACCCCTCACAGATACTCTAGTTGAGTGCAGGAACGAGCCCTGCTGCAAAATATTACAGCAAAAATTGTAATTATGCACCCCTGTTAAACAGGGGCAGAAAAATTGGGCTTTAGGCACTGGTGCTGGTGCCACAGCACTGCCACCCCTCACAGATTATGTTGTTGAGTGCAGGAACGAGCCCTGCTGTGAAATATTAGATTTAAAAAATGTAATTACGCACCCCTGTTAAACAGAGGCAGAAAAATAGGGCTTTAGACACTGGTGCTGGTGCCAAAACACTGCAACCCCTCACAGATACTCTAGTTGACTGCAGGAACGAGCCCTGCTGCAAAATATTACAGCAAAAATTGTAATTATGCACCCCTGATAAACAGGGGCAGAAAAATTGGGCTTTAGGCACTGGTGCTGGTGCCCAGAACC
Source organism: Aquarana catesbeiana (assembly GCF_042186555.1). Taxonomy (NCBI): domain Eukaryota; kingdom Metazoa; phylum Chordata; class Amphibia; order Anura; family Ranidae; genus Aquarana; species Aquarana catesbeiana. Next base: position 309,970,276 of record NC_133326.1, on the reverse strand, counting down.
AAAAATTTTCTTAGAAGCTATCAACATTAACATTGAGGAGGAATAGGATAGTCACTCGGCATAACAGGATAGTCAGTCAGCATAGGCAGTCTTCAAGGGATCTCACATTCATAAAAAATTATTCGGTTACATCAGCATCAGGTGCTTGGTAGCTGGTGATCCAAGACTGATTAATTTTTATGAAGGTGAGCCGATCAACCGAGTCGGTGGACAGGCGCACTCTGTGATCGGTTACAAAGCCTCCAGCGGCACTGAATGCGCTTTCTGAAAGAACGCTGATTGCAGGACAGGCCAGTAGCTCAATTGCAAACTGTGCAAGCTCTGGCCAGTGATCCATCCTCAAGACCCAGTAACCCAGTGGATTTTCAGTTGGAAAGGTCTCCAAGTCTGATCTTGCCCCTAGGTATTCCTGCACCATGTACAACAGATGCTGACGTTGGTTGCTGGAACCGATCATACCTTGGGGCTGCGGACTAAAAAATTGTCTGAACGCAACGGTCAGATGGCCACCTTCTCCACCGCTCCTTCTGTGACTGACTGAAGCCTCAGCAACACGTTGTCCAGGACCAGGAATTTGTACCCTGCCAGGCTCTGGAAACGCATTGCACAAACCTTTCTGCAAGGCCTCCCGAAGATGTTTCATCCTCTGCTCCCTCTGAGATGGATGGATAAGTTCCGCAAACTTACCCTTGTAACGTGGATCAAGAAGGGTTGCCAGCCAGTAGTGATCCCTCTCCTTGATCACATGAATCTGAGAGTCCTTTCGCAGGCTTTGCAGGATCAGGGAGGCCATGCAGCATAGGTTTGCTGAGGCATTCGATCCAGAGTCCTCTGGGTCACTGAGGATGACCTGATCCACAGCCACCTCCTCCCAGCCACGTACAAGTCCATGGGTTTCTGGGAACTGTAAACAATCCCTTGAAGACTGCTGCTGATGCTGAGTGCTAGGCTCCACCTCAATGCTGACACAATCCTCATCCTCCTCCTCCCCCTCTTACTGTGAGATTGGCAGGCCCGCAGGAATACTGTCTAGATAAAGGAAGCCTTGAGAGGTAAGGAAGCCCTCCTCTTCTGCATGTGCAGCCGCTGCAGCATTGCCAACATTGAGTTCCACCTGGTGGTCATGTCACAGATGAGGCAGTTCTTGGGCAGGTTGCATTCTTTGTGAAGGTCAGCCAGCCAAGCACTGGCATTATATGACTGGCGGAAATGCCCACAGACTTTCCTGGCCTGCCTCAGGATATCCTGTAAGCCCGGGTACCTACACAAGAACCGCTGTACCACCAAATTAAGGACGTGAGCCAAACAGGGCACATGGGTGAAGTGTCCCTGTCGGAGGGCGGAGAGGAGGTTGATGCCATTGTCGCAAACCACCATCCCTGGCTGAAGCTGGTGTGCTGTCAACCACCTCTGAGCCTGCCCCTGCAGAGCTGACAGAATCTCTGCCCCAGTATGGCTCCTGTCCCCTAAGCAAACCAACTCAAGCACCGCATCTTTTTGCCTGAGTGCTTGTGTAACCTTTAGAACGCCTACGGAGCACCGCTGGTTCTGAGGACAAATCTGCACAGGAAGAGGCCATAGAGGAAGAAAAAGAGGAGGGGGTGGAGGAGAGAGGTGTGGCAGAATCACCACTACCAGCATTTTGGAGGCGTGGTGGCGGAACAAGCTCCAACAATACTGCACCCTGTCCTGCATCCTTCCCAGCTGCCAGCAGGGTTACCCAGTGCGCCGTGAAAGAAAGGTAACATCCCTGTCCATGCCTGCTGGACCATGAGTCAGCAGTAATATGCACCTTACCGCTAACCACCCTGTCCAACGAGGCCAAGACATTGCCTTCCACATGTTGGTAGAGAGCCGGAATTGCCTTACGAGAAAAAAAATTTGCGTTTGGGAACCTGAGGTACCGCACATTCCACAAATTCTTGAAAGGGGGCAGAGTCTACCAGCTGAAAAGGCAACAGTTGGAGTGCTAGCAATTTAGCCAAACTAGCATTCAGCCGCTGAGCATATAGATGGCTGGGACAGAATTTCTTTAGCTGGTTTAGCAACTGGGGTAGGGAAATTTGCCTGCTACAATCGGACGTTGGTGTAGCGATAGCAGATTGCCCGCAAGTACTTGGCACACCTAATTCTACACCTTCATTCCTGTCAGTGCTGGTTTCTGAGAGGACTGAAGGTATAGTGGGGTTGGAGATCCCAGCTGATGAGGAGCAAGGAGAGGTCCGCCTTGTTCTTTGGTATGGGTCTTTTAAGTACTGTTGCCGGACTGTTCCCGGACTGCATGGGAGCTCGACATATGTCTGGTCAAGCATGTGGTGCCCAAGCGGCTGCTGTTTTGACCAAACTTGATATGCTTCAGACATATGTTGCAAACAGCAACAGTGCGATCTGCTGCACACGTCTCAAAAAGGCCCGCACCAAAGAACTTTTGGAAAAAACATGCAGAGTCAGCAGCGCCCTGCACATGTGGAGTTCTGCGGTGTGATGCAGTCGGTTGGCTGCCCTTAAGCTGGCCCCTGGAGGGCATCCTGCCTCCTTGGAGATGTGCCTCCTCCTTCTCTCTTCTATCAGGCACCCAGGTAGAGTCAGTGACCTCATCATCCCCTCCCTCCTCGCCACCGGAGCAAACCTGGCAGTACGTTGCAGCTGGGGGAACATGACTGCCAGTTTCTTGCCCTTCTTGGGCACCCCCTCTTCTCTCTGGGCTCACGTTACTGCCTTCATCCTCAACCTGAGAACCATCATCAGAGCCTTCAAAACGCTGCGCATCCTCCTGCAGCATGTACCCTACACTGTGGTTGAACAGTTCGGGGGACTCCTCAGGGCATGATGGTGGGGCTAGGGAAGGAGTGACTGATGACATTGAGCCGATGGAAGAGGCCGCTTTGGCAGCTGCATTGGCAGACAAAGTACCCTGAGCCTGGGTGACAGAGAATGAGGAGGATGAGGAGGATGAGGATGGCTTGGTCATCTACTCTACCAACTCTTCTGCATGTTGTGGCTCAACACGGCCAGCTGCCAAAAAAAAGGACAAGCGTGCCCCATGGCCACGTGCTGAGGATGCACCGTGTCCACGACCAGCACTGTTTGCTGTAGACACAGAGCCTGCTTGCCCTCTTTTATTGGCCTGTGAGCGTCTGCCTCTCCTTGGTGGCCTTCCAGACATACTGTACAATTAGATTAGCAAAACAATGCCTGAAGTTTACTAAAAACAGTACACCAGGAATGGCCTATAGTATGGTATAGGCTTGGCTGGACTACAATGCAGTGTATATATATTTTATGAACTGCAGCTCAGTGAGTCACCTGCCTGGCTGAAAGTGTCTTTGAACATGCACTCAGGCAATGGCCTAGTCAGGTATAGGCATGGCTAGACTATATATATATATATATATATATATATATATATATATATATATATATGTATTTTTTTAGCAGAGAATCTAAAGAATAAAACGGCGATTGTTGCAATGTTGAATTAAAAAAAAACAAACGGTAAAGTTAGCCCAATTTTTTTGTATAATGTGAAAGATGATGTTACGCCGAGTAAATAGATACCAAACATGTCACACTTTATAATTGCATGCACTTGTGGAATGGCGACAAACTACGGTACCTAAAAATCTCCATAGGCGAAACTTTAAATTTTTTTCACGGTTACCAGGTTAGAGTTACAGAGGAGGTCTAGTGCTAGAATTATTGCTCTCGCTCTGACGATCGCGGCGATACCTCACATGTGTGATTTACATATGCGGGCGCGACTTCCATATGCTTTTTCTTTGCTGCGTGAGCTTGCGAGGACGGGGGCGCTTGAAAAACATTTTTTTTTCTTATTTATTTTATTTATTTTCATATTAATAAATTGTGTTTTTAAAAAAAAATTTTTGATCACTTTTATTGCTGTCACAAGGAATGTAAACATCCCTTGTGACAGTAAGAGGTGGTGACAGGTACTCTTTATGGAGGGATCGGGGGTCTAAAAGACCCCCGATCCCTCCTTTGCACTTCAAAGTATTCAGATCACCATTTTCGGCGATTCTGCATACTGTATATTTTTTTTAAACCGGCGCCATTGGCAGCCATTGGCAGCCGAGTAAACGGGAAGTGACGTCATGACGTCGCTTCCATGTTTACAATTAGGAGGCTGGAATGAAGCCGCTCACGGCTTCGTTCCAGACTGTCACTAGCCGCCGGAGGTGGCGAATTGGTGATCGGGCCTCCCGATGGAACAGGTGGCCCCGTAAGAGTGGCGGGAGGCGACGGGAGGGGGGATGTCCCCTCCCGCTCCTCTGGTATAGCAGCCGAGCGGCTTTTAGCCGCATCAGTTGTTATACCTGGATATCCAATCGCCGGCTCTAAAAAACAGTACCTGGATGATGCCCGCAGCTGCGGGCATCATCCCAGTATAACCCCCCGAAAACCGAGTACGCACATCTGCGTACGCTCGGCGGGAAGGGGTTAAATGAACTGCAGCTCATTGAGTCATCTGCCTGGCTAAAGTATATTAGAAACAATACACCAGGAATGAAGTATATATATATATATATATATATATATATATATATATATATATATATATATACACAAAGCCGGGATGTATATATACAGTGCCTTGCAAAAGTATTCACCCCCCTTGGCATTTTTCGTGTTTTGTTGCCTCACAACCTGGAATTAACATGGATTGTTTGAGGATTTGCATCATTTAATTTACAGAATATGCCCACAACTTTGAAGTTGGTTTTTTTTTTTTTTTTTTATTGTGAAGCAAACAACAAATAGGACAAAATTACAGAAAAAGTCAATGTGCATAACTATTCACCCCCCCTAAAGTCAATACTTTGTAGAGCCACCTTTTGTGGTTATCACAGCTCCAAGTCACTTTGGATAAGTCTCTATGAGCTTGCCACGTCTTACCATTGGGATTTGTGCCCATTCATCCTTGCAAAACTGCTCCAGCTCCTTCAAGGTGGATGGTTTGCGCTTGTGAACAGCAATCTTTAAGTCTGACCACAGATTTTCTATTGGATTGAGATCTGGGCTTTAACTAGGCCATTCCAACACATTTACATGTTTCCCCTTAAACCACTCAAGTGTTGCTTTAGCTGTGTGTTTGGGGTCATTGTCCTGCTGGAAGGTGAACCTCCGTCCTAGCCTCAAATCACACACAGAGTGGTACAGGTTTTGCTCAAGAATATCCCTGTATTTAGCGCCATCCATCTTTCCCTCAACTCTGACCAGTTTCCCAGTCCCGACTGCTGAAAAACATCCCCACAGCATGATGCTGCCACCACCATGTTTCACTGTGGGGATGGTGTTCTTTGGGTGCTGTGATGTGTTGGGTTTGCGCCAGACATAGCATTTTCTTTGATGGCCAAAAAGTTCAATTTTAGGCTCATCAGACCAGAGCACCTTCCTCCATACATTTTGGGAGCCTCCCACATGCCTTTTCACAAACTCAAAATGTGCCATTTTGTTTTTTGCTGAAAGTAATGGCTTTTTTCTGGCCACTCTGCCATAAAGCCCAATTCTATGGAGCGTACAGCTTATTGTCGTCCTATGTACAGATACTCCAGTCTCTGCTGTGGAACTCTGTAACTCCTCCAGGGTTACCTTAGGTCTCTGTGCTGCCTCTCTGATTAATGCCCTCCTTGCCTGGTCCGTGAGTTTTGGTGTGCGGACATCTCTTGGCAGGTTTGCTGTTGTGCCATGCTCTTTCCATTTGGTTATGATAGATTTATTTGTGCTCCTAGGGATCATCAAAGATTTGGATATTTTTTATAACCTAACCCTGACTTGTACTTCTCAGCAACATTGTCCCTTACTTGTTTGGAGAGTTCCTTGGTCTTCATGGCAGTGTTTGGTTAGTGGTGTCTCTTGCTTAGGTGTTGCAGCCTCTGGGGCCTTTCAAAAAGGTGTGTATATGTAATGACAGATCATGTGACACTTAGATTGCACAGAGGTGGACATCATTTCACTAATTATGTGACTTCTGAAGGTAATCGGTTGCACCAGAGCTTTTTATGGGCTTCATAACAAAGAGGGTGAATACATACGCACATGCCAATTATCAGTTTTTAATTTCTGAAAAATAGTTTTATGTATATATTTTCTAACTTTACTTCACCAACTTAGACTATTGTGTTCTGATCCGTCACATATAATTCAGATTAAAAAAAACATTGAACTAAAGGCTGTAATGTAACAAAATAGGTAAAAAGCCAAGGGGGGTGAATACTTTTGCAAGGCACTGTATACTAAATACACTGCAGCTAACTGTTTCGCCCGCCTGCCTGAAGTATATTAGCAACAGTACACCAGGAACGGTCTGCAGTCAGATGAAGCTAAACTGTATACAGTATATATATATATATATATATATATATATATATATATATATATATATACAAAACTGGGATGCATATATATACTAAATACACTGCAGCTATCTAACTGTCTTGCCTGCCTGCCTAAAGTATATTAGCAACAGAACACCAGGAATTGCCTGCCTGCTCAAACTAAATGAAATGACACTCTCTCTGTCTCTCTCTGAACAAACACCACCAACACACTACACAAGGCCGACGTGCAGGCAGCCTTATATAGTGTGGGGCTTGTACTTAACCCCATGAGCCATAATTGGCCACAGGCACCCTGCCTGTGGCCAATTATGGCTCTCTTCGCTGACGGCGCTGTGATTGGCCAAAGCATGCGGGTCATAGTGCATGCTTGGCCAATCATCAGCCAGCAATGCACTGCGATGACGCAGTGCATTATGGGCTGTGACGAACCGCTCAAATTGTACGCGAATGGCCCATAATGTTCAAAATTCGGCGAACAAGCGAACAGCCGATGTTCGGGTCGAACAGATAGCCAATCCCTAGTTTTCACCAGTCAAGGATCATTAGTAAGGTGAACAGCTTCATAATATTTGACTGGTTAGGAGACGTCAATGCTACGTTTCAATTATGGTAAGGTAAGGATGGATTATTAAAGGGTAACTCCACTTTCGTGGGAAAACAAAATAGCAAATAATAAAAAAAAAAACAATATAGCGTATACAACTGCGACTCAAGTCATAAGGTAATGGAATGTTATTAAAAATTACCTTTCCTTTTTAATTTGCAGCTCTGTAATTTTCCATAAAATGCAATGCAATAAGGCTACCTGGAGGTGTTCTGTACACAGAATGTGTCAAGAACGCCCCCCAGAAACATCCTGCTTGTGGTATTGGCTCACTGATTTTCCCAGAAGCCTACACTAAGATAGAAGTCATATTTCAGTCATCCCCTGCAACAAAAATGTAATTTTTGGTAAGATACTTCCAAAAGGAAATCACATCTAAAGGGATGCAGACCTTGAAATTTGCCTCATTAGAGCCCTGCAAGTGCAGCACCTGGTTAATAATTATGAAACCACTCCCATTAAACTCACCTTGCGCAGGGGCACAGAGAAACAAACAGTGATTTCTTTAGAAGAAAAGGTAGGACTCTGCTACAAAGTTTGTTAAAATACTTGCAATGTACATGGATCACCCAGAAGGGAATGTTTTTTCTTCAACAAAAGTGGAGTTACTCTTTAAGCCCCCGTTCACACCAGAGCGACTTGTCATGCGATTTTGACAAGTCAAGCCTTATTGTCGGCAATGACAGTGTTCAAATTGGTGTGATGCTGACTTTGCAGTGCTGCATCGATTTGAAAATGTAATTTCTGCACTAATTTTGGTGATTTCGGGTGTGACTTGCATAGACATCTGTGCATGAAGCTGAACAGATGTCTTCCAAGTCGTACCTGAAGTCACACTGAAATGCGGCTTTAAAATTGTGCGATTTGAAGTCATCCGATTTCAAAGCCACATTCAGTGTGAACGAGGGCTAAGAAGTGAGAGGGTATGGTTGCCTCTCACCTGAGTGGGATGTTTAGGTTTACTTCAGTGTACTTTTCTCTATATTGGTGACTTACACTCAGTGTTGCCAACTGCCCATATTTTTACGGGCAGCCCTTAAAAACAGGGCACTTTTCCCTCTGCCCGTAAATGTCCGTAGCACGGAAAAAGTGCCAGTAAAAATGGCTGTGACCAGCTCAGCTTGAAACTGCGCATGCGCAATTCCCGGAGATGCCGAGAGTCAGCTGCCCGAGGCGATCCGATCTGTACCTCTGATAACTGCTTTGCCCACCACCACCTCTCAGCCAATTAGCATTTAGAGCTGTACTGTAACCCGCCCTCCTCCTGCAGCCCACCACATTTGACAAGAAGATGCAGGCAGCCGAAAGTGTGGCTGTACTGTATTGAGGCGGGCGGGAGTCTGCTCTGTTCCCTGTGCTTTACATTACCATCACCCCCATTTGTTCTCCTGGCCACACTGTGACAAAGGAGAGGCACAGCTGTGGGCTGCATGTTGTAGAGAGCCTGCTTCTCCCTCTGTCAGGACCGGATCGGCTGTGAGTCTGTGACAGGGAGTGAGGCAGAGTCAGCTTCTGTGAAGTCCCCCCCACTTCTCCAATCAGCAGCACGAGCACGGAGATCAAAAACACACAGACAGGGCTGTTTGCGTTCTTCCTCACCCTTCTTCTGCCAGCAGCGGGGGTGGGGATTAATAAAGCAGGACTGAGCAAATTGCAGAGGGGGACACTGAGTTGCAGGCAATCATTGTGCAATAACCTCTAGCAACCGAATGGTGGGCAGTAATGTGTAGTAGCCAAATAGTGGGCAGCAATGTATAGTAACCTCTAGCAACCGAATGGTGGGCAGTAATGTATAGTAACCTCTAGCAACCGAATGGTGGCTCGTAATGTATAGTAACCGAATGGTAGACGGTAATGTCTAGTAACCAAATGGTGGGCAGTAATGTACAGTAACCTCTAGCAACTAAATGGTGGACAGTAATGTAGAGTAACCTCTAGCAACCAAATGGTGGACAGTAATGTATAGTAACCTCTAGTAACCTAATGGCGAGTGGTAATGTGTAGTAACCTCTAGCAACCAAGCAGTACCGTTTAGTAACCTCTAGCAACCAATCAATGAGCGGCACTCAGTGAGCAGTAACCTCTAGCAACCAAATGGTGAGCCATAATGTGTAGTAACCCCTAGAGCTTGGTGCACAGTTCAGCGTGCCAGCACCAACAGCATCATTTGCAGAAGCCGGCTTGGGGTGCACAACCTGACCGTGAGCTGCCGGCCCAAAACTGGCCTGCCCAGCGTCTATATGGGAAAAAAATTATTGGGGAGGGGGGTGACACCAATCCTAGTGCCAGTAAGTGCTAGCAATACTTTATGATCTTGTCACATAACTGTGTGAAGTTGAATCAGGTAAACAGACTTGAAGCGCCGGGAATGGGAAGCAGTAAGCAGCAGTCTCTTTATTCTGTTTGCTGGGCAGGCTGAGGCTCTCTCGGGGGGGGGGGGCACGGCAGTCTGTCTGTCTCTCTGGCAGTGCAAGGTAATGTGGGAGCAGTCTCTCTCTGTGGGGTGATGTGGGAGCTGTCGCTCTCTCTCTTTGGGGACAGAAATTAAGGGGAAATCACTCTAGTTTTACATGGTTGACAAAATACTGATGAGTTACAATAATCCGCCTTTACTACTTTACTATACTGAAAATAAGAAATATCCCTAGGCAGCAAGACGCTTTCTATCCAGGCATCAGCTGCCTCAAGGACACCTCCTCCTCCCCCCCTTCTGCTGCCAGGATCACACGGCTCTCCACTCCAAAGGATCTCTACAGTTTGCAGCTGTGTCTACACACTTCTCCTGAGACAGGCACATCTGACAGCCTAACAGCACCGCAAAAAGAAAATACAATCTATTTACATTCTAATTTCATCCATAGAACACCTGGGTATGGAACTTGGAATAATCAATTGTCCATCACAGGACACATCCTCCTACTAGCCACACCACCTCTCCCCATGTACACATGTCGGCCTACCGGCCCATACAGACTGTACTCCAGTTCTCCTGGCTCTAATGAAGAGGTTTTTCCTCGAAACGCGTCAGCCTTTCTTAAATACCTGCCTCAATATGGGCACACCCCAATTTTAACTTCCTGTTACTTATTTTGTTACCTGTTTTTCCTTTTTTTAATAATATTATGTAGTATTTGTATGATTTTATATCTATATGACTATATGTCTGTATTCTTTTACATAAATAAACCATACATTTCTTGATGTAAGCGTCTGATCACGCGCCTTCCATCCACTTCCTACTAAACAGTCCTTTCCAGACCACCCCTGGTCAGCTAAGGCAGCGGGACACGCTCCATCATCTTCCCCAGTCCTACCTCTGACTACAATACTACCTTTGTTTTACAGCAAACGATCTCACAAGCGCAGGAGTATTTTTCACCATATGGTGCTCTCAGATGAATACGCCATGACTCTGACCTCATGGTTTTGCAGTATGCTGGTATTCTATGTCTCTGTGTTTTGTTTATCATCAACATACACATGAAATGGATAAATTGGGAGCACGATCTCTAGTGGCTTTACTTCAACTAAGGTTTCCTTTGCTTGCAAATTAATGTTTATATGTGCAATTCATATCTGTGACTCTGTGCATTTCACAACCTATTATTCTATCTATGTGATGTTTCCAATAGTCTTTATTTAGAAGCAGACTTGTTCCAGAAGTTTCTGTATGATGGTGCATTATACAGAACACTTTATCCTTATGTATTTTATATAATGACATTGGGGTTCAGTTCTTTCTACATGCATACCTTTTGAATATATTCTGATGATAGTTGTACATGGAGGGCCCAGGAGGCTTGGCTGCTTAGGCGTCTCTTTCATGGTTCTGCAATATGCTATGTCTCAATATGTTATTTTGTCTATATTTATGATATTGTTTGGACACAAACATGCACATGAAGTAGACAAATAGGTACTAGACATCTAGTTGCGGATATTCAACTAGGTTTTCTTTGTTGCAGATCAAGGCTTTTGTCATTTGCTATTTGACTTTGCTTTATTTGATACTTCTAATAGTGTACTTTGTGAATAGCCTCAACTGCATAAGTGGCCTGCATACATTTGGCAATATGGCTGTCTTTATACATAGACAACATATGTGTGTGTGCATGGTTTAGGGATCAGACCTCTGAGCAGGAGCCTATCCAGGGTACCTCTTTGAGAGATGCCCCATACCTTTTTATATATGAAGTTCACAACCGGTTACTTTATATATCGGTGATATTTCTAAATACCTCCTGTAAGAAATAGACTGTTGCAAAAGGTTCTACATGATTGGGCATTTATACAGAGCACTAGTCAGATCCTTTATACATGTATCTCTTTGATTATACTCAAGTTGTATCTGTATCTGTTCTTGTATATGGATTGCCTGGGAAACCCAGCTCCTGAGCCTTCATCCAGCAGAAAATGAAATCCCGCACATTCAGGTATTACCAGATACACTTCCTGAGCCTGACACTGGTAGCTTTATAGGACATGGTTCCGGTCCTCTAGCATCTGCGAAATATGGTATATCATATGATATATACCTGGCTTCGGTTGTTAAGGCACTATATTCAAATATAGTCAATATGTATCTTTTTATATAACCTTAACCACTTCAGCCCCAGAAGGATTTACCCCCTTCCTGACCAGAGCACTTTTTTCGATTCAACACTGCGTTGCTTTAACTGACAATTGACGTCCTTTTTTCCCACAAATAGAGCTTTCTTTTGGTGGTATTTGATCACCTCTGTGTTTTTTTATTTTCGCTATAAACAAAAAAAAGAGCAACAATTAAAAAAAAAAGGCAATAATGATTACTGTGTAAATGACACTGCCAGGGAAGGGGTTAAACACTAGGGGGCGATCAAGGGGTTAAGTGTGTCCTAGGGAGTGATTCTAACTGTAAGGGGGATGGGCTCACTACAACATGACAGAGATCACTGCTCCTGATGACAGGGAGCACAAGATCTCTGTCATGTTGCTAGGCAGAACAGGGAAATGCCTTGTTTACATAGGCATCTCCCCGTTCTGCTGCTCCGTGACACAATCGAGGGACACCGGTGGACATCGAGTCCGTGGGACCCATGGACACGGTCACGCAGTACGCCATAGTGCGCTCACTAGCCCACAAATTAAAGGGGACATACCTGTACGCCCATTTGCCCACCGCTGTTTTTTGTTAAAAATAACAAACATATGTATACATACCTGCTCTGTGCAGTGGTTTTGCAGTGGTTTTGATCCTCCTCTTCCCGAGTCCTCCGTCGGAGCTCCTGGCTCCTCTCTCCTGTTAAGTGCCCCATCAGCAAGCAGCTTGATATGGGGCACCCAAACCTGGCCTTGCCCCTTCTCTCTCCTCATTGGCTCACAGACTTTGATTGACAGCATCAGGAGTCAATGGCACTTCACTGCAGTCTCAACCAATGAGGAGGGAGAGTCCCGGACAGCCAAGTCTCTTGTGCAACATTGCTGGATTGAGATGGGGCTCAGGTACGTATCAGGGAGGCTAAGGGGGGCTGCTGCAGACAGAAGGGTTTTTATCTTAATGCATAGAATGCATTAAGATAAGAAAACCTTCTGCCTTTACAATAACTTTAAAGCGGAACTTTACCCTTAACAACCTGATAAAAAATAATGTTCTTTAGCAAGGAACATACAATCCAGAGGTGTGGTGGTACGGGGTAAGCAGTGGTGACAAAAGTAGATGGGGCAAGTCAGTAGTGGCAAGGTGCACAGGGGTGGCTTAGGAGTGCAGGGGAGTGCAGTTAGTTACAGTGGTGCAAGGGGGCTGCTGAGGTGCACAAGGGGAGTTACAATGCGCAGAGGTGTTTGTGGAGGGGAAGAGTGGTTGCAGTGGTATGTTAAGGGGTATAGAAATTTGGGGGGGAATGCAGTTTTGGCAGAGGTGTGTCAGAGGGGGATGCAGAGGTGTGCAAGGGGGTACAGTGGCTGCAACAGAGGTGTGCATAGAAGCACGATGATGTCAGAGGTGTGCAGTGTGAGTGCAGTTTTTGCAGTGATGTGCTGGGAGGTGCACAACTGTGCTGGGAGGTGCACAGCTGTGTGAGGGGGTATAATAGTATAGAGGTGCTTGGTGGAGGTTAAAAAGTGGTGGCAGAGGTGTGCGAATGGAGTACTGTGGTGGAAGAGGTATACAGAGAGGCCAGTGGTGGCAGAGGGGTATGAAAGGGCACAGTGGTAGCAGAGATGTGGGAAGGGGTACAGTGGGGGCGAAAGGGACATTTGTGATAGAGGTGTGTGGAGAGGGCCATGGTGGCAGATGTGTGCAAAAAATACATTTGTGGTAGTCGTGTGTGGAGTGGAGAGTGCAGTAGTAGAAGAGGTGTGTGAAAGGGTACAGAGGAGGTAGAGGCGTGCTTGGGGTACAGTGGCAACAAAGATGTGCTTGGGGTACAGTGGCAACAAAGATGTGCTTGGGGTACAGTGGCAACAAAGATGTGCTTAGGGTACAGTGGTGACAGAGGTGTGCAAAGATTACATATGTGACAGGAGGTGTGTGCAAAAGGTATATTTGTGGTAGAGGTGTGTGGAAAATGCTATGGTGGCAGATGTGCGCAAAAGGGTACATTGCTGGCAGAAGTGTGCGGGAAGTGCAGTGACGGTTGAGGTGTGAAAAGGGTACATTTGTGGTAAAGATGTGTGGGAAATGCCATGGTGGCAGAGAAAAGCAGGGAGTGCAATGGAAGAAAGGGTGTGTAAAGAGATACAGTGGTGGCAGAGGTGTGAGAAGGGGTACAGTGGTGGGAATGATGTGCTTAGGGTGCAGTAATGGAAGAAGTGTTTAGGGGATCAGTGGTAAAAGAGGTGTTTGGGGAAGCACTCCTGATTGCACAGCATACAGAGTGCAGCAGTCAGAATTATGTAATCATAAATGACATACGCATGACCGCTATTGCGCTGCATGTTACATGCTCCTGACCGCAGTCCTTTGTGCACTGGTCGTACATTACATTTTCCTGATCATTGCGCACTGTACATTATATATTCCAGACCCCTGCACTCTATAAGCTATATTGTAAGTACAGTACATACTCCAGACTAGGCATGAGCTTTGAGTTCGAGTCGAACTCATGTTTGACTCGAACATCGGCTGTTCGCCAGTTCGCCAAACAGCGAACAATTAGGGGTGTTCGCGGCAAATTCGAAAGCCTCGGAACACCCTTTAAAAGTCTATGTGAGAAATCAAAAGTGCTAATTTTAAAGGCTTATATACATGGTATTGTCATAAAAAGTGTTTGGGGACCTGGGTCCTGCCCCAGGGGACATGGATCAATGCAAAAAAAAGTTTTAAAAACGGCCGTTTTTTCAGGAGCAGTGATTTTAATAATGCTTAAAGTGAAACAATAAAAGTGTAATATTACTTTAAATTTCGTACCTGGGGGGTGTCTATAGTATGCCTGTAAAGGGGTGCATGTTTCCCGTGTTTAGAACAGTCTGACAGCAAAATGACATTTCAAAGGAAAAAAAGTCATTTAAAACTACTCGCGGCTATTAATGAATTGTCGGTCCGACAATACACATAAAAGTTCATTGATAAAAACGGTATGGGATTTCCCCACAGGGAATAAAAAAAAAAATGTCGTGGGGGTCCCCCTAAATTCCATACCAGGCCCTTCAGGTCTGGTATGGATATTAAGGGGAACCCCGGCCAAAATGTAAAAAAAAAAATGGCGTGGGGTCCCCCCAAAAATCCATACCAGACGCTTATCCAAGCACGCAACCTAGCAGGCAGCAGGAAAAGAGGGGGGACGAGAGAGCACCCCCTCTCCTGAACCGTACCAGGCCACATGCCCTCAACATTGGGAGGGTGCTTTGGGGTAGCCCCCCAAAGCACCTTGTCCCCATGTTGATGGGGACAAGGGCCTCATCCCCACAACCCTTGCCTGGTGGTTGTGGGAGTCTGTGGGCGGGGGGCTTATTGGAATCTGGAAGCCCCCTTTAACAAGGGGACCCCCAGATCCCAGCCCCCCCTGTGTGAAATGGTAAGGGGGTACAAAAGTACCCCTACCATTTCACAAAAAAACGTGATGGATGCGGAGTGGCCCAAGAAGAAGAAGGGAAGAAGACGCCGCGGAGGAAGATGCCAGACGAGAACACAGGAGGAACAACCAGAAGAACCAGAAGAAGAAGAAGATGGAGGAAGAAACCGAAGGAAGATAGAAGAAAGAAGATAGAAGAAAGAAGATGGAAAAAAGAAGACTTTAAATAAAGGAATTGTCAAAAACTGTCTCTTGTCATTTTTAACATTTTTGACAATTTTTTGTGAAATGGTAGGGGTACCCTTACCATTTCACACGATCTGGGGGTCCCCTTGTTAAAGAGGGCTTCCAGATTCCGATAAGCCCCCCCGCCCACAGACCCCCACAAACACCGTGGCCTGGTACGGTTCAGGAGGGGGGGACGCTCTCTCCTCTTTTCCTGCGGCCTGCCAGGTTGCGTGCTCGGATAAGTGTCTGGCATGGATTTTTGGGGGGACCCCACGCCATTTTTTAAAAATTTTGGCACGGGGTTCCCCTTAAAATCCATACCAGACCTGAAGGGATTTTGAGGGGGACCCCCACGCCATTTTTAAAAAAATTTTGGCCGGGGTTCCCCTTAATATCCATACCAGACCTGAAGGGCCTGGTATGGAATTTAGGGGGACCCCCCACGCCATTTTTTTTTTAAATTTTGGTTCGGGGTTTTAATTCCCCTGTGGGGAAATCCCATGCCGTTTTTATCAATGAACTTTTATGTGTATTGTCGGACCGACAATTCATTAATAGCCGCGAGTAGTTTTAAATAACTTTTTTCCTTTGAAATGTCATTTTGCTGTCAGACTGTTCTAAACACAGGAAACATGCTCCCCTTTACAGGCATACTATAGACACCCACCAGGTACGAAATTTAAAGGAATATTACACTTTTATTGTTTCACTTTAAGCATTATTAAAATCACTGCTCCCGAAAAAACGTCAGTTTTTAAAACTTTTTTTTGCATTGATCCATGTCCCCTGGGGCAGGACCTGGGTCCCCAAACACTTTTTATGACAATAACTTGCATATAAGCCTTTAAAATTAGCACTTTTGATTATTCATGTTCGAGCCCCATAGACTTTAATGGTGTTCGCGTGAACAAATTTTTTGCCTGTTCACATGTTCTGGTGCGAACCGAACAGGGGGGTGTTCGGTTCATCCCTACTCCAGATAAAAGTGTTTGTCTTACCAGTTGCTGGTAGATTAGTAGTCATTGAGTATTTTAATGACATTGTTTAACCACTTACGGACCACCCGCTGTCATTATACGGCAGCTCTGTAAAGAGGAATAGTGTTGTTATGGCAGCAACTAGCTGCCATAACCCCGGTATCCACTTCTTCAGTGGGTGGTCCGCTTTCAGATAAAAGTGGTCTCAGCGGCGGAATCGCCACGATATCACTTTTATCAATAGCGGGAGAGGGGTCCCTCCCTTCCGCCGCACTCCGGTGCCCTCCGCCGCTTACCGGAGCCGCGGGCAGTGGCGGAGCCAATCGGATCCTGTCCCCTGCTTGGCTGGCTGCCGAGTGAGGGGAAGATGGCCCCCTGCAAGCTCCATACCATTGCAGGGCGGAAGCGATGTCAAAACGTCACTTCCGCCCATAGCTCTTTCAAACTACATTTTTTTTTAATTGCATTTTAGTGAAAATATGAGATCTGAGGTCTTTTTGACTCCAGATCTCAGATTTAAGAGGTCCTCTCATGCTTTTTTCTATTACAAGGGATGTTTACATTCCATGTAATAGGAATAAAAGTGACACAATTTGTATTTTTTAAAAGAACAGTGTAAAAATAAAAAATAAAAAGTAAAATAAATAAGAAAAAAAAAAAAAACATTTTTAACTCGCCTCGTCCTGTCGAGCTCGTGTGCAGAAGCGATCACATACGTGAGTAGCGCCCGCATATAAAACGGTGTTTAAACCACACATGTGAAGTATCATCGCAACTGGTGCGAAAACAATAATTTTAGCCCTATACCTCTTCTGTAACTCAAAACATGCAACCTGTAGAATTTTTTAAACATCGCCTATGGAGATTTTAAGGGTAAAAGTTCCACGAGTGGGCGCAATTTTGAAGCGTGATATGTTGAGTATCAATTTACTCGGCGTAACATCATCTTACACAATATAAAAAAAATGGGCTAACTTTACTGTCTTATTTTTTAATTCATTTTTTTTAAGTGTATTTTTTCCAAAGAAAGTGCGCTTGTAAGACCACTGCGCAAACACGGTGTGACAGAAAGTATTGCAATGACCGCCATTTTATTCTCTAGGATGTTAGAAAAAAATATATATATAATGTTTGGGGGTTCTAAGTAATTTTAGGAATACATGACTTGTGAGGACCCACTATACCTATGCCCTCCTGCTTGGAGGGTATCAAGTAATAGTGACACACATGTATTGTTAGGATGTATGTCCATACTCTGGAATGTATTTTTTCGAGCACATTGTAATATATTGAGATACCCAAATATTTTATTCTATATATTTTAAATGGTGTATGAATAAAATGTACGTTTTATAAATCATATTGTGTATTTTGTCCAAACTGGTACCGAGATAGTCCATCCCTTCCTGCGTATGGGTGACCTGTTGGGAACTGGTCTCCCTTTCTTCAATGTTTTTAAATTATAAAGTATACCTTAAGCCACAAACTTTTTTCTAGTTTCGATAGCATGGGAAAGAATTTTAAATAAATGCCTCAACCCTAATTAAAGTACATTCTTCGCTTACAATGACTTGCTGGATGCACAGCAAAAAAAAGGGCCCCTGAAAATATTTTTTTAAATGCTGGCAACTATGCAATGGCTTTGCCCTACTTGGACAAAGCATTGGCTCGCTTTAAAGTTGAAGTATGGGAGTTTAAAAACTGACATGCACACTCACCTTTATGCTGCAGCATCGGTATTATGCTGCAGCTGTCTGACGTCCCTCAGTTCTCGCTCTGCGCCTCCAGCGCTGACTGGAGCTGCAGCTTGGGGGGGGGGGGGGGCGGGAGTTGCTGTCTCAGGCTCTCAGCCACATGCTAAAAGATGGAGCCAGCAGTCAATCAGACAGTGGGGTGGATCCCAACAATATTGTCAGGATCCTTCCTGGGTCTAGCGTGGCTATGCCCCATCATCTGATAGTGGGCAACAGCCCTCTATCAGCTGACTCTGGGCCACAGGAGGACAAAGGTAATAGTACTCCTGTGATCTACAGGAGAAGAATGGCCAAAAGAGTTTTGGCCATACTTCTTCTTTAACATCAATCCAAACACAGTTGATAAAGTATCACTAAACCCATATCATAAAGCAATACATAAATGCTGTATTACATGCTGTTCATACTCAGTCACTATGAGATTTGTTTTCTGTATTCTGCAAAAAACCTGAAATTAATTATCGCTACTAAACAAATTGAAATATAATAATGTACCGTCATCCTATCAATTTGAGAGACAAAAGCAGAAAATTTGAGGCAACTATGGACTTTCATGGTACGGCAAAGACCCACATACACATATGTATAAAAATATTAATTTATTAAGACAAAAGCATGATTAAAAATGTCCTATAGAAAGAGAATACAATATACATATCCTAAATTCTCTGAAAAAGAACTGAGTACATAGGCGTGTATCCATCCATGAAGGAGGGATCCAGAAGTCGTCCTAGGTCAGTTCAACCTCTACATGTTTCGCGGTGAGACCGCTTCTTCAGGAGTATGCTTCAGAGAATATTGTGTGTAGATATCTCTATAGAAAACAAACATACATACATAATCAAGCTTCAAAACAGAAAAACAAATAAATACAGTACTGGTTACACCGATTTGGACAAACAAAAGACCCAACTAAGTCTGCCATAGAGGTGAGCCAATCCAAAATCAGGAACTCAAATTAAATAGCATATAACATACGATTTTCACTCTGTATATATTTCCCCAAATTGAATGGATATGTAAAGCTTACCAACACGGGACCAACCCAAACCAGTAGGACATCCTAGGCCCCTGGGAACAACTCAAAATGTGTGATTTTCTTTACTTTCATCGATAAAAGTGAACAGGACAGAAAGAATGCAGGGGATCTCCCTAACAGAAGCACAGACAACGGTAAACTAAAAAAAAGTGAGGGCGCCACCAACTATGTGTAGCCGTTTATTAAGTTAACAAAGATTTAAAAACTGATGCACTCACTACATAAATTGGAGATAAGGCACATCACAAAGGTTTTCCATGCATAGTTCGTCTGGGAAGCGGCCAGGGATCACAGCGTAAGGCAGGGAGATGGCCTGTATGCAAAGCTGCACCGGGAAGCTGCTGGATGTTAAACATTAGGACCAGAGTCACGCTGAAATGCAAGCTGGAACAGAGGCACTGAGGACTTCTGGAAGGCTTCAGCGTGTAGTC
This sequence comes from Aquarana catesbeiana, assembly GCF_042186555.1. Lineage (NCBI taxonomy): Eukaryota > Metazoa > Chordata > Amphibia > Anura > Ranidae > Aquarana > Aquarana catesbeiana. The sequence continues at coordinate 309,950,893 of NC_133326.1, read as the reverse complement.
AGGAGCAGTCTACTTTCTCCACTACAGGTGGTGCTCGTCTTTAGTGGCAATGCAGGTGGAGGAGGAAGTCGAGAGGAATCTATTTTCTTTTATTGTTTCCTCAGTCAGAGGATGCTGGCACCACATATGACTTTGGCGGTCATCTTGGGTCAGGCAGAGTCCATTTAAGACCCTGGCTCCTGGGTTTGGCATGCATTTTGTGAGTGGCTAGAGTAGCGACAGGTCCCCTGTCTGTCAGTGCCAGGGAAAGGTTCTGGAGGAGAAGGGAAAGTGCAGTGACAAACCATCCTCCTTGGACGCCTACCTGTTTGGCTGCAGACGGGCCAGGCCGCATTCCATATGAAAAGAAAGGGGGGGGAAGGACACCTTAAAGTCGTCCAATAGTAGGTTCTAGGGTGACAAACGGGGGGAGGGGAATTCCCTCCCACTGTGGTAATTAATCAGATTAATATGTCTCTCATGTCACCCGTATCATTAATCATATAACTCAGTGGTATGTAGCTGACTAGCTGTCAAACGGTTGTTCAATGGACCATAAAGCATATGTAAGAAAGGGAAGGAAGGGGTCAAGAGGAGATCCCCCCAAAAAAAGATGGTCCGCTCAAGAACAAACAGTTGAACCTACAAAAACTTTATTGTGTCACAATATGTAGAAACATAATCCAACAACCATGTGTATTTAAAAAATAGGGCAGATAAAAGTCCTATTGTGTGCTGGTGGCCACCACAGACATTACACATATATCTCATGCATTCATGCACTCACACTCATCAATTAAAGTCACTAGAGACCCGGGTCTATACTATTTCACTGGAATTCCAGAGCTGGATTGGCTACATGAGTGGGTAGACTAGGTCCTTGTAGGTAAAGTGCAAGTGCTAATACACAACAAAAGTCCCCTCGGATGTGAACCAATGGCTGGTTAGACATATGTATGTGTCATTCAACCAGAGCCAAGGAAGGAAACGGTGTCCTGATTGTGTGGTGAACAATTGCAACTCAAGCAACCTCACATAGAGGGCTTTTAAGGATGGACGGAAAATGGCCATAAACAAAATGCCTCATGAATGTGAGGGTACATTTTAGCTCACCGTCTGACGTCTTCAGTGAAGAAGGAGTAGAGCCCAAAGGAGTTGCTGATGGCCGCGTTCGTGTGGGTTTGAAAACACGTTCATGCGGTATTAGCTTGTTGTGGGCATGAGCAGGTTACTTCCGGGTATCCTCCGGCAGAAGGTAAGGTGAGTCACAAGGGTCAAGATTGTTAGTGTCTCATATCCAATGGTATAAACAATCCGGAGAGACGCTCGGCGTCCGTGTTCACCGCAGAGGTTTCACCTGATATCCCAAATCTTGATTGATCCGATCAGGATCGTTAGGGATGTTCACATCCAATTTGGAAGGATATTGTAGTTAGAGTGTGAGAGTCTGTGTGCCACCTGCACATGGGTCAAATGCTGAGCGCTTTCGCTTGTTGCCAAGCTTCTTCAGAGCTAATGTGGTATCAGTAGCTGGATGTTTAAATAGCCAGAAGGCTAGTGTTCAATTTCCTGTCTTCATAATTAACACCTGAATACCATAGCTTGACCATAATTGCAATCACCAAAAATGTGCCAATCACACCCATACATACATCTATTTAGACAAAACCATTGAGGGTAGTGGATACATAAAGATTCAATCTGATTGACTTGTGTATGTGGTCAGATTTGAATATTGCATCTCTTACCATCATGAAATAACGGAAAAAGGCTTGTCAAGCAACTGCTATCAATACATAAAAGCCAATTGAGGAATGCTGCATTTCCAAAAACAGACCGTGCATATATAACCATATACTAAATAATAATAGTAATAATAAGATAGTCAAAATAGTGATATATGGAAGCAAGAGGGAACAGTCTATTGTTCCGAATTAAATTGCAACACATATCAACATCCTGACAATAAACAAAGATGTCCCAATAGTTGATCAAAAATTGCATGGCATACACACACGGAATGAAAATAATGAGTATGAATATATGCAACCAACCATCGCTTTGGCCAGATTAAATGGCAGCTCACGTCCCATGTATTGTCATCCACACACGGGATAAAAACATTGTTACCAGTGAGATTGCCTGTGAAGTCGCATGAGACAACTTAGTACAAAGTGATTCCGGATAGTCCGGATATGTAGTTACATATAGGCATTACACTGGTATTACCCGCACATGGAACAACAGAATAATCTGTTGTACAGATTATAATTTAAAATATGAAAATTTCATAATCTGGGGGCAGTGCGGCTTCAATTCAATCAGTTGGTTGGTAGCCAAATGATCGAGGCAAGCTGGGATGGAATGAGGTCATGGGCCACTGTCTTGCATAGGTTACGTCTCACATGTCACTCGCTGATTTGCTTGAGTTGCTTGAGTTGCAATTGTTCACCACACAATCAGGACACCGTTTCCTTCCTTGGCTCTGGTTGAATGACACATACATATGTCTAACCAGCCATTGGTTCACATCCGAGGGGACTTTTGTTGTGTATTAGCACTTGCACTTTACCTACAAGGACCTAGTCTACCCACTCATGTAGCCAATCCAGCTCTGGAATTCCAGTGAAATAGTATAGACCCGGGTCTCTAGTGACTTTAATTGATGAGTGTGAGTGCATGAATGCATGAGATATATGTGTAATGTCTGTGGTGGCCACCAGCACACAATAGGACTTTTATCTGCCCTATTTTTTAAATACACATGGTTGTTGGATTATGTTTCTACATATTGTGACACAATAAAGTTTTTGTAGGTTCAACTGTTTGTTCTTGAGCGGACCATCTTTTTTTGGGGGGATCTCCTCTTGACCCCTTCCTTCCCTTTCTTACAGGCCGCATTCCATACCTCGAGACAGATGCTGTTGGCACATGTGGTCCACCACATGTCCACCATTTTACTTTGCTGTTACAACTTGTGAGCACTTCCAGTCGGGTTGCTTTTACACCAGGCCTGTCTGTTTTTGCTGGACTTTGTTATAATACATTCTTGAAACTGCACTTTTACTCTGTGTGTTCTCAGCCGCCGCATCAAACTGCACCTACCCACAAGCAGATTTGGTTTGTTTCCGCTGCTGCTGGCATATGTTGTAAGGATGACGGCGTGGATGGGAGGGGCTATGTGCTTCGGATCCTCTGTGCTCCTTTGTCAGGCCCAGTGAACATTGACTATCCAGTAACTTCCTGGCACAGCTCTGCATACTGGGCGTCTCTCTGCCTAAAGCCACACACTATAAGACCCCTTTCACACTGTCGGCGTTTTTCAGGCGCTACAGCGGTAAAAATAGCACCTGCATAGCGCCTGAAAAAAAGCGGCTCCATTGAAATCAATGGGGCAGCGCTGCGATACTGCTGCCAAAACGACGCTCAGGCGGCGTCTTGCGGGTGGCTTTAACCCCTTTTCGGCCACTAGAGGGGGGTTAAAACTGCCCCGCTAGCGGCCGAATAGCGCCGCTAAAACAACGGTAAAGCGGCGCTAAAAATAGTGCCGCTTTACCGCTGACGCCCTAGGCGGCTTGGTGTAAAAGCTCTCTTAGAAACAATTGTCTGTTTTTCCTCGATATTTCACAGCAGGCTGAAACCGAGGATGGTACTAATTGTACGAGAATTCTCGAATGACAAAGGCTATTTTTTGTTGTTTATTGTTTTTGATTATGCAGTCTTTCCTATCCAATATTTCTCATATGAAAACAGTACACATTAAATGAAAATCATTAGTTCTGTTCACGTACGAGAAACATTTTGAGTTTGTCCCTTCAGAAATTTTTGTTTGGAAAGTCTTAATCGGATGTCAAAAGTTGTGTACACTATATGAAAATCAAATAATCGTTCCTCGTATAGAATTTTTCTTTAGATTTTTTCATACTGTGTACCCCACTTTACTCTGCGATCCCCGGCCAAACTCAGCAAGGAAAGTTTTTGTGATGTGCTTTATCTCCAACTTATGTAGTGAGTGCATGAGTTTTTAAATGGCAACACTCTTTCTTTTCTTTCCTATCTGTGCATCAGGTCAGACTCAAAGTGGTTGTGAAGGCACAAGGTTTTTTACCTTCATGCATTATTTGCATGAAGGTAAAAAACCTTCTGTGTGCGGCCGCTTCACCAAATACTTACCCGAGCCCCATCTTGATCCAGCGTTGTCCATGAGAGCAGGGGACTCGCACTCCTGATCGGCTGTTGGCAGCAGGGGGAGTCATTGGATCCCGCTGCTGTCAATCACTGCCAGTGAGCCAATCAGAAGACGGAGAGGGGCGGCGCCGAGCCGTGGCTCCGTGTGTGAATGGACACACAGAGCTGTGGCTCAGGAGTGTGCCTGCTTGGGTGCCCTCAGAGCAAGCTGCTTACTGTGGGGGCACCCAGCAGGAGGGAGGGGCCAGGAACACCGGAGGGGAACCCGAGCAGGTAAGTACTGTATAGACATGTTTGTTATTTAAAACAAAAAAACAAGTCTTTAATATCGCTTCATGGCTTGTTAATGAGGAGCTGCAACCACTCTAAGGAGATTTTCTCTGTGCCGAATTATTAGCCATAGTCCAGCCCACCCTAACCCTATTTTTACCCTGGAATTTTGCGCCGTATCCATATACAGATAGCAATAAAACCTGACAGGTGCTCTAAGCTCTATCCACTATATCCGTGCCTTTAGTTATACTTCAACTAGTACAGTAACTCATACTTAGCCATATTTGTAACACACAAACGAACTTTTGGTTCACCTAACTACACCCCCAATCAAACTTCGCGTTTCCCCAACACTTCTAAACTTTTGCCCCAGTCCACACTCCGTCCACAAAACGAAACAAACTTAGAGATAGCCGCGCGTCCCCGGCGCTGACCTGCCCGCGCACGCAACTTGTGTTAGTGCGCGGGATGCAGGGAGACGGGTCGCGTGACGTCACGACGCACCTCGGGGCCTCAGTGCAGCCCAGGGGAGGCGGGGGAGGAGAGCGGCTGAAAGGTGAGGATGTACAGGGGATGCTGAGGGGGTCTCAGAGCTCACCTGTGTAGTCTGTCAGTCCTTAGTTCGTTGTAAAGCCCGGACAATGCTGTACCCTGGGGGGAGGTAGCTGGACGTAGTTATGGCGGGAGGTTTGAATAGTTTAGTGGTAAGTTTGGTGTCACAGTGCCAGGGAGCCGTGTGACTGCTTGTTGCATTGCAGCTGAGACACTCCTGTGTTTACTGTGTGAGCTGACCTTCCTCACACACTAATGTGCACACTAAGACATGGCTTCTGACTTTCAGGGAGCTTACATAGAGCCTGCCCTGTCATCACACTGATACACCGGGGGAAGCTGGTATCTTACTGGGGTACTCTATGTGAGGGAAGCTGGCATCTTACTGGGGTACACTATGTGAGGGAAGCTGGCATCTTACTGGGGTACACTATGTGAGGGAAGCTGGCATCTTACTGGGGTACACTATGTGAGGGAAGCTGGCATCTTACTGGGGTACTCTATGTAAGGGAAGCTGGCATCTTACTGGGGTACACTATGTGAGGGAAGCTGGCATCTTACTGGGGTACACTATGTGAGGGAAGCTGGCATCTTACTGGGGTACACTATGTGAGGGAAGCTGGCATCTTACTGGGGTACACTATGTGAGGGAAGCTGGCATCTTACTGGGGTACACTATGTGAGGGAAGCTGGCATCTTACTGGGGTACACTATGTGAGGGAAGCTGGCATCTTACTGGGGTACACTATGTGAGGGAAGCTGGCATCTTACTGGGGTACACTATTAAGGGTAGCTGGCATCTTACTGTTGTACGCTATTGGGGGAGCTGGCATCTTACTGGGGTACACTGTGTGAGGGAAGCTGGCATCTTACTGGGGTACACTATGTGAGGGAAGCTGGCATCTTACTGGGGTACACTATGTGAGGGAAGCTGGCATCTTACTGGTTTACACTATGTGAGGTAAGCTGGCATCTTACTGGTGTACACTATTAAGGGTAGCTGGCATCTTACTGGTGTACGCTATTGGGGGAGCTGGCATCTTATTGGGGTGCACTGTGGGGGGAGCTGGCATCTTACTGGGGTACACTATGTGAGGGAAGCTGGCATCTTACTGGGGTTCACTATGTGAGGGAAGCTGGCATCTTACTGGGGCACACTGTGGGGGGAGCTGGCATCTTACTGGGGCACACTGTGGGGGGAGCTGGCATCTTACTGGGGCACACTGTGGGGGGAGCTGGCATCTTACTGGGGCACACTGTGGGGGGAGCTGGCATCTTACTGGGGCACACTGTGGGGGGAGCTGGCATCTTATTGGGGCGCACTGTGGGGGGAGCTGGCATCTTATTGGGGTGCACCATGTGGGAAAGCTGGCATCTTATTGGGGTGCACCATGTGGGAAAGCTGGCATCTTACTGGGGTACACTGTGATTGAAGCTGGCATCTTACTGGTTTACACTATGTGGGGAAAGCTGGCATCTTGGGTACAGTATGTGGGGGAAGGTGGCATCTTACTGGCATACACTGTGGGGGAAGCTGGCATCTTTCTGCGGTACACTACGTATACTCTCCCCAGTATTCAGGGAGGCACCCCTTTTGTCCTGTCCCCCTACAGAATGTATGAATCCATTGCTCTCTACTCTCCTTTTATTTGGATTCTAATCCCTCAGCGTTCATCGCTCCACCACAGCTGGCCTCTTTTTTTTTTTTTTTGTCTGTGGTATAGATCTTTAAAAAAAAATAATAAAAAAAAATTGTACAATTTACCTTCCAAAAGTGTTTGTATGACATTTAAACCTTTTTAGCCAGCTTGTGTTTTTTTTTTTTTTTTTTTTTTTTTTAACACGTGCTGCTAATATTGCCTCCACTTGCAAAAGAGAGTGAAATTTTTGCCCATTCTTTGCAAAATGGCCCAAGCTCTGTCAGATTGGATGGAGAGCATCTGTGAACAGTAATTTTCAAGTCTCTCCACAGATTCTAAATTGGATTTTGGTCTGGCCTTTGGGCCATTCTAACACATGAATATAATTTGATCTATACCCTTCAGTTGTAGCTCTGGTTATATGTTTAGGGTCGTTGTCCTACTGGAAGCTCAACCTCTTTTGCAGGTTAACAGGTTTTCTTCTAAGATTACCCTGTATTTGGCTCTGGCCATCTTCCCATCAACTCCAACCAGCTTCCCTGTCAAAGAATAGCATCCTACAACATGATGCTGCCACCACCATGTTTCACGGTGGGGATGGTGTGTTCAGGGTGATGTGCAGTGTTAGTTTTCCGCCAAAAAGTCCAATTTTGTTCTCATCTGACCAGAGCACCTTCTTCCACATGTTTGCTGTGTGCCCCAAATGGCTTCTCGCAAACTGCAAATGGGACTTATTATGGCTTTCTTTCAACAATGGCTTTCTTCTTGCCACTCTTCCGTAAAGGCCAGATTTGTGGAGTGAAGGACTAATGCCGCGTACACATGAGCGGACTTTCCGGCATACTTGGTCCGGTGGACCAGAGTCCGCCGGACAATCCGACCGTGTGTAGGCTCCGGCGGACTTTTCCGGTGGACTTTTTCCCAAAAGCCCGCCGGACCTAGATTTGAAACATGTTTTAAATCTTTCCGTCAGACTCAGTTTCTGGCGGAAAGACCGCTCGTCTGTATGCTGGTCCAACGGACCAGATACGACGCAAGGGTAGGGTATTGCATTTTGCGCTTGCTGCAATAGGAAAAACAAATTTTCCTATTGCGGTGAGCGCGGGGCATACCAGGCCTTTAGGTCTGGTATGGATTATAAAGGGAACCCCCTACGCCGAAAAAACGGCGTGGGGTCCCCCCTAAAATCCATACCAGACCCCAATCCGAGCACGCAGCCCGGCCGGTCTGGAAAGGGGGTGGGGACGAGCAAGCGCCCCCCCTCCTGATCTGTACCAGGCCGCATGCCCTCAACATGGGGGGTGGGTGCTTTGGGGGAGGGGGCGCCCTGCGGGGCCCCCCCACCCCAAAGCACCTTGTCCCCATGTTGATGAGGACAAGGGCCTCTTCCCGACAACCCTGGCCGTTGGTTGTCGGGGTCTGCGGGCGGGGGGCTTATCGGAATCCGGGAGCCCCCTATAATAAGAGGGCCCCCAGATCCCGGCCCCCCACCCTATGTGAATGAGTATGGGGTACATGGTACCCCTACCCATTCACCTAGGGAAAAAGCGTCAATAATAAAACACACTACACAGGTTTTTAAAATAATTTATTAAACAGCTCCGGGGGGGGTCTTCCTCTGGCTTCGGGGGTCCCTCCGGTTCCTCTTCTCCCGGTGTCCGGTTGCTTCTTTTCCGGCCTCTTCTCCCGGTGTTCCAGTTCTTCGGCCGACTCCTCCGCTCTTTTGCCAGCGGAGGTCCGGACTTCTGGGCTTCTTGTCTTCTTCCCTCTTCTCTTCTCCTCTCCAGATGTTGACACAATGCTCTCTCCGGCTGGACTGCTCTCTGAGCGCTCCGTTGTGACTTATATAGGCTGCGACCCTGCCCCCTTATGATGTCACAGTCCCTGGGCATGCTGGGACGGTGACGTTTTAAGGGGCGTGGTCAACATCACCCGATGACCACGCCCCCCAAAACGTCACAGTCGATGAAATCGGCAAGATTGACTTCCTTTTCTAGTCCCGTCGTACCTGAGTCACGTTCAGAATGAATGGACTTGTCCGTGTGTGGGCAAGTCCATTCATTCTGAAAGTCCGTCGGAAAGACGGGCGGACGTAGCCCGCCGGAAAGTCTCGTCGTGTTTGGGCAAGTCCGTCCGTTTTAAAGTCCGGCGCACCTGGCGGATAAAGTCCGTCGGAAAGTGTGCCGGACCAAGTATGCCAGAAAGTCCGATCGTGTATACGCGGCATAATAGTTGTCCTGTGGACAGATTCTCCCACCTGAGCTGTGGATCTCTGCAGCTTCTCCAGAGTTACCATGGGCCTCTTGGCTGCTTCTCTGATTAATGTTCTCCTTGCCCCGCCTGTCGGTTTAGGTGGGCGGCCATGTCTTAATAGGTATGCAATTGTGCCATACTCTTTCCATTTTCGAATGATGGATTGAACAGTGCTCCGTGCGATTTTGAAAGTTTCGGATATTTTTTTATAACCTAACCCTGCTTTAAACTTGTCGACAACTTTATCCCTGACCTGTCTGGTGTGTTTCTTGGCTTTCATGATGCTGTTTGTTCACTAAGGTTCGCTAAAAAACCTCTGAGGGCTTCACAGAACAGCTGTATTTATACTGAGATTAAATTACGCACTGGTGGTCTCTATTTACTAGGGTTGTCCCGATACCACTTTTTTAGGACCGAGTACAAGTACCGATACTTTTTTGTCAAGTACTCGCCGATACCGATTATTATTTTATTATTTTTTTTTTTTTAACAGTGCTTTCTTTTTTTTTCGGGAGGGGGGAACGGTGTATGTGTGTGTGTTTTTTTTACAATTTTTATTTTTTACAATAATATTTTTTTTTATTCTTTATTGCAATATGTGTTTTTTTTTTTTTTTTTATCGGCCCTGTTGGGGGGCTTTGGTGAGATATCAGGGGTCTTAACAGACCTCTGATATCTCCCCCTTGAGACAGAGAAAGAGACCAAGGATAGAGATTCCCCAGTCCCTTTCTCTGCAGCCTCAGCTGCACTGAGAATGAATGGAGAGAAGACAGCGGCTCCTCTCCATTCATAAACTGACACATCGTAATCACAAGAGATTACAATGTTTCAGTTATGTGAATAAACAGAGTCAGCTGACTCTGTCTGTTCACAAAGGGAGGAGAAGAACAGCAGAACGGAGGGGACAGCGGAGAGGCACAGCAGAACGGAGGGGACAGAGAAGGAAAGGAGGACAGCAGAACGGAAGGGGACAGCGGAGAGGCACAGCAGAACGGAGGGGACAGAGAAGGAAAGGAGGACAGCAGAACGGAAGGGGACAGCGGAGAGGCACAGCAGAACGTAGGGGGACAGCGGAGAGGCACAGCAGAACGTAGGGGGACAGCGGAGAGGCACAGCAGAACGTAGGGGGACAGCGGAGAGGCACAGCAGAACGTAGGGGGACAGCGGAGAGGCACAGCAGAACGTAGGGGGACAGCGGAGAGGCACAGCAGAACGTAGGGGGACAGCGGAGAGGCACAGCAGAACGTAGGGGGACAGCGGAGAGGCACAGCAGAACGTAGGGGGACAGCGGAGAGGCACAGCAGAACGTAGGGGGACAGCGGAGAGGCACAGCAGAACGGAGGGGGACAGCGGAGAGGCACAGCAGAACGGAGGGGGACAGCGGAGAGGCACAGCAGAACGGAGGGGGACAGCGGAGAGGCACAGCAGAACGGAGGGGGACAGCGGAGAGGCACAGCAGAACGGAGGGGGACAGCGGAGAGGCACAGCAGAACGGAGGGGGACAGCGGAGAGGCACAGCAGAACGGAGGGGGACAGCGGAGAGGCACAGCAGAACGGAGGGGGACAGCGGAGAGGCACAGCAGAACGGAGGGGGACAGCGGAGAGGCACAGCAGAACGGAGGGGGACAGCGGAGAGGCACAGCAGAACGGAGGGGGACAGCGGAGAGGCACAGCAGAACGGAGGGGGACAGCGGAGAGGCACAGCAGAACGGAGGGGGACAGAGAAGGAGAGCGGAACGGAGGGGGACAGCGGAGAGGCACAGCAGAACGGAGGGGACAGCGGAGGGGGACAGAGAAGGAGAGAGAGGAATGGCGTAATGTAGGGGGACAGCGGAGGGTGACAGCGGAGGGGGACAGAGGAACGGAGGGGGCATGGAGGAGGATGCAGTGACAGTCAGCGGTGACCGATCACCGCTGTATGTCACTAAAGCCGCAGGGGGAGAAGCTTGTAACTCCCCCACGCGCCGATCACAGCTGACTTCCAGGTATCGGGGGAAGCATCGGGAGCATTTGCCCGAGTACAAGTACTTGGGCAAATGCTCGGTATCCGTGCTGATACCGATACTAGTATCGGGACAACCCTACTATTTACCAATTCTGAAGGCAATTGACTCCACTAGATTTTAGTTACTGGTATCAGAGTAAAGGGGGCTGAATACAAATGCATGCCACACTTTTCACATATTTATTTGTAAAATGTGCCACTTTGTGTTGGTCTATCACATAAAATCACAATAAAATACATTTGTATAGCAAAAAAAAAAAAAATCCCAGCGGTGATAAAATACCAGTGAGTGAAAAAAATAACAATTTCGTATGGGTACAGTGTAGTATGACCGCGCAGTTATTCAAAGTGCGACAGCGCTGAAAGCTGAACATTGGCCTGGGCAGGAAGGGGGTGAAATTGCCCAGTAAGCAAGTGGTTGTAAAGGCTGAAGGATTTTTACCTTTATGCATGAAGATAAAAAGCCTTCAGTGTACAGCTCCCCCCCTCAGCCTCCCTAATACTCCCAATCACAGTGTGTAAACAGGTAGTCCTGGTAAACGGCTTTCCTCAGTCTGCACTGACAGGGAGAGCCGGTCAGTGGCTCTCCTTTCTGAGGGGGGGGTGGGGGGTGGGGGTCTGCGCTGATAATCTGCACATTAATTCAGCTCAGCCCCATCAGCGGTACCCACCACATCTGCAATCAGTGCCCATCACAGATGCTAATCAGTACCTCATCAGTGCCATCTACTAGTACCCATCAGTGCTGCATTTTAGTGCCTCCTCATCAGTGCCACCTTATCAGCACCCAACAGTTCCGCCTTGTCAGTGCAGCCTCATCCGTGCCCTTCAGTGAAGGAGAAAACAAAATTTTATAACGAAGAAAAACTTTTTTTTTTTTTTCAAATATTTTGGACTTTCTTCGTTTTAGCAAAAAATAAAAACCCCAGTAGTTATCACATACCACCAAAAGAAAGCACTGTTTGTGGGAAGAAAATTTTAAAAATGTAGTTTGAGTACAATGTGCATGACCGTGCAATTGTCATTCAAAGTGTGACAGAGCTGAAAATTTTCCTGGGCAGGAAGGCGGGAACTGCCCTGTATTGAAGTAGTTAAAGCGGACGTTCCACTTTTGGGTGGAACTCTGCTTTAAGTATGTATTGGGGAAGGGAGGGGCTGCATAGAATGCATGAAGGTAAAACGCCTTTAGAACCACTTTGAGTAATTATATCCCCTTCCCACCGAGCGTACGCAGATGTGCATACTCTGCTTTCCAGGGTTATACCGGGATGATGCCCGCAGCTGCAGGCATCATCCCGGTACCGTTGTTTAGAGCGGGCGATCGGCTATCCGAGTATAACAACCGATGCGGCTAAAAGCCGCCCGGCTGTTATACCGGAGGAGCGGGAGGGGACGTCCCCCACTCCTGCCACTCTTACCGGGCCTCCCGTTCCATCGGGAGGCCCGATGACCAATCGGCCGTCTCCGGTGGCTGGGGGCGGGCTGGAACGAAGCCGTGGGCAGCTTCTTTCCAGCCTCCTAATAGTAAACACGGAAGCGACGTCATGATGTCACTTCCCGTTTACTCGGCTGCCAATGGCGCCAGTTTAAAAAAAAACACACAGTATTCAGAATCGCTGTGCAAACGAAGGATCCCTCCATAAAGGGTACCTGTCACCACCTATTACTGTCACAAAGGATGTTTACATTCCTTGTGACAGCAATAAAAGTCATCAAAAAAAAAATTTTTTTTTAACCACTTGCTGCCCGCCCACTGTCATATGACGGCGGGACGGTGCAGATGATATCCTGGGCCGCCGTCATATGACGGCGCTGCCTTCCAGGATCCATAGGGGACGCGCGCGCTGCATCGCTCAGGTCCCGGTGCTTGGCCTGTCAGATGGGAGGAGACCGATGGTGTGTTCCTTGTACAGAGGAACACCGATCGGTCTCCTCCCCTTGTGAATCCCCTCCCCCCACAGTTAGAATCACTCCTTAGGAACACATTTAACCCTACGGCGCCCCCTCCTGGTTAACACCTTCATTGCCAGTCACATTTATACAGTAATCAATTCATTTTTATAGCACGGATCGCTGTATAAATGTGAATGGTCCCAAAAATGTGTCAAAATTGTCCGATGTGTCCCTCGCAATATCGCAGTCACGATAAAAATCGCAGATCGCCGCCATTACTAGTAAAAAAAAAAAAAAAATAATAAAAATGCTATAAATCTAGCCCCTTATTTTGTAGACGCTATAACTTTTGCGCAAACCAATAAATATACGCTTATTGCGATATTTTTTATCAAAAATATGTAGAAGAATATGTATCGGCCTAAACTGAGGGAAAAATTTGTTTAAAAAAAAATAATAAATTGGATATTTATTATAGCAAAAAGTAAAAAATATAGTGTTTTTTTCAAACTTGTCACTCTTGTTTTGTTTATAGCGCAAGAGATAAAAACCGCAGGGGTGATCAAATACCACCAAAAGAAAGCTCTATTAGTGGGGAAAAAATGATAAAAATTTCATTTGGGTACAGTGTTGCATGACCGCGCAATTGTTATTCAAAGTGTGACAGCGCTTAAAGCTGAAAATTGGCTTGGGCAGGAAGGGGGTGAAAATTCCCTGTATGGAAGTGGTTAAACACAATTTATAAATATAAAAATGAATAAAATAAATAAGGGGAAAAAATTTTTTTTTAAAGCGCTCCCATCCCCGCGAGCTCGCGCAGCAAACGCTGTAACTCTAACCTGGTAACCGTAAAAATTTTTTAAAGCGTCGCCTATGGAAATTCTTAGGTACCGTAGATTGTCGCCATTCCACGAGTGCGTGCAATTATAAAGCATGACATGTTTGGTATCCATTTACTCGGCATAACATCATCTTTCACATTATACTAAAAAATTGGGGTAACTTTACTGTTTGGATTTTTTAAAATTCATGAAAGTGTCCCTTTTCCCAAAAAATTTGATGCTAGTTTCAAATTGAAAGTGAAGAGCGTACTCACCATCAGAAATTTTTCTGACAGAATTCAACATCAGAAGTGGTTTAATGTGTTGAATTGTTTTGTTGTGTTCTTTCATTTCTGAGCATGCCTAGTCTTGCTCTTCAGATTTTTTTTGTCAGAAAACCGTATTAATGAAATAAAAATATGGATGTTGTGGTCACATCAGACAAAAATTTTCAAGCCTGCACATCTAGTTTTTGTCTGCTGAAAATTCATAATCGGCTGTCAAAAGCAGCATTCTAACGATCGGATAATCGGCAGATCGTTCATCGGACTAAGTTATCTTCAGATTTTCTGACCGTGTGTATGGGCCTTTACTGAGGATCCCTGTTCTGCAATGGGGAAAAGCTTGATGTCTGCTTACATTACAGGGTTTGCTACTGTGATTGCTGTGATTACTTCACTGAACAAAAGATGCACTGACCTACAATAGACTGCATTACAATGACCAGTTATAGGGGGCTTAAAGCATTTTGGGTGCATGTTTACTTGACAATTACTTATAAGGGCGGTTGGGGGAGTCTCGTCATGTTCTGGTGATTTAGCTTTCAAGATCTACTGTTGGTATGGAGCTGCATAAAGCCAAAACTTGCTGGACCCAAGGAAATAGTATTGTGTTGTGACTATTTATTTATGTAGGCAGTAATGCAGGGAAATTGCCTTTCTATGAATTGCATGTCATCCTAGAGTTTTCCAGGATTTGTATTTAATAGTTCTCATTATTATCCTTCATATGTAGGAATAACCATGCAGGACAGCATCAGACTTGCTTCAGCTGGTGATGATATTAAAATATGGGATTCGTCATCCATGACACTGGTAGAGCAATTCAATCCCCACAGTACATCACATCCCGTATCTTCGCTGTGTTGGAGCAGAAACAGTATCCTTTGACGTGTGCAGGCTGTTACACTACCTTTTTTTTTTTTTTTTTTTTTTTTTGTGGTTCATTTGTTTATTTTTCTAAAATGTAACAAACTTTGAGCTGTAATACAAAGCACAATATGTAATGTCTGAATATAATTATTATATTTATGTTGGTTTATCTATTTTCCTCTTTTAAACCAATTATATTGCCTATGTTTACACACACAGAGGTTACTTTACTAATATACCGCAAGCACATTTGCTCTAGATCTGAGGGGGAGCTCTGCTGATTTCTATTGTAAAATCATGTACAAGCAAAAATACAGTTTTTACTTTTCCTTGCATGTGATAGAGTATTCTTTGCAAAGTGAAGCTTTACCTCATTTACGAAGCTCTGGAGCAAGTGCATTTGCAGTGCACAGTATATTTGCCTTTAGTAAATCAAGCCCAATGTACTTTTAGCCTTGTCCAGTCACTGTTTTATTTGGTTGTGCGTGGCCATATTCACTTGTATGCATTTCTTTTGGCATATTGGCAGAGAAGTTCTATTTCTATTGATGCCTGTTTTATTGCAATTTTTTTTTTTTTGCTGTCATGCGACTAGAGATAAAATGTATATTTTAGATGTATAACAATCTTTTTATTAATGCTTTTTGTGTTACATGTAAATAAAATATTTGTTTATTTCATATTTACAGTTGCAATTAGCAGGTGGAGCCGTGTTTTTGCCAAGCTGGCAGAACATCAAGGCCCTCTTACTGGACAGGGGGACTGGTGGTTAGTTGTTGTGGTTTATGCCCTAATGCAAGAGTTTAAGATCTTCATAGCAAAGTCAAAGGGGTACGCTGGAGGCATTTCTGGATAAGAGGTTTTTATCTGCATGCACCTTCTTGTGCTTGCTATTAGGCAGGACTTTTTGATGGCCATAGTGGAGGAATGATTCAGTTTAAGCTGGTTACACATAAACCAGTTTTACTTTTAAGATTTTATCTGTCGGTTTAGCAAAATCTAGTATATAGTGCAAGTGCCTCCTTGATTGGATTGCTGCACAATTGGGGGTAAATCGTACGGTCAGTTTGTAAAACTTGGTCCAGCTGCATGATTTCCAGAAAGGCCGGTAAAACTATGAAGGTGTGGACAGAAAATAAAACTTTCAGATCTGCTGTATATCAACCAAGTAGCCATAAAACCTGATTTTTATTTTATATAAATGGCCAAGTCTTTTAGTGTGTTGGTCCTACCCTGTTAGTTGCACAATGCTGTGGACTTTGAAGGTCACCCACAACAGCAATGGATCAATAGCAACATGTGCCTAGGCAGCTTTGGCAACTTGATTTGGTGTACAGAGCACCCTCAATATTAGGAGTACTGGGGTCTTACATGGTTGCCCTTAAAGCGGGGTTCCCATTTAAAAAAAAAAAAAAAAAATTAAAAGTCAGCAGCTACAAATACTGCAGCTGCTGACTTTTAATTGGACACTTGCCTGTCTCAGGGTCCAGCGATGCGGGGGATCGAAGCCCCGCTCGTCCCCCCCCTCCGCTCGGCGGCGCCTGGGGCATTTCAACTGTGGGCGTCCGGCTGTGGCCTCACAGCTGGGCACCCACTGCGCATGCGAGAGCCGCGCGCCGTCACTGGCCCCGCAATCATCTGGGACCGGTCACGTGTCTAAGATGATTGACAAGAGGGAGGGTGGAGAGGTGATCCCCCTTCCTGCGCCATGGGAAGTGACGTCAGGAGGCAGACTACGAGGGACCCCCTAGCAACAGGCATTTAAAGGTGAGTAAAAAAAAAAAAATTTCTCAATGTTTTTTTTTTATTTTTTTTTGGGGGGTGGAACTCTACTTTAAGCATGCAGGCAATAACAAGTGTCTGTTGGTGTGTTTCTTTTGCTGTTTGTACTTAAACTCCAGATTCAGCAAAAAAGCAATAAATATTTGCATAAGTAATATTTGCAAATATTTTGTAGTAAAAATTATTTCTGCCAGCTGAGATAAAAAAAAGCCCTCACGGAAATGCCACCTAATTCTGAACCTCAAGCATGTGAATGTAGCTGTTGGATACAAGAAATTCGAAATGGAATTGATGTATTCCGCAAAGGAAATGTCTTCAGGAGTATTTGTGGTTACCCTGGATTTGAGGGATGCATATCTCCACACACCAATCAGAGAAATGTCCCAAAAATTCCTTGAATTTGCGGTGAAGGGCCTGGGTGAAACCCTCTATTTTCAGTTCAATGCACTCCCGTTCGGCCTGTCCTTTGCGCCATGTATTTTCACCAGGCGGAGGCTGTTCGAGATGTAAGATCAAAAGGAATCGCACAAGTGGACCTTTTTGCATCCCATGGGAACATAAAAAGAAAGCAAAGAACTATTTATCTCTACAGAAAGACAGGAACAGTTTGGAGTAGACGCTTTATCACAACCTTTGGGAAGGAGAGCTAATGTATGATTTTTCCCTTGTTTTTTGGCTAACACCAAGAATCATTCAGAAGAAAAAATCGTCTGGCATAAAAGTGATACTAATTGCACTTTTCTGTGCAATTAGGCATATTTCATGGGGCTGCACAAACTGAGCATTGCAAAACCCTTGAAGTTGCCATGCAAGCCATACATCATACATCAGTGATGCATCGGTCTATAGACCAACTTTCTCTGACAGCCTGGCTTCTGAAAGGGAGTTACTAAACTACCCAAACCAATTTCTTCACTGATCTTCAGTCCCTGGTGCCGGCATGTTAATTGTGGGCATCCGCCTGTGCCTGCCCATTGTACATGCATGAGTCGCGCTGCTCCCTATGAGTGGTCCCGCAACTTTCTGGGACCTGCTGCGGCCATGGGCAGGAGGGAGGGATTGCCTAGGCAATTTATGTGAGAGCAGGTTCCTGTCAAGAGTAATTTTTTATCTAAAATATTGTTTTGATAAACATTTGTGCAGCTAGCACGGGATGTACAAAATCGGTAGTGCCATCTGTTTGTTTTTTTTTTTTTTCTCTTCTGTTGGTCATGAGCTTCACAAAATGTATGGTTTGGTGGGGTCAGGGGATTTACAGACTCTAAACACTAGAAGTGAAAAATTGCAAAAATGGTATTGCCACCAGAGATGCAAAATGAAGAGCAGGGCCCGACAGCAAAAGAGGAACCATCCAAAAAAATTCATGTGGTGGTGTGGAGCCTGCAGTAACTTTGGGTCACTTGACTGTGCTTTCATCCCTTATTTCGTTTTTTTTGCAAAGCAAACTCTTCTTTTCACAGGAATCCAAAATCCCAAAGCAGCCAACAGAGCAATACACCAGTGGTTCTCAACCCTCTAGTGCCGTGACCCCTTGATAAAATTTCCCAAGTTGTGGGGACCCCTAACAGTAAAATTATTTTCGTAGCATGGGTTGTCAGCACCCAAGGCAAGACATGTAATTTGTGCCCCGGCCCCCTAACAAACAGACATTTAGTGCTCCCTGAGTCCCTTCCACTTGTACAGTATTAAAACCCCTTATGGTACATTTTAGGATGTACTACTCTCTCTTTGTTCTCCTTTCTTTCCCTTTTATCTCTCTCTATCCTAATTTCTTGTTTTTTTCCCCATCCCTCTCTAGCCATCTTTTTCTTATTCTTTCTCTCCCTTTTTCTTTGTTCCTCCCCCTCTTTTCCTATCCCTTCCATGTATTCTCTAATTTTATTCCTTCTCTTACGCCTTGGGGGGTGGGGGGATTGGGATGAGTGGCAGTGCTGGGGGGAGTTCTGATCAGCCAACTTAGGTGCTCGTGATCAAGGTCATCTGCTGATCTGAGAACTGTAGTGGGGACTTTTAATGGCAACTCTAATCACAGGTAGTGTTACTCACTGTGTCTCCGGCTTCACTGTGTCTCCAGCTCTGTGGTGTCTCGTAGCAGTGACACCTATGCCAAAATCAGGGTCTCCTCCAGCCCCTCCCACTTTACATTTCTCACCAGTCAGCTGACCTCTAGTCTCTGCCCCCCACCAATGCCGTGAACTGAATGAGCGGCTGGGAAGAGGTTGAATGGGCAGCTGCGGGCTCCAGGAACAGCCCAGCTGGGCTCCCACAGGCTCCAGGGTCAGCCCTGCTGGGCGGCGGCAAAAAGGCTGGGAGAGCGGTGCGGGCTTCAGGAACAGCCCAGGATTTGGTGACCCCTGGCAAATCGTCATTTGACCCCCGAGGGGGTCCCGACCCCCAGGTTGAGAACCACTGCAATACACACATTTATCACCATGCTTTACAAAAGTGCATTTTGTTTTTATTCATTGATATTTTTTTTTCTTCCAAGCAGCGGTATGATCATAACCTGTTTCACCTGTTGTCTGGAGTTGCTCTGAAAGTGGACTTGTGCTGTATTTAAAAGTTGCATACAGCTGATCTGGTGAAAGGCAGAAACCTAGAGGTGCTTACATGTACCTTTTTAAATATTTTACATAGCACTCCACGAGTCCTTAAATTGAGGTGCAGATTTATAAATGGACTTATTTTTGTCTGATACAGTACATTTATTTTGGACTGCCTAGTGCAGTGTGCCTCAATGCACAAAAATGCGTGTTCTGTGCCAGACTACATTATGTGTGAATTGATCCTTATAGCAGAGCTAATGTTAAGAGGAAACTTACGAGCAGGCGCTTTCTTTTATTGCAGAAGATATGCAAGGTGTCTTCTGCAACAAGATAAACTTACCCGCCTATTTAAAAATTTCTGCAGATCAGATTACCTTTCTGGCACGTTGCCAGTGTGCAGGGATCAATGGCATCATACTACTGGCCAATCACAATGGCTAAAGACTGCTGCCCACACCCAGGCAAGGGACCTCACTGGCATCGGACAGTTACAGCAGAGCTTAGTATCTGTCTTTTAGTTCTTCTTTTGCAAAGGTATGTCTATAAGCATGCCATAATATTGTGGTTAACCACTTCAGTTCCAGGCCCTTTCTGGCACTTTTTGTTTACATGTAACAATCCATTTTTTTTTTTTTTGACAGAATTTTTTTAAAAAACCCCAAACATATTATATTATATATTAGTAAAGCAGAGGCCATAGAGAATAAATTGGTGGGTTTTGCAATTTATTTTTATTTTTTTGTCACCCGGTATTTGTGCAGCAGTTTTTAAAGCACAATTTTTTTTTTTTTCGTGGAAAAAATACACTTTTTTGAATGCATCAATCCCATTTTAAATTATTACAGATATTTTATATTTGACTGTTACAACAATGAGGAAAGAGATTCCACTTTTTGTAATAAATGGATGGACATACTGTAATACATTTTTGTCAGATTGGATATTAGAGACATCATTTTGCCCTCATGGTTAATATTTGTGAATGTATTAAATGGTGTCCCTCTTAAAATGTTTAAATGCGTTTTTATTTTTTTTTTCTTATTTGCTTTTTTTTTCTCAATGTGGTTCTGTTGGTAGCTGGTGTTCTTGTGACATATTGATCCATTTTGCCAAGCTGTAGCTTGAAAAATGCTAAGGCTGAAGAATTGTAACATGAGCTAAAGCACAGCTGATTGTGCTTAGAATGCTCGGGTTAGACCTCTATAGTTTCAAACTATTAACTAAAGAATGGCAGATTGTTAAATGGATACAACTTTCTCTCTGTGCTGTGGGATACCTGCATTAATGAGTCATTGATGGAAACCGAGTCAATTTATATTAGTGCAATGGACCATTTCTGCTCAGCGAACACATTTGTTTCCTTTTAGTTTGTCTGTAGTGCAGCCTAACAAAACAATTACAAATCAGTATCTGATGGTTTATTCACACTGTGCAATAAACATCGGAAAGCAACATCGGCCAGTCCATCAAGATAGAAGAAGTAATTGGTGTGTTTGGCAAGGTGATGGTTGATTTATTTTCTTTCTTTCACTGCAATTACAACAAGCCGCAATAAAGCAAATAGCTAGTTCCTTCTGCGTGAAAAAGATGTACAGTTGCTTATTTTATCACTTTGGCCTTATGTGTAAACTGGGAAGTAGTATGTACAGTATCTCACAAAAGTGAGTACACCCCTCACATTTTTGTAAATATTTTATTATGTCTTTTCATGTGACAACACTGAAGAAATTACACTTTGCTAGTAGTGAGTGTACAGCTTGTATAACAGTGTAAAATTGCTGTCCCCTCAAAATAACACACAGCCATTAATGTCTAAACCGCTGGCAACAAAAGTGAGTACACCCCTTTTGTGAAAATGTCCAAACTGGGCCCAGTTAGCCATTTTCCCTCCTCGGTGTCATGTGACTTGTTAGTGTTACATGATCTCAGGTGTGAATAGGGAGCAGGTGTGTTAAATTTGGTGTTATCGCTCTCACTCTCTCATACTGGTCAGTGGAAGTTCAACGTTGGCACCTCATGGCAAAGAACTCTGAGGATCTGAAAAAAGGGAATTTTTGCTCTACGTAAGGATGGCCTAGGCTATAAGAAGATTGCCAAGACCCTGAAACTAAGCTGCAGCATGGTAGACAAGACCATACATCAGTTTAACAGGACAGGTTCCACTCAGAACAGGCCTCGCCATGGTCGACCAAAGAAGTTGAGAGCACATGCTCAGCATCATCTCCAGAGGTTGTCTTTGGGAAATAGACGTATTAGTGCTGCCAGCATTTCTGCAGAGGTTGAAGGGGTGGGGGGTCAGCCTGTCAGTGCTCAGACCATACGCCGCACACTGCATCAAATTGGTCTGCATGGCTGTCATCCCAGAAGGAACCCCCTTCTAAAGATGATGCACAAGAAAGCCCGCAAACAGTTTGCTGAAGACAAGCAGGCTAAGGACATGGATTACTGGAACCATGTCCTGTGGTCTGATGAGACCAAGATAAACTTATTTGGTTCAGATGGTGTCAAGCGTGTGTGGTGACAACCAGGTGAGGAGTAAAAAAAGACAAGTATGTCTTGCCTACAGTCAAGCGTGGTGGTGGGAGTGTCATGGTCTGGGGCTGCATGAGTGCTGCTGGCACTGGGGTGCTACAGTTCATTGAGGGAACCATGAATGCCAACATGTACTGTGACATACTGAAGCAGAACATGATCCCCTCCCTTTGGAGACTGGGCCGCAGGGCAGTATTCCAACATAACGGCCCCAAACACACCTCCAAGGCGACTACTGTCTTGCTAAAGATGCTGAGGGTAAAGGTGCTGGACTGGCCAAGCATGGCTCCAGACCTAAACCCGATTGAGCATCTGTGGGGCATCCTCAAATGGAAGGTGCAGGAGCGCAAGGTCTCTTAACATCCACCAGCTCCGTGATGTCATCATGGAGGAGTGGAAGAGGACTCCAGTGGCAATCTGTGAAGCTCTGGTGAACTCCATGCAAAAGAGGGTTAAGGCAGTGCTGGAAAATAATGGTGGACATGCAAAATATTGACACTTTGGGCCCAATTTGAACATTTTTACTTAGGGGTGTACTCACTTTTGTTGCCAGCGGTTTAGACATTAATGGCTGTGTTGTTATTTTGAGGGGACAGCAAATTTACACTGTTATACAAGCTGTACACTCACTACTTTACATTGTAGCAAAGTGTCATTTCTTCACTGTTGTCACATGAAAAGATATAATAAAATATTTACAAAAATGTGAGGGGTGTACTCACTTTTGTGAGATACTGTATGTAGGTTCTTGCATCTACGTATGTACAATATTTTAAGAAAGTGACAACAGATCAGGTTACAGTTTAGTTTTAACAGTCAGTTTTTTGTATTTTTGGAAGTTTTTTTTTTTTTTTTTTTTTCCCCTTTTAAAGGAGTTCTGTGGTCACAGCATACACTTTCATTTTATCACAGCAGAATTGTAATTGCAATGCAAACCATTATTGACAATCCAAAATAAGCTTGCATCAAAAATCTCCTTTCATATTGTGAGTGCTACCTCTCTGCTGGTCACCTCTTTCCACAATTTTCCTGGATTCCCTTCATGCTTTGCAGCTTTTCCTCTGCTGTTTATTTTCACTTTATAAGGATTGCTTATCCCATAGTACCTTGCTGCCTGCAAGAATTGAATACCGTACTGACTCCCCTTACTGAAACTCCTGCCCAGCACCTCCCATGTAGTTCAGAAGGCAGTATCTATGAATTCTGTGACACAGCAGTGCCTACTCATGGGACATGGTGATTATGTGTCAGAATTCAAAGCAGTAAATTTGTGGGTATCGTCACCAAGTAGTTTTACAAACTTCCAGATTGTGCAGAGTAATAAAAGTAGCCTAGAAGTAATTTTAACTCCAACGTGGAAGTGAGTATATGATTTTACATTGTGACCAGACATATGCTTTGAAGATCAGCCTTGTACAATCCGTTCTAAATTGGCTTCAAACCCTAACTAAATGACCTTTTTAGTTTGATTTATGAATCATAAACAGCTATTTATGTTTTTAGAAAACACTGTGTATTCACCTCCTTTTTCTCGCCCCCTTTTTTTTTTTTTTTTTTATCTGTGCTGCCTATCTCCTGTAGCCACTTAATTTGCACATGCATGCATCTAATCCCATGGCTATTGTGGTGTAATTGCTCAGTGTGGGTTTCCTAATAGTGGTAATGGCAAAACATGTCTGTATAATGCATTACCGCTCCATATAATCTCCCGTCTTGGATGTCCATGAGACTGGGTGACTATACAGGAAAGTAGTTAGAAAACGGGGATCGGAAGTTCTTTAACAAGGAAAACCTGTGAAATTAAATGAATGCCCATATGCTTAGTTTTTAAACCTAATAATTAATTTAAGCTTATTTATCTTACAGCTGATCTTAAAGCCCAACTTCAGGCACAGTATTTTTTTTTTTTTAAGTTTTTCAAACACTTTAATACTTTGTAATGCAAATTAAAACAAATGTTTTTTGGATGCTCTCTAAGCTCCCCTGAGCGCTACTAAAATATACATTTTCTGATTACTGTTGCATTGTTGCCACTGTGCTGTGCTTTGTGAATGGCAGAACAAAGGATGAGGGCAGAGCTGAAAGCGCAGCTTCCACTGTATTTTCTGGCAAAGGTGAACAAAAAAAAAAAAAAAAATACTGTGCCTGCAGTGTGCTCTTTTTTTTTTTTTTTTTTTTTTTTAAGTGAAAATTTATTTAAACATGTTGTGTGGCTTTCTTTACTGAACATGCCAGGCATGATTATCCATTGGGTTCAGTGTTTTACTGAATCCATGAGCTAGTGGAACAAGTAACTGATATAGATAACTGCATTGATATTTCAACATGTAGGGATGGTGTATAAAACTCTGTTCAAACACGACCATATTTCTCACAATAACATAAACTATAATTGTGCCAAACTTATATTAATCAGGTTGTGTCCGTCTTTTGAGAGTCAAAATGCTGCCATCTATAGAAACCTGGTAATGGATAAACTATTTTTTACAGATCTCTGTATGGATGCAAATTATACAGATGTAGGCTAATTTGTTAGTAACCATACAGTTCATTGAAACAATGCTTCCTTCCTCCTGAAAAGCAATGACAGTAAACGCATTTGTTTCCAGAGAAAATTGTCTGAGGAGATCAGAAAGAAAATTATAGACCAGCATGTTGAAAGTAAAGGCTACAAGACCATATCCAAACAACTTGATGTTCCTGTGGCTATAGTTGCAAACATTAAGAAATTAAATGTCCATGGAAGTGTAATCGACCCCCGAATTGAACAGACGAATAGTGTGAATGGTAGACAAAAATTCAAGGAAAGCTTCCAAAGATAAACATGCTGAACTCTAAGGTCAATGTACATATTTTTGAGCTACAGTGGACTCGAAGAAAGTTGACCCATTAGGAACCCACTGCTAAAAGAAAAAATATATACAAATACTTGACTGATATGTGCTAAAATGCATATTGAAAATTCACAATGCTTTTGGGAGAATGCCCTTTGAATATTGAACTGATGTTGCTTGCTAAAAAGCTCTAGTTTTGCCTCGTGATGAAAAATGTAAACTTCCAAAGAAAAAAAAATCCCACAGTACCTATTGGGAAAGATGGAGGAGGCTAGGTTATATTTTGGGACTTCTTTGCTGGAGAAGGCACCCTTCAAACCTGGGGTAGTTGGACCCACTC
Source organism: Aquarana catesbeiana (assembly GCF_042186555.1). Taxonomy (NCBI): domain Eukaryota; kingdom Metazoa; phylum Chordata; class Amphibia; order Anura; family Ranidae; genus Aquarana; species Aquarana catesbeiana. Next base: position 309,926,104 of record NC_133326.1, on the reverse strand, counting down.
TTGTGGGTCTAACTACCCATTTAAAGGTGCAATTGAGGGCTACAGAAATGATTTGCTTGCTGTGATTGCCTTTTAAAGGTTGTGCATCAAAATATGAAGTTAAGGGTCCCATTTTTTTTTTTGTCTATACCGTTTTCATTTGTTTTCATTTTTCAATTGAATCCAAATCAAAAGCATAGTTTTATTTTTAACTATGAAACAATGATCAGTGACAATTGCTTTGGACAGTTTCAATTTATTTCAGAGGATATTGTAGGGGATTCCTTTTTTCATGTAAGCGTACCAACAAATTTGTCAGTGCTTGTATGATTTTGCCTTTGTGAAGTATTGTGTGCTTTGCCTGGGGTTCGTTCGATTTTATTTATTTATTTTTTTAATGACCTTGTGTGTATCTTCTAAACAAAAAAGGAAAAGGTCTGGTGTCACCCGCAAACCACCTCCATCCCAATATATGCAACACAAAACAGGAAATCGCCCCAGGACTTTAAGTGAGGTGAATGCGTTTTAGCCAACAACTGACAGAGTAAATGCAGTCTCAAAATTTATTAAAATAGTCATGCAAACATTAACATGAATCATAGCGCAGTCACTGAAATTATACATACAGTAGAAAATGTCATTACACGTTTCAAGGTATAAAATGTAAGTTGCAGAGTACACATGCACAAAAAGTATCCCAATGCGTTTCGCAAAACCATACTCGCTTCACCAGGGGTAGATGCGTGTGTATCTTCTGAACAAGTCTGGCATACAGTGCCTTGCAAAAGTATTCACCCCCTTGGCGTTGCCTCACAACCTGGAATTAACATGGATTTGTTTCAGGATTTGCATCATTTAATTTTACTGAACATGCCCACAACTTTGAAGTTTTGTTTTTTTTTATTGTGAAGCAAACAACAAATAGGTCAAAATAACAGAAAAGGTCAATGTGCATAACAATTTACCCCCTTAAAGTCAATACTTTGTAAAGCCACCTTTTGTGGCTATCACTGCTCCAAGTCACTTTGGATAAGTCTCTATGAGCTTGCCAAATCTTACCACTGGGATTTTTGCCCATTCCTCCTTACAAAACTGCTCCAGCTCCTTCTTCAAGTTGGATGGTTTGCGCTTGTGAACAGCAATCTTTAAGTCTGACCACAGATTTTCTATTGGATTGAGGTCTGAGCTTTGAGTAGGCCATTCCAACACATTTACATGTTTCCCCTTAAACCATTCAAGTGTTGCTTTAGCAGTGTGTTTGGGGTCATTGTCCTGCTGGAAGGTGGAACCTCCGTCCTAGCCTCAAATCACAGAGTGGTACAGGTTTTGCTCACGAATATCCCTGTATTTAGCACCATCCATCTTTCCCTCAATTCTGACCAGTTTCCCAGTACCGACTGCTGAAAAACCTCCCCACAGCATGATGGTGTCCTTTGGGTGATGTGTTGGGTTTGCGCCAGACATAGTGTTTTCTTTGATGGCCAAAAAGTCCAATTTTAGTCTCATCAGACCAGAGCACCTTTCTCCATACATTTTGGGAGTCTCTCACATACCTTTTCACAAACTTTAAAATGTGCCATTTTGTTTTTTTGTTTAAAGTAATGGCTTTCTTCTGGCCACTCTGCCATAAAGCCCAGCTCTATGGAGCGTACGGCTTATTGTCGTCCTATGTACAGATACTCCAGTCTCTGCTGTGGAACTCTGCAGCTCCTCCAGGGTTACCTTAGGTCTCTGTGCTGCCTCTCTAATTAATGCCCTCCTTGCCCGGTCCATGAGTTTTGGTGTGCGGCCGTCTCTTGGCAGGTTTGCTGTTTTTAGACATGTTCTTTCCATTTGGTTATGATAGGTTTGGTGGTGCTCCTAGGGATCATCAAAGATTTGTATATTTTTTTGTAACCTAACCCTGACTTGTACTTCTCAACAACATTGTCCCTTACTTGTTTGGAGAGTTCCTTGGTCTTCATGGCAGTGTTTGGTTAGTGGTGCCTCTTGCTTAGGTGTTGCAGCCTCTGGGGCTTTTCAAAAATGTGTGTGTATATGTAATGACAGATCATGTGCACACAGGCGGACATCATTTCACTAATTATGTGACTTCTGAAGGTAATTGGTTGCACCAGAGCTTTTTATGGGCTTCATAACAAAGTGGGTAAATACATACACACATGCCAATTATTATAATTTTTTTTTATTTCTGAAAAGTTGTTTTATGTATATATTTTTCTAATTTTACTTCACCAACTTAGACTATTGTGTTCTGATCCGTCACATATAATTCAGATTAAAAAAACATTGAACTAAAGGCTGTAATATAACAAAATGGGTAAAAAGACAAGGGGGTGAATACTTTTGCAAGGCACTGTATGAGGATGCAACACAGTAGCGGTTTTTGCTTTGAACTCCTATCAAAGTGAAACTTTCAGATCAAAAGTACAGAAGCAATAAGTTAGCAAATTCTATTTTATGCCATTTATTGGTTTCAGAGATTTTACAGATTATCTCTCCTGGCATCAGCTTTACTTTCTTTGTACTTGAACTTAAAACTGACCTTTGTTGATAGAAATACAGGTTAATACTAGCATCTGTCCTCGCACTGTCTGTAACAAATTTCACAGATCATGTTGCACGGTCCTTAACTGTAAGTTCAGATCACTTCCTGGTCAGTGCTTCTGGCAGTGGTGATAAAATAGTCTTTTCAAGCTGTAAGTCTAAACCGGTTCCACTCTTGGAGCTGGCAGAGGGGGTAAGTAACCTTTTAGAATAAATTTTCCCTCTCTGTTATACTTTTTGTTTGAATTTTTCATCTGAATATACAGCGTGCTCTTTATCTTATTTTTTTCTATCTCCTAACCATTCAACTTCTGCAAATCCACTAGCTTCACTTACCACGTCGCAATGTAAATATGCTATGGGATAATTTGTGTAAAGATAATGGCAGAAAGTGGCACGTAAACGTTGTTATAATTAGATGTCATCAAGGTTACTTTTAAAGAGGACCCGAACAACTGTGTAAGGTGTGCCCAGAAACCGGAAACCAAGAGCAGAGTTTGTCACCAGAATTGCCTATAGGCTTCCTGCAGCTGATTTTTTTTTTTTTTTTTTTTTTTTTTTCCTGTTAACTAATTTACCTTGTCTGTACTGTGTGTTTGTGTGGAGGCGGCCATTTTTATAGGCTTGCATGACTTTGCTTCTTCTAAGCTTCTGTCAAAGTTGTCCCTCTGATTACTGGTGGCTAATTATGATGAAGGGGAGACATTTTTTTTTCTCTGCATGTCCTCATGTACAGCTTCTTCTAGCACAGTAATAGCATCTCCAAATCTTATTCTTATCTTTGTGGGATTGGTTAGAGGCAGCTGTGCTTCTCATATGGTAGTAATACAGCTAAGAGGCTGTAGGCAAACTGACATGCCGGGAAGTACACTGTGAATTTTAACAATTCAAAACACAAGGTCAATCTTTCAGGATACTAGACATAATTAACATTATTCCCCCTTTTTTTTGCGTTATGGATTTTTGTGACAATACTACAGGGATACCCCGCTTTAAGTACATTCACTTTACATACATTCGCAAGTAAGGACATGCCTGTTAGTGTATGTAAAGTGGCTCACAAGCTTAAGCTGCAGCTGAGTAATCCGTGCACGGATAGTTCAGACTCCCCGCTACTTGGAAACACGCTCCCAGACCCCCCCCCTACAGCCTCTGACACTCCCACTACAGCCCCTGACGCCCAGAAGTGAAAGAAAGGTATTGCTTCACTTTCTGTACATTTTTTGTTTTATATACATGCTCTGGTCCCATTGTGTACTTAAAAGTGGGGTATGCCTGTACTCCTTCTCCACTTCATCTGGTCAAAGATCAAAAATGCAAGGCATTCTCTGAATGCGCGGCTTCTATGCAGAAGGGCAGCAGTCACTAGAAAGATTTGCTCAGGATACTGCAGTGATTTGCAGTTTCCATAGAGTCTGGTCAGATCTCATTACAATATATGCTTACATACATTGGTTCAGGCTGGCCCATTGTAAGGATGTAAAATATATAATCACTGTAGTTCACTGAGTTCAGCTTTAACCACGCTGTAGCCAAAAGATGGCAACAGCACGGTCATCCAGTTCTGGAAGGGCTTCCATGGACGTCCTCCCTGAGCATGCATCTGGCTCACTCTGTGATCGCTGTGTCCTTTTACCATGTGATCAGCTGTGTCCAATCATAGCTGATCACATGTAAATAAACTTTCCTATTATTGGCACTACTTTCCTCACATGCTGTCACAGTGTGAGGAGAGTTGATAACTGAAAATTCTGACCCCCCACGTTTATACTGATAATCAGGGCACTGATAATCTGTGCAGCCTCATAAGCGCACATCACTGAAGCAGAAAAATTACTTAATTGCAAAATTTTATAACAAACAAACTTTTTTTTTTTTTTTTTTCCAAAAAATGTTTTTTTTTGTTTAGCAAAAAATAAAAAACCCGGTGGTGATTAAATACCACCAAAAGAAAGCTCTATCTGACTGAAAAAACTATGTGGCAGTGATAGTAGGGGTTCAAAAAAGGGGCAAACCTAGCATTTTGACTATATTTCTGCTTTAAGTTTGATTTAAATATATTTTCCTCCAAGGAGAGTTTAAAGGAGAAGTCCAGCCTGAGCTCGTTTGGCTGGGCTTCTCCTATGGGTCATAGAAGTGCAATTCGTTTGCACTCCTGTGACCCATTTTCAGCAGAGAGCGGGCTGAAGTCCCCTCTCTGCTGACGTCACAGGAATCAGTCCAGGCACTACATCATGACGACAAAGTCGGATCCGCCAGGTGCCTGGACTGATGCCCGCTTCAGCCTCTCAGCGAGCCGCTGAGATGGCTGCACCGCCCCCTCCACAGCTCAGTGCTCCAGTGAGCGCGGGGGTGGCAACAGGGTGAAGAGATGCTTATTGATAGTCAGCCGCTCTCTGCTCGGGGAGCTGTGAGAACCGAGCCATCAGTGGTGTTCGAGCGCTCAGCTCTCAGTGCAGAGGCAGCGGGGGACAGATGCAGCATCGGAGCTATGCTGCATCCACCTAGGTAAGTATGAATCTGGGGAAAAAAAAACGACTTCTCTTTTAAGTTGTTAGATCTTCCTTTCTTGTTATGATGTGGTTATGAAGAGGTTAAAGTAAATTTATCACTAAGGAATCTAATGTATCGGTGAGGCATATGTATGCAATGTCAAACTGTGTTGCTTGTTAAAATAAAAATAAATGAAAATGTATTTATGTTTTTTTACTTATGAATACTCAGCCTAGGCTCTAGGTCACACAAGGGAGCTTGGGATCATTCAATTTTTCTTTTCTATAAGGTTGCTTTCACACAGGGGTGTCGGCAGTAAAGCGCCACTATTCTTGGCGGCGCTTTACCGTCGTCTTTGCGAAGATTTTTGGCCGCTAGCGGCCGAAAAAGGGCTAAAGCAACCCGCAAAGCGCCACTGTAGTGGCGCTTTGCCGGCGGTGCTGCCCATTCATTTCAATGGGCAGGGGCACTTTAGGAGCTGTGTATACCTTGCTCCTTCACTGCTTCAAAGATGCTGCTTGCAGGAGTTTTTTTAATGTCCTGCCAGCGCATCACCTCAGTGTGAAAGCACTAGGGGAGCCGTTTTTCAGGCACTTTTTTTTTCTTAGCCCCAAAGCGCCTTTTTTTGTATTAACAGTTGTTTTCTCCTTTATTTACTATAGAAGAAACAAACTTGTGTAAATCTGAACTCAGGCTCCCAATATGTAGTCAGTGGAGGGCTCGATAATACAGTTAATATCTGGGATTTAAAATCAAAACGACTTCACCGAACACTAAAGGTAACCCCTCCCAAAAAGTAAATTAAATGGCCTGGTGATTTTAATCACAGGCTTTCTCATATTTGTGTACTTTTCTGAGCATTGCCATTTTATTCCTTTTCAGGATCACAAAGATGAAGTTACTTGTGTTACATTTAATAGTAATGACAGCTATATTGCTTCCGGTTCTATGAGTGGAGAAATCATACTGCATAATGTAACTACCAATTTATCCAGCACACCTTTTGGCCATGGAAGCAGCCAGGTACTACAAGTGTCTCTTCCTTTTATGTTTTGTTATGCTGTGTTATTAGTTGATTTTCACTCTGTTTCTGTGTTTTTCAGCCCATTCGACATTTGAAATATTCCTATGTGAAGAAGTTTTTGCTTGGTGCTGTATCTGACACTGGTTGTGTGACCTTGTGGGATGCCCACAGCCAGAATCCATACCATATGTTTGAAGGTGCTCACAAGGCTCCAGCATCTGGCATCTGTTTCTCACCAGTAAATGATCTCCTCCTTGTGACCATTGGACTAGACAAAAGAATTATCTGTTATGATGTGTCCAGCAAAATGTAAGTTCTATGAAGGTAACTGCATAAAAGAATTAGCACCCATAAAGATTGATCCTTGCCTGCCTCACCATGATTTGTCTTTTTTTTTTTTTTTTTTTTTTGGGAATATAAAGGGATTAATTTACTAAAACTAGAGAATGCAAAATCTGGTGCAGCTGTGCATGGTAGCCAATCAGCTTCTAACTTCAGCTTGTTCAATTAAGCTTTGACAAAAAAACCCTGGAAGCTGATTGGTTTCTATGCAGAGCTGCACCATATTTTGCGCTCTCCAGTTTTAGCAAATCGACCCCCTAGTCCTATTGCAATTTCTAGATACAGAATGTATTGATTTTGACAATTGTCAGTCCTGCAAAAGTTATAACTTTTCTAGTTAACTACTGTTCCACTTTGCATGTGTCTGGTATGTTCAAAGAGTGAACAGGTTAAAACAAGCTCATGGCTGCAGTAGCAATTGTAAGTGTGTTTCAGTCTTTCTCAGCCGGCTCTGAGCTGTAAAATTGATCTGGGCAACTGTAGAGCCACCCAATCCCTTTTGAAGTTTTCAACAAAACAGGAAAAAACACATTTACAGAGAAATATCACTGTTCTCTTATATAGAGATGAAAAAGCATCTCTTAGTGAACAATGTCATAGTCAGGAAAAGAAAAGAAAGAAAAAAGGGAAGGGAGAGTACACCATGGGTCCTGTCACAGCATATATATAATAATAGTAGATATAAAAATAATAATATTCAGGCTAATCATTCGAATATGAAAGAGCTAGTTGTCTCGAACACTTGACAGCAGTTTAGGATAGTGATTCAGGATTGAAAGAGGAGTTATCCCAAGCATCCCATATCTTTGAGAATTGAGGCAGAGAATCATGTATCACCGCTGTCATATGTTCCATTCTACGTATCTGTGCTATAGCCAAGATCAATTGGGCTTGTGTGGGAGTGTTGGGAGATAGCCAGTGAATAGGTGTTACTCTGTTGGCGGCTAAGAGAATATATGACAGCAGCTTATTGGCATATTTAGGTATTCCAGGGACTGGAAGGCCTAGTAAGTAATTAACCGGGTCCTTTGGAAGGTCCATCTCCAACACAAATTGGAGCACTGATTGGACCAAGGACCAAAATGGCAAGATTAATGGGCATTCCCAAAAAATGTGATAGTGTTCCCATATCTCGTGAACATCTCTGGCATTTCTGGGATATAGAGGGGTCATATTTATGGATAACCTCCGGGGTCTCATACCAGAACATAAGGACTTTATAAACTGTCTCTCTCTGCTCCACGCATCTGGAAACATTAGATATAGAAGTCCAGATCTTCTGCCATTGAGGGAGGGATATAGGGGTAGGAAGTAACTTGGCCCATTTTCGCATGTAAACATGAGTCTATTGTAAGCGTTTTGGAATCATGGAGAATCTTATATATGCAAGAAATGAGACCAGGTTGGTATGGACCTTGGGCACATAAAGCTTCAAAAGCATTGGGTTTTTCTAAGGTCACGGCAGGCGATATAGAATGGAAGTAGTGTTTAAATTGAAGATAAGAGAAAAAGAGCTTTTTGGGTATATCAAATTTGGTTTGGAGATCTTGGAAAGAAAGTAATTTGCGAGTTACAGGATGTACTAGGTGACTGAGCTGAAAAATGCCTGCTTGGGACCATGGATACATATTATTATAGGAAAGACTATCCGGAAATTTCCGGGTTGAAAATAACATTCAAGAGAGGTGGGCATGGAGACGAGAGAGAGAACCCCTTGTTACATTTTTTCCAGATGGAGAGAGTAAACAACATTGGTCCTAAACAAATATGTCTGAGCTGAGATAAAGAAGTAGTCAAGTCAGCCCATAGCATTGAACAAAGATGTACAGGGCTAGTAACACTCAGTTCCAATTCCGACCATCTGCTTGTCGCAAAGAGCGATGACCAAGAAATGATCGCTGTGAGATGGGTAGCATGATAGTATTTACTAAGATCGGGTCCCAACCCCACTTAAGAATGAGGAGCAAATACCACTGTGCCAGCAATCCTGTGTGCTTTATTACCCCAAATAAATTTAGTGAAGGCCCGTTGAATATTTCGAAGTTGTAACATAGGGAGTGCAATTGGCAATGTTTCATAAAGATACAAGAACTTCGGGAGTATAGCCATCTTGAGGACATTTATCCTACCCAGAAGAGCCAGAGGACAATCCGCCCATTTACGGAGTAAGCCATGTGTTTCCGAAATTAGGGAGGGGAAGTTAGCTTGATATAGATTGGAATAAGATGCTGTCAGGTTTATACCTAAATATTTAAGGGAAGTAGAGCACCCAATGGTATGGGAAGTTATTTTGTAACGTGTTAAGAAGTGTGGGGGGAATATGTATAGGAAGAGCTTCCATCTTGGCCTTATTAACTTTATAACCAGAAAGTTTACTGAATGTATCTAATAAAGCATGGAGGTTTGGAAGAGAGATATGCGGTTTCGTTAAAGTAAGCAAGATATCGTCTGCGAAAAGAGAGAGTTTGTACTAGTTTTGCACGTCTGCCTGTGACAAAGCCTACCTGATCATTATGGATAAGGCTAGGTATTATAGGAGAAAGCCTATTAGCTAAGATTTTTGTGAAAATTTTATAATCCGAATTAAGTAAGGCTATGGGCCTGTAGTTATCTGGTAACGATGGGGGTTTGCCAGGTTTCAGGAGGACTGTAATATGGGCATGTAAAAATTAAGGATGAGGGATATCGCCTTTTTGCAGAGAAGTAAAAAGATCTGTTAAACATGGACTTAGAATTGGGAGAAAGGTTTTGTAATAGATATAGGGCAAACCATCTGGTCCTGGGGATTTATGCAAAGGCAGCTCCTTGACAACTGCAGCTAATTCTTCTGGCGTTATAGCAGCGTTAAGGGTAGCTACTTGAGATGACGACAATTTGAGCAATTTCAAAGGGTTACAGAAGGAGTTAAAATCCTCTTGGGAGAATAGGTGTTTGGGATCTGTGTTTAGGCAATTATATAGCTTATCGTAAAATGTCCCAAAGACTTTAGATATTGTTTGAGGACAGTGGGTTGGGGTTCCATCAGCTTGGATAAGAAATTCGGGGTAAGAGTAAAACAGACGTGGTTTAAGCTTATTTACTAGCATCCTTTGAGGTTTGTTAGCGAATTTGTAGAATTTCTGTTTAGCCCAACGTAAGGATTTGAAGCATTTGTTCACATCAATAGATTTTAACCGTTCGCGTAAAGAGTTGACTGTGTGTAGACGTGCCACCGTGGGGGAGGCAAGTAGCAGACTTTCTGCTTTTCAGAGCTGAGAGAATATCAGATCTTTTGAGCTGCAGAATCCCTCTTTAAGCGAGAGCCCGTTGAGATACACAGGCCTCTAAAATATGCTTTATGGGCCTCCCATAGGGTAGACACGTCTGCCACAGAACTGTCATTTAGTTGGAATAATTCAGTTAAATTCTGGGACAATCGCGTTTCAATGATAGGGTTTTGAAGGAGAGAGTCATTAAGTCTCCAATAGCAGGTTCTAGGTGTAGATGAGGAAAGTGTAAGATCAAGCTGGACAAAAAAAAAGCATGATCTGACCAAGTTATAGGGTTTAATTCTGAGTCTACAGAGGATGTCAGTAAAGGGGCCGTGACAAACAAATAATCCAATCTGGAATACATCTTATGTGGAGGGGAAAAAAAGGAAAATTGTTTGTGTGTGGGATGTTTGATTCTCCAGATATCCAGTAAGTTATGTGATCTGATGAGTCTGTGGAAAGATGTAGTTTGACATTCTACTTTAGCCGAAGGGGTGGAGGAGAATAGTGCACGTCTGTCTCTTCTAGGGGACGGGGTCATATTGAAATCTCCGCCAACAATCATAAAACAAAAATAAAATATTTGCCGAGTTTTCCAAATACATCAGTGAGAAAATATAGTTGACTTGAATTGGGAACATAAACATTGAGCAAGGTGAAAGGGCGTGAGAGATAATCGCAGTCCAGGAAAATATACCTGCCCTGAGGGTCCATAAATGAGGATTTTACTCTTAAAGGGCAAGATTTTCTAATCAATATGGCAACCCCTGCTTTGCCAGTGGGGTCGGAAGCTATAAATGAAACAGGAAAATGTTTTGCAGCGAATTTAAAGGGTGCCCCTGATTGGAAATGTGTCTCCTGGACTAAGATTATGTCCGCATTTGAAGATTTGAACTCCTTCAAGGCTAACCAGCATTTATTAACAGAGTTCAAACCTTTCACATTATAAGTAAGGACTTGTAGAGCCATTACTGTGAAGCATGGTTAAGCTATGGTGACCATAAAACAAAAAGCATCATCTTCAAAAATATAGACCTACAAAATGAGCAAAAAAGTCCATGGTGTATCTTATGGAGGGAAGACATGAAACAGAATTTAACAGTAGTAAGGATTAACAATGGTAAAAGACTTCCGTAGAACAAGTAAAAGGTGAAAAATAGGTAAAAAAAAAAAAGACCTAAAATAACAAAAAAAAAATTTGAAGTGTAGCCTGGGGGGTAAAAAAAACCCAGGAATCCACAGCTGTGGATCAAAAGGAGGCACACAAGGAGCTCCAACTTCTCTGGCGTGATCCCTGCCGTCTTCTGACATAATAAAAAACTTGGTAGAAAAATTTAACTATATTTCACAGAAAAGGCATCCCATGTACATGGGTGTAAACTCCCCAAATTAGGGGAAACTCAGTGAGGTAAGGGCCGAAGCCAAATTGAACAAACTGCAGAAAGGATATCTTTCAAGGTGGGAGTCTAGAGAAAGGGTGACGCTGAGGTGTGGAGTAGGTCTTCTGTGATTTCTGGTGAGCAGGGGTCCAAATCCAGCCTGGGATGGATGCAGTTTAGTGTTTTCGGGAGTGGTATGGGGTCTTTATCTGGTAGCGGTTGAAGACCAAGATTGCGTATGAACGCCTCTCTCCTGAAGATCCCTCATGGAATATTGGACACCATCCTTCGAGGCAGACAGGCGGAAGGGGAATCCCCATCGGTATGGAAGACGATAGTTTTGTAAGTGTGTGGTCACTGCACCCAATCACTTTTTGTGTGATGCCCCAATGCTCATTTCTATTCAGGTTGTGCTTCCTCATTAGTAGTTTGCAGTGTACTTTAGTTTTCCTCATTCCTCATTCACATTGCTAGTCTGCTCATCAACTCATACTACTTGAAAACAATACAGCAAGGGTCTGTTAATCTGTGCGTTAAGCAGAATAGTGAAAATATGGAATTGCGTGCAGTTAAAATAGTAATGGCACAGTTGATCACATGGTAAAGGGCCGCGGTGATTGGCTCTTTACCCCGATCTGTGATCAGCGGTGTCTGAAAGACATCGCGATTAGAGAACCCTCCTGATTTGTGCCCCGGAGGCAGGGTTGTGGGAGGACGTCAATAGATGCCCTCCGGGCTATAGCGCTGTCAGCAAGAGGTTAAGGGTATATGCTTGATGCATTGTGGAAAAGGACTGGAGAATACTTGGGGCCTATCGGGTCAATGGTCTTTCGTTGATGGAAATGTACAACGTGCTTTTAGGTCCATTCTGTTTGTATTTAAAGGATAAGTTCACCTTTAGTAACATGTTAAATGTTGTACCCATATATAGGTTGTAACATGTTACTAACTGAACAGCCCCCACACCCACCTAGTCCCCGTTGTGACAGCGGCTGGGAATCATCTTCTCCTCACACCCACTGTTACAGTTAAAAAAAACAAAAAAAAACCACTCCTCCCGCCCTGCCCTGTCATTTATTCATTCACAGAGTTCTGTGAATGGGAGAACTACAACTACCGTCAACCATTGCGGCTGACAGCCTGTAGTTCTCAATGAACTACCAGGGTGCTGATGAGTCACTCTAGGTAGTTCATTGATCCTTCCTGCCAGTAACTGCCTGTCTGTACAAGGTACTGGCAGACAGGTATACTGACAGTCAGGTACTCAGTCTGCAGGAGCCTAAGATTGTACCTTTTTTTTTTTTTTTTTTTTTTTTTTTTTTTTTTTTTTTTTTTTAAAAAAGGTGAACTTAACCTTTAACGTCAGTTTCAGATACTTCTGAGGTTATCGAGGACCTGTTCACACCAGGTCAGTCTGCTGTGGTGTATTTAACACAGGTGCAATTATGTACATTGCTTTAACGCTGCCTATTCATTTGTATTGGTCAGTGCACCCTATTGCACTGGAAATCAGACCTGCACTTTGACTACTGCAGTGCACCACAGTGTATGGTAAAATAAGAAAAGTATCTGGGTGTGTGCTCGGCACAGACATACACGTGTGGTGTGTTTTTTTTTTTTTGTTTTGTTTTTTTATATCAGTCCGTGTTTATTAGATTTGTGGCTGTTCAGTAAGGCCTTGCAGAATAATTTTCTGTCACTAATGTACATTCAAAACATACTTATGGTTTTAAAAAGAAAATGCTGCTTTGATTGCTGTTATGAATTTGCTGAGTGCTTCCAACATTTATAGTTGGTTAGCCTCCTGTATGTAGGGATAGTTTTGTAAATATGTTGCAAGGACAGATCATTCAGCAAGAACTTTAATGTGCGGGAAGTTTAGTATTATTCATTGCATTTACACATCCAGGTGTGTCACAAGCCTAGAGAGAAAATAAAATGTGTTTTCAGCAAGTACGCTTTTATGACTTTTACATTTCTACCTGCTGTACCATGTTTTTGATTTTTATAGAAGGCTTAGTAGTATAGCAGTAGTGCCTTCTTATAGGAGAATGTATTCAGATTTTTTGAGAAGGCTCCACTGTGCTATGTACTGGTGCAGTTTACAGCATTTTAATAGTTTTTTTTTTTTTTCCCTTCACAAGATAACCACCTGGGTTATAATTCCTCCCCATATACAAATTTGTAAATACTGGAAAGGATCAAATTATGGGAAACCATACTGGCGTGCAAGAACTGCCATCATCCTAAATATATTGAAAGAGATTGTCTGCAACAAAGTGCATATAAGGGACGCCCCTTTGGATTTTAAAGGCAAAAAAAGAGTAAAGAGAATGTGTAACCATAAAAGGCAGCAGCTGTGCCAACTTTATTAATGTACAAAAAATAGAAAAAAAAGTCTGAAAAGACAAGACAAACATATACAAAAGGTAATCAATATCTTTACAGGAAATTGTGTCTAAGACATATAGAGCATAAATAGGTAATATCACCCAATGCCAGCGACCCCAAACCATCGACCCGCGCAGGGTGAGTGTGGTGGGGGTAGGTGGCTAATGCATATTTCCCGACATGTTTCGGAGAAGACCGTAGTCAAACTTGTATAATCCTTCTTCAGGGAAATTGTTTTACATACAGATGGGTGAGAGAAAATTATTTCTTGTCTCTAGAACATAAATATGAACATCAATAAGTAACATAGCAAAAAAAGGGACCATGTACATGGTCTATTTTGTGGCCATTATTGTATAACAAAAAATCATGGTACTTGCATAATGAAGCTCATGTCATGAATAAAAACAAACAAATGGAGAAATCAACATGCTGGTTGTGAGGGTGACAGAGGGAGCGCCCGTGATAGCACGCGGAATCGCAAGGGCACCTTCACAAGGGACGCCCAATCCACCCTGTAGCAAACAATGTCAGCGTTAGGGGGAAAGATTGCACAAAGGGAGAGGCCAAAAAAGTATGTTTGTTTAAAAAAATCTATGAGTGTGTAAGGACTGGCCCTGTAAGGTGCCAAATCCATAAAAGATGGCGCGATGGCGTCACGCGTCAGCGTGCCACCGGCGGGAAAGCCTCACCGATCGTCATGGAGACGATGGTGAGGGCATATAGACGCTCCACCCCGCACAGCCAATGCAAGATGGGAGGGAGAAGCCATCACCGTCCTCAGCTGCAACAGGGGGAGCCCACCCACCGGGTGTCGGCGCACAAGCAGCACCACGGGAACCACAGACGCCCGATCCTGCCACCTGGTGGATAGATGAAAAAAGGCAACCAGCATGTTTAACAAAGAAAATAATCACAGTGTGTCATGAAAAATATAAAATAAATAATTAAATGGACAATAATAGTACAAATGTGAGTAATAAATAATGAGAAGTAATGTGTAAAAGAAAAAAAAGAAAAAAAAAAAAGAACAAAAACAAACAAGGAAAAAGAGAATAACAGTGATTAAACACAAAATATAAAACAGCAATGAGAGTGATCAAGCCAGCACTATATACCGGGATATATTGTTGTATATGGTTGCAATGATTGGAAGGGATCTAAACCAAGCTGATAACCTACATATTAAGTTCACATACCCCTGATGAGAAGCCTGGGAGGAAGGGTCTAAATTTAAAAGCCTCATTCAATCCTGGTGGCACGGTAGCTCGTAAACTGTGAATCCACCTAAGTTCACATTGAAGGAGGCTTTTATTGAAGTCACCACCTCGTGAGCTAAAGTGGATGTGATCAAGTCCCAAAAAATGAATTTTGGGGATCGAGGTGGGGTGTGCCAGGGCCATATGTCAGCCGATAGTTACATCAGGATCACGTTTTAAAATGGTTGAGACATGTTGATATATTCTCTTCCATAGGGGATTAATGGTCTTTCCAATACAGTAACCTCAACACTCACATGTGAGTAAATAAACTACACCTGGGGTCTTGCAATTGATAAAATGTCTTGGGTGAAATAACTGTCCATTGGGTAGGTGGATGTCCCTACGCCGGTCCATATACTGACAGTAGGGACATCCTATAGAATAGTGAAAAATGAGTACAGGTCACACAGGCGGGATACTTGTAAAACCCTGGGTACTTTTTCGTGTGGTGGATGTCCCTACTGTCAGTATATGGACCGACGTAGGGACATCCGCCTACCCAATGGACAGTTATTTCACCCAAGACATTTTATCAATTGCAAGACCCCAGGTGTAGTTTATTTACTCACATGTGAGTGTGGAGGTTACTATATTGGAAAGACCATTAATCCCCTATGGAAGAGAATATATCAACATGTCTCAACCATTTTAAAACGTGATCCTGATGTAACTATCGGCTGACATATGGCCCTGGCACACCCCACCTCGATCCCCAAAATTCATTTTTTGGGACTTGATCGCATCCACTTTAGCTCACGAGGTGGTGACTTCAATAAAAGCCTCCTTCAATGTGAACTTAGGTGGATTCACAGTTTACGAGCTACCGTGCCACCAGGATTGAATGAGGCTTTTAAATTTAGACCCTTCCTCCCAGGCTTCTCATCAGAGGTATGTGAACTTAATATGTAGGTTATCCGCTTGGTTTAGATCCCTTCCAATCATTCCAACCATATACAACAATATATCCCGGTATATAGTGCTGGCTTGATCACTCTCATTGCTGTTTTATATTTTGTGTTTAATCACTGTTATTCTCTTTTTCCTTGTATGTTTTTGTTCTTTTTGTTTTTTCTTTTTTTTCTTTTACACATTACTTCTCATTATTTATTACTCACATTTGTACTATTATTGTCCATTTAATTATTTATTTTATATTTTTCATGACACACTGTGATTATTTTCTTTGTTAAACATGCTGGTTGCCTTTTTTCATCTATCCACCAGGTGGCAGGATCGGGCGCCTGTGTTTCCCATGGTGCTGCTTGTGCGCTGACACCCGGCGGGTGGGCTCCCCCTGTTGCAGCCAAGGACGGTGATGGCTTCTCCCTCCCATCTTGCACTGGCTGTGCAGGGTGGAGCGTCTATATGCCCTCACCGTTGTCTCCATGACGATCGGTGAGGCTTTCCCGCCGGTGGCACGCTGACGCGTGACGCCATCGCGCCAATTGTGAGCGCGGCTGCGCCGCGCGCCCTTGTGCCTGAGGTACGCCCCTTGAGGCACGTCCCCGCTGGGGCGGTCTCTCGGTCTGCCTCCGATTGGCCACTCTTCACACACCCCTGATTCAATCTCTTTTAGCTGTGTCAAAACACAGCTGTTTTGATTTGAGCAATCTTGCCAAAATGATCCATGGCTCCCATATATAGGCCACCCTTTTGCTCACATCCGGATGTCTTATGCCAATACAGCAGCAGACACCGGATTGTCAGCAGCAGATGCCCCTGATCTACCTTTCAAACCTAGGTAAGAACCATATCTTTTATGGATTTGGCACCTTACAGGGCCAGTCCTTACACACTCATAGATTTTTTAAACAAACATACTTTTTTGGCCTCTCCCTTTGTGCAATCTTTCCCCCTAATGCTGACATTGTTTGCTACAGGGTGGATAGGTGTCCCTTGTGAAGGTGCCCTTGCGATTCCGCGTGCTGTCACAGGCACTCCCTCTGTCACCCTCACAACCAGCATATTGATTTCTCCATTTGTTTGTTTTTATTCATGACATGAGCTTCATTATGTAATTACCATGATTTTTTGTTATATAAAAATGGCCACAAAATAGACCATGTACATGGTCCCTTTTTTTTTTGCTATGTTACTTATTGATGTTCATATTTACGTTCTAGAGACAAGAAATAATTTTCTCTCACCCATCTGTATGTAAAACAATTTCCCTGAAGAAGGATTATACAAGTTTGACTACGGTCTTCTCCGAAACATGTTGGGAAATATGCATTAGCCACCTACCCCCACCACACTCACCTAGCGCCGGTCGATGGTTTGGGGTCGCTGGCATTGGGTGATATTACCTATTTATGCTCTATATGTCTTAGACACAATTTCCTGTAAAGATATTGATTACCTTTTGTATATGTTT
Source organism: Aquarana catesbeiana (assembly GCF_042186555.1). NCBI lineage: Eukaryota > Metazoa > Chordata > Amphibia > Anura > Ranidae > Aquarana > Aquarana catesbeiana. Next base: position 309,909,062 of record NC_133326.1, on the reverse strand, counting down.
GTCTTGTCTTTTCAGACTTTTTTTTCTATTTTTTGTACATTAATAAAGTTGGCACAGCTGGTGCCTTTTATGGTTACACATTCTCTTTACTCTTTTTTTGCCTTTTAAAATCCAAAGGGGCGTCTCTTATATGCACTTTGTTGCAGACCATCTCTTTCAAAATTTGTAAATACTCTCTATTGTGGTTATTTATATAAGCTGTAATCATTTGGTTGAAGAAAAAAAAAAGTAACCATTCCACTGCCAGGCCCTGCATTTCACTTTTAGTTGCAAGACCATTTTTGCAATACGTAACTTTTGTATTTTTTACTTGCAGCTTTCAAAGTTAATAATGAATCCCCCAAAACCGTACATATTTTAAAAGCACACCGGTAGAATGAAAAGCTGCTGCTACTGATTTTGTAGGTCACGTGATAGTTACCGAAAACTGATATTTTCAATATAAATACTCTACAATCGATAATGCACATAAAACGTACAAAATTCTTAATGTAACAATTTGTAAATTTTAATATTGTGCTTTTTTGTGAAGAGGTAAACGACCGTAAGCAGAACTGTAAATAAGCAATTAACATTATAAATCTGCAGAATGGCTTTCACATGAGGCGCGCAACATGTAGAGCCCAGGACACTTGATTCATCTACACCTGCTACTTAGCCTTTTTCTGGACTTTAATATGATGATGGAATGATTTATTATCATCTCTAAGCTGCCATATTTGTATCCAGTGACTCTGTACAGTATGAATTATTTAACAGTTTTGTATTGACTCTTCTAATGGGGATATTTTTTTTAATATATGTAATACTCAGTGAGTTGTGCCTAAAAAGTCCAAGCCGCCTTCAATTTTGGCTTTCACACTGTAAAGTCCCTCGGGCAAATTTTTCTCTTTTTGGTGGCTTTCACACTTATACTTGTGTGTTGGTGCAGGCTACAATTTAAATGATTAAGGCATACATTTTATCACAGTGCTGCATAAAGCACTGAATAGTGACACTGTTTAACCACATGCCGACCAGCACACGACAATATACGTCGGCACAATGGCACGGCTGGGCAAATGGATGTACAGGTACGTCCCCTTTAAGAAGCAACATTGTGGGTGCGCCGTGTGCTCTGTGACCGCGGGTCCCGCAGAGTCTATGTCTGCAGGGTGCCCACGATCGTGTCACGGAGCAGAACGACAGGGAGATGCCTTTGTAAACAAGGCATTTGCCTGTTCTGCCTAGTGACATGACAGAGAACACTGCTCCCTGTCATCGGGAACAGTGATCGCTGTCATGTGAGTAGTAGCCCCCCCCCACAGTTAGAATCACTCCCTAGCACACACTTAACCCCTTGATCGCCCCCTAGTGTTTAACCCCTTCCCTGCCAGTGTCATTTACAGAGTCATCAGTGTATTTTTATAGTACTGATTGCTGTATAAATGACAACTGTCCCAAAATAGTGTCAAAAGTGTCCTCCATAATGTCGCAGTCACCACCGAAAGAAAGCTCTATTTGTGGGGAAATGTCAATTTTGTTTGGGTGCAACGTCATGCCACCGCGCAATTGTCAGTTAAATCGACGCAGTGCTGAATCGCAAAAAGTGCTCTGGTCAGGAAGGGGGTAAATCCTTCTGGGGCTGAAGTGGTTAAAATAAGCACTTCAGTATATATTCACACACCAGTGCTTGTGTTATGGGCACCATAACAAGTGCCTGCTGGTCTGAATGTTGCCGCACAGTGCATCAACACACAAACTGTACATTAACACAATGGGGTTTATTTACTTAAGCTGTAAAGTCCAAAATCAGGCTCATGTCTGCATAGAAACCAATTGGCTTCCAGGTTGTATTGCTGAAGCTTAATTGATCAAACTGAGATTAGAAGCTGATTGGTTTCTATGCAGAATCAAGCCTGATCTTCTGATCCCCCCCCCCCCCCGTCTTCCAGGAAAGCTACTCAAGAGATGATTGGCTTCACCTTCTACAGGAAGCACAAATCAGACACAATTTTGAAAGGCCCCTCCCTCTTGTCTGACCCTCAGTTTTTTTGTGTTTCCAGATCCTCCAGGAGCACATTGTAATGTTGTTTTTTTTATAGGTCTGGTAACTGTGGTTGGTGGACCCCCCTTCTGTTGATGATATCCAGGACTGTCTATAAACATAGAAAAACACCCCAGACATGGCCACAACTAGAGAAGGGCGCCCTGTATGTATTGGGTTACTTACCTTCCTGGTGGTTTAGCAGCGGCAACTCCCTTCCATGTCCAGCGTCTAGCTGAGTGGAGAGGCGTCTTCCTCATGTCTTCCCCGTGTTGGGTGTACATAAATGGCATTGGAGGACTTAAGGAGACGTGGCAAGCTGGTGCTGGAATCGGAAGTGACATGACGCACTTCCTGGATGTTGTTTTCTTAAAGGATCTCAGCATGGTACAATGCAGGGGACTCGCTGCTTTGAAAACAGTCTGCCAAACACAGGGTAGACTAGTTTAGCAGTGCAGCAGCAGTTAGAGGAGTCTCTCCAGCTGGTTTACGTTCTCCTCTATGCAATCTGAGGACAGGACTGAGGATGAGCCAGCGGCAGTCCAATGCTGCCCCCAAGGTAAGCTCTTATCTGTGAATAAAGAGCTACTGCAGCAGTGGGTCTATATAAGCCTTTTTTCCCTTTTCGTCATTCAGGACAGCCACAATAGAGAGTCTCCTCCCCTTCCTCTGGAAACACTGCGCCAGCCCATAAATTCTCTCCTCCCCTGCCGGACCTCAGTTATTAGCGTTTCCTCCGGTGGGGAGACACTGTGCATAGGAACCAGGCCGGGTGCAGTCAGGGAGATTGTGGCCTTTTTTTCTAAAAAACATCCCTAGGGAAGCAGGGGCTTCCAGGATAAGTAGTAGCGGTACATACCGCAGCTGAAGCCACCCCTTCCTTGCCGAGCGCGGCATCAGGTCGCGGGGGACCCCTATTGTGTCCATAGGGCCACAGCATGGAGACAGTCCGCTCTCCCTGTACTCTGTACAGGCCGCAAAATTTGGAACCAGCGGGCCGGACGACGGGTAACGTCATTTCCGGCGGGGGGGGCCTTTTTCCCTTTGACCCGCGACTTCCGGTTCCGGGTCGCGGTGCTGATAGGGGGCCGGGCTCAGGCTGGAGTGAGTCGCTACACGTGTAGACAGCGTGAGACTCTACACAGGCAACCACCTGCAGTCATGTCTGAGGCAGATGCTGCTACTCATACGGACGTTATCTCCAGCCTTCCAAAGGTAAGAGTTCCCTGGGGAGGGGTCCTCTCTATCTAAGGATTGCTCCCCCTCATGTATGGTTCCTTACTTAGAGGAGGGGCAAACCCCCTGGGTGGTCAGGGGGTGGGGTGTGTGCTCAGTTCCCTAAAGGTGGATCTGGTACACTCCCAGGGTTGTTTCCACTTAACATGCATGTATGTAATATGTGTTTTTTTTGTATGTAATTTCAGAAATCTACAGAAAAAACAAAATCCACTCATGTCTCTAAAAGGAAGTGTGCTTCTTGTAGAGACAGTTTAGGGGAAGCATGGACCAAGGTTTTGTGTAAAGAGTGCATAGACTCCCTGGTTAAGGAAAGGGAATCTGAGCAGCAGTCTGGTTTGGCAGCTTCTGTGAAAGAGCTGTCATCCACCTTTTCATCTTTTAAAACGTTTTTTGAGACGTTTCAGCTTCCCTCTAAACCCATTCAGCAGGACACAACCCCGCCTCATGCTCAGGGCTCTGCACCTGCACCTGCCAGATCTACTAATATAGTTATGGCAGATGAGATGTCAGGCCCTTCCGGGGTGGAGCTGAGGCAACCGGATAGTGGCACGTCTGACTCCTATGAGGAATCAGAAGGGGAAGACCAGGACGGGGAGTCCAGGAAAATCTCCAGGTATAAATTGTCCCTGGATGAGGTGGAAGATCTCTTAGGGGCAATATATACAACCCTCGGTATACACGAGGATAAAAAACCCCTATCTCTACATGACCTTATGTATAAGGGCTTGGGAGATCAAAAAAGAAACGTTTTTCCAGTACGTGAAGTTCTGGTGGAAACAATTAAAAAGGAGTGGCAGGATCCTGAGAGGAAACCCTTTTTTTCTAGCTCCCTTAAAAGAAGGTTGCCGTTTTCAGAGGATCCAGCGTCCATTTGGAATAAAAATCCAAAATTGGACGCCGCCTTCTCTCAGGTCTCTAGACACACAGACCTGGCATTCGAGGATATGGGGGGCCTTGTCGGATGTCATGGACAAGAGGATAGACTCGCTTCTAAAAAAGACGTGGGACTCAACTGTAGGTAACCTAAAGCCTGAAATGGCTGTTACGGTGGTAGCCCGCAATTTAGAACATTGTCTTTTCCAGATTCAGGAGCACATTGAAGCTGGCACAGCCAAGGAAACTATCCTAGCCTCTTTCCCCACGATTCTGCGAGGAATCGCATACATTGCAGACGCCTCAGCAGAGTCAGTCCGTATGTCGGCCAGATCAGCGGCGCTAGCGAATTCGGCTAGGAGAGCGCTCTGGCTAAAAACTTGGCCGGGCGACACCGCCTCTAAAGTCAAATTGTGCGGCATACCCCTGACAGGTGATCTACTCTTTGGCCCTGGGTTAGATACGGTCTTAGACCGTACAGTGGACAAAAAGAAGTCTTTTCCGCTTAAGCGGAAAGCCCCAGCTCAGACAAGGAAGGGGTTTCGTCCAAAAAAAGGCAAGGAATCTCCCAAACAAAAGAAGAAAACTTGGGGCCAAAGAGGCAAGGGCAGAGGAGGGGCGATTTTTCGCCCTCCTGAGAAAGCCCGTAAAGATCAATGACTCTCTAGGGACGGTGGGAGGAAGACTGGGGGCCTTCCTTCCACAGTGGGAGACCATCTCCCCCAATCGATTCATCCTGGGGGTCATAAGAAAGGGGTATCTCTTGGAATTCTCAAGGCCCCCCCCACAAAGATTCCTTGTTACGCAGCTTTCCAGCTGCACAGCAAAGGCCGAAGCTTTGGTAGACGCCCTGAAGGAACTGGAGATTCAGAACGTAGTTCACAGAGTACCAAAGGGGCAGGAAGGAGAGGGGTTTTATTCCCACGTATTTGTGGTGAAAAAACCCTCAGGGAAATTCAGATTGATTCTGAATTTAAAACCCTTAAACAGGTCAATTTGCTACAAAAGTTTCCGCATGGAGTCAATTTTTACGGTCAGGGCCCTGTTACCACACAACTGTTTCATGGTGTCTCTGGACCTCAGAGACGCGTATTTACATGTCCCTATCGCAGAAACCTCCCAAAAGTTTCTCCGTTTAGCAATAGACCTGCAGGGTACAATACTGCATCTACAGTTTCAAGCACTGCCTTTCGGGTTATCCTCCTCGCCCCGCATATTCACAAAGGTACTGGCAGAGGCGTTGGCCTTCCTGCGACTCCAGGGGGTGTCAGTTATAGCCTATCTGGACGACCTGCTCCTATTTGCAGTATCCCCAGAACAGTTGATCAAGGACCTTGATCTAACAAAGAGGGTACTAACAGGTTTGGGGTGGCTGCTGAACTTAGAAAAGTCCAGTCTCATTCCCTCACAGCGCATTATGTACCTGGGGTACCTGCTGGACACTACGCTTTTGAGAGTTTTTCTTCCAAGGGAAAAAATTCTAAAGCTGGACAGAGCAGTTTTCTCCCTCCAGTGCAACCATCTGGTGTCCAAAAGGTCCATAATGTCAACGCTAGGCCTTCTAACTTCTACTCTTCCAGCAGTGCAGTGGGCAGGATTACATTTTCGTCCCCTGCAGTCATATGTACTAAGAGTATGGGACCACAGTCAGAGGGATCTAGACACCTTAGTACAGGTTCCCCATCAAATAAAGAGATCTCTTTGGTGGTGGAGGAAGGAAGTGAACTTGTCACAGGGACGTCTGGCTTATCCCAGTCCCGCAGATCGTAACCACGGACGCAAGTGGCAAAGGCTGGGGGGCACATCTGGGATCCCTTCTAGCGCAGGGCACGTGGAAGGGCGATGAACTGAAAAGATCATCCAACTGGAAAGAGCTGAGGGCAGTGGGCCTAGCCCTCAGATTTTTCAAAAAGGAACTCCAGGGCCACCATATACAGGTACGGTCGGACAACTCATCCACCGTGGCCTATATAAACAAGCAGGGAGGCACCAGGAGCGGAAGTCTGCTGGCCCTAGCAAAGCATTCTAAGCTGGGCCAAGTCCAACACTCTCTCACTCTCAGCGTTTTTTTTGAGAGGGGAGAGGAATGTAATCGCAGATTTCCTCAGCCGGAGGAGTCTAAGGGAAGGAGATTGGGCCCCTTAACCAGGAGGTTTTCAATCTCATATCCGAGAAATGGGGACCCCCGGAAGTGGATCTTTTCGCTTCAAAAGACAACGCGAAAACCCCCTGTTTCTTCTTCCTAAACGCAGGGGAAGGAGCACTGGGGGTGGACGCTTTAACTCAGAATTGGCATTTCAGGACATGCTATGCCTTCCCTCCTCCGGTGCTATTACCGGCGGTTCTGAGGAAGTTTCAACTAGAGAGCACCTCTCTCATTCTAGTAGCTCCACATTGGCCGAAAAGGGCATGGTTTTCAATCCTCAGTCAGTTAGCAGCGGAGCCGCCCCTATTCCTTCCACCTCGAAAGGATCTTCTTTCGCAGGGTCCAGTCCTCTGCCCACAGGTGCAGCAGTGGAAATTAGCGGCCTGGCTACTGAGGAGGGTATATTAAAATCTAAGGGATTTTCACAGAACTTAATTTCCACCCTCCTCAACAGTAGGAAAAAGGAGACTCGTAGGATTTACAAAAAGGTCTGGCTCCTTTTCAACAAATGGTGCATAGAAAGCTCCTTCTCGGTGCAGAGTCCCATAGCTGTGTTGGAGTTTCTGCAGTGTGGAGCAGACAAGGGTTTATCTGTAGGCACCCTTAAAAGTCAGGTTTCAGCACTCAGTGCTCATCTGGAGAAGTCTCTAGCTACCAATCCATGGGTGGTCAGATTCTTTAGGGAACTGTCAAGACAGAGACCTACCCGAGGTCCACCCTTTCCCAGGTGGGACCTATCTCTAGTGTTACAGGGTCTTACGGGAATTCCCTATGAGCCATTGGACAAATGCTTCTTAAAGGAGCTTACCTTAAAAACAGTGTTTTTAGTAGCAGTGACAACTGCCAGGAGAGTCAGCGAAATTGAGGCATTATCAATTAGACCTCCTTTGTGTTATTTTGCCAGACAGGATAGTCCTTAAGACTGATCCAGCTTTTTTGCCTAAGGTGGCGTCAGGCTTTCATAGAAGCCAGAAAATAGTCCTACCCTCGTTTTGTTCCAATCCCTCAGGAGAAAGGGAACTAAAATTTCATTTTTTAGATGTAAGGAGGTGTATCCTACAATACCTAGAGATGACTAAAACAATAAGGAAGTCTGATTCTCTATTTATTTTGTTTTCTGGGGCCAGGAAGGGTCTCAGAGCGTCCCGACGCACGATTGCCAGATGGCTTAGATTAGCTATTGGGCAGGCATATTCTTTAGCAGGGAGGGAGATCCCTAAAGGCATAAAGGCACACTCCACCAGAGCAGTGGCAACTTCCCAGGCAGAGAAGGCTGGAGCAACGCCAGAGCAAATATGCAAGGCAGCGACCTGGTCCAGCGACTCCACTTTCGTTAGACATTACAGAGTGGACCTGGTGGCGACAGGTGAGCAGGCTTTTGGGCGAAAAGTTCTGCAAGCTGTAGTCCCACCCTAATTGGTAAGTGTTCGATTATCCTCTCTATTGTGGCTGTCCTGAATGACGAAAAGGGAAAATTAAAGTTACGTACCGGTAACGTCTTTTCCTGTAGTCTTTCAGGACAGCCCTAGTTACCCACCCTCTTATTAAAGACCAGAACGCAATATGATAATGATATTGAATGGTATGTTATTAATGTGTTCTTGTGTCTCCCCAGCTGGCCGGAGGTGCTCTTGAAAAAACTGAGGTGCGGCAGGGGAGGAGAGAATTTATGGGCTGGCGCAGTGTTTCCAGAGGAAGGGGAGGAGACTATCTCTCTATTGTGGCTGTCCTGAAAGACTACAGGAAAAGACGTTACCGGTACGTAACTTTAATTTTTATGGTTTTGTTTTCTTTTTTTTTTTTTTTTTTTTTCCTAGGTTGACAAACCTGTAAAGAAAACATGAATTGTAGAGCCAGGCTTTCTGATGGTTGTAAGAAACTATTTTGGGAGGATTGTGTTCCGTCAAAGGCAGATTCTGGGTCTACTGCCTCTATAAAGGAGTTGATGACTTCTGTGAAGGAGGTAGTGGCCTCTTTTTGGTCCTTTAATGACAGAGTAGCCAGGCTAGGTCCTTCCACTTCTAAGCCTGTGACTCAGGAGCCTTCAGTCTCAGCTAGATCTCTACCTCTCTTAGTATCAAAGACCGTTAGTTCACTTAATGTTTTTGACCTGGAAGAAGGTGAGAATCCGCTATCTATGTCTGATGAGGAGTCTGCATCAGAGGATGAGGATACCGGTAGCTCAACTACGTATCTTTTTCCAGTTGAAGATATTGACAAACTTTTAAAGTCCAATATATACTTCTGAACAGATCGAAATGCCTCAGCAAGCTCAGTCTGTTCAGAATAAGATGTACAGAGGTCTACAAGGATGGAAAACTAGGTCTTTTCCTGTACATCATTCACTCAAGGACATGATCCTTTCTGAGTGGAAAGAACCTGAAATAAGGTTGTTCCAGTCTAGAGAACATAAGAGATGATTTCCTTTTCAGTCTGATTTTGAGGACGTTTTTTTTTTTTTTTTCAAATGTCCTAGATTAGACACTCACAAGTCACAAGTATCTAAAAAGTCAGATCTTTCATTTGAGGACTCTAGAGTCCTTAAGGATTAGATGGATAGGAAGGCCGACTCTTTATTACGTAAGGCCTGGGATGGCAGTGTTGCTAGGAATTCTATATGTGTGGTTCCAACGTCTGAATGACCTTCTCTCCTCCGACACCCCCATAGAGGAGATCAGGGATTTTCTACACCTTATTGCCAAGTCAGTTGCTTTTTTGGCTGATGCGGCAGCAGATTCTGTAAAATCTGTTGCCAGAACATCAGCACTCATTAATTCAGCTACACGGGCCATCTGGCTGAAATCTTGGGAAGGTGATCTTGCCTCCAAGAATAAACTTTGCGGCATACCCTTTGAGGGCAAGCTCTTATTTGGTTCTTCCTTAGAGGAAGTCCTAGCTCGTTCCTCGGAGAAGAGTAAACAGTTTCCATCTTCTCAAAAGAATAATCCCCAGAATAAGAGGCCTTTTCTTGGCTTTCAGAATAAAGTTAATTTTAAGACCAACAGGCAAAGAAGTGGTCATTTAACAAAGGCAAGCAAAAAGGGGGGGAGGGCGCACTCTTTGCTCCTTCAGCCCTACCAAAAATCCCCAGGGACGCCAGAGTGGGGGTAGGAGGGAGATTGTCCTATTTCGTCAAGGAATGGGCAGAGATTAGCAGCAATCCTTTTATTCTCCAAATGATAGAAAAAGGTTACAGGTTGGAATGCAAAAGCCCCCCCATTCCAGAGGTTTTGTCTTACCCATCTGCTGAGGAACCAAGAGAGGCGGCAGGCCATGGTGAATCCGATTGCGATGTGGGAAACAGAGGGGGTTATTTCTCCCATTCCGGAAGATGAAAAATTCAGAGGATTTTATTCTCGCGTCTTTCTGGTAAGAAAGTCTTCCGGCGGATGGTCATCAATTTAAGCTTCCTGAACAGATTCATAGTCTACAGACAATTCTGGATGGAAAACATTTTTTTCTGTAAGGGATCGTTATTACCAGCAGTGTTCATGCTAACCTTGGATCTTCAGGACGCTTACCATCATGTACCAATCTGCCAGAATCATCAAAAGCTCCTTATATTTGCAGTTCTCATGGAGAACGATCCAAGTCCTTGGCAGTTCAGAGCCCTCCCTTTTGGTCTGTCGGCAGCACTGAAGTCATGGCCTATTTTCGAATACAGAGGTATCTCCATATTTAGATGATTTTTGGTCTTTGGCAGAGAGAAAGAGCCTTGTTCAGGATCTGCAATTGATCTTACGGACCTTTCAGAAATTGGGGTGGAAGGTCAATCAGCAAAAGTCTTGCCTGGTTCCCTCCCAGAGCATGCCCTTTTGGGGTTACCTAATAGACACAGTTGCCCAAAAGATTTTTCTTCCAAAAGAAAAGACTTTAAAGATTCTTCTCTCTGTGCAGAACTTCAGGTTGCTCCCACAGGCCTCCCTTCATCAGATCATGCAGTTATTGGGTTTATTTACTGCAGCCATTCCGGGAGTGCCATGGGCCAAATTGCATCCAGGCCCCTTCAGGCGTTTCTTCTGCGTCATTGGGATGAAAAAGCTCTTTGAATCAGCTCATACAGCTTCCAAGAGAGGATTTTCTCTATCTGTCCTGGTGGGAGCAACGGGAACATCTGCAGGGAGGGAAGGACTGGGCACAGTATTCCTCAATGAAAATTACTACAGTTTCCAGTCAGTGGGGCTGGGGAGCTCACTCGGGGGATTGGCAGGCCCAGGGAGCCTGGCTGCCAGAGGAGGCATGTAAGTCATCGAATTTCAGAGAACTGTTGGCAATGAGGAAGGCTTTAATTGCTCTGGAGGAAGAGGGTCAATTCAAAAGACCTATTGTTTTTTTCAGACAATGCCACGACTGTGGCATACCTAAACAAGTAAGGGGGCACTCTCTTGGATACTCTTCTATTATTAAGTCAGCAGGTTCTGTCCTGGGCAGAGAACAATGTCTCTTCAGTCAGGGTGGTGCACATCAGCGGGACAGCGGACTATCTGAGCAGAGTAAACTGTGGCAGCAGTTGAGAACTGAATGAAGACACGTTCCAGGAGATCGTGTTAAGGTGGGGTGTTCCCAGAGTGGATCTTTTTGCATCCAGTCTCAACAAGAAACTACTGGTTTTCTTCTTGCTGGAAAGCGAGACGGAGTCCTTAGGGACAGATGCGCTCTTTCCCACTCTTTCCACTTTAGCCTACGCCTTCCCTCCGTTTCCTCTCTTGCCACTGGTAGTTCGGAAGATTGTTCAGGATCAAGTAGGATTAAATGCTCTATCTAGGGCTCCTTTTGAGCCTTTGCATGAGGCCTCTCTGAAATTGACTTCTATAAAGATTACCTTTTGGCTATAATGTCAGGGAGAAGGATTTCTGATCTAGAATCCCTTTCCTGTAAGGACCCTTTCCTGGGGATTTTAGAGGACAGGGTAGTCATTAGGACCGATCCTTTGTACTTGCCCAAAGTTTCTTCCAGCTTTCACAGGTCCCAGGAGGTAGTTCTTCCTAGTTTTTGTTCCTCCCCCAAGAATGCAGAAGAGGAAAGATTTAGTTTTTTGGACGTGAAGAGATGCCTTCTGCTTTATCTAGAAAGGTCTAGTGAGTTTAGGAGATCCTCCCAACTCTAATGCCCTGTACACGCAGTCGGATTTTCCGACGGAATATGTGCGTTCGGAGCTTGATGTCGGAAATTCCGCCCGTGTGTGGGCTCCATCGGACTTTTTCCATCGGAATTTCCGGCACACACAGTTCGAGAGCAGGCTATAAAATTTTCCGACAACAAAATCCGTTCGCGTAAATTCCGACCGTGTGTGGACAATTCCGACGCACAAAGTGCCACGCATGCTCAGTATAAATTAAGAGATGACAGCTATTGGCTACTGCCCCGTTTATAGTCCCGACCTACGTGTTTATGTCACCGCGTTCAGAACAATCGGATTTTCCGACAACTTTGAGCGACCGTGTGTATGCAAAACAAGTTTGAGCCAACATCCGTCTGAAAAAATCCATGGCTTTTGTTGTTGGAATGTCCAATCAATGTCCGATCGTGTGTACAGGGCATTAGTGTTGTTCAGTGGCCCCAAAAAGGGGACCAAGGCATCTAAAAGTTCCATTTCCAGATGGATTAAGGATGCAATTTGTGAAGCTTAAAGTGTCAGGTCACACTTCTCCTTCCGTAGTTGGCGCTCATTCAACAAGATCTTTGGCCGCGTCATGGGCAGAAAGAGTGGGAGCATCAAGGGAAGATATTTTTAAAGCTGGTGTCTGGTCCTCCTCTCATGCGTTTATCAGGCATTAGAGTCCAGATGCTCTCCAGCCAGGACCTCTCCTTTGGTAGGAAAGTACTTCAGGCTGTCGTCCCTCCCTAAGGTATAGAATCTTGCTTATCCTCTCAAGTAGGTGCCCTGGAAGATGAGGGGGGAAAACCCCCGTTAGACTTACTGGTAACGGTATTTCCATGAATCTTCCAGGACAGCGTCTATATTCCCACCCTATTCTGTATTCACAGAATATCTCCATCTCACGTCGAAGATGGGGTTGGCGTGGCTCCACTTTGACGCTTGTCCCGCTGGTGGATTTCACTGCCAACTCCTACTCTCATTCGATGGTGTGCATGATGTTGGTCGGGGACCCGCCCCACACTTGGATTACTTAAGCAGGTGAGCTTGATTGCCTACCATTTCACTGTGTGTTTAACACCAGGGAGGTAACACACAGCCCATTCACTGGATACAGACACACGTAATTTATGCTCATTTTCTCTTTTTTTTCAGCCCTTTCCCCCTTTTTTTTTCTTTTGACTCACGCAACATACCCACTCACTATGGTGTATGTATGTATTTTTATACAGACACAACACTCATTAAAACATACACATCAATTTTTTTTTCCTCTCAAACACTCATGTTTTTTCACTTTTCACATTTTCTCACTTTTTTACTTTTTTCACTGTTTTTACACACATTTTTCTAATTTTTATACATTTTTTCCAGAACACCATACTTGCAATCATCCTGCTATGTGGAGGTTTTCTTGGCTGGGGTGGGGTTCCTTGCCTCAGCTCCGGAACAGACAACCATTTGGGGTCCCATCCTCCTCGATGCTAGCCAAGCACAGTGCTTTAGCCGACATGTGAGTATAAATCTTTCTCCCCATGAGGTCTTTTCTCCCTTTTTAAAGGGGTAGAACATAATTACTAATACTACATATTTACTTTTATTTGCAGTTTACTTCTGTACCCAACTCCTGTTGAATGGCATATAGCCATGAAACGCGTTGAGTTTCCATGGGGTGCTCAGTCAAGTTTGGCTCATTACATATTCACTGGCCCATATATACTTTTTATACATCTAAAATTCACTGAGTACTATGCAATTATCAATGTGTACCTATCTTATAGCGGCTCTTTTGCATATGTTGTACTAATGCCTGTTAATATGAAACACCTTGTATTATATTTATCAACATTTACTACCTCGTATGTGCTGCCAAGCTAATATATAAGAATCCATTATGTTTATGTCATTGGGCATGTATAATATATATATATATATATATATATATATATATATATATATATATATATATACACTTTTTTAATATTGGTACAAATAAATGTTTACTAAATACTCTACCTCCACAAGTCAATTGCCTTTAAAGTCCCACATTCCCTTCTTATGTACTTGAACCCGGGATGGAGGCACAAATATTGTGCCTCATTTAAAGTCCCAAACTCCCCCCTCTTGGCTATATTCTGTATTCACTGGTCTCCTTTTGTTTACCTGGTGATGGTGTTTTAGTGAGTTTCTGTTATTCCTCTGCCGAGTGCACTTTTGGTGGAGGTTTACTTGATCTTCAAACAACTGAGGGTTAAAGGCCTTTTAAATCGTGTCTGATTTGTGTTTGTTTTTACGTGTTTCTAAGGCAGCAGGGCTAAATTGCAGTCTTAATCTTTAACATGTAACCTGGTTACACTGTTAAGCTCATTTGAATCCCAGGTCTATGCTCTGCATTAAAACTCATCTTGAATCCTAGGTCCCTGCTTTGAGTCATTCATTCCTTAGTTCTGCTATTTAAGTAGGTAGTAAACCATAACCCTGCAACTTCTCTCATGGGATGACTTTTTAGGAGGATTTGCTATATAGTGTTAATTCCATATGTTTGATGGATTGTATATATTTGTGTAATGTATGCATGTGCGTATGGCGTCTAGATGTACCTTTTTGTATTAAAGACTGTCTTTTTTATGGTTGTGGAAGGTGGTTGTATTTATTATTTTTTGTTACTACTTTTTGGATTAAATAAAGACTTTTCACACAATTTTTAGCTTTTTAAATGATAGTAAATTTTGGTATAGAAAGCTGCGGTGGCTAAGATATATGGTCCTTTTTTGGCAGTACAAGCAGCTTGACATTAAGACCCACCCAACCTATCGCCTAATATATGCCTATGGCTGATGGGAATTGGTTGCAAGCATCAAGAGAGATGAAACCCCAAAATGGTTGTCTGTTCCGGAGCTGAGGCAAGGGACCCCGCCCCAGCCAAGAAAACATCCACATAGCATACTCGATTTGCCGCAACACATTCCACATGTGTGAGGATGATTGCAAATGTAGTGTTGTATGTGTATCCAGTGAATAAGCTGTGTGTGCTACTTCCTTGGTGTAAAATCCATAGTTAATCTTGATGCTAGCCAAGCACAGTGCTTTAGCCGACCTTTTATTTCTGTGCCCAACTCCTGATGAATGGCATATAGCCATGAAACGCATCATGATCTAGTTACTGGCCCATATATACCTTTCATACATTCAAAATTCATTGAGTACTATGTAACTATTTATAGTTCTCTATATGTATGTGTATCTTTGGTTTTATAGCAGCTCTGTTGCGTGTACCATTGTCTGTCAATAGGAAATATCCTGTATTATATCTACAATTAATGATGTTCAAGATTGATATTGTTAAATTTATTACCTAATGCCGTTTCTATGACATGTTACATATTTGTATTTATACCCTTTTATCAATATTCAAACACTTCTCATGTGCCGCCAAGCTGAAACATTTGTATCCATCATGGTGTGTGTGTGTGTGTGTGTGTATATATATATGTGTGTGTGTATATATATATATATATATATATATATATATATATATATATATATATATATATATATATATATATTATAATATAATTTTTTTTTTTTTTTAATATAAACATTTTTACTTGTTTTATACTATTGTTACTTAAATATGTTTACCAACCATTCTACCTCCACAAGTCAATTGCCTCATTTAAAGTCCCACATTCCTTTCTTATTTACCTGAATCAGGGATAGAGGTACATTTATTGTGCCTCGTTTAAAGTCCCAAACTCCCCACTTTTTATTGATATCACATTCCTGGAGGTCAGCTTTAACCTTTACAGATTCTTGCAGTGACCAGCAAGGACTTGTGGGTGTACATATTGGTAGCAAGTTTCCCTTCCAACTTGAATGTTTGCTAAATTTTTATTTTTATAGTGTATTCTAAAAGCAGGATTTGTTACTGTTGCTTTCAAAAGTTCCTAACCCTTTAGAGCCCTTTCACACTGAGCCATGGGCAGCATTCGTGTTAAAGCGCCGCTAATTTTTACGGACGCTAGCAGGGCACTTTTAACCCCCGCTAGCGGTTGAAGAAAGGGGTAAATGCACCTGTGTAGTGCCAAATCGCTTTGCAGGTGCTTCGGCAGTGGTGTCCAATCATTTCAATGGGCAGGGGCTCCACCGCCCCAAAGATGCTGCTTGCTGGACTTTTTTTTTAATGTCCTGCCAGCGCAGCGCCCCAGTGTGAAAGCAGGGGAGGCGTTTTTCCAGGCGCTATTTTTAGCCCTTTAGCGCCTTCAAAGACGCCTCAATGTGAAAGGGGTCTTAATGCTTAACCATACCTAACTTCTTGGAAGCAATATACAAATCTGCTGTTTTGCTTTTTTTTGCTTTTTTTGTGCAAGAGTATCATGACCTGTAGAACAAACCTGATAACCAAAGATGTATAATGTCTCATTTCCATGTGTAATGATTATTTTTAAACTTTTTGTTCTTTTTACATTTAGTCTTCTTCAAACTGTGGTAGTGGAATCACCTTTGACTGCTGTAGACTTTATGCCAGATGGAGCTACACTGGCAGTTGGCTCTTCTCGTGGGAAAATTTACCTTTACGACTTAAGAATGTTAAACTCTCCAATTAAAACAGTTGGTGCTCATAAGACATCTGTGCAGTGCATTCAGTTTCAACACAGCAGCAGCCACAAGGTAAGTTATGAATAAAGCAAATTGTGTAATGGGTATATAACCCCCATTTATTTACTATGTATCTAAAATATACACTACTGTGCAAAAGTTTTAGGCAGGTGTGAAAAAATGCTGTAAATAATGCTTTCAGAAATAGAAGTGTTAATAGTTCATTTACTTTCCATTTTGTTAACTGATAAAAAAAAAAAACAGGAGACATGCATATCAAATCAATATTTGGTGTGCCTTCAAAACGGCATGAATTCTTCTAGGTACAATTGTACACAGTTTTTCAAGGAACTCCACAGATAGGTTGTTCCAAACATCTTGGAGCACTAAGCTCAGATCATCTGTGGATGTAGGCTTCCTCAAATCCTTCTGTATCTTCATGTAATCCCAGACACATGCCATGATGTTGAGACCAGGGCTCTGTGGGGGTCAAACCTTCACTTCTAGGACTCCTTGCTCTTTATTCTGAAGATAGTTCCTAATGACCTTGTATGCTTGGAGTTGTCCAGCTGCAGAATAAATTTGGGGCCAATTTTGCAAAAAATTGCAAGGGAACCTTCACCATGCTTCACTGTTGCCTGCAGACACTCATTGTAGCGCTTTCCAGCCCTTCGGCGAACAAACTGCCTCCTGCTACAGCCAAATATTCCAAATTTTGACTCATAAGTCCATAGCACCTAATAAATATAAATAAATCTGTACCGTAGAAAATAAATAAAAATAGAAAATGTGCAGCTGCTCTCACATAAGGGTAGTATAATAAAACCCAAATTGACATAATAATGTGCAGCGCTACACTCTCACTCTTTATTATTGTCTTATAGACTCTTTTTGATTTTTCAAATGGCATTGCACGTTTATTAGGTCCAGAGCACCTGCTGCCATTTTTCTGCATACTAGTTCCTGTGTTTGTGGAGGGTTGAATCGCGAAGCCTTGTTTCCACATCGGACGTATGGCTTTTTGGGCACTAATCTTCCATGCTAGACTTTTTCATACAGTAGATGAGTGTACCTGGGTCCCACTGGGTTCTGCCCATTTTGTGCTGATGACACTGCTGGACATTTTCTGATATGGACGTGAAAGAAGCATTATGGGTCTTTAATCTGCTGCATAATGTTTCCTTGGCCAACTGCTTGAACAGCACATCTTGAAACCCCAGTCTGCTTTGAAATCTTTTCCTGGGAGAAACCTTGCTACTGCATTATAACTAACTTGTGTCTTGCTGAGCTCAGTCTTGTCATGCTGTATAACCTGTGATGTGAAACTGTATTCCACAATCCCACCTTGTTAGCAGAGTTTGGGTGTTCCTCACCCAGTTTTAAGCTTGTTAGTCAGCTGTTTGTCTTTCAGTTCGTGTTTCAGCCTACATATGAAATTGATGCTCATTAGCACCTGCTTGGTATAATTGGTTAATCATACACCAGACTCTAATCCTACAAAATCCCTGACTTTACAAGTGTATGAATTGATGCTGGTTTGAAGGGTAGTAACACCAAATTTTTGATTTAAAAAAAAAAAATCTATTCGATCACTTTGCATTTTGTTAATTGATTAAAATAAACGACTAAATAAATATTTCCCAAAGTGTCTTTCAGGAAAGCACCTGAGAGATCATAGCTCCTCTCGCCAGGCGACGGGAAACTCATCAGCATCCAGATCTTTAAATTGTTGCCTCTCATTCCATTCTCAATTTACCCTTTGTTTTCTTCTTCTGAGGCTCCGGTCCTCCTAGATCTCCTCCCGGACTTGTGTGGCGTAACGTGCTCCTTGTACCCTTTTATATGCCTGGGGAGAGCCCATACTGGCAAAAGATGTGGCCCACAATTTTCTCCAGGGACACTTATGCTCGTTGTGCGTGGACTAAACCTCTCTGTGCCTCTTGCAATGTAGATTTTGTTAGAATTGAGTCCTCGCCTGTTTGCACAGACCTCGTGACCTCTATTAAAAATGACCTCTGTGCTACTTTTTAATCTTTTTGGACTAGCCTTGCAGGGAACCCAGGTCCTTCTGGCATCTCCACTGCTCTCTAGCCTGCTGAATTGGCTGAGGCCCAGACAGGTTGACCCTCTACTCAGGAAGCTGTATCCCTTCTCACTCTTAAATCTGATTCAGAGGAAGAGGAGAAAGAATGATAGTACAGATATATCTTCTAAATTCAAAATGTCTCTGGAGGATGTGGGGGAGCTTCTTAAGGCAATTCATGCTACCCTGGGCATAGAGGAGGAAAAGGAGCTAACCTTCCATGACCAAATGTACTCAGGTCTTAATCTTAAAGGATGCACGTTCCCAGTCCACTCCTGTCAGTTATGATTAGGAAGGAATGGCAGGAGCCAGAAAAGAAGCTATTCTTTTCTATATGCCATAAAAGGAGATTCCCTCGAGGCTCCAGAGGATTTTTGGAACAAAGTTCCGAAATTAGATGCAGCTTTCTCTCCGATATCGAAATCTACTGATTTTAGCCTTTGAAGATATGGGAAACTTTAAAAGAACCGATGGGCAAGAGAATGAATATGCTTCTTAAAAGGTCTTGGCAGTCTGAGTAATCTGAAGCCGGCCATGGCCAACCACTTGTTGCTAGGAATTTAAAACACTGGCTTGACCAACTTAAATCGCATATTTCGGCAGATTCACCCAAGCAAGAAATCCTGAGGTCTTTGGCAACTTTATTTGCAGTAGTAGCTTTTATCGCTGATGCATCTGCAGAATCTTTTAGAGCCGCATCTGCGGCTCTAACAAATTCTGCAAGGAGGGCATTGTGGCTGAAGACCTGGCCAGGGGACGCAGCTTCTAAGAGTAAATTGTGTGACATCCCATTTGCTGGGGACTTGATGTTTGGGGCTAAATTGGAGTCTATTGACCAAAAGGCTGCCAAAAAAAGAACTTTCTCTGTAAAGGAAAAAGTTCAACCACAGAAAAAAAAAAATTTTTGCTCTCAAGAAAACTCTGCAGCAAGAGGATAAGGCTCAAGGTAATAGGAAATCTTGAGTCTCTAACAGATCCCAGACCAAGGGAGGAGTCCTTTTTTAATCCTCCTGAGCAATCTGATAAAATGCAGTGACTCCATCCCCCCCAGTGGGAGGAATGCTTCTGGAGTTTCTTCCGTAGTGGGAAGTTTTACTCCCATGTTTTGCTAGTTTGGAAACCCTCAGGAAAGTTTTGTCGTTGTCTTCTAAATGTAAAACCTGTAAACAAGTCACTCGAATACAGAACATTTTGGATGGACTTAATTTTCTGTCAGAAGCCTATACCAGGGGTGTTTTGCAATGCATCAATAGATTTACAGGATGCTAATCTCCACATACTGATTGCTCTTAAATCTTTAAGATTTTTCAGTTTGGCTCTGAATTGGGGAAATCAAGTTCAGCATCTACAATTCAGGGCCCTCCCAATTGGCCTTTCTTCTGCCCCAAGGGTCTTCACAAAGGTCATGGTGGAGGCATTATCACCTCTCCATTTCGAGGTAATCTCCTTATTTGTATGACCTTCTTCTATTTTTTTTGCACCATCCAGAGAGAAGCTGCAGCAGAATTTAATCGGAGCCCCGAGCATCTACAATCCCAAGGATGGTTTGTGAACTTCCAAAAATCCAACCTATTACCAGCTCAGGAAGTACTCTTCCTAGGTTATTAGATCAGTTCAGCGGAGCAACAAATTTTTCTCCCAGAAGAGAAAAAAAGAGAAGCCGAGCATGGTGAAAGTGCTGCAGTCCAACCAATCAGCTTTTTTCCATCGTGCAGATTATGTTGGTCCTGGGAACATTGACTTAATCAATACCAGCAATCCAGTGAACAAAGTTCCATTTCAAACCAATTACTGGATTTTATTTTGAGAAATTGGGACCGTCGACTTGCTGGATACCCTCCTAAAAATTCCCACCTCAGAAGCTTTTGGTGGTGGAGGAACCAGACCGTCATTTCTATAGGCCAGTTGTGGTCTTTCCTGGTAGAGTTAAGGATAACGACAGATGCCAGCACCTGGGGTTGGGGTGCCCACCTGGAGGGGAAGCTGGCGTAAGGGTTGTGGTCAAGGATGGAAGCCTCAGAGTCCTCGAATTGGAGAGAGCTAAATGTGGTAGGGATGGCTTTGATAGCATTCGGCTAGGAAGTACATGGATGTCATGTTCAAGTTCTATCGGACAACACCACAGCAGCTGAACAACCAGGGAGACACCAGAAGCAAGATCCTTCAGAGTCTTGCAAAAGAGATCCCGGTGAGGGCAGAGCGCCATTTACTATCCTTGTCCACAATCCATCTAAAGGGGACTCTCAGTGGAGTGATATATATTTTCTCAGCAGGCAACAAGTGCAGGAAGCGGAGTGGTCCTTTAAACAGGGAGGTGTTCACCTTAATTGTCCTGAAATGGGGTCAGGGTTTTCTTCCCTACTGCAGATGAAGGTCAAACCACATTGCCACCTTCCGCTGAGACAGGGCATTTAGATTCAGGGTCCTTTATACTACCCAAAGGTAGCAACACTGAAGCTGACAGCCTGGTATCTGAGAAGCAGCTCTGAAAAAACGACGATTTTTCTGACCATCTGGTTTCTACTGTTGTCAAGCCAAAAAAAGGTGACTAGGTCCATCTATTTCAAGGTTTGGAAGGTATTCAATTCCTTGTGCAGAGCTTCAGGTTGAGCTTCACAAGATATTCAGTTCAAGAATTTCTAAAGTATGGTGCAGACAAAGGTCTGGCAGTAAGTACCTTTTAAGGTGCAAATTGCAGCCCTGAGGGTTTTTCTGGAAGGATACATTGTAACTGGTGGTTAGATTTCTTTTTTTCTTTTTTTTGTAGCCCTCACCCGATCCAGACCATTAAAGGTCAGAACCTTTCCAACATTGGATTTGTCTGTAGTTCTGCAGGCCTTGACTAAAGCACCATTTGAACCTTTAGTCTTAGCATCCCTCAGGTTGATCACTTTAAAGACAGGTTTTTTTTCATCTGCAAGAAGAATCGGTGAACTCCACGCCCTGTCCGTAAGAGAACCATTTTATCTATTTTTCCGGACACAATTATTCTAAGGACAGACCCCACTTTTTTACAGGAGTTTGCTTCAGTTCAGAATTGTTCTCGGGATATTGTACTTCCTCTTTTTTGTTCCAATCCAAATGGAGAAAAGGAAAAGTAACTTTACATGTTAGCTTTAAGGAGGACAATTTTGTATTACCTTGTAACTACCAAGGACTAGATGTACAGTACATATTGCTTGTTCGTCAAATTTGTAAGGCGGCTACGTGGTCAAGCCTGTCAACTTTCGCCTGCCAATACAGATTAGATCTCTTCATGGTGGGGGATCAGGCCTTTGGTAGAAAGGTCCTACAA
Organism: Aquarana catesbeiana; assembly: GCF_042186555.1. Lineage (NCBI taxonomy): Eukaryota > Metazoa > Chordata > Amphibia > Anura > Ranidae > Aquarana > Aquarana catesbeiana. Next base: position 309,887,703 of record NC_133326.1, on the reverse strand, counting down.
GCTGTCATCCCAACCTAAGGGTGTAAGTCTAGTTGTGCTCTCAGGTGCTGTCCTAAAAGATGCTTTGGGAAAATTCAAGTTAGACTTACCAGTAACTTGTTTTCCAGTAGTCTTTTAGGACAGTAACAACCCGCCCTGATGCTGTATTTTACATGTTTGTGTTTGTCGGGGCCAGAGATTCTCTTCTACAACTGAAGATGAGTAGACGGGGGAGCCTCCATTTAAATATCTGGATGATGTGTTTCCTGTCGCCTGGTGGGAGGAGCTATGATCTCTCATGTGCTGTCCTGAAAGACTACTGGAAAAAAAGTTACCTGTAAGTTGAACTTGCATTTATTTGAAAGCATTCTTACTGTACAGTATTTGTTCACATGTGCCTAAAACTTTTGCACAGCACTGTATATCTCTAACCACTTCAGCCCCGGTAGGATTTACCCCCTTACTGACCAGAGCATTTTTTGTGATTCGGCACTGCATCGCTTTAGCTGACAATCGCGCGGCCGTGCGTCGATGTACCCAAACAAAATTGACGTACCCCTCCCCCCACAAATAGAGCTTTCTTTTGGTATTTGATCTCCTCCTGCGGTTTTTATTTTTTGCGCTATAAACAAAAAAAGAGCGACAATTTTGAAAAAAAAGCAATTTTTTTTTTTTTTTACTTTTTGCTATAATAAATATCCCCAGAAAAATCTATTTTTTTCCTCAGTTTAGGCCGATATGTATCCTTCTACATATTTTTTGGTAAAAAAAAAAAATCGCAACAAGCACATTGATTTTGTTTGCGCAAAAGTTATAGCGCCCTTCAAACTAGGGGATAGATTTATGGCAATTTAAAATTGTATGTACAGGCATACCCCACTTTTAAGCACACAATGGGGTTTATTTACTAAAGCTGGAAAGTGCAAAATCAGGCTCACTTCTGCATAGAAACCAATGAGCTTCCAGGTTTCATTACCAATGCTTAATTGAACAAGCTGGTGTTAGAAGCTCATTGGTTTCTATGCAGAAGTGAGCCTGATTTAGCACTTTCCAGCTTTAGTAAATAAACCCCATTGTGTACTTAAAAGTGGGATATTATATATATATATATAGATATATATATATATATAGATATATATATCTATATATATATATATATCTATATATATATAATGATTATTTTTTTTTTAAATTTTTTACTAGTAATGGCGGCCATCTGCGGTTTTTGTTTTGTTTTTATCGGGACTGCAACATTATCATTATGGTGGCCACATCGGACACTTATCACACTACTTTGGGACCATTGTCATTTATACAGCGATCAGTGCTATAAATAGCCACTTTTTACTGTATAAATGACACTGGCAAGGAAGGGGTTAAACACTAGGGGGTGATCAAGGTGTTAAGTGTGTCCTAGGGAGTGACTCTAACTGGAGGGGGGATGGGCTACCACTGACATGACAGCGATCACTGCTCCCGATGACAGGGAGCAGTGGATCCCTGTCATGTCACAAGGCAGAACAGGGAAATTCTTTTGTTTTACATAGGCATCTCCCTGTTCTGCCTCACCGTCTCAAGATCGTGGGCCGCCGGCGAAGATGGAGTTCGTGGGACCTGCGGGCACACTCTGGCGGGCACATGCCAGCAAGGTGGCAAATTCAAAGGGACGCATGGGTATACCTGTTTGGTTGTACGAGCCATTCTGCCGACGTATATGTGTTTGGCGGTCGGCAAGTGGCTTTTTTTTTTCAGCTTGTACAAGTTTGTTTTCAAACCGAAAAAGGTCCAGAATTCCCATTTTGTTAAGCAATGAATTTGGACCTATTTAAGTGATTGTAAACCCCTTTCATGAAATTTTGATCTAAGCACATATATCTGTAGTGTTTACTTATGGGTCTCCAAAGCTCTAAGTGTCGTTTCTCTCTGGTGCTTCGTTCCTCTGTTAGCATGAGTCACTTCTAAAAAGTTCTCCAACACATGCGAACAGTAGCTGAAAATTTGTGTCGATGAATCCCCAGAAACTGCTCTCCTAAAACTAGCAAACGATCTACTAACGGCCAAAACCAATGGACACTATTCTGTACTCCTACTCCTGGACCTCTCTGCTGCCTTTGATACGGTTGACCACCCCCTCCTCAAAAAACTCCACGCCTTTTGGTCTCCATGACTGTACTCTTTGCTGGTTCTCTTCCTACTTATCCAACCGCACCTTTGTTTCTTACAACTCTACTTCCTCCTCTCCTCTTCCTTTTCTCTGTTGGGGTCCCTCAAGGTCCTGTTCTTGGACCTCTCTTATTTTCAATCTACATCTCCTCCCTGGGTCAACTAATAGCCTCCCATGGCTTCCAATACCACCTTTACGCTGATGACACCCAAATCTATTTCCCTACCCCTCGGCTCACTCCCTCTTTCTCCTCACGTATCACTAATTTACTATCAGATATATCAGTCTGGATGTCAGACCACTAACTTAAAGGGGTTGTAAAGGTATACATTTTTTCACCTTAATGCATTCTATGCATTAAGGTGAAAAAACTTTTGATAATACCGCCGCCCCCAGCCCCCCCCCGTTTTACTTACCTGACACCTCAAAAACTCGCCTGCGCGTTCCCGACCTCCATTCAGCCGATCAGCCTGGTCGCTGATTGGCTATAGTGGATGGATTGAAAGCAGCGCAGCCATTGGCTCGCGCTGCTGTCAATTACATCCAATGACGCGGCGCGCCGGGGGGCGGGGCCGAGTGATACAGCGAGCGGCTATAGCCGCCGGCTGTATCACGGGAGCACGCCTGCAATAACTATCCACCATGCGAGGGAGCTCGCATTAAGGTGGCTAGTTATTGCGGGGAGGAGCCGAGACAGCCGCCGAGGGACCCCAGAAAAGTAGGTTCGGGGCCACTCTGTGCAGAACGAGCTGCACAGTGAAGGGAAGTATAACATGTTTGTTATTTTTAAAGAAAAAAAAAATACCTTTACAACCCCTTCAAACTCAATCTATCCGAAACCAAACGTATTACCCCCCCCCATATGCCCCTTCCCCTTCCCTTGATCTCTCTGTCAAAATCGATGGCATAACTATAAGCCCATCCCCACATGCCAAGGTTCTAGGTATAGTCCTGGACTCTGATCTCTAACAACTACGTACAAAGCCATCCACAGTTTATCCCCCAGCTACATCACTAGCCTAGTCTCTAAATAACCTACTCATTCTCTTTGTTCCTCTCAGGACCTCCTGCTCTCTAGCTTCCTCGTCCCCTCCTCCCATGCTCGCCTCTGGGACTTTTGCAAAGCCTCTCCAATCTTATGGAATGTCCTACCCCAATCTGTCCGCTTATCTCCTACTTTATTAGCTTTTAGACGATCCCTGAAAACCCTTCTCTTCAGAGAAGCCTACCCTACACACAAATAACAACTGTATTTTCATTTTCTCCATCAGCTCATCCCCCACAGTTATTACCTTTTTTGTTTCCACTTGACCCTCCCTTCTAGATTGTAAGCTCTAACGAGCAGGGCCCTCTGATCCCTCCTGTATTGATTTGTATTGTAAGTGTACTGTCTGCCCTCTTGTTTTAAAGCGCTGCGCAAACTGTTGGCGCTATATAAATCCTGTATAATAATAGAGGGAGTTAAGTACAGGGGGTCCCCTAGTTACAAACATCCGACTTACAAACGACTCCTACTTACAAACGGAGGGAGACAACAGGAAGTGAGAGGAAATCTACCCCTAGGAAGGGAAATTCACTCCTGTAAGAGCTATTATGGGGAAAAGGTACCTCCACTGATGCTTTATCACCAAGGCTCGTTTCCACAACAACCCAAAATTTTCAAAATCCAATTGTCATTGGGACAGAAAGTGAAGTGAAATCTTCTTAACAGGGGCACAGACAGCAAAACAAATGTTATAGGGGTGTTAACCCTTCCCTATGTTATCCAAAAAGCTTAAAAATAGTTTTTTTGGCTGGAGCTACACTTAAAAAATGTACCTGTTCCGACTTACAAACAGATTCAACTTAAGAACAAACCTACAGTCCCTAACTTGTTTGTAACCCAGGGACCCCCTGTATGGGACTTGTCTATTCAGCATCCAGCTCTGCATGTTCCTTCGTTCCTCTGCCTATGTGGAGGGAGGTGTGTCCCTTTCCTCCAATCAGCTCTCACACTGCAAATACAATCTTTCCACCCACCCCTAAGTACTGCTGAATAATGAAGAAGGATTTTTAACACAATCTGCACTTTCCAAAGGGGGTAGAGAGGGAAAGACAGCAGACGTTCAATTAAAACTTATGTAGGAGGATAGTGAGAGGTTGTCAACAGTTAAATGGCTTGAAACATACTTGGGAAAAACATAGAGCTGTAGTCGGAGTTAACATTGTTAAATGAAGTTAACAATGTAAACAAAAAAAAAGAAAATGGGCAGACTCGATGGACTACTCAGTCTTTTTTTTTTTTTTTTTGCTGTCACTTGTCTTTTTTCTGTGAATGAATGTACAGGTACTGCCAGCCACTGCAGCTAACAGCTTGTAGTTATCAATGAACTGCGATGGCGCTAGTGAGCACTCTCTTAAATCATTGATTTCTTCCTGCAGTTCAGTAACTGCCTGCTCGTATTCAAGGTACAGGCTGACAGTCTGCAGGATTTTGACATTGTGCCCACGATCTGATGATCACAGGTGCAATGCTTTAGAGCAGGGATATGCAATTAGCGGACCTCCAGCTGTTGCAAAACTACAAGTCCCATCATTCCTCTGGGTGTCATGCTTGTGGCTCTCAGAGTCTTTCTATGCCTCATGGGAATTGTAGTTCTGCAACAGCTGGAGGTCCGCTAATTGCATATCCCTGCTTTAGAAGCTTTAGTAAAAAAATAATTGCATTACAAAAATATATTTCACACTGGATTTCTGCACAGATCTAGTAGAAAAACATAAAAGCCCATCAATATTCAAGTAAGAATTTACATTCACATTTGGAAAATATTTTCTTATCTTAGTGTTCATTAACCACTTACAGACCGGAAGATTTGCCTGCTTAATGACCAGGCCATTTTTTGCGATACGGCACTGTGTGGTTTTAACTGACAATTGTGTGGTCGTGCGACGCAGTACCCAAACAAAATTGACGTCCTTTTTTTCCCACAAATAGAGCTTTCTTTTGGTGGTATTCGATCACCTCTGCAGTTTTTATTTTTTTGCGCTATAAACAAAAAAAAGACAATTTTGAAAATAACCAATTTTTTTACATTTTGCTATAATATCCCCAAAATGTTTTTAAAAATCAAATTTCTTCATCATTTTTTGCCAATATATATTCTTGTACATATTTTCATATTTTTGGTAATAAAAAAATCACAATAGGTGTATATTGATTGGTTTACGCAAAAGTTATAGTGTCTACAAACTGTAAAATAGATTTATGGCTTTTTTTTTTTTTTTTTGGCGGTGATCTGCGATTTTTATCCGGACTGTGACATTGTAGCGGATAGATCTAAAACTTTTGACACATTTTTTGGACCATTAACATTTATACAGCGATCAGTGCTATAAAAATGCACGGATTACTGTGTAAATGTCACTGGCAGGGAAGGGGTTAACACTGGGGGGCGATCAAGGGGTTAAATGTGTTCCCTTAGCGTCTGTTCTAACTATAGAGGGAAGGAATTTACTAGAGGAGGAGACAGATCGTTGTTCCTAGCTAGTAGGAACACACGTTCTGTCTCTCTTCTCACAAGAACAGGGATTTGTGTGTTTACACACACGTCTCTGTTCTGGCTCTTGTGCCCGCAATCGCATTGGTTCCCCCTGCAGTGCAGCGTGTGCGCCTGCTATCCCTGTTTAAAGGGCCGGCGTACAGCTACGATGGATTGCGGGAACGTGCCGACCTGCCGCTGTATGGCGGCAGCTGGTCTGCAATCGGTTAAAGCTTAATTGCAGACATTAATAGCAGCTTTAATAGAAGAACCATTAAAGTGATTGTGAAGGTGTTTGTTATTTTAAAAAAAAAATCATACTTACCTGCTCTGTGCAAGGGTTTTGCACAGAGTGGTCCCGATCCTCCTTTTATGGGGTGTCCCGGCGGCACTCCTGGCTCCTCCACTTTATTGAGTGCCCCCCACGGAGACCCGCCTTCCATGGGGCACTCGTGTGGGCGCGCTCCCGAGTCCTGCTGCTGCGTCCATTGACAGACAGCGGACTCGGCCCTGGCTCCCATCTCACTGGATTTGATTGGCTATCGCTACTATCAATCTGTCCAGTGAGGACCCAAGACAGCAGCTGGAGCTGCTGGGCTCGTTTTTGTCGCTGGAACGATCGGGTTCAGGTAAGAAGTAAGGGGAGCTCTGGGGGGCTGCTGCAGCACAGAAGGTTTTTCACCATGAGACTTTACAACACATTTTAAGGATTAACTCCAGGATAAAAAAAATATTTTCTAACCAATATAAAAGTGTATTCTTACCTGATTATTGATATGCTTTTTGGGTTTGAGTTCTGGTTGCTTGACCTCCATAGCCAGCTGGGGTGACTAGGTAGTAGGTACAGGAAATGGGCTCTATGCTACCACACTAAAGTTTTCTAATGAAGTTTAGCACTTACTGAAAAAATTTCATAAAAAATGAGTACAGTAATCACTTATTGCACCAGCAAGGTACATTAAGATATATAGTCATTTGAAACCGAAAGTAAACCAAAGAAATGAGCAAAGGAGAAAAAGTTGGAAAGAGTTGTCCAGTAGTCAGGCAGTAGTCACAGTATATATCATATATAACTACTGTTTGTGATGCTATTAAAAAACTGATGATATAAAATGAAAGCGTATGCTATGACCAGCCCTCATTTTCCATGATGACGAGTGTGGGCTGCCTGGGGGTGGGGGGGGGGGGCAGGGGCGATCACCGCCGCCAGGCGTGGTTGAATGGGAGCCATTCTACCAGCGATCGTCGAGGGGAAGAGAGGAGAGCAGGTGGCCGGATTATCAGAGAGGAGGGACACATACAGCGCCCCCTCCTGGCCCGGGTACTTTGATTGATATAAGTCACATGTCCTGGCATTGGACAGGTGATCTGTTTAAGCACCAGGGCCAGGAGGTGGGGCTGTATGTGGCAGCTGGAACACGCAGCAATTCAAATGAAAACTGTTAAAACGATGTTTCCCGCTCTGAGGATCCGTCCGGCAATCCTCTTCCTCTCCTCTTTCCCTGCACAGATGAGGCTGCATTGTTGGGCACTGATAAAGTTGTTAATATTTATTTTTGTAACTTCTGCATAAAACATTTAAGTATCATTTCCTGAGATAATTTATGAGGGTGTGTTGCGGGGCAGGTTAGGGGTTGGGTGGGGCAACTGGTGGCGAGTAACCCTTAGGCTCGGTTCACACTAGGACGACTTGTCAGGCGACCTAGGTCGCCTGACAAGTAGCGTCCTGTTCAGTACAACGGAACCGTTCTAATCGGAGCGACGCAAGTCGCTCCGACTTAGAAAAAGGTTCCTGTACGACTTTGGGGGCGACTTGCATAGACTTCTATACAGAAGTCGTTTTGCAAGTCGCCCGGGCAGTCGTGTGCAGGTCGCCTTGGTGAGGCGACCTGCAAGTCGTGCCGCCTCTGGTGTGAACCGAGGCTTAAGGCCTGGCTAGTAGCTTAGGACTTGAAATTTTGAGCCCTGCTATGACCATAGATCTCCTTTTAAGGATTTCAGAGAGATGAGGGCTACATTTCAGAATGTATTTTTCTGTGTTTGCAGTTCACTTCTAGAAGTAACACAGGTCAGCATATGAAGGATTTTAGTGTCTCCTATTATCCAGACCTGTTCAGCGTTTTTTTTTTTTTTTTTTTTTTTTTATTAGAGGGGGGAAGCCCCAGGCTGTAACCTTAAGAGGAATTTGGGGAGATTGCGTTAGAGACGGATGATCTCTATTTTCTGTCTTATCTCCCTTCCGGCAACCACGAAAATACACCTACATATACAGTGGGGCAAAAAAGTATTTAGTCAGCCACCAATTGTGCAAGTTCTCCCACTTAAAAAGATGAGAGAGGCCTGTAATTGTCATAATAGGTATACCTCAACTATGAGAGACAAAATGTGGAAACAAATCCAGACAATCACATTGTCTGATTTTTGAAAGAATTTATTTAGCAAATTATGGTGGAAAATAAGTATTTGGTCACCTACAAACAAGCAAGATTTCTGGCTCTCACAGACCTGTATCTTCTTCAAGAGGCTCCTCTGTCCTCCACTCATCTGTATTAATGGCACCTGTTTGAACTTGTTATCAGTATAAAAGACACCTGTCCACAACCTCAAACAGTCACTCCAAACTCCACTATGGTGAAGACCAAAGAGCTGTCGAAGGACACCAGAAACAAAATTGTAGACCTGCACCAGTCTGAGAAGACTGAAGCTGCATTAAGCAAGCAGCTTGGTGTGAAGAAATCAACTGTGGGAGCAATAATTAGAAAATGGAAGACATACAAGACCACTAATAATCTCACTCGATCTGGGGCTCCACGCAAGATCTCACCACGTGGGGTCAAAATGATCACAAGAACGGTGAGCAAAAATCCCAGAACCACACAGGGGGACCTAGTGAATGACCTGCAGAGAGCTGGGACCAACGTAACAAAGGCTGCCATCAGTAACACACTACGCCACCAGGGACTCAGATCCTGCAGTGCCAGACATGTTCCCCTGCTTAAGCCAGTACATGTCCGGGCCCGTCTGAGGTTTGCTAGAGAGCATTTGGATGATCCAGAAGAGGATTGGAAGAATATCATATGGTCAGATGAAACCAAAGTAGAACTGTTTGGTAAAAACACAACTGGTCGTGTTTGGAGGAGAGAGAATGCGGAGTTGCAACCAAAGAACAGCATACTGTGAAGCATGGGGGTGGCAACATCATGCTTTGGGGCAGTTTCTCTGCAAAGGGAACAGGACGACTGATCCGTGTACATGAAAGAATGAATGGGGCCATGTATCGTGAGATTTTGAGTGCAAACCTCCTCCCATCAGCAAGGGCATTGAAGATGAAACGTGGCTGGGTCTTTCAGCATGACAATGATCCCAAACACACCGCCCGGTCAATGAAGGAGTGGCTTCATAAGAAGCATTTCAAGGTCCTGGAGTGGCCTAGCCAGTCTCCAGATCTCAACCCCATAGAAAACCTTTGGAGGGAGTTCAAAGTCTGTGTTGCCCAGCGACAGCCCCAAAACATCACTGCTCTAGAGGAGATCTGCATGGAGGAATGGGCCAACATACCAGTAACAGTGTGTGAAAACCTTGTGAAGACTTACAGAAAACGTTTGACCTCTGTCATTGCCAGCAAAGGATATATAACAAAGTATTGAGATGAACTTTTGATATTGACCAAATTCTTGGTGTTCACACACCCTATGCGCAGAACCCGCCAGGAAGTCGGCACTGCGCTTTGCTAATCACAGGCAGCGAGACATTTCCCGATCTCTGCAGCCGTGCATCGGGACAATGTCTCACTGCCTTTGATTAGCGCTGTGCAGTGCCGACTTCCTGGCGGGCTCTGCACGTGGGGTGTGCTAACATGCCTGAGCTCATCCTTAGCTTTTACTAAAGGCAAATCCACTTTGCACTACAAGTGCACTTGTAAGTACATTCGCTGTAGATCTGAGGGGAAGCTCTGCTGATTCTATCATCCAATGATGTTTTTTATTTTCCTTGCATGTCCCCCTTAGATCTACAGTGACTGCACTTCCAAGTGCAAAGTGAATTTGCCTTTAGTAAACAACCCCCTATGTGTTGTGTATGTGGGCCATCAATTTAAACATGCTTAACATGGTATGATTACCTTTTTGCTGTTTTTATGCTTAGTAATAAGTTACATTTGAATCTTCCATGGGTTTACAAATCAAAACCTAATGTACGATTTTGAACATAAGTTTATTCGATTTAAAAGTAGTTACTCATAAACCAGTATTTTTTTATATTTTTTGCTGTTTGTGATACAACCTATTCTGTGAGTTTTTTAGGCTACTAAACTATAAAGAGAACCTAATGGCAATACTTTTCTGAAAAAAAACAGAAAAGAAAGAGGGCGCACCAACCTAGTGCATTACCACTGATAAACTTTAATGCAGCATAAAAACAGTAAAAATTATACTCACAAACTAGCTAGTATAAATAGCTTTCAAAAGGGCGCAAAAGCGCTGTTTCTGTGGATCGACACCCCAGGACCTGTTGCAGAGAGGATAAGACCAGCGCAAATGGCTGATGGCTTACGCGTTTCTGGGGAGCACCCCTTTCTTCAGAGCCTAAGCCCGCTTAGGCTCTGAAACAGCGCTTTTGCGCCCTTTTGAAAGCTATTTATACTAGCTAGTTTGTGAGTATAATTTTTACTGTTTTTATGCTGCATTAAAGTTTATCAGTGGTAATGCTTGAATACCCATTGTTCAAATGAGGGCTGCAAGACGCTAGGCATTACTTCTATAGGTGGCTGCACCACATATCCAGTTCATGGACACCTGAGCGCAGGAGAGGTCTTTTTTCTTGTGTAATACTTTTCTGAAAAGCATTGTAAACATTGGAGGTGGACCAGTAACTGGGAGTGATAGTGACATCTCTTATTTTTGTTTCAAAGGAGGAATTAGCTCGGTGTCAAGAGCAACGTTTACAGTAAGATGAATATAAAGGAGCATCAATATTGTTGCGCTTTTGCAGGGAAGCTGCAATAGTTTTGTGTGAGCTCCAGAAGCTCGGTAGAGAGAGGAAGGTGGAGGCCTAGAAGAGTCAGAATCTGTCCCTCTTCTGAATGCTGCCTTCCCTAGATTAGCGTCATGAGTTGCCATGGTGCATGCAGGTGGGCCGCCCGCAAACACAATAGCAGAGGATAATGTTGTGTGTACTGCCCTAGAACATGATTGCTTGTTTTGGTGCTGGTGACTGGCCTGCCAGTACAAATGAAACACGAGATGTTGATCCAGGGCAAGCTGGGTCCAGTATTCACGGCATCCTGGTTAAGAGACACTGCTTTAGGGTACTGCTGTCACTGATTGCTAGTCTTAAGAGATTTGTTTATGCCACTTTGTGCATCTTCTTGCTTCTGCTTCATTAAATCTGGTGATATATATCAAGAAATCAACATTAATAATTCCTCCATTCTTAAATATAATATACTTTATTATTTTAGTCTATCAAGTCAAGTAAAACATCGGTGTCCTCTGGTGTCAACAAGAAAGCAACTTCTCTTGCTGGTGGAACACTTTCATTTAAAGACATACCTGCCCAGACACAGCCAGCCACAGTGGTGGAAAATAAGGTCGAGGAGATTGATGACAAATCTGGTAAGCTTTATAATGTGGTTTATTATAGAGACTCTTCTCTGTACCCTTTCAATTTTGGGTAACTTTTTGATTCAACCAGTATAGTACAGAGCTACATTTTGTACCTGTTGGTGTGTGTGTCTTCTTCTCCAATTGTAGGGTATTAGTTCAGCCTGTGCTAGTTTTAATGTTAAGTGAGGGGGCACTTTGTCTAAAATTGCACAGTATGTAAGGCAGGCCCATACATTGTGAAATTTACTTTCCAAAAGAAAATTGGTTGATTTCCCCATCAAGTCAGTGTCAGGGAATCTCTCCCGAAGTGCTATTGTGTTCTGCCAGTGGGTGCCCAACCCAGGTGTGCCCATACATGGATTGAAATCCAGTCGGTCCCTGCTGAACGGGCCCTTTTAAACAATTTCATCAATTTTTCAATGATTGTCTATCTAGTTCGACAGTTTTTACCATTATTATACATTTTTTTATTACCTTACAGACACGATAGATAGAGATTAAAGGTACTGTGACACCTCTAATAGGTAGTGGGTTTACTATTTTTTTTCCCATATACATATAGGTCTATATATGTGCATGTATGTGTGTATAGATTTCACACATTCTCTTATAAATGCTCTGATTTGGTTTATGCTCTATCGGGGAACTATGGAAGAGTTGTGCGCTACTGGCCACAGCTACATGCTATCCCTATGTGGCTCCTGGAGCTCTCTCTCTCTCCCCTCCTTAGCTCAGACTCCTCATGCTCAGCTGATCGCCAGCGGTCCTCACTGTGACCCGTGCGCAGATCCTGATGGCTGGTGCATGCTTTCCGGGTGTCCCCATGTTGGGGTATGCCCAAATGTGGTCTCTGTGAGCACCAGTGTCCTAGTTTCCGGCCATTCCCTCCATACCACCGGATATGACTTCACTCTTCATGTCACAGGAAATTATGTTTTCAGCTCCCCACTTGGGATTGCTGGACATTACCCAGTCCTGCGTAACCAGAAGTGACATTTGTGGTTCACAGGCCGGTGTCTGGCATGCACAGTGCAGTAATTCTTTCGGGAATTTGGCTGACGTGCGTTCCAATGGCCGGAGACATTGATGGCATGTTTCATACATGCCAGTAACTCCTCCAGTCCTTCCATCTTGCAGGTTCTTGGGCTCCCACTGGAATCACTCTGTATTGTGGTATAAGATACACCCCACAATCGTATCTAACTGGTTACTATTGAGTGAAAGTGAGTATCTACATACAGATCTGCCAGGATTAGATACACCGTGCATGGTGCTTATTGAGCTCTAGAGCAGTAAAGAATTTTATTGTAATTTATGTTTTATTTGGTATTTGACACTGATCTCTTTTTATATATCTATGCATTAGGATGTATATATGTATGAGGATAAATCCAAAGTGTATGTATATGATGTCTGGTGACCTATGTCCCTAATGGGAAATTAAATATCTTTTTTTATATATATAATTATATGCATTGGCCCTCCCATATGAGGGAGGGGTTCAGATCACATGATCTTATTCATTTGATCCCAGCCATCATATAAAAACCATCTACCTACATTTCAAACCTAGCTCTGAAAAAGAGGGGGCACCCCTCGAAAAGTTTCAGCTTTCTTTGGACTTTACACCCCACCTAGGTTTATTGGCCAGCAGATCTTGCTGGATGTTGCAAATGGACTTTTTATTATCTGCCTGGTTTTATCACTTGCCTGTGAGAATGCTATTTTACTTTTTAATAAATTCAAGTGTTGCAATGGGAGGGGTGTAGGATTATACTAAAAAAAGTTCATAGGTCCAAACATATCTGTAGCAGCTCCTCCAATGAGACTGAAGTGATCTATGCAATATACAAAGGAAACAGCAGAGTGTGCCAACCGAGTGCAGTATTTAGGAAAATACTTTATTAAAAATAGCAAGTGGCAACTCACAAGGTGCATAAGATAAGAGCATTTCATCCACCCAGTGTGCTTTGCTGTTGAGGTTGAGTGTGTCTTCAGAAGCCAGTAGGCAGATGCCCCTGTCAAAGGGCTGTGTAAGATCAGAAACTTAAAGGGGATGTAAACCCTCACATATACCCAGTGAAGTGAACAGCCTCTGATGATACACAGAGATGAAACCACTCTTCCTACATAAGTTTTACATGTATATCTGCTGTCTTCAGCGTTATATATTCTTTAGAAAGTGCAGATCGTGTTAGAGATTCTCTCTTCCCGTTCAGCACCAAGATGGCTGATTGGAGGAAAGGCACACACCTCCCCTCCACATAGGCAGTGACTTGCAAAGCTGTGCTGTGAATAGATCAGCTCTCTGCTAATCTATTTATAGCAATGTTCCTCGACACAAATTTCAGGCTGGTTTTATCTTGGTTGACGGTGAACTTGTCAGAAGTTATGCTGATAACAGAGCAACAAAACAGAAAGACATGGGACTCAGTGCTTTGGAGAGAGATAAGAAAACGCTACAGATATGTGCTTAGGTCAAATTTCATGAATCAGTTTTATGTCCACTTTAACTGGAAAACCTGGAACCACCCTGGAGTGCATTGACTGCACAAGACTGGAAGTGTCGTCACACCTGGGAGGGCTTCAATGTGGGCAGCGTAGCTACATGTTTCGGAGTATAACTGCGCCTTTTATCAAGGACTTGATAAAGGAGTAGTTATGATCCAAAACAATTCTTATATTTACGCCTTATTCATGTCGTCAGTTTTCAGCAGCACCTATATTTGTTAGCAACCATTTTCAAGGATGAAGCACACGAAGGGCAAAATTAGAACCAAAATATCTGATGTGTACCCGGGGAAATCATTAAGAATTGTTACTACATTCATCAAACCCCAGATATTGATGTTAGTTTATCAACGCTAGTGTCAAATATCACACTAGTTTTATGTTGCCCTCTTTTACTTTTATAATAAAAAAAAATTACAAAAAAATTAAGTTTTTTTTTTTCCTCCGGTACATTATCTATACCAGCGATAGTTTACCTGTGATTTGTCCGACTTTTTCTGCTCATCAGCTGTCCATATTATTGTGTGTTATGTGTGGCCCAAGACCATTTTTTTTTGTTTTGTTCCAATGTGTCCTTGGAAAGTCAAAAGGATTGACACCCCTGTGTTAGACATTTGTCAACCAGCTAAAGGTAGTTTGGTGCTCCTGTAGTTGCCAATAAATTTCTCAACATCCTTAAATGATTTTGAGATGTTTTTTTCTCTGGCACCACTAATCTTCAAACCACTTGCCATTGATGACGTATCTTATCTGTGCTTTTTCATTTTGGATAAGGCAAGGGAGGATTATAACCCCGGTCAGATTTTTTTTTTTTTTTCCGCCATCTTTGTCCTATTGCAGAGATTCCCCTTCACTTTCTGTTCCATAGCCAAAGAGAAAGAGAGGAAATACCTGCAAATTAAGGGAATCCCTTGGGGCCCTCCAGGTCGCCAGAACCAGTGTCCCCATAGGAAAATTTCTCCTCTCACTCTTCTGGGGACAACCCAAAAGTTGGGATTTTATTTCTTTATCGTATATCACGGGACACAGCGCACCATAGTAATGACTATCTGGGTTATACGCAACCTTTAGGTGATTGAACACTGGCAACCAATAGTAAGATGATTCCTCCCATATAACCCCTCCCACACGGGAAGTACCTCCAGTTTTTTTCGCCAGCGTCTTGAAGGTGATGGTCATGGCTGTTGAAGCTCTTCAAATTCTTCAATGATGTCCCAGTGAGGACGTTATAATCGGATCCATTCGGATGGCACAAGAAAGCTAAAGTGGATGGTACCCGAGCCTTGATTCAAGAACAAGGTTTTGCCTGTAAGGTGTCCTATATAGTGCTGGACCCTTGTTAAAATTGGTATTCCTGGTCATTTAATTGCCCAAGGTAACCAGAAGGGTGCCTTACAGTTCCAAGGGTGTGGACCCCAAGTATGGGGGACCCGGTCCTTGAAGGTCCACAGAGGCGCTACCCGCCGTGATGGGGGAAGATTGGACCTGGTAAAACAGGTCCTGCAGCGTGGAACAGTGAGTACTCCCTCTGGGATTCCTAAAACTGTTTTTTGTTTTAAATCTTTTACCTCTAACCTTGGTATGCTTGTGTCTCAGTGGTGACAGCTGTTACAGACTGACCGGCTGCGGCGTGCACTTATAGTGGTGCGTACCGCGGAATTTATTTTACTTTCACTTTCAATGATGGTAAACATGACAAATGGCGAGGGTGAATCTTGCTAACGGGGGCACAGACAGCAATAGAAACTAACAGGTGTTTTAATCCCTCCCCACTCTATCCAAAAATGTAAGAAAAAAAAAAAATTTCCTTTTTAGTTATATTTTAACCACTTCCTGCCCAAGGACGTCATATGACGTTTTTTACTTTCAGTGGTGATATCTGAATGATGCCTGCAGGCACCATTCAGTTATCTTCTTTTCATACGGTGCTTCTATGCACCGTAAGAATGATCATTGCGGCAGTTCAGTCGCTTGATTATTCTTGCAGGAGGGGAGGGAACCCCCCCCCGTGCTTCTCTGGGATCTCCTGTGCAATCGGGGACCTGGAGAAAGAATCCGCCACTGCCGGATGAAGAGCGCAGTGATTTCCAGTCTCTATGACCGTTTAAGGCCCGGGTGCGACGTTATGACATCATGTCTGGCCCGCGGATGTAAACAAAGCCAAGATCTCGGCTGGAAAGCATCAGATACCGTAGTTCTTCTTTTTTTTTTTTTTTTTTTTCATCTGATGCTTTCCAGCCTGGAGGAGAGATGTGGGGTCTTATAGACCCCACATCTCTCCATAGAGAGGACATTCGCACACCATTCCTATTACAAGGTATGTTTACATTCTTTGTAATAGGAATAAAAGTGCTCAAAAAAAGATGGAAAGTGGTAAAAAAAAAAACTGAAGTAAAATAAACAATAAAGAAAAAAAAATTGAAAGCGACCCTCACAGAACCGAACGCATACATAAGTCGTGCCCGCATATGTAAATTAAGTACCAAAGTTTGGCGCTATTCCACAAGTGTGCGCAATTTTAAAGCGTGACATGTTGGGTATCTATTTACTCGGCGTAACATCATCTTTCACGTTATACAAATAAAATTGGGCTAACTTTACTGTTTTATTATTTTTTAATTCATGAAACTTTTTTTTCCAAAAAAAAAAAACGCGTTTGAAAAATTGTCGTGCAAATACCATGTGACATAAAAAGTTGCAGCGACCACCATTTTATTCCCTAGGGTGTCTGTTAAAAAACATATTTAATGTTTGGGGGTTCTGAGTCATTTTCTATCAAAAAAAATTATGATTTTTACATGTAGGAGAGGAGTGCAAGAATAGGCCCGGTATGGAAGTGGTTAATATTTGCATCATTTATTCTTGAAAATAACAAAAACAAAACTTCACCTTCCTCAATCACTTTCACATTTTTTAATCAGTATGAGACAGACAGCAAAAAAAACTTAACAGGAGTTCCCTATTCAAAGCTAGCTGTTGTTTGTTACATGATATGAGTTACTAAAACTTTCAAATGAGACAAGTCTTCTAAAATAGGCCTGTGATATTTGCTTTAGTAGGGTAAGTAGATAGTGCTTAGTACATTAAGACAATATTGATAGCTCCAAAATGTTTGTCGTGTAGATTTTCACTTCAGAATTGCAGTTCAGTTTACCTCTCCAATGATGATTTACTGTTTTTTGTTTTGTTTATTATCCTCTCAAGGTTTGCCACGTAGCACAAGTCTTGATGTAATACCATCAAAAGAAACAGATTTTTCTAAAACTCCAGATTTGAAATCTGTAGATTCATTTGGACGAAGTAGTTTAGGTGATATATTCTCTCCTGTTCGTGAAGGTAATGTCCTTTCAATGTAAATATCATGCTCAAATGATTTTTGAAAATCTCCTGTAAAATGTAATAAGACATCTTTTAGAATATTTTTTCTTTTTTAATATATCATACAGTTATATATAATTGCTTTAGTTTGGGCTTGAGGGTTAGAATTTTTTTTTTCTTGTATACATACTGTATTTATTGGCGTATAACACTCACTCAAAATCGGGTGCAAATAGCGCATGCGTGTTATACGCCAATACTTTAATGTTAGCTGCCTCGGAGGGGACAGGGAGGGGGGCGAGACGAGCGCCGTCAGATTAAATTCAGTGAGAATCTCCTGTTTACTTGGCGGCTTCTGTAATAAGAAGTCCCGTCTCCTGGGCCGCCATTGGACCACTGTTCTGTCTATGATAGGAGATTCTCACTGTATGTAATCTGTTGGCGCTTGTTCCACCCCCCTCCCTGTCCCCTCTAGGCTGCAGATGGGCATCGATCAGGCTGCACTGATGGCAATGGTGAGGCTGCTGCACTGATGGCAATGGTGAGGCTGCTGCACTGATGGCAATGGTGAGGCTGCTGCACTGATGGCAATGGTGAGGCTGCTGCACTGATGGCAATGGTGAGGCTGCTGCACTGATGGCAATGGTGAGGCTGCTGCACTGATGGCAATGGTGAGGCTGCTGCACTGATGGCAATGGTGAGGCTGCTGCACTGATGGCAATGGTGAGGCTGCTGCACTGATGGCAATGGTAGGCTGTTTCATTGATGGCAATGATGAGGCTGCGTTGATGGCACTTGTGAGGCTGCAGATGGGCATTGATCAGGCTGCATTGATGGCAATGGTGAGGCTGCAGATGGACACTGACCCTTATTTTGCTTCAAAGTTCCTTATTTATAAGTTTTTTTTCCTGAAACTTCCCTCTTGAAATAAATGTGCATGTTATACGCCGATAAATACTATTTTATCGATTTGTGTGTGTGTTTTTTTTTCTTTCACACTGTGTTTTGTGTTTGGTTTTATTTTTTGTTTTTTTCAGTAACTTTTAAATGTGCAAAAAAGGAAAGTTCTAAATTCCTTGCTAGTCTGGGCTATAGAAATAAATAAAATACCATTGGATAAACAATCATAGCTATAAAGAAATACTTTGGTACTAAGGAAATATGTTGACATCAGGATAATAAACTCAGAAAACATGTATAATAATACGAAACACAAGTTTACGGGATTAAACAACCAAAGAGCTGATACATACCCAAAGACAAACAGTATTTTTTTTTTTATGGCTGCTGAATTGATCATATCTAATTACATTTATTTTTTGAACAGTGTGATCAAATTGACCCAATTTATATCTTTCACTGAAAGTAGCAGCAGTATATTGGGGGAAAAAATTATTTGATCCCCTACATATTTTTGTACGTTTGCTAGCTTGCAAAGAAATGAAGGGTCTATCGTTTTTGTCATAGGTGTATTTTAAATGATAGAGGCAGAATATCAACCAAAAATCCAGAAAAAAAACAATACAAATGTTATAAATTGAGTTGTAGTTCAGTAAGTAAAATAAGTATTTGATCTCCAAGCACATCTCAGGAGGGATTTTGGTCTAGTTTTCTTTACAGATCTTCTATAAATCCTTAAGGTTTCTTGGCTGTTGCTTGGCAGCTCAAAGTTTCAACTCCCGCCATACATTTTTTAAAGGATTAAGGTCTGGAGAATGGCTAGGCCTCTCCATGACCTTAATGTGCTCCTTCTTGAGCCACTCTTTTGTTACTATGGCGGTATGTTTTGGGTCAGTGTCATGCTGGAAGACCCATCGACGACTTATCTTCAGTGTTCTGGCTGAGGGAAGAATCATTTTAGATGTTCATGGGCAAACTTCAGATGGTCCTGTACATGTGCCTTCTTGAGGAGGGGGACCTTGCAGGCCTTGTTATCAATAGTTTGTTTGGTGACTATGGTCCCAACTGCCCTGATATAATTCACAAGCTCCTCCCGTGTAGTTCTGGACTAATCCCTCACTTTTCTCATTAACATCCTTACCCCATGAGGCGAAATCTTGCATGGAGCTCCAGATCGAGGGCAATTGATGGTTACTTTGTATTTCTTCCATTTGTGAATAATCGCTCCAACAGTGTCTCCTTCTCATCAAGCTTCTTACTGATGGTCTTGTACCCTATTTCAGCCTTGTGCAGGTCTACAATCTTGGCCCTGATGACAGCTCTTTGGTTTTGCCCATGATTGTGAGGTTTGTATAAAAGAAAGATTCCGTGGACAGCTGTCTTTTTATACATCTAGCGAGTTGTCGTTAGGAGCACATTAAATTGACAGGACTAATCTGTACCACATGAGCACGTGGGAACCAGAATTTTTGTTGGTTGGTAGGGATCAAATACTGAACTGCAACTTAGTTTATCACATTTGTATCATGTGTTTTTTCTGGATTTTTGGTTAATATTTTGTCTCTATCATTTAAAATACACCTATGATAAAAATTATAGACCTTAATTTCTTTGTCAGTGACCAAACATACAAAATCTGCAGGGGATCAAATCATTTTCCCCACTCTATATTCATATATACAATACTGTGGCAAGCATAGATGTTGAAATAATTTATTGCAAATGTTTTTGATTTCAGGATATTTGTCTCCTAGGCCAGTGGGAGCCTGTGAAAAGTTTTATCAAATTGAGGATAGTGATTTAAATTCAGAGGGATGAGACTGTGAACACTGCAACTATAAATGTATAATAAAGACGTGCTTCAACATCCTCTAAGACTGAAGAGGCTGAGTGAAAGATATTGATTTATTTTTGTGGGACCATTTATGTTCTGTGTTAAAGAGGAAGTGATGTCATATGCGTTACTTGATGGCAACTTTTGCTATGTTTTGCACAGCATGGTGTCACTTGTTTGTAGTTTGATTAAACAAGGTTGTTGAAAATAGAAAAACACCAGGAACTTTCCATGAATGAAGAGTGTCTGTATGCTGGTAGCTGCTATGTTAGGTTGAACTCCGAAGTCCTCTGCTGCCTGATATCATGAACTGTAATCTTTCTGTGCCGTGGAAGTAATATGTCCAGCAGCTTCTGTGACAGGCACTCAACAGTGCAGTGCAGACTATGCCCTCCCTTTCCGCCCTCATGTTTGATTTTTTTGAAGCTGTACTTTCCATTCCATTTTTTTTCTTGAGTCAAGGAAGTGAGCAAATGGATCATTGGGATAAGTTGGTAGACCTCACTGTTGAGTGGAGAGGGCATTTTTTCCAAAGTCTCATTTAGAGATCTGGTATTCCATAACTAGACAGTTACATAAAGTGAGTAACCCTGTTCCATCCCCACAAATAGAAATCAACTTTATCTTATGTAAAAATAAAGTAATACCCTTAATACATAAAAACAAAAACTGTGTAGCACCACTCAGTCGTGCAAGCTCAAAGTCCATAAACCATAATAAGTGTATGAATTCCCAAATAACTGTGAGAGTCTGGAAAGTGAATCGTAGAATCGACTATCCACCGCTGTATAATATACATATAAAAAGTCTTCACACCACTGTTAAAATGTCAGGTTTCTGTGACGTAAAAAAGAGACCAAGATAAATCATTTCAGAACTTTTTCCACCTCTTAATGTGACCTATAAACTGTACAACTCAATTGAAAAACAAACTGAAATCTTTTATGGGGGGGGGGGTGTGAAACTAAAAAAATTAAAATGTGGTTGCATAAGTGTGCACCCCTTCTTATAACTGGGGATGTAGCTGTGTTCAGAATTAAGCAATCACATTCAAACTTATGTTAAATAGGAGACAGTACACACCTGCCATCATTTTAAAGTACCTCTAATTAAAGTTCAGCTGTTCTAGTAGGTCTTTCCTAACATTTTCATAGTCGCATCCTACAGTAAAAGCCATGGTCGGCAGAGAGCTTCCAAAGCATTAGAGGGATCTCATTGTTAAAAGGTATCAGTCAGGAGAAGGGTACAAAAGAATTTCCCAGGCATTAGATATACCATGCAACACAGTGAAGACAGTCATCAAGTGGAGAAAATAATGTCAACAGTGACATTACCAAGAACTGGACGTCCCTCCAAAATTGATGACACGACGAGAAGAAAACTGGTCAAGGAGGCTGCCAAGAGGCCTACAGCAACATTAAAGCAGCTTCAGGAATATCTGGCAAGTACTGGCTGAGTGGTACATGTAACAACAATCTCCCATATTCTTCATATGTCTGGGCTATGGGGTAGCGTGGCAAGACTGAAGCCTTTTCTCACAAAGAAAAACATCCATGCCTGGCTACATTTTGCAAAAACCCATCTGAAGTCTCCCACAAAAGCGTGTGGGAAATTGTGTTTATGGTCTGATGAAACCAAGGTTGAACTTTTTGGCCATAATTCCAAGAAATACTTTGGCGCAAAAACACTGCACATCACTCCAAAAGAACACCATACCCAGAGTGAAGCATGGTAATGACAGCATCATGCTTTTGGGGCTGTTTTTCTTCAGCTGGAACTGGGGTCTTAGTGAAGGTAGAGGGAATTATGAACAGTTCCAAATACCAGTCAATACTGATACAAAACCTTCAGGCTTCTGCTAGAAAGCTGAACATGAAGGGGAACGTCATCTTTCAGCATGGCAACGACCCAAATCATACATCCAAATCAACAAAGGAATGGCTTCACCAGAAGAAGATTTAAGTTTGGCAATGGCTCAGCCAGAGCCCAGACCTGAATCCGATTGAAAATCTGTGGGGTGATCTGAAGAGGGCTGTGCACAGGAGATGCCCTCGCAATCTTACAGATTTGGAGTGTTTTTGCAAAGAAGAGTAGAGAAATCTTGCCAAGTCAAGTTGTGCCATGTTGATAGACTCATACCCAAAAAGACTGAATGCTGTAATAAAATAAAAAGGTACTTCAACAAAGTATTAGTTTAAGGGTGTGCACACTTATGCAACCGTGTTTTAGTTTTTTATTTTTACTTCCCTCCACCTAAAAGATTTCAGTTTGTTGTTCAACTGAGTTGTACAGTTTATAAGTCACATTAAAGATGGAAAAAGTTCTGAAATTATTTTTGTCTCATATTTTTTTTTTTTTTTTTTTTTACATCACAGAAACCTGACATTTTAACAGGGGTGTGTAGACTTATATCCACTGTATGTTTACTCTTTCCATAGTGTTCAGGAAACCAGCCAACAACTCCTTGTGAATTCAACACTCACTGGAACATAGGGCTCTCATTACAACAGCAGAAACGGCTGTGACACATAAGAAATCCCTCTGGAGTGCGTGCAGCGATCCACATTCAGTGGTACCTTCTGATGAACTCCAGCTAGGGCAGATAAAGCTCACCATGAGCCAAATGTGATTTCCAATAGTGCACCAATTTTATTAAAATTAGGTTAAAAGCACAAATATATATATTCTCACATTCGAAGCAGCTGCTGACCCCAGATCGAGCAGCGGCATGACGTCGGCACTAGAAACTCCAATGCATTTCGTCCAATCGCCAATTTCAATTCCCTTAATACAGCGCCGATACGATTCTCACAAAACAGATGTGCAGCAATTCTAATCCACAAATTTTCTTCTCAAAATGATACACAATAAACCTAGTAAAAAGTTGTGTAACAATTTAATTTTTATTATAGATATATCACACTTTAAAGGGATGGATGACCTCACTTCTAAAGGAAATGGTATGTGGACTCATTTTTTTAGTTATTTTACACTCTACTATTCTTATTTTATAATTTGATTTTAATTTTCTCTGTATTTGGTGTTTGCAAGAACATCCTAAATTAACAAACTGAGAACATTCAAAAATCTTTAGATCTTTTGAACTTTCATAAAAAAAGCTAGTTACTAAGGGACATATAAAACTGGCAGCATATGTTTTGCATGAGTGATTGGGTCGTCAAAAGAAAAGAATGGTGAATTACTAAAATATTATGCGGTTTGAAACGTTGCATGTTTTCAACCCTATGGAGCCTGTGGGCGTAACATTTGCTGTATTATTGACTAATTTTACTGATGGTTGGTGTTTCTATTGAACAATGTGGGCTATTCAGTGATTAGTGGCAAAGTAGACTCATGGTGAGTTTTCAAGTGAATTTAGTTGGTGAATAGGCTTTTTAAATGTGATGAAACTGATAATCAGTGATAGCGGTTTAATAAATATGCACACAAGACTGTAAATGCCCTTGGTAAAATGTACTTTGTGGGAAATGTCTATTTTCTGAAAGTTTTTGTCTTGTGTCATAATTTGTCGTTTTTATTACTACTGTAGTTTGTTTTGATCATGTTTTTGCTTTAAATTTGCTGAGGCTGTTTTTATTGTAGCTAACTTAGAGTTGGTATTTTGTTTTGCATTTAGATCTTGATTACTTGGCTCAGTTAAATTCCATGCCTGCCACAAGGCGACTTCCTGTTGGTGCCAGTTCACAAGGAATGCATTCCTCTCCATTGCACTTAATTATTGGAAGCCCAATTAAAGAAGAAGATGAGCCACAAGATGTAGAGCTTAAAGCAAGAAGGCCGTATATTAAAAAGACAGATTTAAGAGAGAATTTTAAACAGGTAACGCATAACAACTTTATTTGACTGTTACAAGGCTTAAGCCTTGTAAATTGGTCATTGTGTTATCACGAAAGGCATCCCTGCTCTGTGTATCTTTGTAGATTTGATTTCCTTCCTGCAGCTAATGACCATAACATTAGGAGAAGGAGGTGGTTAGGTCTACAACATAAATTCTACATTTGTCTTTGTCTGCTTTTTTGTTAAACATATAATACCTAGAAAATATTAGACCACTTGGCATAGTACAAAAGAGACATATAATGTTTTTTTTCTTGAGAACTGATCAACTCCTGGCCAGGCAAGGCCGCCTTCTTCAAAAGTACCATTGCATTGTTGTACCTAGTGGCTTGCTTTTGTGTTTTAACCACTTACCCACTGAAACCCCCTTCCTAACCATACCAATTTTCAGCTTTCGGTGCTCTCACATTTTGAATGGCAATTACTCAGTCATGCAACACTGTACCTATATGAAATTTTTGTCCTTTTTTTCACACAAGTGTTTTTTTTTTTTTTTTTTTTTTTTTTTGTGCCCATGTAGAGAGGCCCAACATGCAGGGAGCACCATCTCCCTTACACCAATGTAATTTGACTACCTATTACACTTTTGTGAGCACTGTAGTGGCATGGATGATAACTGATGTGGCATTGATGAGCATGCCATATCAGTTATATTTTCCCCTGATTTTAAGGGGAAAAAAGTGCGTGTGGTACGCCGATAAATACAGTATGTACATTTTCAGCCTTGATTGTTTGTTTGTCTTGACTCGGAGAGGAAGGCTGACAGGAGCTTTACAGTGCTGACGTTCCTAGTGTTGTTGAGGATAAAGGGGATTTGAGGGAGATGAGACACTATCCTTGTAAGTTTAAAGTGATTTGTAAACTCGTTTTTTTCCTATAATAAACATGTTATACTTACCTGCTCTGTTGCAGTGGATTTGCACAGAATGGCCCAGTTCCTCTTCTCTGGTCCCTCTTCTGTGATCCTGGACCCTCCCTCCTGTTCAGTGCCCCCACAGCAAGCAGCTTGCTATGGGGGGCACCCAAGCTGAGTCACAGGTCCCTGTGTCTATTCAGACTTGGAGCCCTGACACGGCCCCACCCCCGCTCTCCTGATTGGCTAGCTGACTTTGACAGCAGCGGGAGCCAATGGCCCAACTGCTGGGTCTCAGCCAATCAGGAAGGAGAATCTAGGACAGCTGAGACACTTGTGGACAACGCTGGACAGAAAGGGACCTCAGGTAAGTGTTAGGGGGGCTGCTGCACACAGAAGGCTTTTTATCTTAATGCATAGAATGCATTAAGATAAAAAATCTTCTGACTTTACAACTGCTTTAACTCTTTTCTCTCTCCCTGGTGGCAGAATTTGCCCTGTCACAGCGCAAGACCAAAACTGGCCAAGCCATAAGCTAATGCAGATGATTTTAGGGTTGTATGGAAAACTGTGTATTTAGTGGTCTCATTTTTATGGTTTTCTTTCTTAAGCCTGCAAAATCATCGAATGCTGAGCATATTCATTTAAATGCATCACCTGTGCCTGTATCGTGGACTCCAGAAGCAAATGAAAGAACAGGAAATCTTATTCAACCCCAGTTTAAACAAGATGTTCAAGCTTATATTACAAATGCAGCAAGTATGTAAGATGCAACTAGTTTCATTATTTTATGAAAATATTTTATATTTGTTTGCTTTATTTTTCTTAAAGGGAATCTATGCTACTTTTTATAAGTGTTTCTAGATAGATATACAGTGTACGTAGAACAGATTTGTGATGTAAATAATGCAAATGATGCTTTGTATGTATACAGTATATGCGTGTGTGCGTATATCTATATATACTACTGTGCAAAAGTTTTAGGCAGGTGTGAAAAAATGCTGTAAATTAAGAATGCTTTCAGAAATAGAAGTGTTAATAGTTTATTTTTATCAGTTAACAAAATGGAAAGTAAAGAATTCCAAATCAACATTTGGTGTGACCACCTGTTGCCTTTAAACCAGCATCAAATCTTCTAGGTAAGCTTGCTCACAGGTTTTGAAGGAACTTGGCAGGTAGGTTGTTCCAAACATCTTGAACTTACCACAGATCCTCTGTGGATGTCGACTGCCTCAAAACCTTCTGTCTCTTCATGTAGTCCCAGACAGACTGAATGATGTTGAGAGCAGGGCTCTGTGGAAGCCAAACCATCACTTCCAGGACTCCTTGTTCTTCTTTACGCTGAAGATAGTTCCTAATGACATTGTGTGTTTGGAGTCTTTGTCCTGCTGTAGAATAAATTTGGGGCTAATCATACTCCTCTCTGATGGTATGGCATGATGGCTAGGTATCTTCCGATATTTCTCAGAATTGAGTACACTGATTCTGACCAAATCTCCAACTCCATTTGCAGAAATGCAGCCCCAAACTTGCAAGGAACCTCCACCATGCTTCACTGTTGCCCGCAGGCACTCATTATTATACCGCTCTCCAGCCCTTCACGAACAAACTGCCTCCTGTTAGTCAAAAATTGCACATTTTGACTCATCAGTCCAGAGCACCTGCTGCCATTTTCTGCATCCGAGTTCCTATGTTATTGTGCATAGGACATGGAAACCTAGCTAAGCAACTCAACTATGCACAAATCCTCTATTTGCGATCCTCCAGTATTGTAAGATCCTACTAGTTTAATATGTTTGAGGGGGCTGGACATGTATGCCATAATTAACCCTGTTTTTACTGTGCAAGCAGATAATCTTCATTATCCGTTTTAACTAGATTTGAATGTGGTCTGTCATAACAGGGTTAAAGGTAGCAAAGCTAAGATTCTTTAATTGCATATCAATGAGGACAAAGTAAAAAAAAAAATCCTTGCAGTCAGCCATGATGCCTTCTCCTGAGAAACATCTTAAAGGGAAGAAATATGTTAAAAAAAAAAAAAAAGAATTGAGGGGGTATGCTGTGTGAATGGGAACACATAAACATATAAAACATATAGTGAGAGTTTCTTGTAATTCATCCTTTAAATGCATTAACTCTACCATCTTTATGTCCAAACCCTTGCATCTATACTAGTTCATATTGTTACTGTTAAGATATGTAAATTATTGTTGAACTTTTAAAGACAGTTTAGTAGATTGTAGTACGTTTTGCTTTGGTATTTAGTGTCCTATGCTTTTTAATTTTACAGGCCCAAAGTTATCTACATCAATCAGTAAAGACATTGCTTCCTCATTGTCAGAAAAAATTGCTGATTCATTGACTAGTGAGAAAAGTGGAGCCCCCTTAACATCTGTTCAAATCAATTTCATAAGAAACATGATAGAGGAAACGCTTGAGGACTTCCGGTAATTTTTGTTTTTTTTTCTTTGTTTTCTGCTGTCATTTACAAGCTTCCTTATGCAGGAAGCCATGTAACTTTTGATTTTGGTTTTCAGTGGTCAGTGTACATTTGGAAGAAGACGATTCTTTAGGCATGGTAGTTCAATAAGATGCCGTTATATTTATTGAACTTTAGTTTTCTCTATCGTTTATTGAAGGGGACAGCCATGCTTCATCATGGATGGGTTTGATTATTATTATACAGGATTTATTTTGTGTTAACGGTTTGCAGCATCAGGGCAGGCTGTATAGTTACAATACAATTTAATACAGGAGGAATCAGAGGGCCCTGCTCGTTAGGGCTTGCAATCTAAAAGGGAGGGTTAAATGATACAAAAGGTAATAACTGTGGGGGATGAGCTGATGGAGAAAATAAAAGTTAATTTGTTAGGTGTGGGCAGGATAGGCTTCTCCAAAGAGAAGGGTTTTCAGGGAATGCCTAAAAGTGGACAGTGTAAGTGATAGTCGGACAGATTGGGATGGGGAAAGTCCTGGAGTTGAGCATGGGAGGAGGTGACAAGGGAGTTAGAGAGCAGGAGGTCTTGGGAGGAACAAAGAAGTATTTGGTGGCATTTGGAGACTAGGTTAATGGTGTAGCTGGGGACAGAGTTGTGGATAGCTTTGTAAGTTTAGTATTTTGAATTTAATTTGAGTGAGCTGAAGCCAATGGGGGGATTGGCAGAGAGGGGTAGCAGACACTGAACGGTTGGTATAGTGGATGAGTCTGGCAGCAGCATTCATGATGGGCTGAAGTGCAATAGCCTATATAAAGATAGGCCAATGAGGAGGGAGTTTCAGTAGTTGAGGTGAGAGATGACTGGGAATTAGTAACTTTGCGATGTCATTGATAAGGGAAGGGTGTATTGTGGAGCTGTTGCTTAGGTTGAGGCCGCAAGCTTTGGACAGTGATTGGTCTGCTGACCAGACTGTTCAGCGTGTCTTGGGATGACATGGAAAATCTCATTGGGAGTAAGAGCACTTTACTTCTTCAAGCTCAGAAGACAAAAGACTCCCGTCGCAAGGCATGGTCCCCCTCCTTTGCTCACAAGTGTTTTTCGTGGCCAGGGATCCTCCTCGATAGGGTTGCGCCGATACCCAGTATTTGCACAAGTATCGGTACTCTTGCAAATGCACTGATACCTGAAACCGATACTTTTAGGCTTGGTTCTTTGAGCTGTCAGTGAAGATGAACAAATGTTCCTCTGTTTAACCCTTAATTTACTCTAATCAGCCTTAAAGCGGGGGTGCACCTATCTATCGTTTTTTTTTTTTTTTTTTTGAGTTCATTCACAAACTTTTCTTCTCAGCATTACATACTCACATATTGTGTGTAATATGTCCGCCTGTGTCAGATTTCGTCGGAAAGAATAACTTATATTATTCACTCCAGGGGGTTTCCATCTTCATTGTGGGCATTTGAAGCCCACAAGCATTTATTTCCTGGATGTGGTGAATGCTGTGCTTCCAGCATTCACCGCTCGTTCCCGCACATGCTCAGTGGCATCCTGGGAAGCCTGAGACTAGCTCCCAGGAGTCTGGGAGAGGCTAGAAACACGCCTACTCCCACGGGAGGAGAACCAGGAAGTGCAAAGAAGAATAGAAAAATAAAAGGTAATTACGGCAATTTCAATTTTTTTAAATGGCATGTCAGCATCTAGGCAAGGAAGAGAATACATACAGATATTGTTCAAAATTTGGGTGGAACTCCGCTTTAATTAACTCCCTATTCTCCTCCATTTAATTATTCTTTTTAATGCTTTTTTTTTTTTTTTTTCTCACGTCTAAACTTTAAAACTTTTTTTGTTTGCTTTGTTAGTGAATATTTACACACATATATATTAACATATACCGTATTTATCGGCATATAACACGCACTTTTTTCCCCTGAAAATCAGGGGAAAATCGTGGGTGCGTGTTATAGGCCGATCCCCCCCCAATTGTGTGTGATCGGAGCGATCGCGGCAATTGCCGCGATCGCCGCCGACATACACAGCCGTGTGGAAATTCAAATATGGCGCCCAGACTGCAGGGACTTGGCGGAGCGGAGCTACACATAGCCGAGAGTCCTCGGGTTTTCTCGGCGCCGCTTACAGTCCCGGCCGTAGGCCGGGACTGTAAGCGACGCCGAGAAAACCCGAGGACTCTCGGCTATGTGTATCAGCGCTCCGCCGAGTCCCTGCAGTCTCGGCGCCATATTTAAATTTACACAGGGCTGTGTATGACGGCAGGGATTGCGGCGATCCCACAAAGCTGCACGGGGGGGGCAAGGCTGCACTGGGGCAAGGCTGCACTGGGGCAAGGCTGCACTGGGGCAAGGCTGCACTGGGGCAAGGCTGCACTGGGGCAAGGCTGCACTGGGGCAAGGCTGCACGGGGGCAAGGCTGCACGGGGGCAAGGCTGCATGGGGGCAAAGCTGCACTGGGGCAAGGCTGCACTGGAGAAAAGCTGCACTGACATGGCTGCACTGACAAGGCTGCACTGACAAGGCTGCACTGGGGCAAAGCTGCACTGACAAGGTTGCAATGGACACTGGGGCAAGGCTGCACTGACAATTCTGCACTGGGGCAAGGCTGCACTGACAAGGCTGCACTGGACACTGGGCAAGGCTGCACTGACACTGACAAGGCTGCAGATGGACACCGATAACGCTGCATTGATGGGCATTTTAATGTAAGTTTTTCTTCCTTAAACTTTACTCCTAAAAGTTTTTTTCCTTAAAATTCCCTCCTTAACTTGGGTGCGTGTTATACACCGGCGCGTGTTATACGCCGATAAATACGGTATTTACACATTTCACATTAAAAAAGCACAAAATTAAAAAACAAAATCAATTTATTTCATTTGTAAATGACTTTTCAATGCTTTGTACCATTGCCGACAGCTGAAGTGTAAACAAAACAGTTGCGGTAGGTATCGGTAATTGGTATCGACGAGTACTAAAAAAAAAGTATTGGTACTCGTAAACAAAAAAAAAAACACTGGTATCGGTGCATCCCTACTCCTCGAAGAACAAATCTACCAAGCCTTCCACCTCCTTTGTGGCCAAATGTTCTTGGCAGCCCAAGCACCAAGAACCCTGAACCTGCTGAAAAAAACACTTCTGCATGAAGATACACTCCCACCTCAACACTTCAAGGTGGGGGGATGTTCTCTGTGTGAATTTTCGGCTTGTTCACACTTCAGACAGGTGGTTCTAGAGGTTGTTTCTTCCATTTTCAAGATAGAATTCCAGTTCTTGCCCCTGGATTGTTTCTTTCCCTCCAACATCCGTCTTTCTGCAGCATTTAGCCAACTTGCATGCATTGGTTCTGGGAGTCATTACCCTAGTTCCATCCTTCAAACAGTACAAGGATTTCTTTTCCAATCTCTCCATGGTCCCAAAGGGAATGGGGTTTACCTAATCTTGAAGCTAAAGTCCTAAACGCGCGAAAGTCTTGCATGGAGTTGGTACGCTTATGCCCCGTACACACGGTCGGACATTGATCAGACATTCCGACAACAAAATCCATGGATTTTTTCCAACGGATGTTGGCTCAAACGTGTCTTGCATACACACGGTCACACAAAGTTGTCGGAAAATCCGATTGTTCTGAACACGGTGGTGTAAAACATGTACGTCGGGACTATAAACGGGGCAATAGCCAATAGCTTTCGTCTCTTAATTTATTCTGAGCATGCGTGGCACTTTGTCCGTCGGATTTGTCTACACACGATCGGAATTTAAAGGATCGGATTTTGTTGTCGGAAAATTTTATAGCATGCTCTCAAACTTTGTGTGTCGGAAATTCCAATGGAAAAAGTCTGATGGAGCCCACACATGGTCGGAATTTCCGACAACAAGCTCCAATCGCACATATTATGTCGGAAAGTCCGACCGTTTGTACAGGGTATTAGTTGTAGCCTCTTTACTCCAGTGGGACCTTGTAGCCTCTGTCCACATCAAGAACGCTTCACTTGACCTAACTGACAATTAGGGTCTTGCTACACTATACACAAGTAAAATGTATGTAATTTCCTTCCCACAAATGAAATGTATTGCTAGATTAGTGAACCATAAAGAAGGTTGAGAATATTAACCCATTCCCGCTGAGTATATGCATATATACAACCTCACGGATGTGTGTCTCTATATAGGACATATATGCATAGTTGATTTTATGCTGGTAGCGAGCTACAGAGCATGCTCCACAGAGACTGGGCTACTCACTGAGAGCCCTGGGTCCTGTACTTAAATTGGAGTTCCAGCTGTTTTTTTCTTTCTCTTTTTTTTTTTTTTTTTTTTTTTTTTTTTTTTTAATGCCACCCTGTTTCCAGCTAATCCCATATCCAACAGAATTAGTAGTGAAAGTAGGTTTTATTAATGTGTTTGTTGTCTTTGTTTTTTTTTTTTAATGTACCTTGCTGTCCCCATGGGGCGTGCTCCTGCCTTTAGTGTGGGCATCTGAAGCACACTGATTGGTATCTCCTTCTGGGAGCTGCTGGCTGTCTCGTGCATGCACATATACAAAGCACGGCGAGGCGATGCTACAAGCGCCAGATGCCCATTGACTCCTGGGATTGATGAAACTCATATCCCAGGAGCCAATGAACAGGCAGACATGACCTACCTCGCTGCGGCGAGGTACTGCGGAAGTGGAGGATTAAAGTGTCAAAAAATGGTATTTGCATTGCAGGGAAAAAGGTCAAGTAGATTATAGCAAGTGGTCTGTTAAGGAAATGATTAAGAGCTCCAATCGAGCCCAAGGTTATCTGCTACTGTCTCTAATTGAAAAGTGTGGATATGCATGCATATAAAAGTAAACACTCTGAGACACGCTCAGCTCCGTTACTTCTTACACTTCTAATTTATTCAAGGCGGTGCTAATGTTTTATACACACAAATACGTCATTGCTATGTTAGTCTAATAGGTACATCTCATTGGTTAAGATAGAAAAAGAAAATGGAGAATCTTCATAACGAGGTCTGGCTGTCCTTGGTTTTATCTTCAGTTCCGCGTTCTTCTGATGTGTGGGATGCAGGGGGTACCCGCCATCTTGAGAAAATATAGGAACAGAGCTAATCTGTATACTTATATAATGAGTAAGGAGAAAAATATGTATGCACATAAGAAAATAGACATTTTCAGATTATTATTATTATTATTTACATCACATTCCTTCACAATCCCCCCTAAAATGACTATTTTCTCTTTTCTGTCCCTAATACTAAAGGTCCCACTTTGGCCTGGCCCTTCTCCTCAGCAACTCTTTTAGGCTGTATATAGAATTGGGCAGCAACTGTTCACTTCCCTCCTCGATACAGCTGGAGAGGTGCAGTCAGGCGCTATCTATCCCTAAAACCCTATAGGACTGTGAGATTATGGACAGGGAGTGACTGTAGAGGAGTGAAGGGTTTGTCATCTTCCATCATAAGGAGGTCCTCTTCTTCTTGGTGGAGAAATGTAGGTGTGCTATTGTCTACAGCCTTGCTCATTAACTTTTTACGAAAGGTAGAATACAGCATACAATCAGGGCTAAAAGAACCAGGATTATTAATACCCTTACCCGTATCTGGGCGAGCACCTTCTGCCACCCACTCATCCAGCTAAAATATTGGTCCCATGGGTCTGTGATACCTGAGTTCTTCTTCAACTCCAATGACAGATCTTTTAATTTCTTCATAGCTAAAGTAACCTTACCATTTGGGCCAGTATTATCAGGAATGTATGTGCAGCAAGTTCCTGTTTTTTTTAATGGTTTTACAAAACACCTCCTTTCCCAGCTAGCACCATGTCTAAGGCCATCCGGTCCTGGAATGTCATGTAGGAAGTGGGGGCTAACTGGTCAGCAATTCGCTGGAGGGCATCTTTAGAGTAATTTACAAATCTCTGTTGGTTATAATATGTGTAGTGTCAGGTCACCTAGAGGCTGGGTGACAGATGCACACCGTTGGGATCAGGAGTGCACCGCAAGGTAGTGGACCCTACGGCTGACTGCTGCGGCTTAAACCCTGGGAGGTTCAGGAATCAGGTCTACTGGATCACTGACACAGATCCCACTGGGAGCTAGAGCATAGATTCCCCGGGGCGCGGAGTCTAAGAGCCAGCAGGTGTTCACCAGAGCCTTTAATGGTAAGGATGGACTGCGCTGCAGTCTGGCTCCAGGTCGCGGCCCCCAGGGTCTCACAGCTCACGCTCACGGTAGACTACAGGAGAAGAGGAAGGAGGCAGCAGGCTGGAACAACAAGGAAAGTAAGGTACAAGCCAAGGTCGGTAACAGGAATCAGATGTAGGAAACGCAGCAAGTACACACAGAGGCTAACACACAATGGTTGATCAGCACTGCTGGCTTGCAGTGCACAGGTTAATATAGGGTTCCCTGATAGGGCCTGGGGTGGGGCCATGCTTAGAGGAGAGGTTACAAAAGCAGTCAGGTGAGGGTCAGCTGGTCTCTAGAGATGAACACATGGAGACAGGTATGTTGATCGACAAACTCTATTGCATAACCATGACATGTAGTTAATCCAATCTACATTCTTGCTGACAGTTTTTATGGGGATCAGAGACTCAAAACCAGCTTTTACCTGGTCCCTGGCTTTAAATTCATCAGGTACCCCCCTTGGGACCCCTATGGCATCTATGTATACATGAGGGTCAAAGCTTCCGGAGAGAGCTGCTCGCTTCCTCCTCTGACTGTGTGCTGGGTCAGTGTATGTATCAGGGGTATCTTTGGTTAGGATATGGGGGCTTTCTATTTTCATCTTTTTTGTCTAATGCACTCTGTGGTCGCCCAGTCTGGCCCTGTGTTCCAACCCACTGGCCCCCACAGAAACCACAACTCTGTCCCCAGTAACTGTCTGTGTGGCATACATATATGTCCTTACCGTCAGGGATATCACTGTACCAATGGCATCACCATGAAGGGTCAAACGGACAAGGTACTATGTCACAGTAATCTAAGGTAAAGGTGGTCACATGTGTACCTGAAGAGTTACACCAAAACGTAATTATGTTATCATTTTTGTGATGGCCACCCCCTGGGCCCCCCCCCCCCCTAGGTCAAACAGAAAAAGGATATGCAGCACCCGAAAACATGCTCTCCTGCAGTGATAAGCGTGCATTCAGGTATTCTTCCTGGCCATCTTGACTGAGGTGGCTGTGGTCAGCAAAACTTGGAATGGACCATCATAACTTGGCTCAAGGATCTCCAGACAGTAGTTGGTGTGTTCCTGTATCTAATTCAGGATCTGGAATGGAAGAAAACACCTGGACATGCATTCAGGTTAATTCTAGTGATAGTGTGGTTACATAATTAGTCAACACATCAGACTGCAACTGTAACTGTTGTGGAAAGTAACAACCAAGTCTGGGAGCTGAACCAAACAAAATTTCATAAGGGGATAGGGCATGTTTCCCCTGGGGGTGTGTCTGACACTGAATAGGGCAATGGGCTAACTGTCTGGCCAACTCATGTTAGTCTCTTGGGCCATCTTTAACATCCTGTTTTTAATGTCCCATTCATCCTTTCTACCTTCCCGCTACTTTGAGGGTGGTATGGGATGTGTAGTGTCAACTGAACCCCCAGTGCTGCCCAAATCTCTTTAGTAAGGGTTACTGTTAAGGCTGGGCCCTGATCTCTCAATATCACCTCTGGGACCCCAAATCTACATACTATCTCACTCAGTAGTTTCTTAGCTGTGGTCCAGGCAGTCATGACCACTTCCACTAGGGCGTATTCGAATCTGCCACTTCTTGGCACTTGAGAATGATCAATTTGCATCCTCTGGAATGGGGTATAGGGCTTTTGCCAGGTGCTTCTTCTGTGCATCCTGGGTTACATTTGGTGCAGATAATGCATGATCTGCAGAAGTTGTCAGTCAGTGGAGTAACTCTTGGTGCAACACTTGTTGATAAGAGAGTTCGTCTTTGTCAAGTGGGCAGCTCCATGTGCCCATTGCACCACAGCTGGGTACATACTCCTGGGTAGACAAGGCTTCTTGTTGCACTCGAATAGTCCATTTCTGAGAGTTGCTCCTCTCCGTTTCCAGCTTTCCTTCTTATCCGGACTTGTTTCCTGTAGTTCTTTTAGATAAACTCTGTCCACTGGGAAAGTCTGTAAGGTAAGCACGGGGTGGTCTTCTTCTACCACCCTGCTGTCCACTTCCCGTGGACCACCAGCTGTCTGTTTGGCAGCTGAATTGGCTAGATGATTGCCTTAAACTTCCTTTGAGTTCAGTTTGTCGTGTGCTTTTACTCATAATAGTCACTTGGGTTGTGAGAAGCAAGGCATCAATCAAGTTTTCACAGGTGTTCCTGCAGCCATCAGGAATCCTCTGTCCTAGATAACACCATTATCATGGGCAATGCTGAAAGCATATCTTGAGTCCATATGAATGTTGGCTCTTTTTCCCTCTGCCTATTTACATGCTGTAGTAAGTGCTTACAGCTCTGCCTCCTGTGTAGACATCACCGGTGGTAAGGCTTCAGCTTGTAGAACAGTGTTTTCAGTGGTGACCGCGTGTCCTGTGTGGTCATGGGGTGACAAGTCAAGACTCTACTCCTCCTCCTCCTTTCCCCCCTCGAGAAGTGGAAGAAGGGTGGTAGGGTTCAGTGTTTGACAACTTAATAGAGTAATGCTGTCCAGTAGGAGGGAACACAGGAGTCTCAAGTGTCTGGTAGTGGACAAGTGTTTCGGCTGGATCTTGGTTGAATATGGCAACAACGTCATGGGGGGCAAGCACAACGAGGCAGTGTCCGAGGACCAAGTTCAAAGTTTTGTCAAGCAAGGCTTATGTAGCAAATCCAGCTCGCAGACACAATAGGCCTCCTCTTGCTACCGCATCCAGCCGACAGGAATAATATCCTATGGGGGTAGGCTGATGCCGTGTGATTGGGTGAGTACACCTGCAGCATGTCCCAGACGTTCGGATACAAAGAACTTGAGCGTTTTGCCGTAGGCTGGGAGCCCTAGCGCCGGGGGTGGCGCACTTAGAGGCTTCAAACTTTAGATATTTCTTCAGGAGACATCTGGAAGGGGTCTGATTGCAGAGCATCAGTAGGAAGGCTTCTGTAATCCATGCTCTGCACTAGGAAATTAGTCCAAGGAAAATGACAGGTGTTGAGCACCACTGCAATTTGGGCTTTGAGGCTCTGCAGCCCTGGTTGGCAAGATAGCACAACAGGCTTTCTGAGGTGACTTCAACAGGGGGTAAGTCAGCTGCACAAAGGAGAAGGTCATCAACATGTTGGAAGAGAATCACTTCCGGCTGTTCCTCTTGTCATGTGTCAAGGATGATAGCCATAGATTTTGCAAACTGGCTTGGAAAGTTCTGTGCCCCTTGTGGCACAACTGTTTAGGTATGTTGCCGTTTCTTTCCGTGGATGAATGCGAAAAGGTACCAGCAGGAGGGGTGAGGGTGGACACTGAAGAAAGCGTTTGTAAGGTCCACCTCTGTGAGGTATTTTGCAGTCAAAGGCATCCACAGCAGGTACCTGGTTCTCCTTTAGGATTCTCTTCTTGGGGTTATTGTGGTTTCCGGGGCAATGATGCGCCCACTTTTAGCTTGACTGAAACTGGTGGCACCTTTAAGTGACCGTTGTCTTCTGGTCCTGTGGACCATAGGCACGCAGGGATTCTGTCAAGTACTTCCGGCAGTATTGAACTTGAAGTTTTTGCCTTATTAAGTGTCATCAGGAGAGGCAGAGAACACAAAGCAGATTAGCCTTCTAAAGATAGGGGAGTATGTAACTTCATCCCCCCTTCAGGCGTGTCCTGATTGAGGCCTGTAGTCTGGACAACACATCAGCTCCTAGTAGATTCAAGGGACATGTAGAGGACACCACAAATCTGGCAAGCAAATCAGGAAGTGGACTGGAGCGGGGCACCCCATCCATTCCTACGCAGGAAACATCAATAGTGGAAAGGAAAGAATTATTAGGCAGGTTCACCGCCCTCAACACACTTTTGGCTGCACCCCTGTCAATGAGGAAAGTGGTAGGTTTTTCGTCTGGGACATCTTGGGGCTCTGCATTCTTTTCTGAAGTGACCCCGTTTCCCACAGTTGTAACAGGTGATCCTTTTCCCTGATATTGGGCAGTGGTGGTGGACTAGTGTAGGCGGGATCTTCGTCATGGGTTACCATGAGGGGCGTTGGTTTTTTACCTTTTTGATTTTCTATACCTCTGGTCACCAACAATAAATCAGACATTTTCATTGAATGGTATTCAGGGCGGGCCACCATCAGGCCTTTTCTGATATCCTCTCTGAGCCCTGAAACAAAAGCAGTTGATAACATGTGTGTGTGTGCCTTTATGAGTCTAGCATGATACTACTTCACAGACTCCCCTTTATCTTGGGTAATATCTTGGATTGTGGTGGTCTGATCCGTCAACTTCTCCTTTGCCCAGTCGTGGAGTTGTGCACAGAACTCCACGCCTGAGGTGTAGGAAGTGGCACTTGTCAGGCAGGCATCATTAAGGGCCATCTGCATGACTGGCCAAAAGACATATCCTGCTTTGATTTGGCATAGGCTGATCAAGTCTCTCCAGGCAGCTGAGTAAGTTTCTTGTATCTGCACTATCCTGTGGTAGAAGGGAATTGGCTGCTTCTCTGGGTCAGGCAGACTTGTCACTAAGGCCGCTGCTTGTGATAGAGTAAAAGCGACATACATCACTGGTGCCCCTTCTGGTAACCGAGACTGTTGTTGGGGCGGGGGCTGACAAGAGGCACTGTTCCTTATGGTTGCCAGCATGTGTTTGAGATCCTCTCGGAACTGTGAGTCCGGAGCCGGATTGGGGGTTAAATCAGTGGGTGGCCTTGCTGCCAGTTGTTGGGCTTCCCACTCAGACGCTTCTTCATCATTAACATATCCGGCCTGGGAATGTGGTGCTTCCGTATTGGGGAAGACAGGTGTGTGGAAGGAACCATCCCTGTTTAAAACAGGGAGGACTGGGTACAGGCAGTGTTTGAGCTCACTGGGTGTACCAAGATGGCCTCCGGCAGGAAGTGCACTGGGCTGGGCAGTGAGTGAAGGCATGGGTGCACCAAGATGGCCGCCGGGCGGAGTTGTCACAGTGGGCTGTGCTTGGGCTGGGAGGGAGAGAAGGGAGTGGTGGAGGGCAGGGTTGTCCCTCCCTTCTCTCGGTCCAGGTTTTTTGATAGGGGGGTGGTTTAGGCACATTATCAATTCTGTGATAAACATACATAATACAATTGGCATCTTTCTTGATTTCCTCTTCAATTCAACCCTCGTTGTGCAATGCCTTTGCAAGCTTCTGCCACAGCCAACAAGCCGTTATCACACAAAACCCCCCTTTGTTCTCTTATCAGCACACGCCATTCCTCTGCTTATAGCCTAGCAACGTAATCTGTGAAACCACTAACTTTCATTAATTTGGAAAACCGTTTAACTGCTTCACTGCCCTCCCTCCTCTTCACAATATCACAAGCTAGGATTCCTTTCTCCGGTTTAGTGTTCTTCTGACCCATCTCCCCCTCCTCTCTCAGGGCCTCCTAACACGTAACCAAGGTCTCTAACTCTGTTTTGTTCGTCTGCCGCAGTCTCGGCTGACGGTTTGAAGGGGGAATGAGGACAACTGATGGTTTGATGACCCTCCTCTCTGGCTCTCTGTTCTATCTCTTTGAGGGTCTGCCCAAACTCCCCTGTCACCGGGTAATGTACGTTTAATCTCAGTACAAGCACGTCAGGGGTAGTAGGGAGCAACGGCTTGTGACCCAACAGATCCTTCAGGTAGCCTCCTTCTCTGACTTTCACCAGTCCCCAACCCCTCTCATGTATAGCAAACAGTAAACCACAAATACTCTCAGGACAGGACATTACACCTGCCACTCTCTGAACTGTAAAGCCTCAGCAGGCTAAGATAACCACAAGGGCAGACCACCCTGCAAAAATAAACCCGTTTATAGACGTTTTTTTACAGCTCTACACCAAGAGGCCGACAACTCGTCTTGGGGTGAGACTTCTGTAACACTTTCAGACTGCAAAGCCAGCAGCTGAGATAACCCTCAAAGGTTCGTTAAAACCCAGAGTAACCCGTCTATAAACATTTGCTACAAGGGAAACAATCTCATTCCAGAGGCCGACAGCTCATCTGGAGATGAGACCACACATTCACACATGTAGCACTTTTAGACTGCTGAGTTTCGTAGCCCAAAGAATGGCAGACAGTGAACAAATACAGACAGCAGAAACCCATTGGCAGGTTCGTTAAAACAACCTCAGGCGAGGAAATACCTGCCTCTAAGACAGTCTCAGCATACCGACAGAATCCAGCCGTCAACCGAAAGATAAGAAAGTCGTACAGTGGTAAGAATATAAATCAAACTTACCGGTACTGTTAGGGCTGCGCAAACCCCACTCTTATCAATCAATTAACGCCCGAATGCTTGTCGCGGTATAGCTTCGACTGTAGCCTGAGGTCCCGGGTTTCGGCACCAGCTGTTATGGAAATGATTAAGAGCTCCAATCGAGCCCAAGGTTATCTGCTACTGTCTCTAATTGAAAAGTGTGGATATGCATGCATATAAAAGTAAACACTCTGAGACACGCTCAGCTCCGTTACTTCTTACACTTCTAATTTATTCAAGGCGGTGCTAATGTTTTATACACACAAATACGTCATTGCTATGTTAGTCTAATAGGTACATCTCCTTGGTTAAGATAGAAAAAGAAAATGGAGAATCTTCATAACGAGGTCTGGCTGTCCTTGGTTTTATCTTCAGTTCCGCGTTCTTCTGATGTGTGGGATGCAGGGGGTACCCGCCATCTTGAGAAAATATAGGAACAGAGCTAATCTGTATACTTATATAATGAGTAAGGAGAAAAATATGTATGCACATAAGAAAATAGACATTTTCAGATTATTATTATTATTATTTACATCACATTCCTTCACAGTCAACATGGGGGGGAGTTGATAAAAGGCCTGGAACATCGCTTTAAGATTGGGAACTGGGAGGCCTGGTTTTTGATCCACCTGATCGCTGTGATATCCTCTGAATGGCCATTACAGTAATTAGTCATTGTACAGCCCATCCCCATGTTTTTTTTTTTCTTTTTCTTGAATCAAGAAAATGTAAATTGAATCTCTTCCTCTTTACTAGAAGAGAAACGTGTAACTATGTGTTAAAGAAAATCTAGCTGGATTAGTGTTTGATCTAGGTCAAGGTTGGTGTATTATAGGGAGGATTAAAAAAACTTCAGTATAGTGTCAGGGTATTTAGGTAAAATAAGAAAAAGCAAAATGTGTAGTATTGTTTCTGGGCCCTACTACACGTACAAACACACGTGGTATTGCTGCGATTGTCAGGAGGTTTTTTATGGTGGTAAGTTATGGTAACTGCAAGAAATGTACACCTAAATATCCCCGCAACATTTTTTTTTTGTGCCTGTTGTGTGTTTTTTTTTGTTTTTTTTCTAAAAAAAAAAAAAAAATCGGGAGATATCCATTGCCATTTACCACCAAAGACAAACCCAATTTGTCCTAAAAAAAGAAAAAAATATATAAATCACCTGAATACACTAAGTAGTTGCGATTTGATATGTACAATTTTTAGGAACACATCTCAAAGTTGCAAAACTGTGTTCGGACATTAGGATTTGTTTTACCTTCTTTCATGAAGGGGTCAAGTTGGTGGCCTCATTAGCAACCAGTCAGGTTTTATTTCTGTTTTTGCTTCTGCTTAATTTTTCTTTGTTAAATGTTTTGTAAATCAGCCCTTGTGTGAACATGTGCATTTATACAGTTTGGGTTTAGAAAAGAAAAAAGTTTTTTGAACACAAACATAAGGTCAGTTCTGACCTACAATGAAATGCAAATGTCTTTTTTATTTCTCTGTACCCTTTATTTTGTACCCAGTGTTCACCTAGAGGAATGAAGTCAGAGCATGACAAGGGTATTAAAGTAGGTTTAGTAATTGGGAAAAACTAATTTTAGTTGTAAACTATTTAAAACTTTTGTGTCTGAAGCCAATACATTATTTTACTGACAACAACCTATCAAGCCTCACGATTTCACACGATGTTAAGGCAATCTACCAGATGGGTTTATGTATTAAATTTCTTTAGAGGAAAAGCAAATGACAGTGGCAGTCTGTGACCCTCTCCAGTGTTATGAACCATGACTGGACTGGGAGGAAGGGGGGTGCACTGTTCTGAACAGATAGAATTCTAACCAGCTGTTGGATGTGAAATCCTGTGAGCCACATTTGTAGATGTATAGAGAGAAGCCTACCACAGACGTGCTCCTGAAAGTAAAATCACTTGTCAATGCTGCAACTCAAATTACTATGCTAATTTGCCCATGGGATTGAGCTTTTATTAAATCATTAACAACACACCATTAATTATCAGCTTCATGCAATGAAACAGGCATTTTGGCAACTTGATCAAACATCAGTCTATATTGATATGAAGTGCATTTTATATTGGCAAATCAAATGTTCGGAATAAACAGCTAGCACAAGCTGAAGATCTGTAGCAAACCAACCTGGTTTGTATTTTTAAGTTTCTTTGCAGCTTTCTGTTGATGTGAACCTGTTTTTGGCAAAGGAACAGTTTTTCACTCAAATGTCGCACTCCTCGGCTGTATATACTCATCACCTTTTCAAAGTGATAAAAACTTTTTTTTTTAAATTTATTTTAGCTGATAAAATCCAAAAAAAATTGCATATTATGTATTTTTTTTCTTAAACCAGTCCCTGAACTGCTGTGCCTACCTCCCTGTTTGTGTGTCTTTAAGCTAGCTGGCTGCTAAGGAGGCACTTGTGCATGCATGCTCCCAGGCAGAGTTGTGTGCGTCCATTGAAACACACAGTGCATGTAAAGCAATGCCCTGGCTGCCTCTTCCCTACTAAGTGACAGACAAATGCAGGAGCCTATTGCTCCCCTACTCTGAGAGCAATAGAAGGTACTTTTTTTTTTTTTTTTTGAGTTACAAATAGCTACTTGAATTTTTTTTTTTCTTTTATCAAGCCAGTTTAGTATCACTTTTAACTTTCTAAGTTGAAACTTGCTATGGAGCCGTGTAGACAGGCATGTACCAAGGGGGTGTGTCACTTGTATATGTAACTTTAGCTTGACCTGAGGAGCTGATACTTGCATTTAGGGCAGTGTGTGCCCAGGGTAGAATGCTTAGAATGTAAGCAGTCTGCATTTTGAGCATTTGTCCCTGGGCACGTTTCCCTAAATGCATGCACTGCTAAGTGCACCATCCAGTTGCAGCAGCTGTCAGCCTTCCGTAAAGTTTGGCAGACCACTGGCAGGTGCACCTGTGCCCTCCACCTACAGCTAAAT
Organism: Aquarana catesbeiana; assembly: GCF_042186555.1. NCBI lineage: Eukaryota > Metazoa > Chordata > Amphibia > Anura > Ranidae > Aquarana > Aquarana catesbeiana. Next base: position 309,845,392 of record NC_133326.1, on the reverse strand, counting down.
GCCAAAGCTTCATGCATGAGACCTAAGAGGTACAAGCATTGATCTGAATTCCCTGTTGCTGGCACTAACATCTTTTTTAGAATTGAATTCAAAAGGTGGCCTGTCTTTTTTTCCCCTAAAATTACCGTTCTCTCTTATAGGATGAGAAGGCCTGCATACTTTCATAAGTTAAAACACTTGCCAACCATCCGCTGCAGTTATAGTGCGGCAGGGCGGCTCTATTGCGCGAATCGCTGTATCGGTACGGCACTTCGTATAATAGATACAGTGGGCGCGTGTACGGCCCCAGAGCCGATGCATGTGGCCGGCGTATCGCTCCGCAGAGAGGCAGAACAGGGATCTGCCAGTGTAAACAAAGCAGATCCTTGTTCTGTCAGGGGAGTACAGTGTGATCGTCTGTTCCTTTTGATCAGGAACAGCGATCTCTCTGTACTCCCAGTTAGTCCACTCCCTCCACAGTTAGAAACACCTCCCTAGGACACACTTAACCCCTTGATTGCCCCCTAGTGTTAACCCCATCCATGCCAGTGTCATTTATACAGTAATCAGTGCATTTTTATAGCACTGATCGCTGTATAAATGTCACTGGTCCCAAAAAAGTGTCAAAATCTGTCTGCCACAATGTCGCAGTCTCACTAAAAAAAAAGCTGATCACCGCCATTACTAGTAAAAAAAATTAATAAAAATGTCCTATGCTCTGTCCCCTATTTTGTAGACGCTACGCTATAACTTTTGCGCAAACCAATCAATATACGCTTATTGTAATTTTTTTTTTTTTACCAAAAATATGTAGAAGATACATATTGGCCTAAACTGATGAAGACATTTTTTTTTTTTGTTTTTTTACATTTTTTTTTTTTTTTTTGCGATATTTATAGTAAAAAATGTATATATATTTTTTTTCAAAATTGTCAGTCTTTTTTTTTTTTTTTTTTGTTTATAGCACAAAAAATAAAAACCCAGAGGTGATCAAAGACCACCAAAAGAAAGCTCTATTTGTGGGGGAAAAAAGCACATCAATTTTGTTTGGATACGTCGCACAACCGCGCAATTGTCAGTTAAAGCGGCACAGTGCCGTATCGCAAAAAATTGCCCTTAGTAGTCCGGGGCTGAAGTGGTTAAAAAAAGTAAGAATTCTGTGGCACTCACAACTTTTTTTTTTTTTTTTTTTTTATTATTTTAACCACTTCCCGCCTGGCCCATAGCAGATGACAGCCGGGCGGTGGATCCGTTATCCTGACTGAGCGTCATATGACGTCCAGCAGGATAACATGCCACCGCGACGCATCGCTCCACCGATCTTGGTAAAGAGCCTCCGGCAGAGGCTCTGTACCACATGATCAGCCGTGTCCAATCACGGCTGATCACAATGTCAATAGGAAGAGCCGTTGATCGGCTTTTCCTCACTTGCATCTGACAGACGCGAGTAGAAGAGAGCCTATCGGCGGCTCTCCTGATAAACAATCAGCGTAGACCCCCCCTTAGATCACCACACTGGACCACCAGGGATCGTCGCTAGGACCACCAGGGAAGGGGCAACATGTGGATGGCCAGGTATGTACCCCATGGCCATCCACATGTGCCCAATCTGTGCCAATCAGTGCCCACAAATGGGCACTGATTGGCACCATTGTTTCAGTTTTGCCCAGCAATGCCACCAATCAGTTTTATCAGTGCCACCTGTCAGTGCCCATCGGTGCCACCTGTCAGTGCCCATCGGTGCCACCTGTCAGTGCCCATCAGTGCCACCCATAAGTACCCATCAGTACCCATCAGTGCCACCTATGAGTGCCCATTAGTGCCGCATACCAGTGCCACCTAGCAATGCCCATCATCAGTGCCCGTCAGTGCCACCTCATCGGTGCCACCTCATCGGTGCGTATCAGTGCCCATCAGTACAGCCATATCAGTGCCCGTCATTGAAGAAGAAAACTTATTTACAAAAAAATTTTACAGAAACAAAGAAACTTTTTTTCAAAATTTTCGGTCTTTTTTTTATTTGTTGCGCAAAAAATAAAAACCGCAGAGGTGATCAAATACCACCAAAATAAAGCTTTATTTGTGGGAACAAAATGATAAAAAATTTGTTTGGGTACAGTGTTGTATGACCGCGCAATTGTCATTCAAATTGCAACAGCGCTGAAAGCTGAAAATTGGCCTGGGCGGGAAGGTGTCTAAGTGCCTGGTATTAAAGTGGTTAAACTGACATGTTTTTTCTTTTTAGCCTTGGTTTAAACCCGTAATAAGGGAGACAAAAAGTTGTGAGTGCCTCAGATTCTCTATTAATTGTAAACAGCGCATATCTGACTTTAGCGAGCGTTGAATAGCATTTTCAGTCAATCTATGCACCAAGAGTCTGAGCGTGATGGGCACTGGGCCAGTGTAGTAATTAATACTTTACACACATGGTAGTCACCACCATATGTTTAAAAATATGTAAAATCCTTGACTCCTTCACGGAGTACATCATGGGACACAGATATCCTGCCCCATTTCCTAATGGTTTATGGCTTGCTACAAAAATTGGCATGCCCAGTAGAGAGGGGTTATTGCCTGGAGGGTTTTTTTTTCTTTTTTTTTTTTTTTTTTTTTTCCGTGTCCAATTACCGGAAGGTGGCAGCATAATCCTATTGGCATGGAAATGAAGATGCTTTGTGTCCTGTGATGTGTGATTTAATAAAATGGGATTTTACAGGTAGAACATTGCATTATCTTTTCCTGCCATGCCCAGACAGAAATGTAACAGAATTGGCATATAAAAAAAATAATAAATGCGCATCGCAGGTAAAAAATATGCATTTTTTTTAAATTAAAAAAAAAAAAAGTGCAACCTGTAAGACATGGCACTCACGATCAGAAGATCGTGGGTACAATGCCAGGATCATGCAGACTCTTCTCAGCTGTCTGTCGGTACCTCCGATACTGGCAGGCATTTACTGAATGGCAAGAAAAATCAATGGAACTACATAAGTGCTTACGAGTGCACTTGCAGTTCATTGAGAACTTGGCTGCTGCGGCCAACGCTACATGTAGATCATTCACAGAACTCTATGAATGAATGACGCATGGACGCCAGATTTCAATTCTAAAAGCAGGTGCCTGGAGAAGATTCCCCCGCCCACTGTCACAAGAAGGGGGGGGGAGAGGAGGCTGGAGCTGAAACATGTTCTACCCTAAATACAGGTGGAACATGTAACCTGTTCCAAGGTGAACTTCTCTTTTAACTATTTCTAAATATCGTTTTTATGAAGAGCTAATAACTGGACCAGAATGATATTACAAAACAGGGAAAAAATGCTTAGCAAACTTCACCTGATCTTTGGTTCCCTACATTGTTTTATTAGCTGTAGCAGGTTGTGTACATGTTGATGCTGCTGACATATGGCATACATTGGAGGCAAGTTGGTAACCATTTTGGTTACCAACTTGCATGTTTTATTAATGCCAAGATAGCACCCCAAATGCCCCCTTTTTGGAAAGTAGACACCCCAAGCTATTTCTTGCCGCTACAAACCTGCGACGACAAACTACATACATTTTTAAAAGCCTTTAAAATCCTTTACCAGTTACCACTTTAGATTTACAGAGGAGGTCTACTGCTAAAACTACTGCTCTCAATCTGACCTTCACGGTGATACCTCACATGCATGGTGCAATTGCTGTTTACATATGACACCAGACCAGCGCTTGCATTCGCCTTTGCGTGTGAGCATGGGGGGACAGGGGTGTGTGTTTTTTATTTATTTTTTTAATTGCTGTCTATTAGACCCTAGATCTCTCCTTTGCCCTCAAAGCATCTGACCACACCAATATCGGTGTGATAAAATACTTTCCCAATTTACCAATGGCGCTGTTTATATCTGGCGAAACCTAAGTCATGAAATGCTCATAGCTTCCGGTTTCTTAGGCCATAGAGATGATTGGAGCCGTTCTGGTCTCCAATCAGCTCTATAGTCAGCTGGTGGAACCACCAGCTGCATTCTTGGGTTCCCTGTTGGGACTTGAGAGCCAGAGAAAACCATGGAGTAGGGGGTGGGGGATATCTAAACCTGCAGGCATCATTCTGGTATAACCACTTAAAGTCCAGCATCATACCAGTACGTTGCTGGTCCTTGTTGGGCATATATTGTAATGTTTTTTTCATGCAGCCTGTGGGCTGCATGAAAAAGAGATTGATTGGTGGGTATGCCCACCATTAGAATACCGCCCTTCACCCAACCACTTCTAATGATGGGCATACATGCACCATTTTTTTTTTTAACTGGTGGTGAAATCGCCACCTACAGAGCTGGAGTCGCTGATTTACTTATCGTGAGAGCAAACACTGTTGCTGTCAAGATAAATAAATCAGTGCTGCAGCTGAATGGCGTACCTGCTAAGCAAATGATGGATAACAATGAAACAGAGTAATATTACATTATAACAGTAATACCATACCCGCAATGCAAATGCAATAAAACATAGTAAAAAATAAAACATTTTTTAAACGCACTTTGTCCCTAAGAAATATATGACGAAGCATGGGGGCAATCCGCCCCTAATGTTAGGAGCAAATTGCTCCTCCACCCCTGCCCCCGTGCTTCGGCATATATGCTCTTTTTTTTTTTTTTTTGCACTTTTATATAAACTGTAAACGTTCCAGATTAGGGTCTCTCAAAATGTGATGGCCATCTCATCTTTTGAGACCCTGCATTAGTGTGCCCTAGGACCGTGTAGTGCTGTACCCTACGCTAATGCTCCACTAGTGTGTGTGGTAGCGTTTAAAACAGTCACCAATGCAGAGATCAGGTTGGTCAGGACAGGAGGGACAATAAAAGCGGGTGTTGCACCTAAATCCGCGTTTTCTGCAGACACGACATCTTCTTTGGTGTGTTCTTTGGGCAGGGGGTACCAGGGAGGATATACGAAAAATGCCTCTCATGCAGCTGGCTCACTGCATTTGCGTTGGGACAAAGCAGCGTCCCAACGCAGTCGGGCAGTCTACAGGCAGTCCCGTGTTAAGGTTTTATTCGTGGACACAAAGAGGATTCTCCACAACACCAGTCGCCTTAAGAATTTGGACTGTCGTACTTGTGAAGAGGGAGGACAGAACGAAAACATTCCATGAATCCCTCCACTTCACTGCTAACAAATTATTACGTTTAAAGAAGGCTCTCCCCACGTCTGTCAGGACTCTACAAGCCGTAGGGGGGAAGCCCCGACGATTAGATCGCATGGTGCCACATGCACCAATTCCACAATCAAGGTGACTAGAACAGGTGACTAAAAAGTGGCACTTGTGTAATAATTGTCCACGTACAAGTGGTACCCCTTTCCGAATAAGGGTGACACCAAGTCCCATACAATCTTACCAGCGCTCCCTATGTAGTCCGGTCAGTTCTCCGGCTCCACTTGACTATCTCTTCCCTCATAAACCATAAATCTATATGCATATCCTGTTGCCCTGTCACAGAGCTTATACATCTTGACCCCGTATCTGGCACGCTTGCTGGGAGGCTATTGTTTGATAGACAAGCGGACAAAACTTAATCGGGGACTCCTGAACACAGGCAACTTAATCCGGAGTAAACAAGGCTGCAAACTGCTGGTTGAAGTGGTTTACAAGGGGCCGAATTTTGTGGAGCCGACCATATCCAGGGTCACCCCGAGGACGACACAGTTCATTATCATTGAAATGCATGAACCGCAAGATCTGCTTGTATCGTGTCCTGGTCATGGAGGCAGAGAACACGGGCATGTGGTGAATTGGGTCAGTGGACCAATATGACCGCAACTCGTTCTTTTTAGTGATGCCCATGAGGAGGGATAGACCCAGGAAGGTCTTAAATTTGGAGACCGTAATAGGTCTCTAATCTCTGGCAAGGATCAACTTAGGAATTGACCAGCATACAAATTGCTTTGGCCCACAATAGGTCTATAGAGATCTTCTGTGAAAAACGGCGAATAAAAATCAAGTGACGTAAAATCAACTGTTCCCACCTGAATTCCGGGTTGGCCAGTGAATGGGGGAAGTACGGGTGCTGCAAAAGTGGTGGGCTCCCAATTCGGATTGGCAAATGCAGCAGGGAAGGGCACCATGGGCTTGACGGCCTGTGTTTGTCGTCTTGGTGGCTGCGGGACACAAGTTGTGCTAGCCCCCTCACCAGCTTAAAATGCACTTATGGGACTCGCCACGTCACCACGTAATACTGCAGTGCTGGTTTGACTACGACCAGGATGTACTAGGCCGCTGATGCTTGCCAGTTCACCAGAAGGATGAGCAGCACTAGTACTGGCTCTCTGCTCCATACGAGAGCCCTGTGGTTCTTGTACCTCAACAACAGCAGAAGAACGGGGTCAGGTACGCCTGACCTTGGCAGGGACCACTACTCCGTTGTCAGAGCTGTCTGTCAGGGTGCAGCTGCTGTCTACTGGTTAGTATTCTGAGCCAGAATCAGACAGATGGGTGATTTCCTCTTCACTCTCATCTGTCAGGCTCAGAAACGTGTAGGCCTATTCACTGGTGTACCTTCGATTGGTCATTTTGGCCGTCTCAATTTACTGATACATTAGTGATACTCAAAGGGAAAAAATAGCACCTGACTGTCAGCTACTGCTTCAAACGCTACCAAAAAAACTGTTAGCGTTCGCAGGGATCAGGCCTGACCTCTGCGACTGCTGCAGTTAAGTGTTTAGAGCCCTTTCACACTGGGGCGGGGGTGGCGTCGGCGGTAAAACGCCGCTAATAATACCGCATACCTCCTGAGTCGGTATGCGGCCGCTAGCGGGGCAGTTTTACCCCCCACTAGCGGCCGAGAAAGGGTTAAATACCACTGCAAAGCGCTTCTGCAGAGGCGCTTCTGCAGAGGCGCTTTGCCGGCGGTATAGCCGCGGCCGTCCCATTGATTTCAATGGGCAGGAGCGGTAAAGGAGCGGTATACACTCCGCTCCTTCACCGCTCCGAAGATGCTGCTGGCAGGACTTTTTTTACCGTCCTGCCAGCGCATCGCTCCAGTGTGAAAGCCCTCGGGGCTTTCACACTGGAATGAAAGTAGCGGCACTTTCGGGTCGGTTTGCAGGCGCTATTATTAGCGCAATAGCACCTGCAAACCGCCCTAGTGTGAAAGGGCTCTTGGTGTTTTGTAAGTGACAGTGATCGATTGATACTGCACTTGGGTGTGCTGGGCTGGGAGGATGGGCTAAACGCAGGTGCTAGTGGGTATCTGGGCTGATCCTGCTAACACTGTGTTTTTGGAAACCCTAAACTACTGGGGACGCTAGTATAGATCTGATCAGATATTGATCCTTTCAGACACTATACTACTAAGGGAGGTGTATGTTGCGCGTGTGGGTGTTGGCGCTACTGGCACTAATCTGACGCTGCCTGGGGCAACGCAGACTCTAATTGATGCTAAAACCTAACTGATATCACCCGCCGGGTGATCAGGGGGTTAAACTTTTATTTAGGTAATATACAGTGGGTGCCCTGACGCTATAAAAAAAAAAGTAACTAGCTAACCAGCGTCACCCGTGACACTGATAAGATGATCACTGGTGACGGGATGATCAAGGGGTTAAGCCTTTATTGGGTCTAGGGACTATTCCCCCCCCCCCAACTCCCCTATCTGGGCCTACCACTAAGTTCCCTAACAATGATTTTCCCTCCACGTCTTTCAGGACAGCCACATTGAGAGACCTTGGCTCCTCCTCTTCCTGGGAAATGCTGCGCCAGCCCCCATAAATTTCCACCTTCCCCTGCCAGCCTCAGTTATTTGTGTTTCCCCTGATGGGGAGACACTGCGTTAAGAACCAGGCCTAAGCATTCGGGGAGACTGGGGGCTATATTTCTAAAGAAGTCCCTAACTAGAGACAGGGGTCTCTGGGGCAGCAGCAGGCTACTTACTGGCCGCATCTTGTCCGCCTCCCCCAGTTCGCCGAGCGTGGGTGCAAGTCTGTGGGGGCCCTCTTTCACAGTCACAGGGCTGTTTGCAGGAGGCATCTCTGTCCCCCCTGTACAGCGTACAGGCCTCAGTGGAGCCGAGCGGGGCGGACGGCGGATGACGTCATTTCCGGCGGGGGGCGGAAGTGTGTCCTTTGACCCGCGACTTCCGGTTCCGGGTCGCGCGGCGCTGATAGAGGGCCGGGCACAGGCTGGAGATGAGTTTGTTCACTGCACAGGCGGTGTGATGACTCCACAGGCCGCCCACCAGCATGTCGGAAGCAGATGCTCAGACGGCGCTCAGCGATGCCAGCTTAAGGTAAGGGTACCCTGGGGATGGGTTCCCCCTCTACCTAGGCTCTCCCTCCCCCTTATGGTTCCTGTAGTGGGGGGAGGGGAAGGAATCCCTCTAGGTGGGCAGAGGGGGGGGGGGGGGGGGGACCAGGTCCCTCATTTTATAGGAGGGACTTGACTCTCCCCATGGTTGTATTTTTGTGTGAGGTGTTGTGGGGATATTGATTGGTGTTTGGTTTTTCAGAAATCTTCTGAGAAAAAAACCCCACATAGCTCTAAGAGAAATTGTGCCTCCTGTAGGGATACCCTAGGGGAGGCTTGGAAAAAGGTCTTATGTAAGGACTGTATTGATGCTCTTGTTAACGAAAGAATTTCTGAACAGGGTTAGCAGCATCAGTTAAGGAATTATCTTCAACTTTCCAATCATTTAAGACCCTGTTTGAAGGGTTACAGGTTCCCCTTAAACCCTCACCTGCATCGCAGAATACAACCCCACTCTTAGCACAGGACTCTGCATCTTCCCAACTGGGGGCCACTACTTCAGAAGTGGCAGGCACTTCCAGAGAGGAAGCCAGGGAGGAACCAGACAGTGCTACCTCCGGTTCTCAGGACGACTCGGAGGAGGAGAGTAGGGAAGGGGAGTGCAGGAATCCCTCAAGGTACAAGTTGTCCCTTGATGAGGTAGAGGACCTCCTAGGGGCTATCTACACTACCCTGGGTATCCAGGAGGATAAAAAACCCTATCTCTCCATGACCAGATGTATAGGGGCTTAAAAGAACAGAAACTAAAAGTATTTCCTGTTCATGAGGTCCTAATAGAAACGGTCAAAAAAGAATGGTAGGATCCCTAACGGAAACCCTTCTTTTCTGGGTCCCTAAAAAGAAGATTCCCTTTTTCGGACGATCCTGCCTCAATCTGGAACAAGAACCCCAGATTGGATGCAGCATTTTCGCAAGTGTCCAGGCACACGGATCTGGCCTTCGAGGATCTGGGAGCTCTGACAGATACCATGGACAAGAGAATTGATTGCCTGTTAAAAAAGACCTGGGAATCAACTCTAGGTAATCTGAAACCAGAGATGGCACTCACGGTGGTGGCCCAAAACCTCGAGCACTGGCTTACACAAATCCAGGCTCATATTGAGGCAGGTACGGCAAAGGAGACTATTTTGGCGTCCTTTCCAACAATTCTTAGAGGCGTAGCATACATAGCGGATGCTTCGGCTGAGTTAGTGCGCATGTCAGCCAGGACTGCTGCACTTGCCAACTCAGCCAGAAGAGCCCTCTGGCTCAAAACATGGCCAGGTGACAATGCCTCAAAAATTAAACTTTGTGGCATTCCGCTGACCGGTGAGCTGCTCTTCGGACCAGGTCTAGAAGACAGTGTTAGACCGTACCGCCGATAAAAAGAAGGCGTTCCCAGTGAAACGAAAACCCCCGAATCAACCCAAGAGGGGTTTCATCCACAAAAAAGAAGGCCTCCCAAGACACAGGAGAAAAAAACTTGGAGCCAAAGGGGTAAGGGCAAAGGAGGAGCGATTTTTCGCCATCCTGAGCAGCCCAGTAAGACCCAGTGACTCAGGGGTCACAGTGGGGGGAAGATTGGGAGCCTTCCTTCCACAATGGGAAGTAATCTTCCCCAACCAATTTATCCTGGGGATCATATGAAGGGGGTACTGTCTAGAATTTACAGAGCCCCCTCCACGTCGAAGCTTAACGCTTCTCCCCAGGTGTACGGCAAAAGCAGAAGCCCTCCTAGGGGCATTAAAGGAACTAGAACAACAGAATGTAGTGTGCAGAGTTCCAAAAGAAGAAAAGACAGGCTTTTATTCACACGTTTTCGTGGTGAAAAAACCCTCGAGGAGTTACAGGTTAATTCTAAACCTGAAACCTCTGAACAAAGTATCTACAAAAGATTCTGGATGGAATCGATATTCACAGTCAGGGCGTTACTTCCCCAGAACTGTTACATGGTGTCACTGGATTTGAAAGACGCATACCTGCATATCCCCATTGCGGAGGCCTTTCAAAAATTCTTGCGCCTGGCAGTAAAGGTAGAAGACAAAACTATTCACCTGCAGTTTCAGGTGCTGCCATTTGGCCTATCCTTGTCACCCCGAGTATTTACGAAGGTCATGGCAAAGGCCATGGCTTTTTTGCGAATCAGGGGGGTATCAATTATTGCATACCTAGACAATCTTCTTCTCTTCGCACCATCCTCAGAACAACTAATCGGGGATCTGGAACTAACAAAGACGACCCTGAAAGGGCTAGGATGGCTACTAAATCTGGAAAAATCCAGCCTTATTCCAGCTCAACAGATTTCCTATCTAGTATACCTGCTGGATTCTACTCAGCTGAGAGTTTTTCTCCCACCAGAGAAAATTCTGGAGCTAGACCAAGCAGCAGCATGCCTTCAGAGCAATCAGCAGGTATCTATACGGGTGGCCATGTCAACCCTCGACCTTCTAACTTCTGCCATCCTGGCAGTCCAGTGGGCAGGCCTTCTCTTCCGTCCCCTGCAGGCACTGATTCTAAAGGTGTGGGACCACAGACAAGAGTCTTTAGACACTCTGCTTTCAATCCCTCCTCGGGTCAAAAGGTCCCTCTGGTAGTGGAGGAAGCAGATAAACTTGTCACAAGGGCGTCTGTGGATCATTCCAGTGTCCAGAGTGATAACTACGGACGCAAGTGGCAGAGGCTGGGGGGCACATCTGGGACCTCGGTTGGCGCAGGGGACATGGAAAAAGGAGGAGCTCAAAAGGTCCTCCAACTGGAAAGAACTAAAAACAGTGGAACTGGCACTCAGAGCTTTCAGGGAAGACCTACTGGGACAACATATCCAGGTATGGTCCGACAACTCTTTGGTCATTGCTTATATAAATAAGCAAGGTGGCACGAGAAGTGGGGTTCTGTTAAGCCTAGCCACAGAGATCCTCGGCTGGGTAGAAGCCAATACTCTGTCCCTTTCAGCGGTGTTCCTAAAAGGGAAGGAAAACATAGTGGCCGATTTTCTCAGCCGAACACAGTTGAGAGAGGCGGACTGAGTACTCAATCAGGAGGTCTTCGACCTCATAGTCAGGAGATGGGGCCTCCCAGAAATAGACCTATTTGCCTCAAGAAGCAATACAAAGACCCCATACTTCTTCTCTCTCAGCAGATGGGAGAACGCGTTGGGGGTAGACGCTCTGACACAAAGATGGCACTTCAGAGTTTGCTACGCCTTCCCACCTCCGGTGCTTCTGCCAGCAGTTCTAAGAAAATTCCAGGTAGAAAACACCATGCTAATTTTAGTGGCTCCGTACTGGCCCAAGAGAGCTTGGTTCTCGATCCTCGGTCAGTTGGCGGCGGAACCTCCCTGGCTCCAGGTAGGCCTGCTGGAACTTAGCCTCTTGGCTTCTGAAGAAGAGATTCTAAGAAGCAAGGGCATTTCCGATCAACTAGTATCCACCCTCCTTGATAGTAAAAAGGAGGAGACGCGCCGAATCTACCAAAAGGTTTGGGGACGCTTTAGAGCTTGGTGCATAGAAAACTCTTTTAAGGTGCAGTGCCCTATAGCAGTCCTGGAGTTTCTGCAATGCGGGGCTGATAAGGGGTTAGCCATCAGTACCCTTAAAAGCCAGGTTTCAGCGCTTAGCGCGTACCTAGAGAATTCCCTGGCCACCAACACCTGGGTGGTCAGGTTTTTCAGAGCCCTGTCAAGACAGAGACCATTGCAGGGTCCTTCCTTCCCTAAGTGGGACCTTTCCCTGGTCTTGCAGGTTCTGACTGAACCCCCGTTCAAGCCTTTAGAAGAGTGTACTCTAAAGGACCTAACGTTTTAAAGCTGTTTTTTTGGTGGCTGTAACCACAGCCAGGAGGGTCAGTGAAATAGAGGCCCTTTCAATTAGACCCCCCCTTTTGTGTTGTATTTTTGGATAGAGTAATTTTTAAGACTTACCCGGCTTTTTTACAGAAGGTGGCTTCGAAATACAATAGAAGCCGGGAAGTAATTTTGCCAACTTTTTGTCTTAATCCCTCGAGTGAAAGGGAATTTAGGTTTCATACTTTAGACATCAGGAGATGCATCCTACGTTATTTAGCGCTGACGAAGAGGTTTAGAAAGTCAGACTCTCTTTATTTCTTTTTGCGGAGCAAGAAAGGGACAGAAGGCATCTAGACGTACCATTGCCAGGTGGCTCAGAATAGCTATTAGTCAGGCCCACAGGCTAGCGGGTAGAGAGGCCCCCATGGGGATTTAAGCACACTCTGCTAGAGCTATGGCAGCTTCACAGGCGGAAAGAGCTGGAGCAACGCCAGAGCAGATTTGCAAGGCAGCCGTATGGTCCAGTTTCACCACATTTGTGAAACACTACAGAGTCGATCTGGTATCAGCAAGTGAGCAATCCTTTGGGCGAAAGGTATTGCAAGCTGTTGTCCCACCCTAAGTGGTAAGTGCTCGTCTATCCTCTTAATGTGGCTGTCCTGAAAGACGGGGAGGTAAAATTAAAGTTATCCTTACCGGTAACGTCTTTTCCAGTAGTCTTTCAGGACAGCCCTAGTACCCACCTGAAATTTTGGGGGGTCTTGAGCAGGACCTAAAAAAAAAGGGCACAATAGTAATATGTGATAGTATGTTAATGTGTTCTTGTGTCTCCCCAGCTAACCGGAGGTGCTCTAGAAAAAGTTGAGGCTGGCAGTGGGAGGTGTAAATTTATGGGGGCTGGCGCAGTGTTTCCCAGGAAGAGGAGGAGCCAAGGTCTCTCAATGTGGCTGTCCTGAAAGACTACTGGAAAAGACATTACCGGTAAGCGTAACTTTAATTTTTGTCACAAATGACACCAGTACAGTGATCAAAAAAAAAAAAATATGAACGCTGCACTGGATGACACAGTAAAAGGGGGTGAAGGGGTTAACTGGAGGGGGGGGGGGGCGCGATCGGTGGGTGACAAGTGTGCCTATGTGTGCTGTGCCAGTGTAGTTAATCTTAATCTGAGATGTCTTCTCTCCTCTCTCTGGAACAGAAGAGAGTTCCACAAGGGGAGATGACATCACTTCCCCTCCCTGTGTTTACGATTGCACAGGCAGGGGAGGATTTCATTCGTCAGGACCGATCAGCAGGTCCAGGCCAGAAATCATTGGCCTGGGCCTGGGGGCTGATCGGTTCTGAAGCAAATCCGATCGTCGCCCCCTAGGCGGCCTTGCGCCCAACATACAGCTACAAACAAGATATTTGGGGGGCACACCCTTAAAGATGGTGCAGCCATAAGACCATACAACAGAAAAAAATATTACAGCACACACATGCAAAAAAGACATTTACATCCAGCAAGGCTAATTTAAAACACCTAGACATTTTCAAAAAACATTATCAAAAAATATGGGGATTTGGTCACACCATAGTGCTATATGGTGCTAAGCTCACTTACTGCGACAAAGTACCCCATGATTAGTGGGTCCTACACTTTCAATAGATCAACGTACAGCTACGACGCTTTGACCAACCGAGCCAACCTGTCTCAGTATAACTGCGGTGGCTGGTCCGGAACTGCCGTATCGAAAAAAAATGGCGTGGTCATGAAAGGGGGTAGCTCTTCTGGGGCTTAAGTGGTTAACAGAGGCGTGCCTTAAATCTAACGGTTTTGGGAAAACTGTTAAATCAGCAGGTTTATTTTAAAGGGGTTGTAAACCCTCGTGTTTTTTCACCTTAATGTAGCCTATGCATTAAGGTGAAAAAACACCTGGCAGTCACCGGCCCCTCAGCCCCCCCCGTTTTACTTGGCTGAGCCCCTTCATCTCTTTGGCGGGGGCGCGCTGTCCCTCTCTCCATGGGGTCTTGGCTCTTGATTGGATAGATTGATAGCAGCACAGCCGTTGGCTCCCGCTGCTGTCAATCAAATCCAATGACATGGGTGCCGGGGGGCGGGGCCGAGCCTGGCATTCGTGTCTCTGGACGCAATGGCTGGACTCGGAAGAGCGCTTCTCCTAGGGGGTTATCTGATGCGGGGAGGATCTGAGGGACCCGCCAGGGACCCCAGAAGAGGATGTCCGCGGCTGCACAGTGGAGGTAAGTATGACATGTTTGTTGTTTAAAAAAAATACCTCTGAAAACTAAGCTTTGCCAAGTATATTGGATGTTTTGGTATATAGAGTATAATGACCAAATTACTTTATTTCTTTTCTAGGGAAGCCTGTCATAGAGATATTGTCAATTTACAAGTGGAGATGATTAAGCAATTTCACTTGCAGTCGGTATGTATACAGAAATGTAGTTCATTCACCTAAATACATGTAAGATTATTGATGAATTGTTTTTATTTTTTATTTTTTGAACATTGAGGAAGCAAAAAGAATGCTGAATGTTAGGCAATTACAAAATTTATTGCAGTATTAAATATGCCAAAGAAAGCAACACTAAGGAGACTTCTTGCCTCAGCATTTGTTCTAGAAAAGTATTGTCTTAATAAAGCCTAATATAAGCAGCTCTGAAAGAACCTGTTATTTAGAAATCGTATAGCTTTGCTTTCTAAGTAGCTTGCAGTTCACTTAATATTTTATTGGCATGTGCTGCCACAAAAAAAGTTCAGTTCACAGCATGTAGATACTAATAAAAAATGTGTGATGTAGATTAAAAAAAAAAAATAGCTTTTTGTAATATAGGATTATTTTACCCCCTTCCTGACCAGAGCACTTTTTACAATTTGGCACTGCGCTGCTTTAACCGTTTCCGGACCGGCTCATGCCGATATACATCAGCACTTTGAAGAGGGATATTGTGATGGCAGCAGCTAGCTGCCATAACCCCTGTATCCTTTTCTTCAGTGAGCGGTCCGGTTTCAGATAAAAGTGTTCTCTGCGGCGGATTCGCTGCAAGAACACTTTTATCGGTGGTGGGAGAGGGCCCTCCGCCGCTTTCCGGTGCCCTGCGCCGCTTACCTGAGCCATCGGTAGCGGAGGAGGCGATCGGGTCCTCTCTCTGGTTTTGTATGGAGACGAGTGAGGGGAAGATGGCCCCCACCCGTCTCCATACCATTGCAGGGCGGAAGCAATGTCAAAACGTCACTTCTACCCATAGCTCTTAAAGACGTCATTTAACCACCTCAATACAGGGCACTTACACCCCCTTCCTGCCCAAGCCATTTTTCAGTTTTCAGCGCTGTCGCACTTTGAATGACAATTGTGTGGTCATGTTACACTGCACCTTAATTAAATTTTTATCATTTTTTTCCCCACAAATAGAGCTTTCTTTTGGTGGTATTTGATCACCTCTGCGGTTTTTATTTATTGCGCTATAAACAAAAGAAGAGGGACAATTTTGAAAAAACACAATATTTTTTACTTTTTGCTATAATAAATATCCAATTTTTTTTTTTTTTAACACATTTTTTCCTCAGTTTAGGGCGATACGTATTCTTCTACATATTTTTGGTAAAAAAAAATTGCGATAAGCGTATATTGATTGGTTTGCGCAAAAGTTATAGCGTCTACAAAATAGGGGATAGATTTATAGTATTTTTATTATTTATTTATTTTTTACTAGTAATGGCGGCGATCTGCAATTTTTTTTGTGACTACGATATTGCGGCGGACACATCGGACACTTTTGACACATTTTTGGGACCATTCACATTTATACAGTGATCAGTGCTATAAAATTGCATTGATTACTGTGTAAATGTGACTGGCAGGGAAGGGGTTAACACTAGGGGGCGCTCGAGGGGTTAATGTATGACCTAAGGAGGTGATTCTAACTGTGGGGGGAGGGGACTGACTGGGGGAGGTGACCGATCGCTGTCCCTATGTACAAGGGACACGCCATCGGTCTCCTCTCCTCTCTGACAGGACGTGGATCTGTGTTTACATGCACAGATCCACGCTCCTGCTCTGTTACCCGGCAATCGCGGGTGCCCGGCGGACATCGCGGCCGCCGGCACGCGCACCGGGTCCCGAGTGACGCAGCGGGCGCGCACCGCCGGCGGTGCGCGCGAGCCCCCTAGTGGCTCGGGAGGGTGAGGACGTCATATGACGTCCTCCCAGAACAACAGAAGCCTCGTCCAGCCATCATATGACGGTGGGCGGTGGCTTAGCGGTTAAAAAAAAAAAAATGATATATATAATTATTGTAAATATGAGATCCGAGGTCTTCTTTGATCTCAGAACTCATATTTAGGAGGTTCTGTCATGCTTTTTTTTTCTATTACAAGGGATGTTTACATTCCATGTAATCGGAATACAAATGACAGTGTAAAACAGTGTAAAAATAAAAGGTCTAAAATAAATATTAATAAAAAAAACTAATTTTAAACGCGCCCCGTTCCGCCGAGCTTGCGCGCAGAAGCGAACACATACATGAGCAGCGCCACATATGAAAATGATGTTCAAACCACACATGTGAGGTATCGCTGCGATCGGTAGGGTGAGAGCAATAACCCTAGTGCTGGGGGGATTTGTGCTATCTTGACCTTTCAGGGCCTCCAAAACTGTGATGGGTAGTGAGGAGTAAAATCACCATTTTACGCCCTTAGAAATCCTGAAGGCGATGATTGGTTTTTGGGGTCCTGTACGTGGCTAGGCTCCCAAAAAGTCCCACACATGTGGTATCTCTGTACTCGGGAGAAGCAGCAGAATGTATTTTGGGGTGTAATTCCACATATACTCATGTCACGTGTGAGCAATATATCGTTTAGTGACAAAAATAAAAAAATGCAGCGCTATGTGATATTAACCCCACTAATGTAAATACCAAGAACTGTTGCCATGAACAATAACATAAAAAGTGCACATTGAGAAAAAACAATATATGGATAAGTGAATAATATAGTGTAATACTTAAAATATTGTTTCAAGCAAGTTCACAGTGAAAATAAAAAATATTGAAGGGCTCCGCATAAACATCAAAATTAATAATAAAGGAACAATGTCCCATAAAATAACTGTGGTGGTGATCCAGGCAATAAGAACAGTGACTTCACACACGTGCTCCCCTCCTGTGCTCACCTCCAGGTATGTGACCGCACAATCAAGTTTGGTCTACAAAAGCAGCTGAACCACCTCTGGGCTCTAAGTATAACGGGCTTTGCAGGATCTCCCAAGTATAATCCAGAAATGTTTATGCAGGTAAAAAGCATCAGGGCACTCACACTTCACAGGTGCTTCAAGCGCACCAAACTATAGTAAACATTGAGTATAAAAATCCTCTCCAAACGGCTTGCAAACTTGTGAGTATCAGCAGCTATTTTAGAGAGCAAGTAACGGTCTCCTCCACCGTCCTGGCCCCTCCTCTACACGTGATGACACAGGGCTATCACGTGTTTTCCTCGGGATCTGATTGGATGTTGGAAGCTGCTGGGTTATATATTGCATCGGTGGCAATTGAAGTGAAGCCACGATTTGCGCCATTTTTTGTGGGCCTGTCTAAACCATAAACTACAATTACTGCCATGATGTTAGAGCCGCGGAACGTCAATAGTATTACTGGCTACAAGCTCCAATATATACTACGGTGACCATGATGTAGTATAAAAATAGCACGTTTTTGCAAACCCAAAACTAGGGAACGAGGTATCCTAGAAGAACTCCCAGGTAATGGTACTAAATGCATGAAAAACCCTGAAGGGTCTTAAACTTTTATAGAGGAAAAAATGATTATTTGATTACTAACCACAAAAGAGGCAGGGGGAACCACTATAGCCCTCCCCCAAAAATGGCATTAATATCACCATAGGTTGTGACACTACCAATCGTTATATATACAGAAGCATAGAGAGAGCGAGCAAACAGTGTCAACACTCTAAAGGTTGCTAAGAAAGCACTGGAGGTCAAACTCCTTGTTCAATCCCCCTGGCGATAAAGACCCCATTTGGTATATCCACCATGGCTCTCTTACTGATTTCTCTAATATAATTACATCCTCTCCAATGGTGTTTAGGGGCCTCTATCCCCCAAAATTGCATCCCTTCCGGACTCTTACTGTGCTTATCTCTAAAGTGAATGGACAGATGTTTATCCAATCCGTTTCTTATATTCCTCACGTTCTTCCATTCTGACTTTAAAAGCCCTCTTTGTTCTACCGATATAAATTAAGTTACAGGGATATTTGATGGCATAAACTACTCCTTTAGTATCACAGAAAATAAAATCCCTAATAGT
This sequence comes from Aquarana catesbeiana, assembly GCF_042186555.1. Lineage (NCBI taxonomy): Eukaryota > Metazoa > Chordata > Amphibia > Anura > Ranidae > Aquarana > Aquarana catesbeiana. The sequence continues at coordinate 309,827,052 of NC_133326.1, read as the reverse complement.
GTATACATGGTCATTTTCAGGCTTGGTCAGGGTCTTTAATAATTTTTGGGACCCTGACGCAACTATAGCAGCGACCACATTCATGAAAGCCCTTGCTTTCATGAATGCCGAGCACATGGATACCAAACACGACATACTTTAAAATTGCACACAAACGTGCAGACCGACGCTTGCGTTCGCCTTTGCATGGGGGGGGACAGGGGTGTTTTTATTTTTGCTTTTTTATTATATTTTTAAACTGTCCTATCATTTTTTAATTTTTTAAAAAATTGTTTTTATTGTTATCTCGGGGAATGTAAATATCCCCTATGATAGCAATAGGTAGTGACAGTTACATTAAAAAAAAAAAATTGGGGTCTATTAGACCCTAGATCTCTCCTGACCACACCAAGATCAGTGTGATAAAATGCTTTGCCAATTTCCCAATGGCACGGTTTATATTGGCAAAAACTAAGTCATGAAATGCTTGTAGCTTCCGGTTTCTTAGGCCATAGAGATGATTGGAGCCGTTCTGGTCTCTGATCAGCTCTATGGTCAGCTGGCGGAACCACCGGCTGCATTCTTGGGTTCCCTGTTGGGACAGGAGAGCCCGAGAAAACCATGGAAGACAGTGGGGGGGGGGGGGGACGTTCCCTCCCACTGCTTGTAAAAAGCAGTCTAGAGGCTAATAAGCCACTAGGATTGCTTTTACATGAAAGCCGACAGCTGGCTGAAAAGAATGATACCAAGATGATGCTTAAACCTGCAGGCATCATTCTGGTATAATCACTCAAAGTCCAGGAACATACCAGTACGTTGCTGGTCCTTGTGCATACATTGTAATGTTCTTTTTTTTTTTTCATGCAGCCTGTGGGTTGAACGAAAAGAAGAGATTGATCGGTGGGTATGCCCACCATTGGAATAACTTGTACTGACTATGTGGAAGAGTTCACACATTCCACTATGTTAACTCCTAGAGTGCTGGAATGTGCAACAGGGAAGAGCTGAACTCTCAGCACTGAGAGATCTGTGAAGTTCACTGTGTTCTGTTTGTCAGCAGCAGATTCCATCACTTCTGTCCTCTCAGCAGCAGTTTGTTTTTCTACTATGTGAATGCCTGTACCCTGAGTGCCAGTGTCACTGATCCCACCATCCCTCTGCCTCTGATCCCATCCATCCCTCTGCCTCTGATCCCATCCATCCCTCTGCCTCTGATCCCATCCATCCCTCTGCCTCTGATCCCATCCGTCCCTCTGCCTCTGGTCCCATCCGTCCCTCTGCCTCTGGTCCCATCCGTCCCTCTGCCTCTGGTCCCATCCATCCTTCTGCCTCTGGTCCCATCCATCCCTCTGCCTCTGATCCCATCCATCTCTCTGCCTCTGATCCCATCTGTCACGGAACGTCCCACACTCCGCTTGAGTGCTTCCATCAGTATACCGCTTCCTAAGTTCTGGAACACAAGTCCAATGGATCTGGCTATAGGAACCCCCAAGAACTAGACAACACCAGTCTTGGAGTACATCAGAACTAACTTTTTATTTGAGATCTCACACACATTTATACACCAGGATGACTCAAAGCTAACCTAATTAACATGACCTAATTTACTACAAAATTTACCCAGACCAGATGACTCAGACTTGTGGGCACCGAGCTTCACACAGTAGTAAAAAAACACAATAGCTGGAGCTAATTACAATTAACAATACAAACAACAATCTCCCCCCCTCCTCAGCCTAGACCATTCGTCTCCTAGCCAGTGCTGGTGGCTAATGTGATCAGCTCTCTCAATTAACATAAACACAGGTTGATGACACCAGCATCTCCTCACAGGATGTGTCCCAACAGAATGAATCAGTCTTATCAGCAGGGGGCTGCTGGAGGAATCCCCCCTCCCTCTTCAGGGACACAGAGCCACAGCAAGGAGTCCCCAACAGAATCAAACAACAAACAATATATACATATATACACGACTGAGTCCGATTAGTACAGTTCAGACCGGACCTCCAATTCACCCCACAAAGCACCGTTCCATTGAAAATCCAGGGCCCATAATCAAAAGGCAACAGGCTTGCATTCAGTCCTCTCCAACAGCCTCTGTCCCAGCTAGGTCTGTGACACCATCCATCCCTCTGCCTCTGATCCCATCCATCCCTCTGCCTCTGATCCCATCCATCCCTCTGCCTCTGATCCCATCCATCCCTCTGCCTCTGATCCCATCCATCCCTCTGCCTGATCCATCTGCCTCCCATCCCACCATCCCTCTGCCTCCCATCCCACCATCCCTCTGCCTGATCCATCTGCCTTTGATCCCACCATCCGCCTCTGATTCCACCATCCCTCTGCCTGATTCCCTCTGATCTCCTCTATCCCTCTGATCCCAACATCCCTCTGCCACCGATCCCAACATGCCTCTGCCACTGATCCCACCGACCCCAACATGCCTCTGATCCCACCGATCCCAACATGCCTCTGATCCCACCGATCCCAACATGCCTCTGATCCCACCGATCCCAACATGCCTCTGATCCCACCGATCCCAACATGCCTCTGATCCCACCGATCCCAACATGCCTCTGATCCCACCGATCCCAACATGCCTCTGATCCCACCGATCCCAACATGCCTCTGATCCCACCGATCCCAACATGCCTCTGATCCCACCGATCCCAACATGCCTCTGATCCCACCGATCCCAACATGCCTCTGATCCCACCGATCCCAACATGCCTCTGATCCCACCGATCCCAACATGCCTCTGATCCCACCGATCCCAACATGCCTCTGCCACTGGAGAAAAATTTTGTTTTTCTGACTGCTTGAATTTTCGGATAAAAAGTTTTTATCCATGCACTGTAATCGTGATGCATCGTGGACAGGATAATCGTAATCGAATCGTGAGACCAGTGAAGATGCACCCCCTATTAACAATAAAACAAAGTAACATTACAATATAACAGTAAGACTTACCATACCTGCAAAGCAAATACAATAAAACATAGTAAAAATAAAACCTTTTTTAACGCAATCTGTGCCTAAAAAATATATGCCAAAGCATGGGGGCAATCTGCCCCTAATGTTATGGGCAAATTGTTCCTCCACCCTTGCCCCCATATATGCTATTTTTTTTTTTTTTTTAACTGATGGAGAAATCACCTTCTACAGCGCTGGAGTCGCTGATTTACATATCGTGGTAGCAAATGCTGTTGCTGTCAAGATAAATCGGTGCTGCAGCTGAATGGCGTACCTGAAAACAAAAAAATGGTTAATAATAAAACACAGTAAACCGTAAAGTATAAAAGAATTACATTCCTGAAAAGCAAACATGATAAAACATAGTAACAATAAAACATTGCATTGCAGAATACAGTAAAAAAGAGCAGAACAATAGAGAGAGAGAGAACAATAAACTTTTATATATATATATATATATATATATATATATATATATATATATATATATATATATATATATATATATATATATATATATATATATAAATTTTTTTTTTTTTTTTCTTTTACACTTTTATTTGTAACTGTAACGGTTCGGTTCCAGGTTTGGGTTTCCCAAAATGCAATGGCATCTTTGCAGACCCTGTGAAAGTGTATCCTAGTCTGTGCAGTGCTGCACCCTACGCTAGTACTCCACTAGTGTGTGGTAGCGTTCAAAACATTCACCAATGCAAAGACCAGGATGGTCAGGACATGAGAGACAATAATAGCTGGTGTCACGCCTATACAGTGGGGATGGAAAGTATTCAGACCCCCTTAAATTTTTCACTCTTTGTTATATTGCAGCCATTTGCTAAAATCTTTTAAGTTCATTTTTTTTCCTTTATTAATGTTCACACAGCACCCCATATTGACAGAAAAACACAGAATTGTTGACATTTTTGCAGATTTATTAAAAAAGAAAAACTGAAATATCACATGGTCCTAAGTATTAAGACCCATTGCTGTGAAACTCATGTGTTTAACTCCGGTGCTGTCCATTTCTTCTGATCATCCTTGAGATGGTTCTACACGTTCATTTGAGTCCAGCTGTGTTTGATTTTACTGATTGGACTTGATTAGGAAAGTCACACGCCTGTCTATATAAGACCTTACAGCTCACAGTGCATGTCAGAGCAAATGAGAATAATGAGGTCAAAGGAGCTGCCTGAAGAGCTCAGAGACAGAATTGTGGCAAGGCACAGATCTGGCCAAGGTTACAAAAAATTTCTGCTGCACTTAAGGTTCCTAAGAGCACAATGGCCTCCCCATAATCCTTAAATGGAAGAAGTTTGGGACAACTAGAACCCTTCCTAGAGCTGGCCGTCCGGCCAAACTGAGCTGTCGGGGGAGAAGAGTCTTGGTGAGAGAGGTAAAGAAGAACCCAAAGATCACTGTGGCTGAGCTCCAGAGATGCAGTCGGGAGATAGGAGAAAGTTGTAGAAAGTCAACCATCACTGCAGCCCTCCACCAGTCGGGGCTTTATGGCAGAGTGGCCCAATGGAAGCCTCTCAGTGCAAGACACATGAAAGCCAGCATGGAGTTTGCTAAAAAAAACACCTGAAGGACTCCAATAAAATTCTCTGGTCTGATGAGACCAAGATAGAACTTTTTGGCTTTAATTCTAAGCGGTATGTGTGGAGAAAACCAGGCACTGCTCATCGCCTGTCCAGTACAGTCCCAACAGTAAAGCATGGTGGTGGCAGCATCATGCTGTGGGGGTGTTTTTCAGCTGCAGGGACAGGACGACTGGTTGCAATCGAGGGAAAGATGAATGCGGCCAAGTACAGGGATATCCTGGACGAAAACCTTCTCCAGAGTGCTCAGGACCTCAGACTGGGCTGAAGGTTTACCTTCCAACAAGACAATGACCCTAAGCACACAGTTAAAATAACAAAGGAGTGTTTTCTCAACAACTCCGTGACTGTTCTTGAATGGCCCAGCCAGAGCCCTGACTTAAACCCAATTGAGCATCTCTGGAGAGACCTAAAAATGCCTGTCCACCATCGTTTACCATCCAACCTGACAGAAGTGGAGAGGATCTGCAAGGAGGAATGGCAGAGGAGCCCCAAATCCAGGTGTGAAAAACTTGTTGCATCTTTCCCAAAAAGACTCATGGCTATATTAGATCAAAAGAGTTCTTCTACTTAATACTGAGCAAAGGGTCTGAATACTTAGGACCATGTGATATTTCAGTTTTTCTTTTTTAATAAATCTGCAAAAATGTCAACAATTTTGTGTTTTTCTGTCAATATGGGTTGCTGTGTGTACATTAATGAGGAAAAAAATGAACTTAAATGATGTTAGCAAATGGCTGCAATATAACAAAGAGTGAAAAATTTAAGGGGGTCTGAATACTTTCCGTCCCCACTGTATCTGCGCTTTCTACAGACACGGCATTTTCGTTGGGTAGGGGTACCAGGGAGGACATACGGAAAATGCTTCCCATGCAGCTGGCTTACTGCATTTGAATTGGGAAGTTAGGCCACAACACCGTCTGGAAACAGAAGGGCTGTGATGATCTCTTCCTGGAATTTAAGGAAGGATCCAGTTTGTCCTGAAGCTTTGTATAGTACATAAGCATTCAGCAGAGCCAATTGAAATAAGTATACAGACACACTTTTTGTACCAGCGTCTAGCCTTACGGGCAATTAGGTACGGCACCAACAACTGGTCGTTGAGGTCCGCCCCTCCCATATTAAGGTTATATTCGTGGACACAGAGGGGTTTCTCCACACCAGTCGCTGTAGGAATTTGGATCGTCGTGTCTGCGTGAGGGGAGGACAGAACGAAGACATTCCGATTTATCCCTTCACTTCACAGCGAGCAAATTATTACACTTCAAGCAGGCTCTCTCCCCCAGCCTAAGACTGGAATCTACAAGCCGCTGGGGTAAGCCCCGGCGATTGGATCGCACAGTGCCACATGCGCCAATTCCGTGATCAAACAAGTGACTAAAAAGTGGCACGCTTCTGTAATAATTGTCCACATACAAGTGGTACCCCTTTCCGAATAAGGGTGGCTTCAAGTCCCACACAATCTTACCAGCGTTCCCTATGTAATCTGGGCAGTTCTCTGGCTCTACATGACTATCTCTTCCCTCGTAAACTATAAAACTATATGTATAGCCTATGGCCTTGTCACAGAGCTTATACGTCTTGACCCCATATCTGGCACACTTGCTGGGAAGGTACTGTTTGAAGGACAAGTGGCCAGAAAACTTAATCAGGGACTCACCAACGCAGACAACTTGATGGGGAGTAAAACAAGTCTGCAAAATGTTGGTTGAAGTGGTTTACGAGGGGCCGAATTTTGTAGAGCCGATCGTATCCAGGGTCTCCACGAGGACGACAGAGTTCATTGTCATTGAAGTGCATGAACCACAAGATCTGCTCGTATCGTGCCCTGGTCATGGAGGCAAAGAACAAGGGCATATGGTGAATTGGGTCAGTGGACCAATATGACCGCAAGTCACTCTTTTTAGTTATGCCCATGTTGAGGGAAAGGCCCAGAAAGAGAGCTTAAATTCGGAAACCGTAATTGGTCTCCAATCTCTGGCAAGGGAGGACTGGGGAGTAGTGGGGATGTGTTGACCAGCGTACAAATTGCTTTGGTCCACAATAGATCTGTAGAGATCTTCTGTGAAAAACAGCAAATAAAAATCAAGTGACGTAAAATCAGCTGTTTCCACCTGAATGCCGGGTTGGCCAGTGAATGGGGGAAGTACGGGTGCTGCAGAAGTGGTGGGTTCCCAATTAGGATTAGCGAATACGGGAGGAAGGGTACTATGGGGACGACGGGCCTGTGTTCGTCTTCTTGGTGGCAGAGGGACACTACTTGTGCTTGCCACCTCACCAGCTTGAACTGCACTTCTGGGACTTGCCACGTCACCACATGATACTGCAGTGCTGGATTGACTACGACCAGGGTGTACTAGGCCGCTGGTGTTTGCCAGTTCACCAGAAGGAATAGCGGCGCTAGTACTGCTCTGCTCCATACGAGGGACCTGCGGTTCTTGCACATCAAGGACGGAAGAAGTTCGGGGTCTGGTACACCTGACCTTGGCAGGGACCACAACTCCGTTGTGATTTTGCCTGCCCGTGCCATTCTGCCGCAGTATATCTACGTTAGGCGGTCGGCAAGTGGTTAAAGGGTCTCCCATCTGAGGTGTTTTAATACTACACCCAAGTACTCTCTTTTTGTGGCTAGTTAAATGTCTTCAAAAAAGAGGAGAGGGACTAACGCTACAAGGAAGGGCACACCTATGTCAGTAGTTCCTGATGAACCTAGTTGTATCCCTAGTGTTGTATCCCCTGAAGGACCAGAGGCTTCCGGGCAATCTGAGCCACTGCGCCTATCTGGTATTGTACCTACAGTCAACGCTGCTGCTTCACCCTTTATCACCAAGTATTAACTGTCCTCAGCCCTACCCGGGTTAGAGCACAGGATTGCCTCCATCCCACAGGGTGGCAAGAAGCGTGACAGATCCCCTTCCCTGGAGCCACCTAGTTTGGAGCAGGAATGGGTAGAGGATGGGGAAGAGCTAAAAGCTCAGGATTCTGTGGAGGGCCTGGTGGATGAGTCTGCTTCTGAGCAAACTGGACAAGAAGATATCCAGTTGATGTCTGCCTCTCAGTCGCAGAGGCTTTTCATCCTGACTCTGACCAAAATGGTTCATTCTGCCTTAATGTTGCCTCTTGCAGAGGTGACTGATCCCCCCTGGTCCTCTTGGGATCCCTGGGGCCTCTTCAGGCCGCACGGGCTTTCCCCCTACACCCCCTGCTTGAACAGGCGGTGTATGCTGATTGGGAACATCCTGGCAGGATTTTGTTCCTCTTAAGAGGTTTTCCCTTTTTATATCCCATGGATGAAAAAAGGGAGCACGCCAGCCATAGATGCAGCAGTCTCTTCCTTAAACAAGAACTTAACTTGTCCGGTAGATAACGCACAGGGCTTGAAAGACCCTGTTGACAAGAAATTGGAGTCATTATTAAAGGTTTCCTTTTCTTTGGCCAGTTCAGCTTTTCAGCCAGCTGTTGCAGCAATTGGTATCTTCCAGTCTGTAAAGGATCAGATCAGATGGACTGACAGGCCTAACCAGGAGGATGATCTGCCTGAAAATAAGACAGATATTCCTCGAGCGCTGTGTTTTGCTCTTGACGCCTTAAAAGGATTCAGTACACCAGGTTTCTCATTTGACTCTCTTGTCTGTACATATGCATAGACTTTTGTGGCTTAAGAACTGGTCAGCCGAGCTTCCTTGTGAAAAGTTAGTGGCAGGTTCCATCTTTCATGGGGAACATTTATTTGGTGATCATTTGGACAAATATATCCAAAAGTTTTCCGGAGGGAAGAGTTCTCTACTTCCTGTGAATAAAAGCACCTGGCGTCCCTCTTTTAAAACTTCAGGGACTGCTTCCTCAAATGACTCGGCACCAAGGCAATTCCACCGCCAATAGGGTGCTAGGGCCAGGGGCAAGGCCAGGGCCAGAAAAAGGGGAAGGCTGCTGCACTTTGCGGACATTTGGAGAACAATAAATCAGGATGAGTGGGTCACCTCAATTATCCCGCAGTTACAAGCTGGAGTTGCAGGGGTTTCCCCCTCAGGTTTTTAAGATCCAGCGTTCCCTTGGATCCTCCAAAAAGAGACTTATTGCTTCAAGCACTACATCATTTAGTGCATCAAGGAGTCATAAACAATATGTGTATAAATACTGCGCTGTCAAAACGAAAGAGCGAGCAGCTAGCATTAACAAGTGATCTGACCTGTGATAAGTAGTGAAAAAGAAAAAATGCAGCGCTAAAAGAGAAATATCAATCGTCGATACGTGATATACAATGTATAAATATCTCAAATTACATATAATTACGTGTGTGTAAAAAAACATATTAATCTGGAAAACAAAATAGGTTAGGAGTTAGACCTCCAAAACATCCCTTTAGGATGTATACCTTTAACAGAAACCTATGTATATAGATAAGTCCATATATCCAAACAAGGTATGTATATGTTGATAATCCAAGGAATAAACACAAATGTTTATGCATAAGGAAGTCCATGAAATATCAGGTGAGTATAAAAGTGTTATACACCTTGAAGTGTAAATAATATGATATTTAAGTGTTGATAGTAGATCCACCACCGTAATTGAAAATGGGGGGGGGCGGGGGGGGTGTGGCTTACCGGAACAAGTGGACACAGATGGGTATACGCTCCCTGGAGATGGAATGGGAGTAGCCAAGGTGCTTGTAGAGGATATACACGGTGGAGGCAAGTCCAATCAAGCATCACCAGCTTATAAGGAAAAAACATGAAAGTACATAGCGTGATACTGCGTACACAGCCATGAGGCAAAATTTAGCACAAATAATTATGTATGAACAAATCCATGAATTGACCAGTAAGATGTAAAAAGTATTAAACACACGAAAGTGTAAGCGACATAATATTCAAGTGTTGATAGCAGGTCCACCACCATAAGTAAAAGTGGGGGGCTTACCAGAGCAAATGGACACAGATGGGTATACACCCACTGTGTCTATTGAGCTTGTATAGCTGTAGATCCCTGGAGACGGAATGAGGGTAGCCAAGGTGCTTGTGGAGGGTATGTATGATGAGGACAATTCCATTCAAGTATCCACAGCATATAAAGGAAAAGTATAAAGGCACATAGCGTGATACTTTATAAAAAGCTATGAAGCGTATTTATTATGGTTAAAACACTCACATTTGTGAAGATAAAATATAGCGCTGAGAGAGAATAAAATTGGCAGTGTGGTGGTATCAGCAAGCGGTCCAGACGCGTTTCTTCCTACCGGACATCATCTGGGGTGCTACACCACTCCATACACTGCCCCTTATATATGGTGAGTGACCCCCATGCTCTAATGTGGCTGCAATCCATATCGTTGAAAGTACCACGCCACTTCCGGGTATCGGGAAGATGGCGTCGGTCGCGTGCGTTGCAAGCCTCGTTATGGTGAAGATGGTGGAGCGCAAATGCGCGCGTCGCTGTAGCAACGAGTCGCGTCTGTCTCCAGCTTGTAGGTATACCGCTGTTAGAACTGAGGCCGTGCACCGCTCCGAGTCGTGATGACGTCATGGTGCCGCGTATCAGGCCTCGTTCAGGCTGACTAATGGACCGCAAAGGGAGGAAGTATAATTGCCTCGCATTAGTAACACATAACTAATCTGTTAAAGGGAGGAAGTCAATAATTGGTGTAAATTCAATAAAAAATCCTGGTAAGGGACTTTATAATGTAAAAATTCTAAAAGGTAAATCTTATAATAACGCAATCCAAATAGTAAAAATAAAACTAAAAAAAGAAGAATCTATTATGCGGAGCCACAATATCGCAGGGGGATCAAAGGTCATACAACAGAACAGAAATATACATTATCAATATTTCAATCTAAGTGAAACAAAGATATAATAATCATTATAACATGACTTAATATGATGTTGACATTTCTCAGTAGAGAAGAGAAAAAGGAGTGGACTTTTGCAATGGTACACAGGGGAACGAGAAAAAGGACACCGTGTTCTATGATTGGTTAATAAAAGCGTTGATGTCCCATTCAACGTTAAGCCCCAGTGGTTTATGGGACTGGATTTCGTATATCCAATACGTTTCTAATTGGGATACACCACGGGTTGTCGCCCCTCCTCGCCGGGGGGGACATATCGGTCTATAATAAGAAATTGTGATCCGGAGGGGTCTCGATTGTGATACTGTCGGTAATGTCTGGGGACAGTATGTTTTGTGTCCCCCACCTAGGATCTTAGCCACATGTTCACCAACCCGTGTGGAAAAGGTCCTAGTGGTACGGCCCACATAGTGCTTTCCACACGGGCAGGTGATGAGATAAACCACGTTTTTAGTTGTACAGGTACAGAACCTCTTGATTGGATATATTTTATTGGTTACATTGGACTTGAACTCTAGAATTTTATGTCTGCCACTAATATTATAGTGGCACACAGTACATTTTTTACATGGAAAGTACCCTACTAAGTCGTGAAAGAAAGTAGGACGTTGAGGGGGGTCAATAACAGGGGCAATTTTACCCTGTAACGAGGGAGCCCCTTTGTAAATGACTCGTTTTTTTCGGGCAGAATGCCACCTAATATATAGTAATTTCTCAATATCCCCCAATGACGTTCTATAATCGTTTTAATATCTTTATGTTGAGATGAAAAGGAGGTCAACATAGAATATTTGAAGGTATCATTGGGGGTATGACTCTTAGGAGACAATAAAGATCTCCTATCTATTTTTGTGACATATTGTATTTCAGTATCAAGAGTGGCCGCATCATACCCTTTGTCTGTAAACTTTTGTTTTAGAGATAGAGCCTGCGTGTGAAATGCCTCGATGGTGGTACAATTCCTCCTTAGTCTCAAGAATTGACTGCGGGGGGACTGATTTCAACCGGGACCTGTGATGGCAACTGTCGATCGGTATAAAACTGTTACGGTCAGTGCATCAAGGAGTGATTGTACAGGTTCCTGTATCCGAAGGAGCAAACCTGTTTTACGGTTTAAAAACCAAACGGGGTCATAGGGCCCATTTTTTGACCCAAGATCCCTGAACTAGTATCTACTAATCCTCTACCTTTCAGATGGAGTCTGTCCGTTTAGTTGTAGCCTCGCTCCAGATGGAAAACTTTTTAGCCTTCATCGATATAAAGGGCGCGTATTTACACGTATCTATCTTTCGGCCTCATCAAAGGTTCCTGCGATTTGCAGTAGAGGAAGTTTGTGGCTCTAACCTTTGGGCTTGCTGCAGCTCCCTGGGTATTCACAAAGGTCCTAGCACGAGTACTGGGTCTTTTTAGGGCCCAAGGGATCCTGGTGCTCGGGTATCTGGATGACCTCCTGCTCAGAGATCACTCATTGCAGGCTCTAGTACAGGGCATAACATGCACAGTGCGGTATTTGAAAAGCTTAGGCTGAATCAGAAATACCAAAAAGTCAGCCTTGATAACAGCTCAAGGTCTAAAGTATTTAGGTCTGATCCTAGATACGGTCAATGCAAGAGTATTCTTGCCACCCGCAAGGATCTGTGCCCTGAAGGATCAGGTGCATCAGTAACGGGCACCAGACAACCCTTCATTCGGCTCTGTATGTTCCATTCCAGGCCTCTACAGCAAGACATCTTGTTGGCTTGGAACAGGAGAGGACGAGCCCTGGATTATCCAATGTTCTTATCTCCTCGGGCACACTTAAGCCTAAACTTGTGGTTGCAGGATCAGAACCTGCCAAAGGGAAGATCCTTCCTCCTCATAACTTCTAGAGAGAATACTGACTACAGATGCCAGTCTCTTAAGTTGGGGAGTGACCCTAGAGGGGCTCACAGCTCAAGGTAAATGGTCAAGAACAGAACAGATCCTCCCCATCTACGTCCTGGAATTATGGGCAGTACGACTGGCCCTACGGTCATGGACGGTGGAGCTTCAGGACTGCCCTATCAGGGTTCAGTCTGACAATGCCACTGCAGTGGCCTTTATAAACCACCAAGGTGGTACCAGGAGTCGCTCAGCTTTGAAGGTGGTGAACCACATACTAGCCTGGGCATAGGGACATGTCCCGATTCGGCAGTCGGCAGATCGGCAGTCAATATTCTGGGAGTAGAGAACTGGAAGGCAGATTATTGCAGCCGCCAGCAAATCTGCCCGAGGGAATGGTCCCTACACCCAGGGGTGTTCCAGGAAAATTGCCAACGTTGGGGATGGCCGGAGGTCTACCTACTGGCATCCAGGTTCAACAACAAGCTACAGCAGTTTGTGTCCTGAACAAGAGATCTTTTGGCAATCAGAGCAGATGCTCTGGTAGTTCCATGGAGCCAGTAGTCCCTGGTTTATGCTTTCCCTCCGATCCCTCTCCTTCCACATTTGTTGCGCAGGATTCGGAGAGAGAGATTTGCCGTCATTCTGGTGGCACCAGCCTGGCCCAGTAGGTCCTGGTTCCCAGAGATTGTAAGACTGACAATAGACGGGCTATGGATGCTTCCATGGCGCCCCGATCTACTATCTCAAGGTCCCTATATTCCACCCCAATTTACAGTCTCTAAATTTGACAGCATGGATATTGATGCCAGGGTGTTATAGAACTGTGGTATCTTGGGGCAGTGGTGTATACCCTAGTGAATGCTAGAAAAGCTGTCACTAGGAAGATCTATCAGAAGGTCTGGAAGACTTATATTGCTTGGTGTGAAGCCAGAAAATGGCATCCTCGGAAATATGTGATTGGGAGAATTCTCTCTTTTATACAGTCAGCTGTGGAAATCAAATTGGCTTTGAGTACAATCAGAGGTAAAGTTTCGGCCCTATCAGTATTCTTCCAAAGGCCTTTAGCCTCCCATTCACTGGTCCGAACCTTTATGCAGGGGGTACCTCGCTTGCTTCCCCCCATTAGGTCACCTATGTGTCCTTGGGACTTGAACTTGGTGCTGTCTGTGTTACAGAAACAATCATTTAAACCTATCAAGGAAATTCCATTAGACTTGCTGTCACGCAAGCTAACCTTCCTAATGGCTATCACCTCAGCTAGAAGGGTGTCTGAGTTGGCGGCCCCTTAATGCAGGGAACCGTACTTGATCCTCCACCACGACAAGGTCGTGTTTAGACCTGTTCCATCCTTTTTGCCAAAAGTGGTGTCGGCCTTTCATTTAAATCAGGACATTATTTATTTTGCCTTCTTTTTTCTCTCAGCCTCGTTCGGCAAGAGAGAGACACCTGCATTCTTTGGACATTGTCCGGGCAGTCAAGTTTTATTTGTCTAGATCTGCGGAGATCCAAGAATCAGACTCCTTTTTTGTTTTACCAAGGGGACCCAAGAAGGCAGCTTCCATTGTCAATTGGGTCCGTCAATTGGTCATTCGGGCCTATGGTCTGAAATGTAAAGCTCCTCCCTTTAGGGTGAGAGCTCATTCTACCAGGGGGGTAGGAACCTCCTGGGCTTTTCGCCATCAGGTATCTGTGGCTCAGATTTGTAAGGCTGCTACCTGGTCTTCAGTGCATACATTCACAAAATGTTATCAAGTGGATGTTCGAGCAGCCGAGGATTCGGCTTTCGGCCGCAGTGTACTGCGAGCTGCCGAATAAGGTCTGAAGGCTATTGTTTGGCTGGGTGTCTCCCTCCCCTCAAGGCTATTGGTCTGGGATGTCCCAGCAGGTAATGAATATCAGCCTAACTCTGTGTCCCATGATGTACAGTGCCTTGCAAAAGTGTTCACCCCCTTGGCATTTTTTGTGTTTTGTTGCTTCACAACCTGGAATTAACATGGATTGTTTGAGGATTTGCATCATTTAATTTACAGAACATACAACTTTGAAGATTTTTTTTTTTTTTTGTTTATATTGTGAAGCAAACAACAAATAGGACAAAATAACAGAAAAGGTCAATGTGCAGAACTATTCACCCCCTAAAGTCAATATTTTGTAGAGCCACCTATTTGTGGCTAACACAGCTCCAAGTCGCTTTGGATAAGTCTCTATGAGCTTGCCACATTTTACCACTGGGATTTCTGCCCATTCTTCCTTGCAAAACTGCTCTAGCTCCTTCAAGTTGGATGGTTTGCGCTTGTGAACAGCAATCTTTAAGTCTGACCACAGATTTTCTATTGGATTGAGGTCCGGGCTTTGACTAGGCCATTCCAACACATTTACACGTTTTCCCCTTAAACCACTCAAGTGTTTAGCAGTGTGTTTGGGGTCATTGTCCTGCTGGAAGGTGAACCTCCGTCCTAGCCTCAAATCACACACAGAGTGGTACAGGTTTTGCTCTCTATCCCTGTATTTAGCTCCATCTATCTTTCCCTCAATTATGACCAGTTTTCCAGTCCTGACTGCTGAAAAACATCCCCACAGCATGATGCTGCCACCACCATGTTTCACTGTGGGGTCGGTGTTCTTTGGGTGATGTCATGTGTTGGGTTCAGTTTTAGTCTCATGAGACCAGAGCACCTTACTCCATACATTTTGGGAGTCTCCCACATGCCTTTTCGCAAACGCAAAACGTGCCATTTTGTTTTTGCTGAAAGTAATGGCTTTCTTCTGGCCACTCTGCCATAAAGCCCAGCTCTATTGTCGTCCTATGTACAGATACTCCAGTCTCTGCTGTGGAACTCTGCAGCTCCTCCAGGGTTACCTTAGGTCTCTGTGCTGCCTCTCTGATTAATGCCCTCCTTGCCCGGTCCGTGAATTTTGGTGTGTGGCCGTCAGGTTTGCTGTTGTGCCATGTTCTTTCCATTTGGTTGTGATAGATTTGATGGTGCTTCTGTGGGTTTATCAAAGATTTGGATATTTTTTTTATAACCTGTTTGGAGAGTTCCTTGGTCTTCATGGCAGTGTTTGGTTAGTGGTTTCTCTTGCTTAGGTGTTGCAGCCTCTGGGGCCTTTCAAAAATGTGTGTATATGTAATGACATATCATGTGACACTTAGATTGCACACAGGTGGACATCATTTCACTAATTATGTGACTTCTGAAGGTATGTACATCCAAATAAGAGGAAGGTTTAGGTATTGCAACTCTTAAGAATAGCCACCCCACCCTTTTTTTTTTTTTTTTCCCCAAGAGACCAAAAGTAATTGGACAATTGAATCAAAAGCTGTTTCCTGGCCAGGTGTGGGCTACTCCTTCGTTATTTCTTCATTTAATTAAGCAGGTAAAGGGTCTGGAGTTGATTATAAGTGTGGTATTTGCTTTTGGAATCTATTGCTGTGAACCTACATCATGCATTCAAAAGTCTATGAGCTTGCTACATCTTACCACTGTCCATGCAAGTGAAACGGGCCATTGTAAGGCTTCAAAAATAAAACAAATCCATCGAAAAGATAGCAGCAACATTAGTAGTGGCCAAATCAATAGTTTGGTACATTCTGAGGAAAGAAAAATGCACTGGTGAGCTCAGCAACATAAAAATGCCTGGACGTCCACTGTAGACAACAGTGGTGGTTGATTGCAGGATCCTCTCTATGGCAAATAAAAACCCATTAACAACATCCAGACAAGTGAAGGACACTCTCCAGGAGTGGGGCTTATCATTGTCAAAGTTTTCCATCAAGAGAAGACTTCACTAGAGAAAATACAGTGGGTTCACCACAAGCTGCAAATCACGCCGGATGAGCTCTGCCGTGTTTAGAGTTTTACAGTCAGCCAAATGCAGCAAAGTTGATTGGACAGAGCTTCAAAGTACAGATGATCATTGACCCAAAACACTGCAAAAGCAACCCAGGAGCTTTTGAAGGAAAATAAATGTAGTATCCTGCAATGGCCAAGTCAATCACCTGATCTCAACCCAATTGAGCATGCATTTTACTTGCTGAAGACAAAACTAAAGACAGAAAGGCCCACGGACAAAGAATAACTGAAGACAGCTGCTGTTAGAGCCTGGCAAAGCATCAGAAAAGAGGAAACCCAGTCTTTGGTAATGTCCATGGGTTCCAGACTTCAGGCAGTCATTACCAGTAATGGATTCTCAACATATTAAAAATGAACATTTTATTTATGATTATATTTGTCTAATTACATTTGAGCCCCTAAAAATGGGGGGGGGGGGGACTGTGTATAAAAATGGTTGCAGTTCCTAAAATTTGTTCTTAAAATTTATGTTCAACCCCTTGAATTAAAGCAGAAAATCTGCACTTCAAATTAATTTGGATTGTTTTGTTTTAATATTATTCTGGTGGCATCCAGAGCCAGAAGTATGAAAACTGTGCCTGTGTCCAAATATATATGGACCTAACTGTATGTGAACCTTTACCTTGTAAAACAACCCATTCAGTTTAACCACTTGCTGACCGCCTTCCGCATATATACTGTGGCAAGGCGGCATGACTGTGCAAACCGACGTGCTTGTATGTTGTCTACATGTTTTGCAACCTGAAATGTTGCTTCTTCAGGAGCTTCTGTAATTCTAGTTGGAGAAACATACTCAAATTAACATACAGTACAAAATATTGGCATGGTGGTACAGGTGTGTGTATGTACATGAACTCACCAATAATATGGTGCTTAAATAAATGGTCTCAACGCTCATCCATACTGGAAATAATGACCGCTAATCAACCCCCTTCAATTGGATATGACAACCAGGGACACCAGGGCCAAGCGGTAGCCACAACACAGGCACGGATGTGGGGATGTACGCGTAAACTGGGTGTAAAAGGTGTAGTAATATTGATATAAACTACTTCAATTCAGGTTGGGGCATACAATAGCATTTAATCCCATGCTTGCATATATGCCAATCTGCCTCTACTACTGTGTGTGTCACTTTGAACCAGATGCTTTTTGCTTTTCAATCTAGGGGAAAAAAAGAGTTGGTCCTCCCAGGATCTTTAACCATATAATGGCAGTAAAAGCCTAGCCGTAAAGATAAATATATGGAAGGGGGACTTACCGAGCTCAAAATACCTTGATTAGCTGGTCTGGGATAAAGAAATTCAATCAGAAACATGTGTGCACATTCACAAGGAGTATATAGGCATCCAATACCAGCAGGTGAAACATTAACCGTCTGGGAAGTGGAGTAAACAGACATGCCATGAAAACCAGGAGAATGTACATACTAGGGCAAAAGTGACACAGCATAGAGTACTGGATAAAATACCTGGGTGTACGAAGTTTTGGGTATGAGGCTACAGATTCACTGTTTCCAGGGGTAGGGTACTTAGTCCATACCTGGACCAAGCTATTTGCTGGTTCAGGTATATTGACGATTTCCTCTTGATTTGGACAGGTACTATTGAATCACTGCAGGAATTCATGCAACAGTTGAACATTGTACACATAAATTGGATTTCAAGACCAAAGCAGCAGAGCTACGATTATGCCTGCGGAAACAGGGATATAGCAAGAGCTTACTTAGGAGGGCATAGAAAAAAGCCCTCAACAGACAGAAATCAATTGCTTTACCCCAATGTGAAATGTAACCTCAAAGATCAGACCACAAAGTTCCTTACAAGATATTCTGCCCAACACCATCAACTTCGCATTTGTATGCAGGACAGTATTTATTTACAAATACATATCTAAAAAGCGTGTTGTGCATTTTTATTCAGCCCCCTACACTCTAGTACCCCTAACTAAAATCTAGTGGAACCTATTGCCTTCAGGAGTCACTTAATTAGTAAATAGAGTCCACCTGTGTGTAATTTTATCTCAGTATAAATACAGCTGTTCTGTGAAGCCCTCAGAGGGTTCTTAGAGAACCTTAGTGAACAAACGGCATAATGATGGCCAAGGAACACACCAGACAGGTCAGGGATCATGTTGTGGAGAAGTTTAAAGCCAAGGTTTAGGTTAGGTTAAAAAAAAATCCTAAGCTTTGAAAATCTCACAAAACATTGTTCATTTCATCATCCGAAAACGGAAAGCGTATGGCAAAACTGCAAGCCCACCAAGACATGGTCGTCCTAAACTGAGAGGCTGGCCAAGGAGAGCATTAATCAGAGAAGCATCCAAGAGGCCCATGGTAACTCTGGAAGAGCTGTAGAGATCCACAGCTCAGGTGGGAGAATCTGCCCACAGGACAGCTATTAGTCCTGCACTCCACAAATCTGGCCAGAAGTGGCAAGAGAGCCATTGTTGAGAGCCATAAAAAGTCCCGTTTGCAGTTTGTGAGAAGCCATGTGGAAGAAGGTGCTCTGGTCAGCTGGGACCAAAATTGAACTTTTTGGCCTAAAAGCAAAACGCTATGTGTGGCAGAAAACGCTGCATATCACCCTAAATACACCATCCCCACTGTGAAACATGGTGGTGAAAGCATCATGTTGTGAGGATGCTTTTCAGCAGGGACAGGGAAGCTGGTCAGGGTTGATGGGTAGATGGATGGAGCCAAATACAGGGCAACCTTAGAGGAAAACCTGTTAGTCTGCAAAAGACTTGAGACTGGGGTGGAGGTTCACCTTTCAGCAGGACAACGACCCTAAACATACAGCCAGAGCTACAATACAATGGTTTAAATCAAAGCATATTCATGTGTTAGAATGGCCCAGTCAAAGTCAAGACCTAAGGGCCAGTTCACACCAGATGCACTCCAGTGCGTTTTTGTTCTGCATCAAAAATGCATGTTAAGTAGGTTATATGTTTCCAGTGACATAGTTTACACCAGTGCAGTCAGTTCCAGGGCTCTTCAGTTCCAGTAAAAGTAGAGCATGCTACATTTTTCCTGCACTGGAACACAGTAAAATGCATCACAAAGGCATTGGAGCCTAGTAAAGTGGGGAAAAAACATGGAAAAAAAGCATCCGGAAATGCATCAAAAACACACATGCAGGAACCCATCCGGAACGGATCTGGAGTGCGTTTTTGTGGTGTGAACCGGCCCTAAATCCAGTTGAGAATCTGTGACAAGACAATTGTTCACAGATATGCTCTCCATCCAATCTGACAGAACTTGAGCTATTTTGCAAAGGAGAATGAGCAAACATTTCACTCTCCTAGATGTACAAAGCTGGTAGAGAAATGCCCAAAAAGACTTGCAGCTGTAATTGCAGCGAAAGGTGTTTCTACAAAATATTGACTCAGGAGGGCTGAATACAAATTCATGCCACACTTTTCAGATATTTTATTTGTAAAAAATTCTGAAAACAGTTTATCATTTTCCTTTCCCCTCACTATTATGTGCCACTTTGTGTTGGTCTAGCACATAAAATCCCAATAAAATAAATTTAAGTTTATGGTTGTAACATGACAAAATGTGGAAAATTTCAAGGGATATGAACACTTTAAGACACTGTATAGGTGTGTGTGTGTATGTATGTATATGTGTGTGTTTGTGTGTATATATGTATATGTGTGTGTGTATGTGTGTATATATGTATATGTGTATATATATATATATATATATATATATATATATATATATATATATATATATATATATATATATATATATATATATTTATTAGGGGTGTTGAAATGAATCGTAGCATCGATGCATCGTGATTTGACCACCCACGATGCGGCATCGATGCTACGACCTTGTACAATCGATTTTCTGATGATGTCACCCGCACGCCGCTATATGCGTTGCCTCCAAGTCCAAACTGAGCCGAAAGCAGCCGAAGTAGCCGTGCCTTTTTTTCCCGCCCCCCGCTGGCGTCATCCCCAGCTGTCTGTCGTTGAGCTTGGCGCTGCGAGACACGTGGAGCCCGACGAGTCATCCTCTCTGCCTATAGGGCTCTGATTACGGGGGGGGGGGCTTAGATAAAAGTTACAATGAGAGAAGCAAATGGAAAAAATAGGGGTGTTTAATAATAAACAAACATCTATATCTGAACTCGCTAGCTACCGCCCCTGTAAAGTCTTTGCTGCATATGAAGGACGTGTGGTGGAGAGTGAAGTCAGTTCTTCAAATAAAGACGAGCTGAGCACCGAGGTGTGTGATGCTGGGTTTGTGTGGCTCCCCTATGGATCTGTTGTTTGGGATCGTCCAATCGGAAGTGAGGTGTCTGTTGATTTAGGCGCTTCCCGTTTTGGGGTGTTAGTGACAGCAACATCTGGGAAGGGACCGGGGACTGTGAGCGGAGCTGTGACTGAACCACTGGGGTAGTGCTGATGGTGATGTGTGAGTGGCAGAGACATGATGTGTGCAGGGTGGAGGGAGGGGAGCAATCAGACACCCGGGGCTCTAATAAGGGGACAGTGCTGGGTGATAGGAGAGATCAGGGGATGCTTTATTTCTGGGGGATCACACCTAACAGAGATTATACTAGAGGGGGGAGTGATCTGCATGGTGTGTGCATTACATGATCCCATCACCTTCATCTCTCACTTCTGATTTATTTGATCTGTACATTTATTAAATGTCTAAGTGATAAGAATGTGGATGTGGTCTGCCTATTCCTCTCCTATAACCTGGGTGGATCTGGGGTGTCAGGAGCTCAGCATTCATCTTCCCTCTTATCACTAATCTGCACAATTAGTGTTCGGGAGAAAGTATAACAGGAAAAACTTCTTCCCCTTCCTTCTTTGTTTTTTACTATAATAATATTTTTTTTTTTATTTTTTAGTTTTGGATAGAGTGGACAGCTGTCAGGTTTATTTTGCAGTTTGTGCCCCTGTTAGGGCTCATTCACACTAGTGTTGATCTCTGTAAAGTGATTTGCATTCAGATCGCCCTTTAGAGGGCAGTTGGCAGAGATGAGGCGTTGTATCACCCCTCACCCCCTGTTTTTATCCCACGCTAGTATGCCACAACCGGGCGCATTGCATGTGGATGTAAAAAAAAAAAAAAAGAGGAGAAAAAAAAACAATGGGAGAAGCAAATGGCCTCATCACTAATAGGCAGGGCTGATAGGCAGTGTCACGTGCTGTGCACTCTTGGTCAGGGTATAGATCGCGGAGGAAGATGGACGGGATTTGCTGTGTTTGTGTCTGTCTTGCTATTTCTTCTTACTGCAGCTGCCGCGGATGATACCAGTGAGTGTAACGGAGGGTGAGGATTGCTGTGTACACGGGAGGGGGAATCACTGTGTCACTTTCAATCCCAAAGGGGGGCACAAAACAAGTTCTGAGCCTCATTAATTATGGTTTATGTATGCCATTTTTCTATTGTCTTATTGATTGATTCACATCACAACTTCATTGATTTGAAATTGATACCCTTTTTTGTATGAAAGCTGTTTTTGCTCATCACTGCCCCACACATGCAGCCATGCATTGCATGTGTGGGGCAGTAATAAGCAAAACCATAAATCATACAAAAAAAAAAGTATCAATGAAGTTGTGATGTGAATCAGTCGCTAAGACAATAAGACATATATAAACCATAATTAATAAAAAGGCATACATCATCTCTTGTATCATGTCTGCAGTCTCTGACCATCTCATGTAGTATGTCTGCAGTCTCTGACCATCTCATGTAGTATGTCTGCAGTCTCTGACCGTCTCCTGGACCATGTCTGCAGTCTCTGACCGTCTCCTGGACTATGTCTGCAGTCTCTGACCGTCTCCTGGACTATGTCTGCAGTCTCTGACCGTCTCCTGGACTATGTCTGCAGTCTCTGACCGTCTCCTGGACTATGTCTGCAGTCTCTGACCGTCTCCTGGACTATGTCTGCAGTCTCTGACCGTCTCCTGGACTATGTCTGCAGTCTCTGACCGTCTCCTGGACTATGTCTGCAGTCTCCTGACCGTCTCCTGGACTATGTCTGCAGTCTCTGACCATCTCCTGGACTATGTCTGCAGTCTCTGACCATCTCCTGGACTATGTCTGCAGTCTCTGACCATCTCCTGGACTATGTCTGCAGTCTCTGACCATCTCCTGGACTATGTCTGCAGTCTCTGACCATCTCCTGGACTATGTCTGCAGTCTCTGACCATCTCCTGGACTATGTCTGCAGTCTCTGACCATCTCCTGGACTATGTCTGCAGTCTCTGACCATCTCCTGGACTATGTCTGCAGTCTCTGACCATCTCCTGGACTATGTCTGCAGTCTCTGACCATCTCCTGGACTATGTCTGCAGTCTCTGACCATCTCCTGGACTATGTCTGCAGTCTCTGACCATCTCCTGGACTATGTCTGCAGTCTCTGACCATCTCCTGGACTATGTCTGCAGTCTCTGACCATCTCCTGGACTATGTCTGCAGTCTCTGACCATCTCCTGGACTATGTCTGCAGTCTCTGACCATCTCCTGTATCATGTCTGCAGTCATTTGGGGGCAGTCTGGAGCTCCTCTTTAAGTTGTCTGCTGTGTTTACACTTTGCTACATGCAGGAAGTGTTGTCTTTTTTTTAAGAACAGATTAAAATTAGAAAATGGAGTTCTTCTGACTGCTTGAATTTTTTGGATGAAAACCGTGCGCAGTAATTGTGATGCATCGTGAATCCTGGACCGGATAATCGTAATCGAATCGTGAGGCCAGTGAAGATGCGCACCCCTAATATATATATATTACACACATATACACCCAACAAAAATGTATACACATTTAAACAGTTGTTATCCATGTCCGAATTGAATCATGGCAGCAATGTGTAGTCTTCCCTAATGTGTTTTCCCTAAAGATGTCAGTGGTCGCAGCATTGTTGTCATGTTATTGACCATTCGTGCGGTTTATGCAGCAATTTTACTTCCAGCAAGATGGTGCACCACCTTACTTACCAACGAGACGTGAGAGCCTATCTTGATGACATTCTGCCAGGATGTTGGGTAGTATGTAAAAGTGCTGTTGAATTCCCTTCACATTCCCTGGACTTAAAACCTCTTGATTTCTATCTGTGGGGAAAACTAAAGAATGTGGTGTAGCGTAGAAATCCACCTACACTAACTGCACTTTGGGAAGAAATTAAAACACCATGCAGAGCAATTCCTGTGGACGCTCTACTCAATGTTGTTCATGCAGTAGTTCGCTGAAATCAAGTGTCTGGATGCTAATGGTTACCACTGAGCACCTAATGTGATTGTATAATTCAAACTCAACTTACAGATACCCTTTGATTATATAAATCTAGTAATAACATTTTCATGCATATATTTTTCATGTTGAAGCGTGTATAAATTTGGGCCTTCCTGTATATATTTGTATGTAAAATATACACACAAGGTGTGGCAATTTAACTCCCTGAATGCTTGTGGTGTAGCACTGTGGTTGTAAGTCACCATAGCCTTTTGCACTTTAGTGTGTTCTGACATGTTCTAATATGTACTTGCCTGGGTCGCAGACCAGTTGACCCAGTCTTTACATGGTAGTAAAAGAAATAACACGTGTTGCACTGTTGGCAGAAAATGAGTGGCAGGAATCTGGAGCAGTGGGTGAACATCAAATTTTGCATGAAAATTGGCAAAAGTGCGAGTGAAACCTAAGGTCTGTTACAACAGGCTTATGGTGAACATCCTATGAAAAAATCAAGTGTTTTTGAATGGCATAGGTGGTTTAAGTAGAGGCGGGAAGATGTCCATGATGACGCAAGAAGTGGGCAGCCAAAAGCACAAATGACAGATTCAAATGTAAAAAGAGTGCAAACCCTAATACACTCAGATTGAAGATTGAGTGTGAGAATGATGGCAGAAGAATTGAACATGAGCAGGGAAACAGTGTGGCAGATTCAAACAGAATTTGGGAATGAGAAAGATTTATGCAAAGATGGTGCCTCGAATCTTGACGGAAGATCAGAAAGAACAATGTCTTCAAATTTCCTCCAATTGTTTGAAGAATGCAGAGGCGTTTGGTAGGGTTATTATCAGGGATGAAAGGTGTGTCCAGGATGATCCGGAAACAAAATGTCAGAGCATGCAGTTTAAAACACAGAATTCACCTGGCACGAAGAAAGCATGCATGTTCCTTTGTCAGTTCAAAACCATGCTGGTTTGTTCGCCTTTCAAGACCTGTGAGGGCTGCTCTTTCTTTTGGATTATATGTACTAAGGTCTTTGCTGTGCACCTGGTCCCATTTTATGTATCCCTGATTTGTGTGCGGTGGCAACCATTGGATATCAGATTTCCAGATATCTATTATATATTTTTTTTCTTTCTTTCTTTATAAATGATCACATAATATCTGTTCTCAATTGCATGAGGGGCTTAGAGGTGAGGCTAGAGAAATTATTACACTGATTTTCCCAGTGCCAGTGGCAGTGCAGGGGGACATGTCGGCACAAGTCTGATTGTTGGACAACAGGCAAGGCTGTTCTCCCAGCGCAGCCAGAAAACTGACCTAACTGTAATAGATGTGCTCTCATGCTGAACGTGATCTGTTTAGGAAAGAAGGGGGGCTGGCAAAATTATTTCACACAAAGGAAGCACTACAATGTGAGCAGGATATTTTTTAACAAGTATTTTGCACAACAGACACATCAGGAATATGAAATGTTAGGGTAACACATTCTGTAATGTAATTTTAAGGGTCCAATTTTGACCTTGGCTATCCTCCTCCAGAGGCCTCTTGCCTCTCGTTCCTAGGTAAGCCTTTCAGAAGTGTTAAATCGGGACGCACATGTTTTTCCTCCAGTGCATACTCTGTGGGACCTTGTACTGCTTTTTTTCTGTTCTTCAAGAAATGCTATTTAAACCTATTAGGGATTTTCCATTCCTTGTTTTTATTCAAAAGGTTTCCTTTCTTGTTGCCATTACTTATGCTCGGAGGGTTTCTGAACTTGCGGCTAGATTTTTATGTCACAGGGAGATTAGGTCGTTAGGACATGGACCTTCTTTTTGGCCAAGGTGACTTCCTCTATCCACCTTAAAAGACAAGTATGGGTTTCTTTTTTTGAAGAACCTTAATCCTTATGAGCTGCTAGTACCTACAAATCATTCCAGCCCTCTGAGAATTGCATTCTTTCTGTTAAAATAGTTAATTACCTATGGGAGGGGCTAAAGTCTTCTCTGGATTCTCATGCCGACAATCTGGGCGGGATTCAGCTTTCTCCCTTCTACTTTGATGTGAGGTATGGACTCTGCTGGCTCCCAAGACTTCACACAACAAAAACAGCTGCTCTCCTCCCTCCTTAAGCAGAACAATCTCAGCGTGCACACAGCCTTAAGTAAAAGCAGTAGCTCTGCAATGTATTGAACACCATAAATGCTCTCTACTCATTGCTCAGTGTTCGTTTACTAAACAGACACAGTAAATGGGGGGACGATGTTTACTATGTCTTCCCTTCTGAATAAGCACCGTGGCAAGTGTAGAGAGCATTTCCTGTGTTCATCCAAGGGATCGCTGAGCATGAGAAGTGTTCACTTACACTCCCCGCCCCTTCCTGCTCACCATTCTGACACCACCCCCCCCCCCCCCCCCCCATCTAGAAGCCGACATAGGCTTTGAAAGCTGCTGAGGGATGGCGAAGGGGTTTGGAGGACAGGTAAATCTAAGCCCACGGGGGAGGTGGGGAGGACTTGCAGATGAGAGAAGATGCATTTAAGGAAAATTGCAGCCCAGAACATTAGACCAGCAAAGCTGCTGGATGTGAAGAGACTGCACAGTTTTTTCACGTGCCTCCAAGAGAGGGAGGGACTGAAAGGGGGCAGTTGTATCCACCCCGCTAAACTTTCAGAGAGAGGATTCTTACTAGCTCATTACTGACAGTTCAAGTGCCTGTACTACACTAATTGAATTGATTGAGGGAAGAGAAATGTCATGGAAGCATGAGGGTAATGTACTATGTGTACTATCAATTTTTGCTTTCCCATACGTCTCCTTTAAGAAGAACATTGTCTTATCATTTCTCTGTCCTAATCCTAAGCATCTTAGAGACTGCCCTCAATTGCATGAATGTGGTTCATATGGCGAGGCTACCCCTTTGCTACAGCATTCTTTCATCAATCAAACGCTTGTCTTACCTGTGAACCCCTTTTAAGGGGCAGGCTTTGTCTCATTCCACCATTGCTAGGTGGATTTGATACTAATCAATAAAGCCTTCTGCCTTAAGGTAAAGGTTTCAATAAAGCCTTCTACCTTAAGGGAAGGGTTTTTTTTTTTTTCCTTTTCCCAAACTAGGCACATTCTGATAGAACTTGCTCATGGGCCTACCAGCATCAGGTCAGTTTTACCAGGTGGGTGATGGGCTTGTTGGCCACTGTTTGCTGTGTTGACCACCCCTCATGGGATTGATTTTGGATGCTCCATTGGTCTAAGAATTAGCCTTCCTATCTGAGAGACATGAAGAGAAATAGGTTTCTCCCTTGCCTGTAAAAATTTTTTGAAGTACATCACAGGGTCTTCCCATCAGGCTTCGAGCCTGAGGACACAGCAGAGCTCTCACCTCCCAGGCCGGGAGTTACGCTGTAGAGGGGGGACACTGGAGTCTCCTTCCCCTCCGTCCGTGGATGATCTTCCTGCCCTAAAGCTGGGAACCAAGGGGATATCGCAACTCTGAGACCGGGATCACATTATTTTCTGCACGCTTGTACCCCTGCAGGGGTGAAGTGCTCTGGTGAGTGAAAGCACAAGAGGGGAGCACAGTCACTTTTGTCAGCACGTTTTTTGCTTATCTCTGGAAAATTTTCACTTACTGAAGGAAGCACTATGTCACTTTATATGGACACTGATTTCTGATTTTTATTATTTTTATTTTAATTTTCTGAGGCACTATTGGCTAATACTCCATATGGACACTCGGTTTAAATAATTTATTGGATATCATCCACAGCAGCTCATTTAGCTTATATGTTTGCAATTTATACCAGTGTTGTTTGACAGGTATTATTCACATCAGCTGATGCTATTTATTTATTGTCTGCATCTATTCACACACCCCTTCACATACATATTCTATATTTATATTTATTACACTTTTTTATCTTTTACCCTTTGCATATATTATAATTTAAGCACATGCCACTTTTTCACATGCTAGGTATTACTTGGTTTCTGCTGTTGATGCACAGTTTATACACCTTATGTATATGATTATAGATATATATGTTTATCTGGGGGTGAACACACCATCAATAGTTACATACACATATGTTTTGTCAGTAAGTACAGCGCCATTTCCCTTTTTACATTTTTAGACAAAGCTTTTGGTGAGCTATGCGTGGTTTCTTCCTAGAACTTTATACTTGTTCTGAGGCAGTTATTTAAAATGTATTGAAGATCGAGGGTCTGCATACGTGTCCAGGCTACTAGCATTTTTCAGATCACCAACTGAAGATCCATTATTTTCTTATGATGATTTAATCTAGGTTCGCAGAAGCTGATCATTTTTAATGTTACTTCTTTGTTCCTGATGGCATTGGTTTCCAAAACATGACAAATATGATTTTAAATTTCAATTTCTCTTTCAACTCCTGTAACTTAAGTTACACAAATCTTTTCAGCAAAACATTGCCTGCTGTTCAATGATTTCTAGTCTCTGAAGGTTTAAAAGTGTTTATTTTTATGACTGGAATATGCTATTATGCTGTTATTTGTGTTTTAAGTGGTTGCTGTATTTTTTATTTACATTTAAATGAAAAGTTGCATATAAATAATATATTAGTGGTTTGCTGCATTTTACTGCACATCTAAACTTTTTGCCTATGTGTCTGCTTTATCCATTCTTTTCTCCTCTTTTAGACTGAAATACAAATGCTTCTTGAACGATACTCTATAAACGAAAACCTAGTTGCAGAGATAGAAAAGCTACGTGAAGAGAATAAAAGGTTACGTTCTAACTTTTAAAACCAAATCAAAAGCCTTTTATGGAAATGACAAGACAAGAATGAAGTTTTCTCTCAGCTGTGCTAAGTGTTGATAAAACTTCAAGCAGAATTAATTTGTGGTGGCAATGCAGTGTTCACTGGCAACAAGTGTTTACAATGCTGGGAGGAGCGGTGTAAATGGAACTGTAAAGGAAAAAGTGGCAAATATTGAAAAGTATTATCACTGTGTGTAATGTATAAACCCTTGGCTTGACCTTGGGAATGGGTATCCATATGTTAAAGGGCTATTACCCCCAAAAACGATACCTTTGTTCTATACAAAGGGGCTTTGTTGGTAAATGCTATATGAGGCCTGCTTGTGTTTTCAAGCTCTGACTCTCCCTAAAAAATGCTCACACCACGTAATGCAGTAGGAGAACTTTTGTTCACCCTGATGTTTGTGGCTAAAGTTTAGCTTTAAATTGGTACATTCAGTCAGTCTAGGTTCAACAACTGGAACGCGGTGTGGGAAACCCACGTTCTGTGCGTGTTTCCCACACTGTGTTCAAAATGCATCGCAATTGAGACCTGCAGTGAATGTTAAGTTAGACACCTTAAACAGAGGTCACAAACACAGTGCTTTTGCATTCACTGGATCGCATGGTAAAGTGCATGCACTACTTTTGGTGCGATATAGTGCGATTTGAGCCCATTGAAAATGAATGGGCCCAAATTGCACTGCACTGTTCGCATGTAAATCGCACAGGAATGCACAGCGCGTTCCTTTGCAATTCATAGTGTGAACCGGGGCTTATTTATAGAATGGTTATGTGGTAAGAAAGAATGAACTTATCGGCAAGGTGATTTTGTGTGATAATCTTTTTGCACATGGAAACCTTCAACTAAGCTTGTACTTTTTTCTGCAATGTCCTAATGTCTTTTTTTTTTTTCAGCTAGTAAGTGTATGTAAAGCAATAAGTAAATATTTTTTGAAGCAAAGTATGTCTTATTCTTAGGTTTGCAAAAATCAGAGTAAATGGGGTATAAATGGTTTACTTTGAATATCCAAGTGCCTGTTTTTATATCTAAATTGGTAGAATTTTATATTTTTGGAGATTTCTTGAAGTTAACCCCACAGTTCTTAAAGAGAACACCCCTCAATTCCTTTTTCTATAAACCTGTATACCTGAATAAGGGAGAAATAAACCTTCATACTTATATTTTTGTGACTTTTTCTTCATACTTCATTTTTCTCTTGCCATGGTGCTGGATTGGGTCCTTGTTCCCAGGCCTGCATTTTGAAAATGATTATTATACTGTGCATGCACAACACTAAAGCATCTGTTGGGGAGCAAAAACTCTTCCCTGAGATTTCAAGGAGAAACTTTTTTTTTTTTTTTCCCTCAGCACATAAATGTAATTTCATATGGCAAATGAGGTGCATGACAGGTGCTCCATCTTACGCATTTGCCAAATGACAATACCGAAAGACCTTACAGTATTGATGTGGGATTTCCCTGAATGCAATTGCGACATTGCCTATGCAGAGGGCATCTGTGTGGCTTGGGCTACGTCAGCATTGGCTTCTGGGAAACCAGGAAGTGTAAGACAAAAAAGGTAAGCAAAAAAATAATTTTTTAAAGTGTTCGGATCGGGTTCACATTTTTACACTAGTTTTTGTTTTTGTGTTTTTTTTTTTTTTTACCGTGTTTTTCATGCTACACCCATAGAGCAGCCCATTCATTTTAATAGCACCACAAGTGCAACATGCGTTTTGTGAACAAATGCAAAATGCACGCTTTTGTTCATGTTTACAAAATGCTCAGATTTGAATGCAGCCTAAAGTCTCATACACACTATCAGATTTTCGGAATTGTGTGATGATAGACTGTTTGCCTAAAATCTGACCGTTTGCTCCTCCAGACAATTGTTGACCAACTTTCCGCCAATAAATGTTGGATGGCAGGCTAGTAAATTTTCAATGGAAAACGGTCTGTTGTCAGATTTCGTATTGTCTCTACACAAGCCCGTCAAATAAAAGTCCGAAGTACAAACACGCATGCTCAGAATCAATGCTCACCAAACACGACATTAGCAGAAGGTGCCCAAAGGGTCATCCAAGAGAGGGAGGGACTGAAAGGGGGCAGTTGTATCCACCCCCACTAAACTTTCAAACGGAGAGAGGGTTCTTACTAGCGCATTACTGACAGTTCAAGAGTGAAATTCCACGCACTACCTATGTTCGTGTTTGTTGGCCGACAATTGTGTGACGTTAGTATGCAATACCAGTTCCTAGCATACGCCTTTGGACAAAAGTCTGACGCTCTGTTGGCCAACAATCCGATCGTGTGTACGAGGCTTTAGGCAATCTCACGATAGCACGCAGAGGTGCATGCTGATGTGAAATTTAGGGAAAGGAAAGAAAAGTCCGCTTTAAGAACATGTCAGGGGAACTTTGCTTTTTAGACAAAGAAATCCTTTCAAAAGCAAATATACTTTTAACAATTGTGTGTATTTAGATAAAGTGTTTCATTGTATTTTTCAATGTAATATAAGGACTTTGAATACTTTTTTGTGACTTCTTTTTACTTGCTTTGTGTGTATTTGTATATCTACATAATTATACAAGATTTTTATCCACTACCTATGTTTCTTTCTGTTTGTTATTTCAGGTGACTAAAATGTGTCTGTAAAATAGTTGTATTCTATGTTGCGGAGTGTGTTCTAATTATCCCAAAACTTTTATTTTAGATCTGATATGAAAAGTAATTTTATTGAAATCATAAATATAAATGCTTTTTTAATCCTCTTCAGCACTACATCAATATTATGTAATAAGAGAAGAAATGGCACTGTGGCTAAGTCTGATTGATGTCTAGTCAAGCATGATAACAAAAATTAAAAGGTGTACCAAGAGAATCGCAGTGCCTTTATGGTGATATTAAATCATTGAATGATTTAATGACCTTGAATTTTAATAAATTGCTTTTATATTCAATCATAGTGATTTGGAGAATTTTCAAGCTCAGTACATTTTCTTTTTGCTGCTCTGGTTTATCTTCTACACATGTTAAGAACTGGTTATGGAAATTTATGCTTTTTCAAGCACAGCAAGTGTCACACCATACCCTCACCTGTTTACACAATTATTTGCTGCCAGAAGATTTTGCAAACTGTAATGTATTTGTTTAATACAGCCAGACATGTTCTGTGATCACTACATTAATTGTTAATTGAAAAGGTATTTCTCATAATGGTGCAAGGTCCGAAGTTTCTATTCTGCTAGGACATCCTAATGTTTCATTTAGATGGAAATCTAGACTTTTTTGCCTAAAGTGGGTTTAAAGTCTGTGTTTTTGCTGAGGAGATTTTTCTTCCTGATTTTTAAAACCTTAGCAATGTACAGGTAATCTATCATCAAAGTGAGGAACTAACTTTGGCAGTTGCCACAAAGACGGGTATCCCCATTGAGAGATTTTTTTTTCCCATCTCCTGTCAGAATTTGGATTTTCATCTCTCGATCTTTCAACTGGGACACAGATGACAAAACCCAACAGAGGTTGTAACCCTTAGAATTGGTGTGTCTCGTGTATCTAGTGATAAATATGATGCATTTTCATACTGTATCTAGCAGCTTACACACTTGAGTATCTTGTGTTAGATTAAGTGCCAGTCATGATGCTTACCAATTTACTAGTTCTCATGAACATAGAGAGTACTTAGAATTTTGGTGGTTTAAATCAACAGTATCTAAAGACCTCCCCATCCGCATCTACAATGGTGTCTAGCTTACAGATATAGAAGCTTACAGACAAGTGTAATTCATGATACACTTACTAATTCGCTGGTTTTCCTGGACGTAGAGTGTACCTAGAAAAGGGATTGACAAATTTGCTTTGAATCTAGGAGCCAACTAAAAAAGTTAGGAGCCATTTTTTTTTTTTTTTTTTACAAACAAAGCTTACGGGTGGAACTTGTAACATGTTCCTGAAGGTGAACTTATCCTTCAACCCTTTCACAACCATAGCCATTTTTGCATTTTTTTGCACACGTTTAAAAAATCATTTTAGGCCTGAAGATTACATAAAACCCCCAAACATATATTTTCTGAAAGCAGACACC